>NC_080763.1:32296559-32921559 GCF_020826845.1 Diceros bicornis minor
GTGCTCTCATTATGTTGATCTTGTGTCGTCCAGCCCTCTGTTCCCTCTCACTCCTACCCCACTCCCCAAAAGGCAGGTGGTTCTGGAAAGACTGGCACCAGATCTGTCGGTATACGGCTTTCCCCGGATGTCTGGCAGTTTGACCTGGCTGATTCAGATTCAGATATAAAACTTCTGTCCATCCATGCAGGTGCCCTGTCCTCACCCAGACTCACTTCCTCAGTGTCTGCAGGGTCCTTATTATACCCAGAGTGGAGCTGACAGCAGGATTTCACAATGGGGCCTGTTCTGGAAAGATAACTCTGAATGACAATCTGAGGGCCAAAACAGATCTGATTATCCTAAATTCTGTGCTAAAGCAGATTGCATTGTAGCTGGCCTTTGATGTGCTCTCAGAATCTAATAATAACTTAAAAATGAAGACAAGCATCTGTCTAGAAGAATTTTAAAGGGTCCTGTTTAAAATGCTTTGCAATGGCAAATTATCAGAGTTGTGATTTAAATTGTCTTCTTTCGTTTTTACTGTAGGGATGAATAGTAACATTCAGGAAACACATTCCTCTATACTTTGGCAGAAACCCACATGTGATAATCCTTGTAAGTATGCAAATACAGGACACATGCCTGGTAGAAGCGTGCTCCACACGGGTGGTAGAATAACATGCCCTTTATAAAAGTAAATTAAACATAATAGATTTTAGATAAAAATGATAAACAGTAGATTATAAGCTCTTTATAGGCCTAGATCATATCTTATTAGGACAATAAATGTCACAGCTTAGGGAGAAGCAAATTTGCTAAATAGAAACAATAATGAATAATTGAATGAATGACTAGATACCACTGAGAATCTACTCAACACCCTAACAATTTAATTTGGAGTGAACTCTAATGTGAACTACTTTGGGTGATGATGGGTCAATGTAGGTTCATCAATTGTAACACATGTACCACGCTGGTGGGGGGTGTTGATAATCGGGGAGGCTATGCATATATGGGAGCAGGAGATACACAGAAAATCTCTGTACCTTCCACTCAATTTTTCTGTGAACCTAAAACTTTCCAAAAAAATAAAGTTTATTTAAAAAAAGTTTAAGAAGTTTTATCTGGTGAAATAATTGTTATGGAAACGTGATATAATTTTGTCATAGTGTAAGTTTGGGTTGAGACTATCAGCAGCATAAGGCAGTACCTGCTAAACAGATAAAAAGTGACGGCTGTAGCTGGGCCGTCTAGACAGTGCTTCCTGTATTCTAAGCATAGCATGAGGTACCTCTGCACATATCTTCCTTGATTCCACACGAGGACCCTACGAAATAGGTCCTCTTTTTATTCCCAACTTATAGACAGGAAAAAAAGGTGACGTTCAGAGAGGTTAATTAAATTCCCCAAGGTTACACAGGTAGCTTCTGTCAGAGGGATATAAATGGTTCTTGCACCCATCTGGGTAGCTAACTCTCAGGCTTTGCTTTTTGTTAGAAGTCGATAAATGAGAAAGTTGGAAGAAAGAATCCCTTCCTATCCAAATATGCTTTGCTCACCTAGAAAAATGGAATGTGAGTAGAGCTAATGAAACTAGATTTGAAGCTAACCAGAAATTTTAATGTCAGATGGGATCCTTAGATTGTGAAATAAGCTCAAATTAAGTTAGGAAAGATGCACAAGGATGCCCTCATCTATTTTCTCGCTGCTGTTGAAGCCCTAAGCACACCCCTCATCTGAATATGCTTTAAGGTGTATCCAGTTTCATGCCAGCATGGGTAGAAGTAGAAGAATATTCTAGGCACAGGAAAACTTAGGAACAAAGGAACAGAGGTGTGACCATGCATATTCGGAACACAGCAAATTGTTGTTCAAGATAAATCTGCAACTATCATCTTGAAAACTTCCAATTCCGAGTTTTTCCTATGATTAAAATTAGTCACAGATAGTTCTTATGAAAATCTCCTCCTAAATTTCTGACTCTTGTATGATAGCATCAGGACACAAGAAAGGTTTTGTCGATATCCTCTAGGAGTTTGCAATCAGAAGAAAAGAAAGAAATATTAAACTAGGCCAACGAGAACCAAGAAAAGACAAATGTTTTGAATGTCTAGGTCAGTTTACGGACTATAGCAAAATGCGGTATTTATGGAAAATCTTGGGGAAAAAAGAAAAACCACAATCATCTAAATTATCTTCCCCACTTCCTAGGGCATCTGGGCCAAGTTCCATACTTGATCAAAAGCAGTCCAATTCCGTAATTTCTGCTCTTGGGAGCATAGACTAAGAACTAGGTGAAAAAAACAAGCAAAGAAATTCTTCTTCATCATCTTCTTTTTAACAGCCAGAAATAAAGATTTAATCCCATCTGGGAGCTGTAGTCACTTTTCAAAATCAGTTTTAAAGACACTGTTGTCTTATGTTTACCTTCCAGGTGTCTACTTTCTCAAGGTAACAAAAAGGTTCACAAGGCTTCTTATCTCAAGCTGATAAACAGATGCAAACAGAGCCAGGCCTATCTAGGCTACCACAAGGCCTGTTTGACTAATTGCCCTGATAGATCATTCTCGTGATGCCTGATGTTGTTATTGCACCCAGCATAGCTGAGATAGCACATGTTTAACCCCTGACCCTCCAGCTGCCTGGACCACGTTGCTCTGGAACGAACCATTCTCCATCATCACTTCCTCCCCATGGCAGCCAGGGAAAGAGATCTGTTTCTAAGCAAATAGCAAAGGCTCTGACCCTGTCATGAGTCACCAGTCTGTCTACCCACTTCCAAGATTCTCCCTTTATATATTTATTCAGCTTGTCAGAGTTCCTGGCAAAGAGGATAAAGATATTTGAGGTAAATAGGATTCATGCTAACTCTGGGAGTAATCATTTCATAAATCTGAGATATCTTCAATGGCTTCTATAGGTTCCATACGAACCAATCCGTTCCCTTCTACCCCCTTTTAAGGTAACTTTTTCTTTAACAAGAGTGATAAAATAGCAAAAGCTGCAGAATGAACAAAAGAAAAAGTATTCCAGGGCCGTTTGTTATAGTATAGGGAAATACCTAATTATTCTGTGCCTTAGGGCACTGATTTAAATTATAAGACAGGCTAAATACTATTACTAACAGCAGAAGGGAGAAACAAATGTATTTTATCTAAGATAGGTCATCTTTCTTTTACTGCTGCTTCACACATCTTATTCACATGACTACACTGATCAAGTTTTAACAGATACTGCCAACACATGGTAATTCAGCTGCTGACAGTCCTGGCTGAGTATTGCTGTGCAAAAATTTCACATTACACAACATTAAATGGGAATAACACAATGGCAAGTGGTGGTTTTTTATGACCATTTGTGTTAATTAGTGAAATTATGTTGTTTTTACAGAGAGGCAGATTTTTTTTATGGAGAAAAAGAAAAAAATAATTATGGAGTATATTTGCATTTCTGTTCATTTTCTTTCAATATCTCAAACTTAAATAGACATGAAATATTATAGGCATAGCATTGGGAAAAAAAGATCCATTTTGGTACATATTGCATTTCAGTTTTCACTAAACCATTTAACATAAAATCAAAGCACTGTAACTTAATTATAAAATACCTTCTACCTTTCCAACATTTTGTTCAGCCAGGTTTTTAAACCTTTAAAAACTTTTCAACCAAAAACAAAAAGCATATTTGTTTGTGAGATCAATTCCTAAATACTAATGTTACCAATCATTATTATCCTTTCCACATAATAAATTCCTGATATTTTCCTCTGCTCATTAAGAAAGCAAGATTGCAATGCTTGAAATATTGAGTGGATCGACAAGATACTGAAACTGCCCGAGAAAAAAAAAAAGGTAAGTAATCAAAGTTATGTGTGTCTTTGGGCTTGCTTTGAAGGAGAACATGATACAGAAGGGGCCCTCATTGTCAGATGATCTAGGTTTAGCTTCATCCAGGCAGCTTCAAGCCTATTTTTCTGAATCTCAGTTTTCTCTTAAAGGGGGTTAACGAAGCCTTTCTAACCAGCTTCTTCTGAAGTTTAAAGGATGTAAAGTGCCCCAGCACAGTGACTGGAATTAAAGAAGAGCAAATACTTGATTGATCCAAAGTCCCTTCCTGGCCTTTCTTGTAAAACTGACCAGAGATTCCACTTTACTCCAATTTATCTTCAAGCTACTCTGAGAATAATTTAACTGAACTCACACAAGTTTTGGAAAGCTTGATCCATAGTGAGACAGCTGTCTTCTGAAAAGAAAGAAAACTAATGTTAAACATTAACAAGTATCGTTCCATTGAAAGATATAAAGAAATGGGGGTGAATTTCTAGAAGCAACAATGAAAGTTAAATCCCTCTTGTTTATTAGAAAATTGTGGAAAAAGTGCCAAACAACAGGATCGTGTGGGGTGAAGCTCAGAGGTCAAGGTTGTTATAAGACAGGAATTAACAACACAAGCTCTGATGAGGAGCAATTCCAGGCTTCTCCATGCAGCAGCCAGCCTACCAGGAGCAATTTATAGAAAATTAAACCTTGGGTCCCTTATCTGTAAAATGGGATAATAATATTTGTTTCATAGATTTATTTACTAGAATTAATTGATATAATGCAAGTAAAGTACTTAGCCTAGAAGAGAAGGTAGACTTAACAAATGCTATTTTTAATATATGTAGTATTAATATTAATTAATGATGTGAAATGATTATGAAGTAACTGAGTATGCCTTGAGGTTTTTTAGAGAGTTAGGATTCTCACACCTTCACAGATTTGTCTCTTCATAATGATCTCTTAAATATTAATTCATGCCGATGAAAATGTCTTTGCCAATTTTTCCTTTCTCGTTTCTTATCTAACTCTCCAACCAGTGGCGCCCATTCAAATTAATGTCAATATAGCATTGCATCTTAGGATGAGATCCAGAATGTTGGATTAACAAGAAAATACTCTTTTCCTTTTTTTATGATTTATATATGCAAAGCCTAAAATTAATCACATCTTCAAACATTTGGATCCAATAATGCAGAGCATTGGGCAAATAATTGACCAGATTTTCAATGAACCCAAGTAAAGTTTGACAAATATGGGAAAAATTGAACCAAGAATTTTTCGACAACTGGTATCTATCTATTTCTCTCTCTCTCTCTGTCTCTCTCTCTCTCTATCTATCTATCTAACCTGGTGTGGCATTTTAAAATAATACATTTGCAAATGAAAAGTTTTTTGTTTATACTGTCCAGTTTTCTTTGCAAATAAAGGAAGTTAACTGTTTAACTCTGTGATGCATTTAACTAAATGATACCCATTACCTTGCCAATTTCTGTACAAATACATTGTGGAAAAACTACTTTTTAATGTACTAACAACCAATAGACACCACCTTGCTCGAGGACAACTGTAGTGTTGGGTTCAAGGGTTTAATATCTCAGTAATGATATTTTTAAACCACAGCTCTCTTTTAAATAAATGTAAGTAATTTTATTTTCTTCTGTATAAAAATCGGTATCAGATAAATGCTACATATCTGAAAACAAAAAAGTAGGGAAGAAGTAGTAATTTATAAGCCACAACGGAGTGTCTCACAATTTTTGTTTAACAAAACATATTTTACCCTGCTTACACCTTGATCTATAGGACCCCACTGATTATGAGGCTGTAAATTGTGTGAAGAGCCCTGCAGAAAATCATAAAAGGGCAATGAGGGGACCTTATATCATGGAGTCACTTAGTCCCTGAGACACAACCAGGGCTTTGATATTTAGTTTAAATGTAACTGTATATTTTTATTAATAATGAATAGAGCCACTTTTTTCATTTTCATAAGCCCAATGCACCAAAGCTGGTGAGATTTCTATTACCCATGACCTGGATATTAATCCTTTGATTAAAAAAAAAAGTCTCCATTTTTCAAATGTTGACTTAATGCTGAAACAATGAAAAACAACTTTCCCAGGAATTTTGGCACATTGAACTGGGAAATAAGAGTGACCATCCTTTGTTCACTAGAAGAGCTATTAAAAATGCTTTTGGTACAGGAAATACTTTTTCCCCAGATATTAGAGGATATCTTCAGGAAACTCAGCAGATTAATTACATGAGCCCTGGCTCAACTTTATTTAGAAGTAAAGCATAAGCTTTAACACTCATCCTAAAATATAAAATCCTTCTTTCAGTATTTCATGATGCTGTTATTCCTTGTTTGAGTATTTTTCTGTTGGCTCAGACACTGATAGCAATTTTTCCTTTTTTTTTTTATTTTATTTATTTTTTTAGTAGCAGGCCAGTGGAGAGGAGAATGTTGATTAAAATTGCCTGGATTTTTAACAGGCAACAACAAGATTAAAAATAGTAACCTATTTTCTAAATTCACAAAGTAATAGATAGGCCTAAGCATAGATATTTTTAAAACTTGCAATTTGTGTTGACTTACTGACTTTAAATAAGTTGTTTTTCAATAGGTTTCTGAATAAGAAAACTCTATTCAAAGAAAGAAGTATCTCTTCATCCTTTGTTAGGTAGAGAGGATTCTGCCTTTGGCACAATTTCCACAAAAGCACAGAACTTTGCCTGCCTTTGCTAAAAGATCTTCTAAGACATATATTTCCTTACACTTCCCATGGAGAAATTAAATTATAGCTTATATCCGTTTTGCCAAAACTCAAGCCCATTGCCTTTGGCTGAGACTTAGAATAAACACATAGACAAAAGTACATATTTCACAATTACTACTCTAAGCCCAAGGCTAAGCATTGGAGAAAATGGTTAGGTTTGAGAGGAAGGAGATGGAAATAGAAGACCTCAACTCTGCTCTTAAGGAGCACATTTTCTGACTCGGAAACTAGAAGTGACATAAACTAAGTAAGAACTCATTTCAAAAGCCACATTCCACGTGCAGATTGAGGCTATGGTGCAAAGGAGAGGGGGTGCAGAGTAGAGAGAAAGTTAAGTTTATGAGACAGGGAAGTCTCTTGCAAGATGTTAGATGGAGACAAGTCTACAAGAAGGTGTGGAAAATGAGTTGGATAGCTGGTAGAAGTTGGAGGGGAGGCAGAGCATCTGGGTAGTGGGTGTAGTGTTGAAAGCAATGAGACCAGAATGCTCCCCGCCTGCCCTAGCTCTCTGTCTTTTCCTATCCATTCCCCACCCTCTAGTAGCATTCAGAAAACATACGGACAAAAGCAGTGTAAGTGTAGATTTGTGGTTATACACGCAAATTCTTCAGACCTTCAACTTGAATACAAAAGTCAAAAATACATAGTATTTCAAAATTGCTTCTGGCCTACCTCCTAGATGAAGAATGCTCCCATGATACTAACTTATCTGAACCTCAGTTTCCTCATCTATAAAATGGAAAATATTGATAATAGAATTGTGAGGATTAATTTATTTAATGTATGCAAAGAATTGAGTCAAATGTCAGGTACCAAAAAAGCACTCTTTTTGTGCTCTTTTGTGCTAATACATGTCCACTGTCAGTATTATAATTTTGGAGCTTATTCCCAAGAATAGAGATGCCTCGGGCAGCCTACACCGTGATTTTCAGTATTGTGCCTTCAACTATCTGTACCATGAATGGAGAGAATGTTGAGGAGTGATGAAGAATTTACTAACAAAAAGAGGGTGTATTAACTTAAAGATGTTTGTGTAATTTTGGGTGTGATGTCTGGGGGCTGAAATTCATATTATACCTTTCATCTGCCTTCTCCCTGGGTTATAATTACAATGCTAAGTTATAACAACAGCACAAGGTCCTATGCAGGTCCTTGATGGGTGACTCTGTTCCTTGACAATTTTAGGACTCTCGAGAGAGTGTGAGTCTGAATCACTCAAGATCCTCAAGGATCACTGAAAAAATCATTCAAAGCACAAACAGATACAAGGAATAACCATGAAATATTTTACCAACTAAGGCAGTTTGCTTTCTAATGCAGAGCAAATGTGATATGAAAATGATAATCCTGGTGTATTAGAATATATCTTGCCACTCCTTATTTTAGCCTTAGTTTTATTTTACATGAAAAACTTGAAATTTTACATTGTCTGATGCATTTGTAAGAGAATTCACCACAAATTTTGAGATCCAATGACAGTGTTTTAAATGAACTGGATATGAGAATGATCAAAACATTTTTGTGTGTTTAAACCTCCTAGAGTCTTGACCTATATATCCATTTTTCAAACCTTTACTCAGCTACCTAATCTCCTACAAGCCCCAGCCCGAGTTGAGAAACTTGAAAGGTAGCATTTTAAATAAAATGCCCTCAATATGTTTATCTCCATGGGTAATTTGCAACAAATCTGGAATAGCTATTTTCTGCCAAATGAAACACTGCAAAAGATTATTTTTTCTTTTAAAGAACAGGTCATACTCAAGAGACTATAAAGAGGTTCTCCTAGTCAAAAGAAATTACCTGCGGTCCTTCGGGCTCTATAATTCCTGAAAATCAGGTGCTTTCTCCCCAAGAAAGCTGGCTGGTGCAGCAGAAGTGGCAACCCACTGAGAAAACCAAGGAGGAGGAAATTTTCAAAGAACTCAGCTAAGTTCTAGCTGCAAGATTTCCCATTAGCACGTCCAGGTTGTTTAGACACTGAATTTACATTCCCCTAGAGGAGAGAAAAACAAATTTGGAACACAAGGGTCCCTGCTCCCCAGAAAATAAACCTGCTTGTAAGTAGAAAGAGTAAGAACAGATCAGGTGGTTCTCTTATTTTTCTAAGCTAAGCAAGTTCATTTTTAAAAAAACCAGATATGTGAGGGGAAAGATAACTCAGGAAAGCAAGTGTAACCTCTGAAAAAAGATTAGACTACAAAGGGGACTTTTTAATGACACCTTTAGAGTCAAATATGTTTTTTAATAGCTAATTGAAGGAATCGCAAATGTCAGTGCATATCTTTCAGCAGAGATGAAAATGCCCATTCTCTAAATGCTGTTGGTGTTTCAATGTAGAGGGCGGGATTTAGTGACATTGTGGATGGAGAAAATATATGTTTCGTAAGCATAGGTCGACAGTCTGCTTGTGGCCCATGCCTAAATTTTAAGCCATCCACGGCAAAATGATAAAAATAAAACCAATGATTATAAAGCCAATTGTACTTAACGCAAAGTACTATCTTTATGTATGTCCTACCTTTTTCGGTATAAGAATATCCCATCTTTAGGAAATGTTGGTGATGGTAAATGTTAGTTGTTTTCTCTCCTGTTGTCTTTAATGCATACAATTTGAAGTTGGCCACTATATGTTAATCTCTAAATTGATCTTTTTTCTTGTTTATAAATTTCAAATGTCAAAAACCTTCCAGTGTATATTGAAGGTATGTGACTTAAACTATCATTTGTAATGGCTTAATTCACCAGGAAATGATGAACTTTGCTGGCTCATCATTGCTTGCTTTATTTTATCCACATTTGGGATGAAAATATAGCAAGTACATTTAGATAACATTGCCCATCTTGTGTTTTGGGAGGCAAAAATCATTATTTGCGTACGTACAAGCATGGAATCAAGGTGTGACATTTTGACCTTCTGTAGCTTTGAAAATTTGAGACGTTCCTAATGACCACAGAATCCAAGGATGATTTTCTCCTGAGATCTTCTTTTCTCCTAGGTTGATTCGGCAGATGCTTTTTCCTAAAGAGGCTCTCTTAGAACTGTTATTTTGCCAGCTTCATAAAAGAAAAAAAAGAAAGAAAGAAAACCTAGGATAAACAGACAGTGGCCCAGGAACCCAAAAGAGATGAGAGCCGTGATTTAACAAAGAACTAAACAGTGCCTCCAGGGAACTCTTGCTCACTCATTAGATGCATCATCAGCCTGACACCCAGAAGTGTGGGAAGAGCTGGTAAAATGTTGTAGATAGGAAATAAAATGTCGTGGGCTGACAGGTTTAAAATCTGATTGTCTGGTATTCCTGTCACAATTCATAACAACGTGAAAATGACCAAAGTATGGAAAAGAATATAAGTCTAGTTATTGTGAGTATAACCAAATGCAGGAGGTTGAATGATAGAAGCTGCCAGATTCAAAGGCATCATATTGTTTTGCAGTTGCCCAAATAGCATAATGAGAAAATATTTGTAGTGCTTAGCCTGGGTGTGTGGCTTCTTGCCCCTTCCTGCTAGCTTGTGGATTTTTCTGTCGGGTTTGTGGATAAGACAGCACAAACTGGATAGATGAAATTTAGAACTTGATGGTTTCAAATCCCAAGACATGGCAAGAGGAGAGTCAGACAACTGGGTTAGCACCATGCACCATCTGCTAAGAGTTAGAGTACTGTCACTCATTTATCATTACTTCCATCTCCAATGATGGAGAACACCCTGGATCTGTGGCTCAGAGTCCTTGGAACTGCATAAATCTTTTGCACCCAAGATAAGTGAGGATGTTTCCTCTAACTATTTTACAATCATGGACAGTTCCCAGAGACATAAAAGTAATATAAATAATGCGCCTTATGGCCAACATAGTAGGAATTTTGCATCAAAGGTCATACACAAGACTCTCTGCTAATTATCTAAAACACTATATTGAAAATCTATCAGCTACTGTGGGCTGAGAAATGGCAAGACCTCCATTAATTTATATCCCATGCATTATGTTTTGATTTTTCTAACAATAAAGTGGAGGCCAATGATTTTGAGTTATCATGCAATTGTCCCTGGTATGATCCTATAAAAGAAAATAACGCACATTCTAAGGATAAACCTGTTTGTGAATCCATTGGCTGATTTCCAATGTTGTTCATTCAAGTGTTTGACCTGGAAATCAGAGTGCGCTAAGGAGGGGGATTTCTCCTCTGTCTGACACAAGGAGTTTCTACATGGCGTTGACTTTGGCTTTGGCAAGAGGGAAATTTTCGGAAAGAATTCTGGGATTCTTCCTCACTCATCAGTGATGTCACATCTCTGTTACTGCACTGCTATTTTAACCACAGGATAAAAATTTAAGCACAAAACTATGGCAAGGCTTTAGACTAGAATGGAATATTCTGGCTTCTCAGACCAGTTCTAGACTTTCTGATTTGTGTGACTATCAGAAGTTGCTTAATATCTATAGGCCTAAGAGTCTCAAAATAGGGCATTGCAATACCTATTCTAAAGTACCTTCCAGCACTGAATCTCTGTAACGCTATAAAACTTCAGACCCCTTCACTATTATCCATCCTTTCCCCCTTGAAATGAGGGGCAGGATGTTCACTAAAGACTCTTCCAGGTATGAGATTCCATCCTTCCTGACGTCTAATTCAGTTAACATGTATTGAGCATTTTTATATGCAATTCATTTTCATATGGATTATCTCCCTATAAGAGATATTATTATTCCATTTTTACAGATTAAAGAAAGTACTAAAGCTGAGGTTAGTTAAGGGAGCTACTCAAGGTCATATACTTACTGACTGGCCAACTTGGAATTTCAACTCATCGATCCAAACCCACAACTCAGTCTACCATAGTGAAGCTACCTTAGCTCTCATGGGAGTTGTCAGGATTTGCTCTTTAGGGTTTTTTTCCTTAAAAAACTTCTGGGAGTGCCTGTGGCCTGCATCAGTCAGAAGATTAGGAGATCAGCCCTCTCAATCTTCAAAGTTCTGCGCTCAAATCAGATCTTTATCAGAATCCTCTTAGATGGGAGCAGTGTGGTTCTAAATTGTCTTGGAAGCTGGGAAACCAGGCAAGCAAACATGGCATTGCTCTGCAATGGTTGCCATTTCTGAAAACGCAGAACTAAGTTTATTCTTGAGTTTCTGGAGATGTTAGTGTAAATCTGCACAGTGTTGATTTTTCCTCAAAATTTATTCAAAACCTTCCAAGGCGTAGACACTACTGTAACCCAAATGCCTACCTTCACCCTCCCTCAAATTTACCTTCTCCTGGTATGCATGGGGAAGGAGGGCTTTTATCTTACAACTTCATGAACAATTGACCATGAATTATTGCTTCTTTATCTTGCCTTTCTCGCTTTGCTCGAGGACTGCTGCTAACTTTTAGTAGGAAGCCAGTCTTTGCATAGGCACCAGTGGACAGTTAAGCATGAGGCCACAGTTACAACACTTTGACATCGTTTATTGCCAGTGTATGCAAATTCAATGAATTACAATAAAAATGAGTAAAGTAAAATAAAACTATATGTGAAACATAATTTTTCCTACTGCCCGAGTCAGCTGTGACCGAGTAAATATTTTTCCTGCCCAATTTTGAAACAATTGAGAGATAAACAATGAAGTCAGGCAAGTGGAGATCAAAATAGCTGCTTTATACTGATAAAAATTGGATTGGAGGATGTGGTTTAGATATGTGATCACAATGGACTTCCTACCAGTGAACCCCGGAATGAGCCTTACACCCTCAAGCCCAGGAAGCACTGAATAACCACAGGCTTCCTTCCCCATGTTGGGGTCTGTCCCCATCAAACGTGGAGCAGGAGGACCAGGCAGGAATTCATTCTCTCTGTGGGCAGGCTAGTTCTCAAGGGGAAGAGAGGGAGAGGGGCTACCCTGTGCTTATGGATTTCTTTACCCAAACTCAGCATTCTGACAATTCCTTCTCTTTTCTGGAGGAAAAGTAAGTGAGTGAGCAGAGCAAGAGGCCAGGAATGTTTCGGGAAAACCTTTCCTCATTAGGAACCAGAGAATTGAGGAATAAATGAACCTCTAATAACAGATGACAGGTATCCTAGGAATTAAGCATCTCAGGGGAGGTTCCCCTCATAACAGATGTCCCCAATTTCTGACTTTGCTTAGGTATTCATAGCTTTGATATCAATCTGTGAAAATGCCACTTTCTTCTAGTCTCTACTGTAAAATCAGTTGCCCGCTGTTTGGAAAACCCTAGCCTTCTGGACAATGGATGGCTTATACCATGATCTATTCCCCTCTCTTCCTGAGTGTGTTTTCCCACATGAGTTTCTCAGACTATAATAATATCCTTGAAGGGAATTATTCAAGGTAGTCAGTGGTAGTATTTGGCAATCCACATTCCACAGCATAACCCGTGGTAGGTAGATACTTTGCAGTGAAATCTTCGCACTCCTTGCCCTTCCGAGTAGGCCCGCATGGATACCACCCTCCCCTTCTTCCCCCCTCCACCTGTGCCCCTGGCAATCTATAGATACACCTTTCTATTCTCTTAAACTGCTAGTTGCCTAGCAGTAAATATTGACTCTCTCACAGCCAGCATCCAAGGACAGATTCTCCAGTTAAAATGTCATAGGTATAGTTTACCATTAACAGACATAGTGACCAAGCAAGTTAGAGTAAGAATCTTTCAAAGTTTCTATGGCTAGCATTCAGTTACCACTGTGCTCTACTGATTTAAGAGTAGAGTGCTCTTTCCACACTACGTTTTTTCCTCTTTTGAGAATCGAATCACAGCTTCCTGGACTTTTATATGAAATATCCAATTAGCACTTTCCAACAATTTAAATCCAGTTGCCCTAAGGGGTCATTTGAAGTCTGCTTTGATGACATCTTATCTGACAACCCTGGCTGAGGACTGAATCTGATCTCATAGCACAACTGTCCGTGTTTACCATTTCGACATTATAGCATTTGTCCTGGCTTAAATGAAATTTGTTTTCAAAAAGCAGATGGTAAGTTCTTGAAAACACTGACCTCCTCTTACACATCTCTCAAATCTCCCACGTGATGTGTGCACTGAATGCTAATTGATTGGCTGAAGAGTCTGTCCTTGTCTGACACTGTGTTTGTGAATAATGCTGCCTAATTACTCATACTTCTTTATTAGGGTGTCATGTTTTGATAAAACTTAATGGGGATAGTTGGAAGAGGAGTTGGAGGGAGAGGACTAAGAAACTGAAGCCAGATAATTAAAATGACTCAGCCCAAAGTCATCCTGCTAGTTAGCTGCATATGTGGGGCCAAAATTTAGTTCCATGTCACCATGCTGAATCTTTCAGGGTTCCTTTGACATTTTCCCTAGTCTTGGAAGCTTTCCCTATAATTAAAATGCATATTTTGGAACTTGAAGCCCAGCAATTAAGACTGAGTAGATTTTAGGTGGGACATAGGAATCACGTTTTACAAGTACTCAGGGTGATTTTAAGCAGACGGTTTCAGAACCCCAATCTAAGAAATACAACTCCAGCTTTCCCATCAATCTGTCTTACTGTCTCCTAGTTACTGTTAGTTTTTTTCCTAGGCCTAACCCCAACATAAATGTTTTGTTTTGAGTAAGAATATTTAGAAATGGCCAAGAAACAGTCATATCTTCAACAAAACAGTCTTTTATTGCAGCAAAAGTGACTCTGGTCTACCATACCACAGTTATAACCATGCCCGCAAGAGTAACTCAAAATTGTAGGCCCTTTCCTGTCACTCATTCACAGAAAGCCCCAGCATCTGGTGTGTAACAATATTCCCTACCTACTTAACAAGCTTTTACTCAGCATTAAGAGCCAATTAGGATGCACTTATTTGAATCTGTTTCTGAAATACTTAATAAAAGAAATGACAGCAATATATTCTCCAAAAGTGGTGGAATTAAATAATTCCATTTGCTATTGTTCATCAAAGAGCAGGATGAATAACTTTGGCCTAGCCTTACAACTTGAAATGTCCAATTTGTCTGTAAATTCACACTCACATTATATGCTGTGGTCCACCCCAGCTAGAATATACGCTCCTGAGGTCAGGGACAATGCCCATCTCACTCACTCTCATAAGCTAGAGCCCAGCACCGTGTCTAGAAGATAGTAGATACTCAACAAAAGTTAAGAAATAAGGTCCCTGGAGAAAACCACAGGAGGTTCCACAACCTATAGGAGACATTACCATGGAAGTGTGTGTGTTTTATTATACCAGCAATCAGCTTCTGTTAAAAAGTAGGAAATGAAATGCCATTCTTGCCTAAATATGACAAAACAATTCTAGAATGATATTATGGCACATATAAAGAACTGAATATTATATGCGAAATGCTTAGCATTGAACCTGGCACAGATTAGGTGCTCAACCCTTGTGTTCATTGCAGCGTTATTCACAATAGCCAAGACTTGGAAGCAACCTAAGTGCCCATCAAGGGACGAATGAATAAAGAAGTTGTGGTATATATACACAATGAAATACTACTGAGCCATAAGAAGTGATGAAATCCAGCCATTTGTGACAACATGGATGGACACTGAGGATATTACTCTAAACGAAATAAGTCAGAAGGAGAAGGTCAAGTACCGTATGATCTCACTCATAAGTGGAAGATAAAAACAACAACAAACAAACACAGAGAGACAGAGATTGGATTGGTGGTTACCAGAGGGGAAGGGGGGAAGGAAGAGGGAGAGGGGGGTGATTAGGCACATGTGTGTGGTGATGGGTTGTAATTAGTCTTTGGGTGGTGAACATGACGTAATCTATGCAGAAATAGAAGTATAACGATGTACACCTGAAATTTATACAATGTTATAAACCAATGTGATTGCAATGAAATTAAAAAATAATAATAAAAATAAATTAATTAATTAAATAAAATTAAAGAAAAAGAATAAGTGCTCAATAAAAAGCTACTATTATAATTATCACTGTTATTATTATAAACATTGGGTCTTAATTAAAAGGAAACATTGAGGAACTGACAACAATTATATGTGGTTCCTGAGCAGAGAAGCTGACTGAGGATTAAAATCTCCAGGAATTCTGTCTCTGAAGATAATACAGATAAGGTTCTCTGGTATGTAATTACAAGATTTTCTCTGAGTTAGCAGAACCTATGGGCCTCTGATCATTTTTAAATAAATCTGTCTTCCGATAAATCACACATACTGAGAACACTTTAAAAACATAATGAATAATTTTGTGGTATTTTATGAGAAAGTATATATTTTACGAAAAATGAAAACTGCATACACACACACACACAGTCACTTGTGTGTGCGTGTGTGTGTTTGTGTTTGTATTGGAAAAAGGGAAAGATTTTTTTCAATTGATATGGTCTAGGGTTATCTCTCTTGATTTTTTTGTCTCTTTTAAAGCTAAGCACATAGTCAGAGACATACATGCTGCCTGTAAATTCCCGTGGTCCAAATTTTAGACCAATATTACACCACAATAAATTCCTGTTTACTACAGTCCAGACCACTAGGATAGGGAAATGCCATAAATGGTTTTTATGGGATTTTTGTAAATTCTTCCCTCCAGTTTTATGCTAAAAGTGAGAGAAGTGGTAAGTAACACACTATTAAAGCTTTGGTCAGATATAAAAAACTTCCAGGATATGTCAAGGATCAGCAGATTCCACTAAAATTTTCATAACCACTGGTTCTTAACTTTTTCTTTCTTAAGAATCACTCAGAGAATCTTCTGAAAACCATGGGTTTTCTCTGAAGAAATATGTTTTTACACAAGCACACAAAATCTGGCATAGAATTTCAGGGTGTCCACAACTCCCGGAGAAACCGAGTTTAAGAAAAGGCTCGCACAGGAATTATTTAAAAAATTGCCAGCTGAGGTTGAGTGCCATTTCAGAAGGCAACACTTCCTAGCGAAATGCTACATGTTTCCACTCAGTGACTCGCTTGGTAAAGAGCCAGCAAGGAAGCCCAGATGTGAGCAGGTGAACCAGCAATGGGACACTACTCTCTTAGAAGCCATGGCACTAAAGTTGAATGCACGACTCTGGCCTTTTCTTAGGGGTGATGTCCCATGACCTCTTTTTCTCTTTGAAAATCCTGAGAACTCTTTCTTGATTAACTCATGATAAGTAGAATTTTCTTTATAAATATTCTTTAATTATCAGCATATCAATAATATGGTATGTAAATTACAAGTATTTACTCCATGCCTGATGTAACTCTGGCACTGTACTAGACTCTAGAGAAATCATACACGGGCAGCATAAGGCAAGATCTTAGTCCTTGAAGGAGTTTGAAGCTGTTGGAGAGTACTAAATAAACTTTGAAACAAGGACACAGCTACTGAGAATATGGCATGCACCAAACAAATCTCAAGACATTTGGTATTATTATATATGTCACCAGAGAATATTCAGTATGTTTTAGATTGCCTAAATGGGGTGTCATATGTAAAGACTTAATTGCTGTGGTAACTTGGGGCTCAGCCAGGTATTGTCCACTGGTTTACAACAGAAAAGAATAGATTTGGAAGCTCTGAAGCAAGGGCTGGAGAAGGGGGAACAACGGCAGGGCAAGCCACCTCCTCTTCTCCCTCCTCCTTGTCATAGCAGCTAACTTTGGAATGGATGCGCCAGACACTGTCCTAAGGCCTTCATATGTATTAATCTGGTGATTCCTCACAACCACACTGTGGTAGAGTCTACCTGCATGTTACCACTGTGATCACTGAAACATAGTTCATCAAAGATGCCAGGTTAGGAGAGTGGAACGGCCAGGATACCAACCCAGGCAGATCTGGCTCCAGAGGCTGTGCCTTTAACCAGTGTATTATCCTGTTTAGGAAATTGTGAGTGCTTACTCTCTGCCAGGCACAGTGCTTGACTCTGGGAAGACAGAACTCAAAGTTGATGTCCCACTGCAGTAGATGGTGTTCCCACAGATGGTCACAGCAACATCTCCCATCCCACGTGATCTATGGCAATGTGATTTTGCCACACCTCATCAATGGTTGGAGTCTATTCTTTTCCCATGGAGTCTGGGTGGGCTCTGTGACTGCTTTGACCAATAGGACACAGCAGAACTTCTGGGACTTCTGAACCCCCATCTTAGGAGGACCAGAAGTTCCTGCCTGGGCCTCTTAGAATGCTCACTCTTGGAGCACTCTTTCTAAGAACGCTGCTGCCACTCTGAGAGAAGCCCAAGCCATATGGACAGGACACATGTAGGTGCTCTGGTAGAGGGAATCAGCTGAGCTCACAGCCAACAGCCAGCATCAGCTCCACAGATGGGAATGAGCATCTTGTACATCTGAATCAGTGCAGCCTTCAGATGTCTCCAGCCACAACTGTCATATGATGACATCCAAATGAGACCCTGACTGAGAAGGTTCCAGCTGAACCCAGTCAACCTTCAGAATCATGAGATGTAATAATAAATTCCTGGTTATTTTAAACCACTAAATTTGGAGTGATTTGTTGTATAGCCATCTAAAACTAAACTACTCACCTCCAAGAAGCTCTACTGGGAGACAGTCAAGTGGTAATCAAATATAACCTAGACTAAAGTACAACTTAAAATTATAATAAACTTAGATTCTGGAAGCACAAAGCAGCAACACCTACCTCAGACTTATGAATGGGAAAGGCTCCTTAGAGGTGGCAACAGCTGAGAAAGATAAAGGGGAAGAAGGAAGGAGAAACAGTAAAAAGAAGGAGGAGAGGAAGTGTCAGGGAGAGGGACAAGAGAGGAAGAGAGGGGACAATGAGGAAGAGAGGGGACAATAAGGAAGGAGAGAGAAGCAACTATTGCAAAGGAGGACAAAAGAGGAAATGGTTCATTCTGGGACAGATAAGGGGGTTGCCTTGGCTAAAGAAAACAATGTGGTGGATGTGAGCGTGTGTGGGGAGGGGCCTGTCGAATGAGTGAGAGGCTGGGGTTAGAGCAGGCCTGAATAAGGTCATACAGGCCCTTGGGTGGCAGGCTGAGGGTCTTAGACTTTATGCTGAAGGCAATGGGGAGCCATTGAATCTCTGTAACAAGAAGAACTAAGTTGGGGCCAGCCCAAGTGGCATAGTGGTTAAGTTCGTGGGCTCCGCTTCAGTGGCCTGGGGTTCGCAGGTTTGGATCCCGGCACAGACCTACGCACCGCTTATCAAGCCATGCTGTGGCAGGCGTGCCACATATAAAGTAGGGGAAGATGGTCACGGATGTTAGCCCAGGGCCAATCTTCCTTAGCTAAAAAAAGAGGATTGGAAACAGATGTTAGCTCAGGGCTAATTTTCCTCAAACACACAAAAAAAAAAAAATAGAAGAAGAAAGAAGAGAGAAAAGAACAAAAAAAAGAAATAAACTGAACCTATTTGTGACTTGGGAAGGTAAGTCTAGCTGGCAGCAATGTGGAATGGATGATAAGAGAGGGTAGCTACACCAAAGGCAGGGCATTCTGGCAGGAGGTAGACCTAGAAATACCAGAATGGAAAGAGGGGGCGTGAAACTGAAGTTGCAGTTGTGAGGATGTGGAGGGGGTGGTTTAGAAACAGATTAAGGAGGTAGAATCAACAGTACCTGGAGATTATGAGATGGAGGGATAAATGACAGGATAGAGTCATAGGTGAGCCATAGTTTTCAGGTTTGAACAATTATTGGCTGGTGCTGCTATTCATCAAGATAAGCAATAGAGACTAAGGAGCAGAAATGAAGTAAAATAGAGAGAATTTTTGCTATTCATCAAGATAAGTAATAGAGACTAAGGAGCAGAAATGAGGGAAAATAGAAGGAATTAATTTTGAACACAAAGTCTGTTGTGTCTTGGTGGTATCCGCACAGAGATGTCAAGCAGGTTGATAAACAGAACTCTTCTGAAGTTCAAGACAGAGGTTGTCCCAGACACATACAGCTGGGAGTTATCAGTCTGCAAGAGGTTATTAAATTGCAGGAGTGATTAAGAACTCCTAGAGAGAGTATGTATAGTGCTGAAAAAATGCTAGGGAGTGATTCTAAGGAAAGTCTTATAATTCAGTGATTCCAAAGATATATATTGAAATTTTAACATCTCTGATGCCAGAATGCCTCTTAAAATTAATGGAAGATCCTAGTTTAGGTGACAGTGCTTTTCCTTGGTGTTACAAAAAATAATGGTGTCTTATAATCAATGACATCTTAGATTCAATGAAATAAGATGGCATGTCAAAGCAACCTAGATCTAATAATTGCTTAGTAGAAGGCTATATTTATTTAATTTTTTAAAAGTTTATGAAAAATTTATTTAAAAAGTACAGAACTACACCAGTGGGGCAAATTAACGACATGACGCAAGTGACAAGTTTGGAAACACTGCTCCAACAGCTTTAACAATAGCAACAACAACAAGAATAGCTATTACTTACTGAGCACTGATTGTACAGGTGTTCCACTAATATTTACGTATATTAATTCATTTCAATCTCACACAGATCCCATGAGGTAAATACTATCATTGGTTTTATTTTACAAATGAGAATACTTAGGCTGTGTGATATAACATCGTCTCAATCCCATCTCAATCCCGTCTCACAACAGGAGTCCCAAAAGATGTGAGAGAGCACACGATTGAAGAAATGGAGAAATTTGGGAAAGTCAATATCCAGAGGTGGAGGCTCAATAGCCTATAGAAGGAGACAGGAATTCTGTTAACTAATGGCAAGATTTTAGCCACGTGGCTGAAATTTATGAGCAAGACACAAATACTCTGGAAAGGAAACGTCCAAGAATAAAGACCTCAGTTCCAAGAGGAAAATGGTGCACTTAGAGAAGTTCTAAGTAGGAGGACCAAAGTGGACATCCAGAGGTAAATATGATGGAACTGAATAGGGTCCACTAGGGAAAGGCTTTGGGAATACTGGAAGGGTAATTGTTTGAAATACTTCAAGCCAAGAACCAAGAAGTGTCTTGGAACTGCTTCAAATTTAGTCAATTTCAGGTTCAAATTGATCCTGGAACTGGAAAAAGATTACCTTATAAGAGCAGGATGAAGAAGCTACAGTTGTGAGAAATGAGAGGCTACAGAGATTAGAGGCTCAGGCAGGACTTGAAATCAGCTAGAAATGTGTTCAGGAACTCTCTGGTTATTTGTTTCAATCCGGTATGGGGAAAAGACTCAGTACCTAGATCAACTTTCCTCTTCCCAGACAATAGTGATCAAGATGGAGATCACCAGTAAGTTTCGAATAGCAAGATTATGTGGTCTTCCAGGTTATGGATCAAAAATAACAGAGCGTGGAGAATTTTTAAAAAATCTGTTGTCATTTAGCCAGATGTTGCTACTGATTATAGGCGAAAAGTAAAAATATTCATACAAATGCTGTTAATATTAATAATTGAAATATACTGTGTACTCATTATGTGGCATATGCTATCCATTTTGCATCCATTATCTCAACTCTCACAACAATAAAACAAGGACAGCCTATTATTATCCAATCTATTATTATACATAAGGAAACTGAGGCCCAATGATGAGATGTAATTTGCCCAAAGACTAAGCAGTAGAGACAAGAATCAATCTCAGTTCATAGACTTTGAAGCCCATGATCTTTCCACTATGTTATATGGTTCCAATGAGTCTTAAACTCTCAGATAACAAAATTTTAGATACTGACTACATAGGATAAAAAACTTTCAATTCAAAATGCAGTGGTTAAGGAAAATAAACCTTTTCAGTAAATTTTTGCTAAAATGAAGAAGGACTTCAGTATTGTTAAGGCTTTACTATACAGAAGCATGAACAAATAAGACTCAACTTTTTTAAAATGCAAAGCAAACCTACCTGCCAAGGAGTCCTGGTTTTTATGCAATTCTCGTGCTAAGAGGGAAGAAAAAAGCTGGATTCATGCATTTCCATGGTGGTCTGAGCTCAAGATTTGAGTTAGAAGATGACAAAATCCTTGAAATACTCCAAACACAGTGGGCAAACTAAGGCTGTGGGCCAAATCCTATCCACTGCTTATTTTTGCACAATCTGTAAACTAAGAATGGTTTTTACATTATTAAATGTTTGGAATGAAAAACAAGCACACACAAAAAATACTTTTTTGTGACACATGAAAATCATATGAAATTCAATGTCGTTAGATAAAGTTTTATTGAAACGGTGCTACGTTCATTCATTTACATATTGCCTATGGCTGCTTTCACTCTACAACAGCAGAGTTAAGTAATTGCAATAGAACTTCAATGTCTAAAATATTTACCATCTTGCTCTTTACAGAAAATCTTGCAACCCTTGCTCTAAATGAAAAATGGAAAATGGTAATTCAAGCCAATCACTTATAACTCCTAAAAAGGTACACCCTGGCGGTAAATGAATAGACTTCAGCTTTCAAACTGATGGGAAAAATCCCTCCCATCCCACCCTTGCATTCCTGTTTTCCCATTAGCAACTTGAATTATTGATCCTGGTTACACTCAGTTATTTTTAGAACCTAGAACATGATGTCCCTCTGAGTTTCTGATAATGCTCTTGCCTGCCTGGAACACTTTCCCTTTTCTCCTCCACACCCACCCATTTATTGGCTAAATTCTGCTCACCACCTCTTTTAGGAGACTGTTCCTTACCCTGTGAACTGGGCATAATGCCATGCCAATGCACTCCCATATTCATTATGCCTCACTCCTTACCCTTAAATCCCATTGCTTATATGGAAATTGATTGTTCAATTGTCTGTATTCCCTACCCCGTGGTGGTCCTCTAATCTTTTGCTCTTGAACCCCCTTAAATAATTTTTAAAGCCATATAAACCTTACACAATTTTAATATGGCATCTAAAATTTTTCATCACGAATTTATATAGTGGCAAAAGTGTGTAATTTGCGTGTATTATAATGTATCTTTTAAATGTACCTGGTGGAACCTAAATAACAGCAATTTGGCAGCCCCCATCATTCATTTTAAATGATCTCATCATTTATCCTTAAACTCATAATTCCATTTCTCTTCCCTTACAGAATTTGATCTTAATGTAATATGTTTTATGAATGGAAGTATTTTAGTCATTGTCCAGTCATACTAGCTTGCAATAAAAATATGTAAATAAATTGAAATTTATTTTAAAATTTCCAGTAGCTATGAATCCATAAGTATTACATTATTTTTTCTTCTAGATTGAGGTATCATTACAATTATTAATAATGTTCAATTGACCAAACAACGTGATTAAATTATAGATTTTTGATTGAAATTATTAAACATAAAAAGGGAAATTTTATTGTAAGAGCATCCTTAAAGAGACAGAGAGGGGTGTTTTAAACTATTATGTCTCTAGATTCATGTGTCATGAATGAATGCTAATAGCTGACAGAATAATGCAGAGTTTAGCATCAAGTCCCCTGCCCCCATTTTTCATTATTGTCTTTGATTTTAGATGTAGTACTGTGAAAACTTTGTACCATAAATAAATAATTGGGAATGGAAGAGATTTGGGAGACTTATTTCATAGACCCATCTTTTGCATTTCACACCAAAAATTACATAGTGATCTACCATCTAGAAATACTTCTTATGATCCACCAACCTTCAAGTCAATCAGATTCCCACTCATTTTTTTTAAGCAATTAATTGAAAACTATCAGCTCTGTAAAGGAATTTGTTACATAGCCCTTAGTTATTCATTTTCTTATTATCATTGTTTGGCACCTGGAAGGCCTTATACCTCTAGGCAGAACCTTAGAGACTATTTTGTAACATGGAAGAAGGGCTACTGTGAACGAGGAGGCGGGGAAGTTCCATCTCAGGCAGATTAATTTCAAGAAAGTGTGCAGATGAAGTAGAAAGTCTGGATGATGACTGTGGAACTCTGCAATCTCTCTTTTCTATCTTGAAAGTCTACAAGTCTGCAAGGTACATAGAGCTTAGTTTGAAGACCACTGCTCTAATAGATGCCGCTATATCCATTGTATTCACTATATTCACCACTGTATCCCCAAGTGGCTGGCACAAAGTGTGTTGAATTGTGATCCATAAATAGAACTTAGATGAATTATTTATCTAGTTATATCATAAGATTCTAACTTTCATCAACATATGGCATTTTCCTTCCTTGTCATTCACATGCAAGCCTGAAACCTCTAGTTTTCTCAGTTTTTTTAAAAACATTCCAAATTTTTCAGCTTTCAAAGACAGTTGTTCTCAAACAAAACCCTAAAGAAATGCAATACAATGCTTCCAATCTTTTAGAGAAAGGGGAACAAGAAGCCTTGGGCTCTGCGACAAGGCACTAACCTTACCTTTTAAAAATGAATGGCTATTGAAAAAACAGATTAATTAACACTCCTAGAGCTAGGTTATATTCACAAGATAGAGAGCTCAACAGAGGTGGCTTCTGGCCTAAATAAGAGTGATAAGTTGCTAATTACTTTGCCTATTATTTGTAGGAAGAAGTTTTTTCTGTATATGAGAATAAAGCATATATTTGAGCTACCTAAATAATTTAGAAACTTGATACATTGCGCCTAGCTAAAAATGATGATGGAATAATAGAAAAACCTGAATAATTTCATTTTCTAAAAGAACTATATATTCTGCTTTTTCCTCTATAGTTAGCTTTTTCTGTATCCAAAAAGTAAAGGAGGGATAAAGCATAATATAGGAGTTCTCTTTAGTATAGAACATTTTCCCAGGGTTTTTTTTCCCCTACCAAACACCCCTTTGTCTATAAAAGCAAAGAATAAATTGATTTCATTCAATTTCTTCTAAATCTGCTACTGTAGTTTTATAAGATGGGAAAACCAAGGGCAAAACCATCCAGATTTGCTGCCCTAGAGGGGTAGAATTAGCTGAAGTCTCCCATTCACTCTGTCTTTATAGGTCTACCATAAATTTTAGGACTGGCCTTTTTATATCTATATTTCTTTATTGGTACTCTACAGCTAAAGTCTCTGATCCCATTAGATTCCTGTTCCTAAAGTAAGCATTGAGTTTTTTTCTTTTCCTTTTTCTTTTCAATGGCAACTTCTGCATTGCGGACCCTGGTTTACATTCCTGAGATGACCAGTAATTCACAGGAAATATCAGATCATATTATTGACAAATAGATCTAGAATACTAAGGCCCATATATTTCAAGGTTTGTTCCATTTCAGGGAAAAGTTGGCCAAAGTGTGGGCCAGATGAGTATAGTTTCAAATAATATTTATAATAACATGTAATTTTATCTCTATTGTACACATGCAACACCTGATGATAAGAGATAAAGTAAGATAGCCAGGGTTATCAGGCTAGTAAAATGCAGACCTAAGTTTGCTGACTCCAAATTCTGTGGCCTTCTTAATATATCATGCTGCAAAAGCATTTACTTCCAGAGAGAAATACACATTGAGAACAGTCAGGACCTGACACTTGGTAAGCAGACACTTCCTTCTCTTCTGAGTATAAAAAGTAATACACAGCGGTCGGCCCTGTGGTGTGGTGGTTCAAGTTCAGTGTGCTCCACTTCGGCGGCCTGGGTTCGTGGGTTAGGATCCTGGGCACAGGCCTACACCAGTCCTCAGCCCCACTGTGGCTGTGACCCATATATAAAGTAGACAAAGATTGGCACAGATATTAGCTCAGGGTGAATCTTCCTCAAGCGATCAAGTGAAAAAAAGAGGATGATTGGCTACAGATGTTAGCTCAGGGCAAGTCTTACCCAGCAAAATAAAAAAAAAAGTAATACACAGCAATAATAGTTTGGAATTCTCTGAGGATATATGATTAACGAGGTATTGATGTATTCACTGCCAATCATAAATGAATGCAATTTAAGCATCTAAACATATGAAAATAATTTACATTTGAGTTCAGGTGACTGTAGGTGACAAACTGTACAAACATTTCAAAAATGTTTACCCTTTAGGGTCTTCAATAATAAAAAAAACAAAAGGACCATGTTTATATCAATAAATGCTACATTATGTTTATATCAATCAATTAACAAAATTGTATATTATAATAATATCTTGAGGTATCCTATAAATAACTAAAATTTGAAGTACTCAAAAGAATTAGAAAATCTGTCAGTTATCCACCACCCACCTCCCAATCTCCATCTCAGCATTTCTGTAATCTCCAGCAGCTCTGTTGGTCACAATAAGGTCAACACAGCATAAAGGGAAACACTGCCTCTCCAACACACGAGGCAGCTCACCCTTAAGGTAACCAAACATCTAGCTGTTTATTTCTACCCAGTGAAAAATACATATATATTAAAAATCTCTCCCTTCCTTCCACTTTCTTTCCAGGTCTTTCCCCATTTCTTGCCTTCCCTTAATGGTAAAATTCCTAGTAATTTTTGTCTGTAGCCACTGTCTCTAATTCTCTCCTTCCATTCTTTATCAAAGCTACTCAAGTCAGATTCTCTCTAACACAACCTCATGACACCAAAACTATAGTTATCAATTTGTCAATGATCTCTGTTACGGACTCAGTTGTGTCCCTCTCGAAATCCATATAGTGAAGTCATAACCCCCAATATGACTATATTTGGAGATAAAATCTTAAAGAAGCAATTAAGACTAAATGAGGTCATAAGGATAGGTCCCCAATCCAATATGACTGATGTCCTTATAAGAAAAAGAAGGGGCACTAGAGGAGCATGAGTACAGAGAAAAGGCCCTGTGAGGACACAGCAAGAAGGTGCCATCTGCAAGCCAAGGAGGGAGGTTTCAGGAGAAACCAACACTGCCAGCACCCTTATCTAGGACTTCCAGCTTCCAGAACTGTGAGAAAATCAATTTCTGTTGTTTAATCCACCCCGTCAATGGTATCTTGTTAAGGCAGCCCAAGCTGACTAATGAAACTTTCATATTACTATATCCAATGAGCATTTGTTTCTTTGTCCACATCTTACTTTTCCTATCAGCAGCATTTGATACAGTTGAACATTTTCTTAAAATGTGTCTCTTGGGACACCACCATCGACAAGTTTTTCTTTTACCTTCCCACCCACTCTTTCTCACTCCTTTCTTTACTTCTAAATGATGTGCTGCACATCAACTAACCCATTCTCTTTACTAATGAACCTCAGTCCCTATGTGATCTCATCTGATCTCCTGGATTTAGTTACCACCCATATGCTGATGACTACCCAGTTTGTATCTACAACCTGGAACCCTCCTCTGACCTCCAGACCTAAATATGTAACTCCTGCAAATATTTGCACCTGAATGTCTAACAGGCAGCTCAAACCTAGCATATCCTAAACCAAGCTTCTAATATACCACACCCCTCTCGATTAACCTATATCTCTTGCAGTTTTCCCATTGCAGTTAATAAAATCTCAATTCTGCTCAAGCCAAAAAAATTTTATTTTACTCATAACCCAGATCTTGTCCATCAGCAAATCTGTTGGTTCTACCTTTAGAATATATCATCAAACTTGTTTACAAAATGAAGATAAACTTAATTTGGGCAAACCAAACAACTAATCAATTATACTGTACATAGTTTAGGGTACCATCCGTCTTAGTTTGAGCTGCTATGACAAATATACCATAGATGGGTAGCTTAAACAACAAACATTTATTTCTCACATTTCTGGAGGCTAGAAAGTCCAAGATCAAGGTGCCAATAGATCCAGTGTTTGATGAACGACCACTCCCTGGTCTGTAGATGGTCATCTTCTCATTGTATCCTCACATGGCAGAAAGCAGAGAGAGAAATAAGAAGCAAGCTCTCTTGTGTCTCTTCTCATAAAGGCACTAATCCCATTCATGAGGGTTCCATCCTTATAACCTAATTACCTCCCAGAGGCCCCACCTCCTAACACCAGCACGTTGGGAATCAGGCTTCAACATGTGAATTTGCAGAGGGATAAAAACATTTAGTGAATAACATCATCCATATAAGACCCCTCTTATAAGGGGGCATCTCTTACCCACACAACTCTCAAGAGTTGGCTAAGAAAGCCATATCTCATTCCACCTGATAATGCTCCCCCAGGGCCTAAGTGGTCAGACCAGGAATCAGTGACAACTCAAGGGCAGTGAAATCCACAGTCCTGTTAACTAACCTTTCATCACTGCAGCCTCATTTAAGAAAGTGAGGTGAGCCAGAGTCCTCTCCTCAGCATTTGGTTTTGGGAAGCTGAGAGATTGAGCCACCTGATAGAGTCAGCCGCAGAGAGTGATCCAAAGATGACAGTGAAAGCCCCTGTGGATAACAGGAAAGGTTCAGAAAACAAGGCTCAAATGCGAAGAAAGTTAGTTTATAGGGAAATGAAACTGGAGCAAGATAGGAAAACAGAAGCTGTGAGGATAAAATAAGGTACCTAGAGAAGTCTTGCATCCTAAACATACCAATCTGTTCATAAATCGCTGTTCTTAAGGTAACTTGAATAGATCTCTTTTCCTTGCAAATAAGCTAGTCTAACAAATTCATCAGCTAAGTGAACAATGAAGTTATATTTATATTAACCATATAAAAAATATATCTCTCATGCATTTGAGCAAATGTTTGTTAAATCAGGTGTATGTGCCTGAGGATGTCAACAAACAACAATGTACAGAACCACAGTTAAATGACTAAATGTTTAGATCAATTGCAGAAAACCACGTTTTGGTGAATGGCATTTTGTTAAAACAAGTACATTTAATGAACTACTCCTTGCAAATGATTTTATCTGTGCAAAAACCTACTGAGGCTCAGAACTGTGCAGCCATAATTTAAATTGAACCAGCAGTAATAGGTATAGCAACTTTGTGATCCTTCTTTTTGTTTTTAATTTTCAAACACACTAAGCTAAATATCAACCCTAGCAAGAGAAGTTGGAGGGTGTTTTTTTTTAAGGGTGTAGAAGCTACATTTTGATTGGTGATGCTGATTTTGTGGCATCTTTTGTGTGAAGGGGACAAGGAAAAATAGACAGGAAAGACATTAACCACATAAAATCTGTCACTAAGGAGGGACACAACCAACTATTTTACCATCAAAATGCAGTCCCTAATCAGGAGAAAAGGGAATTGCTTCTCTGGGTGATTCTACTCCTGATAACTAATTAATTAGATGTCAACTGCTAAATACCGGAGCCAAGGCAGACTAAGGGTCTATTTTCTCCATTTACAACAAAGACAATTATCAATGGACTATATTCATTTCTTCAAAAAAATTTTTTTTGTCAGTTTGAGTTTTGAAATGACTTATTTTTAAAACTCTGGCAATTAAAATCTCTAAATCCTTGGGTATAAATTTGCTAGCTGAAAAATTTTTAAATGTGATCTGTAGTATTTATTTCCTACGTCTTTGAAACAGCGTGATGTGCTATTGGAAAATCCTACACATTTGTTGTCACCTTGAGTTAAAATTTAAATAAGTATTAAACCAAGAAAAACAAGTTTTTGTAAACGCCAGATTGATCTATATTTTTGTGTGCACATGGTTTACATTTCCTGCTGAGAGTAACAAAGGAAATAAAATATGAAAAAGAATGGAATAAAAAAGTTGTTCTTGGACTTCAGATTTCAAATCCATTAAAAGATAGGTTTTAGGGAAGTGGTGTTTTTTTTTTTTCTTTCTATTTCTATCCTAGTTATTAACCAAATTAGAGTTATTACCAGAAGAATAGAGGTCCTCGAATCAGACCCAGAGGGAATTCAAGGGCAGCAGCTTTTGAGTATGAATTTGTGTTGTTCTGTTCAAAGCAAGCCATTCAGGCTTTCAACACTTTCTCTATTTTATCAACGTTATAGAGTGAACACTGAAAAAAAAAAGGATTAATATTGAGCGGGCATGAGGGATGGTGGGGGTAGAGTAGCGGGGATTTGAGTGGTCTAAACGCAAAACAGAGAGAGGCATTGGTACAATTTAAATTCAGTGGTTTCTTGGGAAATGTTAGACCTAGTGAGATGTATCATCTAGTTTATAGGACCTAAAGCGTTATCTGGGAGATCTGCAAATCAATTGCCACTAACCAACCCCTACACTGACCCATACATTTTCTGTGGTTCCCAATAGGAAGTAATACTTCTACAGTCCCTCTGCTCTCTGGATATTGAACTAAATTAAAGCCTCTTCAATCAAAAACATGAGTCATTCCTCATTGAACACAAATTACTTCAGCCCTCTTTGGCACAAGCCACTACTTTTTTAAATTGAGGATTTACCATTTAATTATCCTGTGCAGTGCCTTCTGGGTGATCCAATATTTGTAAAACATATTTCCTGTCCTTAAAGAGGCCTGTAATCTACAGGCCTACAATGGTGGCAGATCTAACACACAAGAAACAACAAAGTGTGTGTGGGGGTCAGGGGGAGGCAGGAATTAGAAAAACTGTGATGCTGACTTAAAAAGCAAAGGAAATTCCTTTATTATCGATCCCTCAATTCTATAATAATTCATTTATACTTGAATATGGGGTATTATGATGGTAAAAGATTAGCTAATCCTGTCCATGTTTATGGTAATTATTAGAAAAGCTAAAAGAATTTATATTTTTTAAATTTGATAATGAAACAAGAACCTGTTCCATAGTTAGTCCGTGCTAGCCAGCTCTTCCTGATATGCCACCTCCTATAAAGGTCTCCAATATTAGTTTGATTTTAATGACATGGTCATATCATTGTGTGTGAATAAATCTCACTTTAAATCCTTCTTTATTGCTCCATTCTCAGTTTCCAAGAGACCATCAACTGCTAAAGTTGCCACTAGGAATCTTTTCTGTGGTTTATAGACACTATTTGATTAAGAATTTATTTTTCATAGTAATGTAACTCATGGCAACATATTTGAATAGATTTTTTAAAAGTATACCTGCATCATCTTTACTTGTCAGAACAGGGAAGTTTTAAATTATTTTTATGGTATTTTATGTAACTTCAGTGCCTGGGTACACAAACATCATTTGTGTTTTAAAATGTATGCAGACAGCATTTGGGTTTCCCATGCCAGTTCATTCATTAAGAGCACTGTAGCATTCATACATTTGATACCAGTGGGCCCTTCAAAATATTGTAATAAATGGCGATTTTTTCAAAGATTTTGTTTCCACAAAATGTTAAGAACCGAATCGTATGCTAGGAATCAGGAGACCTAAGTCTCTACTCTCTGCTGTATTGCTGACCTGTTTTCTGGCACTGGGCAAATCACATCAAAATCTTTACTGATTTCCCATTTCCTAATAATAATAGCAACAATAACAATAAAAGTTAACATTTATTGAATGCTTATTCCACACCAGGTGCTTCATGTCTTAATTCATCATAGACTTCAGTAGACTCTATCATAATCCCCACTTACCAAAAAGGAAACTGAAGCACAGAGAGACCCAGTATTACCCAGCTAATAAGTGGCAAAGTCAGGATATGGGCAGTTTGACTCTAGAATCTGTGCTTTCAACCAGCATGCTACACTACTAACACACCATTTTTGTCCTTCTAGCCCTTGCTTTATTTACCCTTATTCTTCAACAGCTCTCTCCAGATATCTTTGGCTCCAGACAAAGGAAACTCTTTTCCATTCCCCATATGTTCCCTAATCTTTGCAAGCTGTGAATTTTCACTAAGGTTTGTCTCTCTGACTAGAACGCTCTTCACCCATCTCTATGGTAATTTCAAGTCCTGCCCACCCTTCAAGATTACAGTAATAACCAACTAGAAGATTAATGCTCTTCATAATAACACCAAAGCTTTTAGCTACTCACTAAACAAAGAAGAAGACTTTTACAGATGCATAGGAGAAAATTTGAACAAATGGAATGATAAACTATTTACATATATGAGGCAATATATCACAATGATGATGTCAATTCTTTCCAAATTGTTCTATAAACTCAAAGTAGTCGCAAGAGAAATTTCAGCTGATGTTTTTAGAAAATTGATAAAACTCCTTCAAAAATTAATGTAGAATAATAATAGTCTTCAAGTAATTATGTCAGTTTTGAAAAAGGAGAACCAAGGCTAGGTTAGGTTAAATTACTTCACCACATATTAAGATGCTTCACGTGGTTATAAGACAAACAGTATGGCATAGGTGCAGGAACAAAATGACAATAGAACAGAATGCATAGCTTATAAATAGATCTATTTATACAAAGAAACTTATGTTATACAAAGAATCATGGGATAAAGATGGTGCTTCGAAACAAAGAGGACAAGCTGGATTGTTTGATACATGGTGTTGGGAAAACAAGCTCCTTCTACAGAGAAAAATTAAACCAGTCTCTACCTTACACAAAACGCAAAAGCATACTCTATCAAGACTATAAAAAACAATTAAGAGGCAATACCATTAAGCTAACAGAAGAAAATATCCAAGAATATCTTTGTAAATATTTCCCAACTTATTAAAGATGAGAAAAACTTCTTAAGAAGAATTGCTATCTAAGAAAGGACAATATACACAAAGTTAACAGACAGATAAGAGACTGAAGAAAGGTACATGAAATATCTGGTATAAACACACTATTAATATCTTTAATATACAAAGAACTACAAATTTTAAAGAGACAGAAATCCAAATTTTTTAAAAGGTCAAAAAGATTAAAATAGGCAATTCACAAAAGAGAAAGTTTAAATATCAATTCTGTGAAGAGAGGTCCAAACTCGTTAGTAAGGAATCAAATAAATTCATATTATAATGATGCTACTTTATATGCACTCAGATTCCAAAACTTAGTAAGTGTTGGTGAGGATGTATAGAGATAAGCTTGCCCCTGCACTCTGGTGAGTGTGTAAATCAGAACAGCCAATCTGGAAAGCAGTGTGTTAATACTTAGTGAAATACACTGGGGAAAAAAGGAGGAGGCTTGGCAGTGGATGTTAGCTCAGAGCCGGTCTTCTTCAGCAAAAAGAAGAGGATTAGCATGGATGTTCGCTCAGGGCTGATCTTCCTCACAAAAAAAAAATAATAATAATTCTAGCCCTTTTGGATTATAGTTGGGGGAAGAGCCTACAATAAAAAGTAAAATGTCCAGAATAGTGGATGGTGATAAATTTGGTTGTGACAAAGAAACAGAGAAGGGGATAGGACGTGTCCAGAAGTGTGGCAATTCCATTATAAATAGGATTATTGGAAAAAAGCTTTGCTGAGAGTTTTAAACAAAGATGGAGAAAGTAAGGGAGGCATCCAGACAGATAACTGGGAGAAGAGCAGTCGATCTTGGTGAGCAGAGATGGGGATGGTCTGACATGTCGAGGAAGACCAAGGAATTAGTGTGATTGGAGAGCAGTAGGCAAGGAGAAAGCAGTAGGGGAAGAAAGATGAGAGTACAGAGTGTCTAGATCACAAGGGTCTTGTGGGCCGTTGTGATGACTTTGACCTCTACTCCAGGAGACAGGATGCCCCTGAAGGGGTCTGAGGATAGGAGGGATATGTCTTGACTTACTTTAAAAGAAAACATTCTGGCTGCGATGTTGAAACTGACTAAAGTAGGGTAAGGGTGGAAGCAGGCGACCAGCAAGGAGGCCTTACAACGATCTCAGCAAGAGATGATGGTGGGGGCCGGCCCCGTGGCTTAGCGGTTAAGTGCACACGCTCCGCTACCGGTGGCCGGGGTTCAGATCCCGGGCGCGCACCAACGCACCGCTTGTCCCGCCATGCTGTGGCGGCGTCCCACATACAGCAACTAGAGGGATGTGTAACTATAACATGCAAATATCTACTGGGGGAGAAAAAAAAAAAGGAGGAGGATTGGCACTAGATGTTAGCTCAGGGCTGATCTTCCTCACACACATACACACACACACACACACACACACACACACAGAAAAAATAGATGATGGTGGCCTGGCCAGACTTGTAAAGTGGAGACAGTGAAAGATCAAAGCAGATCAGGATCTGCTTTGACTATGCTGACAGATTTGGATGTGGAATATGAAAGAAAGAGAGGTATCCAGAAGAGTGTACATAAGCCACCTAGCACAACACTTAGAATCTAGAAGTCACTTTCTAAGGCAGTCGCCTCAAACACTAGTTTCCACCAGAACTCCCTGGAGGGACTCTGTTAAAATGCAGAGTTCTGGTACCTATGCTCAGAAATTTTTCATTTAATATATGCAGGATGAGCCCTCTCAAGAATCTGCGTGTTTGACAGGCATTCTAGACCATTCTGGCACAGATGGTCTTCACAACCACCCTTCAAGAAACACTAAAACATATAGAGGGGTTGACATTTTCAAAGTTTTTAGCGTTCTTCAAGAAATGTAATTAAACTAGAAACAACCAGTGAAAATCCTGAGGCGAATTTTGATTCTAAGACGGGAACAAATGTACAGTAGATAATATTTACACCTAAGTGTGGCAACTGCGGAGGTAAGTGGTGACTGACTACAATTAGTGCCTTCTTCTTCCAGTGAATGTGAGACCAAGAAGACTGAGGATATGCCTGTGCAGATGTATCGAATTGTCTTTATAAATGGAATTAATAGACGACATAAAAATTGAGGTAAAAGCAGAAACAAGACATTGGAGGGGAGAAACTGACTCTGTGCTGATTCTTTTGCCATTCTTTTGTTTTAAAATTACATCTGTACATCTGCTGGGGCAAAAATCAGATAAAAGGAAAAATCAGTGAAACAAATCACTGATTGTCAAATCTCAACCTGAACCTGGAGAGTCAAGTTGGAGTAGAAAATACCTTTCAGCCTTTTTCTTTTTAACTTGATTTTTATCTTTCTTTTAAAAGTGCACACTACTTAATGCCTCTCGACCAGGGTTACCCTCATTTGTAGACCAAAGATTCTCAGATGTATCCTAAATTAAGATTCCTTCTGGGTTGAAAATAATATGTCATAGTAAACACAGCCACGTGACAAGATTCTGTTGTAATCTTACTTATATACCAGAAGCGCACTTATAGAAGTTCCCTGCATATACCAATTCCCCCTGAATTAGCTAGTTTTCTTAAAAGTAGGAAGCCTAATGAGAGAGATTGCTCTCTAATTTCCAGCTCAGTATTTAAGGTTTGAGACTCAGGAAGCCCAGATCATTCAGATAAGGTTCAGATAAAGACTCTAGCTTTTGAATGCACTTGAAACACTTCAATTCATCCCTTCCATCAGAAGTGGGAGTTAGGTATTGGTAAATAAAGCATAGAAATCGCTGGTGCAGATGTACTATGTAGACAGACTTCAAGGTTAATGACAAATGATATTTTTTAGCAATTTTTATAAATAAAAATACAAATATCATCATTATTTTGGCTTGAGGACAGCTAGAAGTTTATAAACAACCTTGTTATGTAGCCAGGAAAATTAAAGGCAGAGAGTGCCGGAAGGAGCTTATGCTCACTAAAGAATCATCTCAGATTGTGAATAACTCAAGAAAATGTAGCACAAATGCAGAAAGACGCGTGCCAGGCTCACATGGTTACAGATGACAGACAGTTCAGTGCAGACAAATGAAATGTAATTATGACTTTGATGAGTCTTCATGCCACAAGACAACTCTTTGTAGGAAATAAAATATGAGAATTTTTCCTAAAGGATAAAAAAGTCTCTGGTGACAAACAGCTTATGTATCATTAATGAAAGAGAAACAGGAAGAAAAAGACAAATCAATGCAGTTAACGAGTCTTAATGGCTCAATTGTGTATTCACTTCATCAGATCTGAATACTTGAGAGAGCACAAAGCAAAAGACCACTTTTGAATAACAAAATCCTAGAACATAATAAGCAGTACTCATGTCATACGTTTGTCACGTATGGACCCAAAAGTAGCTAGCTCCACACGGTTTGTGTAATGGTTTTAAAATTCTTAGCACATGAAAATTTTCTTCAAAGGAAATCTCATCTATTAATGTAAGTAAACAGAACAGAAAAAAGCAAAACTGTCTAAGTAATGCCTAGAAACTCTACCTCCATTATTCTCCCTCTCAACTGACCTTCCTCCCGACTGACATCAACACCCTTGAGAGCTTCTAGAGCGAATTATCTGGTTGAACAAGACAAGGCTAGATATGGCAGACGCAAACACTTCTACCTTATCAATGGAAATATTTCACTTTTTCATTTATTTTCTACATTTAGTTCCTGTTTGTTCTCTATTAAGATTCAGTAAAGATTTGAGACCTTCCAGAGTAATTTTTACCAATAGACAATCAAAGGGAGAGGTTTTTGGCCCTCATGTGGGCATTTAGGTAAAAGGTTAGAGTTTATAGCTGAGGGGAATAAATTGGCAGCAGTAATTGAAAGTGGGAAAACCTTAAGAGAAAGATATATCTGTGGCAGACAGTCAGACATCTCCTGTCTCTCTGGCGATTACCCTTGCTGAACCTTGGAGGTTTGAGATTTATTTAATTACTGGGGAATGATTTCTTTGCAGCCTCAGTTGTTAACTTAATGTCCTGTAAACTCACAGTGAAGTGGAAAGCACAGGAACAACATATTTTAAAACCATATTTTGTCTTGGAATCAACAGAGAAGTACTACAGGAATAATTTGTCACTTTGACGGGCTTCGAGTAGCTAAGATTAGCAGATACTCGTTTTAAAAATGCGGTTGGATCTAGAACAAAAGCAAATCAATAATTTGGAGTTGGACATTCATTGATGAGTTTTATCAGCTACATGCATACTATTCTTGTCAACTAAAGCAACTTAATGTTCTCTCTTACAGTTTCAACCAAACCAACTCTGAAGGATCACAGCCAGGAGAGCTTCCTATTCAGTTTTGCGTCCCCAACCACTAAGATAGATGTCTGTTACCTGTGTAGTAAGTTCTCAGTTATTATTTGCTAAGGTAAAGTTATTGCTTTGTGAGTATCTAGATCATTTGCAATAGCAACAGATATGTTACTTCTGAGAGACTTGAACAAGAAAGAGACTGAAAAACTCCAGTCTTCTTTTTGGAGACCTTGTAGATATCTCTGAGGGTGTAAGATCTGTGCTGAAGTAGATGCAAACTCTGAGATGCATGCAGACTATGCTTTCTGACAGTTTGTGAGCAATGGGGCTAGAGGTTGCTAGGAATGTGTTTCCGTCCATAGATTGGTATAATTAGCAAAGTTGACATGGATGGCATAATTTTTGCTATATTAAAAATTCCAAACTATTGTACGTACATATTAATAAGCATATTTTAAGCAGTGAATCTCTGAACATTCTCCAATGACTTGGGTAGTTACTTCCTGAGATATGACTTTTAAAAATATTTTTAAGCATTGATTTTGTGTTTTGAATTATCTAAAATGTATTCCATGCTGTGTGGCTATGAGATTTTGAAGAGTTACATCTTGATCACCTACTCTGGATTTGTTTGAGCCAAAGTAATAAGTTTTTACAACTATTGTAAATATCACCTTTCAGTGATTTTAATGAACCTAATAAAGAGATATGGTAATTTGCCTGCTCTCTGCAGACACTTAGCTGTGAGAAAATTAAATTAGGATTAAGCCACATTAGCCCTCGTTACTTAGAGTAATGGATATATTAGTATAACTTAAGACAATAAAACAATGTTATATACGAATCTTCAGAATTTTTCAAATGAATATATATGAAATTTTTTATTGCTATGTTTTAGATATGATAGAATGGAAATATTCCTTACATTTTGAACACAGTGAACCACCCTCAGGGAAACTTGGAGTTAAACATGGATAGACCCAGACTCATTCTAACAATATACTTGGTAGAAAACTAGCACTTTTTCTTTCTTTCTTTTTTTTTAACCTATGTCCTATTTCATTAAAATGAACCACGTAATTAAAAAGATCAAGGATGTGTTGTTAGACCTGTGTATTGTTTCCACATGACTGACAGTATAACTCCGAGGATCTTTTGAAGTTGATAAAAATAAAAAAAAATAGTAAGCCTTAGGATCTGCTTTTTGGAACATAAAGAATCCATGCATTTTACTTTACTTTCTGGACAATGGATTTTTTTTTTCTCCTAAAGATGTAAACTACAACATATATATATAGGGTCTAAATAAACAGCTTTCAGTTGTATTCCTCCAAGTTCCTTTTCTGGTCAAGTTAAATGAAACCTTATCCACATACATCTGGACATACTCAGGGCTTGTCATGTTGGAATTAAGAACTTGGGATGGCATCAACCTTGCTGTCATTGGTTTTTGACATTTGTATCATTGCCCTCTTTTAAAATGGGGGCATTTAGACAGTTCTGGGAGGGGTTCTCAAGATCTAAAGCACATTGATATGGCTCAATGTACATGAAAAGGAAATGTTTCACTGTTTGGTGGTGGTTTCCATGCCAAAAGTTTCCAGATGCTGAAGACACACCAAGTTTTGAGAATAGGGCTTGGTGACATGGCAAGAGGGAAGCATATGGGCAGGATATCTGGGTTTTGGATGCTAAAACCAATGAAAGGGTGAAGTTCCAAGTTTTATTTGCCAAGAATGTAAAAGCTACATCTTCTCCCATTAATGGTCTAACTGTGATAGCCCAAGAGAAGCATGCCAAAAAGGAGGACTGAAGGGATTGCCTTTACTCATAGTATGTAATATCTCCCAAATGTCTTGCGGAAACCAGTAATTAGGAGTTGCCAAAATATTTTAATATCACAGTATGGTGCAGCCTTACTGACTTCATGTTCGTCTACAGAATATGAAGGATAGAAGCAAAAATGGAGACGAGGAGGGTAAGGAAAAAAATGACATGAAAATCCTAGGTCTTTAAAGGTGACAGCAGTGACATATGAGAACCTGGTAAAATTTCAACCTTGAATAAAGATAAATTACAGATGAAACCACTCCAAAAAATGAAAGAAATGGAATATAAAATATAAGTAATGTAACTTTTTGAGGAGAAAAGGCAGATTCTTTGCTCGTCTTATCTTTTAAGAATGAGATATTGCACCATATGCTCCCCAAACAGTTATTTCATTTCACTCTGGATTTCTCCTTGGTCTCCTCCCTACATTTCTCTGAATTTTCAGATTGGCTCTCTTCCTGTGAGTCACATCCTTTTTTTAAATGTTTCCATATTTACCCCCTCTCTCTGCAGCTTATGTGTGACTCTTTGTTAAGCATTTCAAAATATTACATGTTACTGCATCGTAATACTTTGCCTGTACTTAGCATCTCTTATTCTTAGAACTAAGCAATGTTCAAAAAAATACTGTCTTCCTAACAATTGTGTTTAAAAAAAACAATTACTCATTTTACAGGTATAAAGTTGTGTAATAATTTCTAAAAAAGATAGAATAACCAGCTCTCACTCTGATTCTACAGTGCTTAATCTAACTAGTGTTTGTAAGGCTATTTAAAGATATCTTCCAAATTATAAGCACTTCTCTTACTGTGTCATTGCCTTCTTCTGCAATATTCTACATGATATACAAATACATACACCTTTAACCAGACTTAGGGTCATCCATTGGTAGTTATCTCTCACACATTGGCTAAGCCAGGAATTTGACATCTCTCCCTTCTAGCCAGTGAACAAACTCTTGCAGTTTTACCTCATCAGAGGCTGTCTAGTTTTGCAGACTGTGGCCTATGGGTCAATTCCTGCCAGCTGTCTTGTTTTGTAAATCAAGTTTTATTGGACCACATCCACACTCATTTGTTTACATATTGTCTATGGCAGAGTTGAGTCGCAAACGTACAGATTGGATCTTGTCATTGCCCTATTTAACAACCTTCGTTCATCTGTTGATGGTTACGTAGGTTGCTTCTAAATCTTGGTTATTGTGAATAATTTAAAAAAAACTCAAAAGCTTTCAATGACTCCCCATTTCTCTCAGTATAAAGCTTGACTTTCTATGCACAACTTGCAAGCCTTATTACCACCTCTGTGTCTTCTCTTTTCCCCCTCCTTGACAATAGAGATTCCAGGCAAAGTGAACAACTTTAAGATTCTGTGATATTCCATACCCTACCAGAAAGGACTCTTGACTCCAAAGGACTGAATTAGGTGTCTCTCTATGTTCTTCCATAGAACTTGATGTTTCCCTTTATCTAGGACTTACCATAATTGCACTGTAATTTCATTTACTTGTCTGAATCCTCTGCAATAACCTACTTCTTGCTGCCACATTTACCAGCATCAAATACAGTGCCTGGCATATAGAAGGGTTTCAGAAATATTTAATAATGTTTGCAATAAGACATGGATACCATGCACATGCTAAAAACAAATCTATCACACGAAGTTTGTAAAAGGAGAACAACCAAATTTAGGGAGAGGTAGACAAGGCCCATGTGGTAGAAAGAACATGGACTTTTGTTGGGAAATTAGCTAAATTTGAGTAGATAATATGTTATAGCTATGAGAAAGCATGATGTAATATCTAGACATATTTACTGGATTATGATATGCAAGAAGCAGGAAACAATTCCATTGCTATATTTCACGTTGCTCGGTCCATTGTTATAAGCATGTTGACATTATCACATCCATATTATCTTGTTATTAACGATTCTAACTCCCACTGCAATTAGGCAGTACACATTTTGGTTAATTATCATTATTCTCAGTAATTGCTTAGTTTGAATCTTGCTATTTTGAAACACGTGAAAAGTATTAGTTAGCATGAAAGAACCAAAACTTTCAGAAGATAGAAAGAGAGATGTTAGGATACTGAAGAATCTGAAGAAAGTCACTTATAGGTGACTTCATTTTCCATAAACATTATACTAGTTGCGGACCCCTTGTCAGCATGTCCTATATCTTGAGTTGTTTATACATAAGTCATTATGGATTGTCCAGGATCCAACCAAATGCTCTTTCCCTGTGTGTAAATGTCCTCCTACTGTGAGATTCATGAAATTTTCCATGTTATCTATACAGAAGGAAGAGAGCTTGCTTATTATATAAACTCCAACATTTGCCTTATTAGTCCGACATCTAACCACCAAAGCCATAGTTTTTCTTGGGGTGTTAATGAATGCAGGGGGTCAAAGACAAGAAAAGCAGCCAAGAAATTAATGTTTTTATTCAATTTACTGCATCTGGACCTCCCAAAACTGCCTGGAAACTACGACTTATACTCTTCTTCAGCTAAATTGTAAAATTTATAATATTAAAATATACATTGATGTGTTTCTGTACAAATTTCACTCACACAGCTATTTAAATGGTCTTGCTTGCATTAATTCTGTTGGGAACTTTGCTATTATAGCTAAAAAGAACTACATTGCAATGGATAGATGTGTTTTAAAACATTTCCAGGAAGGAAAATATTAATAACATATTAATTAATAAATAAACAATAAAATATTTACAAACGAGAAGATTTTAGAGACTTTGGAAACTAAGTGTAAACAAAATATAAGGAAGAACCATGAGGAGATAAGTCCGGTGAATACCAAATGTACTCTGATCTATAGTCCCAAAGATGGCCTTGCTTCTTAAGTTGTCTCAGAGTAACCCATTCATACATAAATAGACTTTGCCAATAGAATGCATAAATCTGTAAGAAATAACACTTGCCTTTTAATCTCATCCAGAATACCCATAGGAAGGATGCTCCGAGTTCTTTTTCTAACTGCAACTTTATAGCATTAGTTTCCAAAGACCAAAAAAAAAAAAAAAAACGTGGAATATTATGGGATTCACATAAATGATTTGACTTATCCTGAGGAAGGAAAGCCCCCCTACTGTTTCTAATGGTTATGTGACTGGGACAAGCCATGTTTGTACTGTTTGAATACATATCCTCTTACTCCTGCCTGGTGGGATTCCTAGTCACCCACTAGGCAGGGTTAACTAATGACTGAAATGAAATCCAGTCATTTAAGGAAATCTCAAAGGCTTCCTGTAGTTAGGTTGGAAAGATGTCACTAATAGAAGGGCTTTACTTTATGCTTTTGCAATGTTTACAGAACCTATAACACAATGGAGCATGATTAATGAGGCTCTCCAAACTCTAACCCAAGCATAAGACTTTGTACTTGTCACTTCTAAAGATCAGCCCTTTATCACCCTCATAACATAAGAAATGTAAACCAGAACCTGACCATTTCCTAGAGGAGTTACCCTAGCTTTCACTCTCAAGCAAACTAAGGGGTTAAAGAGGAGACATTCTCATTTTTTAATAAGAATGACACCCTTACTTACGGAAATGCTTTTCTCTTAGGTACTTTTACATTTGTCATTTTATTCATGCCTACAAAATGACGGAAAGCAAGTTTGCCAGAAATTATTATCACTATGAGCTGAGACATCTGGGGACTAAGAAAATTGAATGGCTTTCCTAAATACTCAGCTGATTGGGAACATATTTGATACCAGAACTCAGCCTGATTCTATTCCAAATAAACTGAAGTATGCTCTTATACTTAAACATATCCTATAAGGCACCGACAAAGAACTTGGCCAATTAGCAAATTTTCTCAATATCTTCCAATCTAGTCCCTACTCTTTTCCTAAAGACTGAGAGTAATGTGAAAAGTGAAAAAAAAAAATGTGATGTATATCTATGATAAAATACTTTTCATTGTGTCAATTCAAGAAGTTGATCTCAAAACCTTCAGAATTGTGTTTTTCTGTCCATTCAAAGCTCACACCTCATTAAATGTGCTCACTCTCATCTCTCGTCCATCTGGGATACTGTTGTGAATGGGTGATGGATGACTCACAGGTCCAGTAGATCTAGTCGCAGTTCTAACTTCCTTCATTCTATCAATAGTTTCCTGAGGCCTGAAAAATAAGGTCTCCCTGGCTGTAAAAAGGCCATTAAAGAGCATACAAACTGTATTTCACCACATCTAGTGGGCAAACTCCAGTTTGAGAAAAATGAACTCAGAATACCAACCAGGGCCCATTTTCAACTGAGAGTAACTATGTCAATTGTGCTGAAGCTCCTCATATGAGGATTATAAGTCTGTACTTTGGATCCTTTTATATTGTTGAAGGTAGATGTGGATTATCTTCCTGGACATTTTCATCAGCGTCACCCAGAAAAGCATAATGATAGTTCATCCAGTGTAACAGACATGACATGCCCTTATTCAATTTTCTTCTTTTTCTTTGTCTGCTGAAGCTAATTTTTGTCAGGTAATCTTCCTAGTAAAATGACATGTTTATCGATTCCAGACATTACAGTGGAAACCATGGAGAAACATCTTTGGTGGTTTTGCTTATTTATTTTCTGTTGCTCACAGCCCTGGAGCTGTCATCATTTGAGAAAGGAAAGACTCTTGATCTGAGCCTCTTGATGGACAAGATGTTGTCTTTATTTTTTTTTTCCTTTGGCAACTGATATTGTGTCTGACTTTCTTCTTAACCCATCTGTCTTATGCTTTCTTGTTTTGCCAAAAAAAAGAAAAATTTGACATCCTCACAAAATGATATTTATATTGCCCTAACTGGACAGAAAAAAAGAAGATTCCTGATTGATGAATATCTGAAGGAATTAACTGTTCAAGGGATATGTTAAAATAATTGATAATTCTATTGTCAAAGATAGAATTTTATTAATAAAATGTCATGTTTCCTTGAGCCATAGTAAAGAAATGTGAATTAGGCTGTAAAAATAGAAACATCTTTGGCAGTGGAGTCTGGAGAGCAGAGAACTTAATACAAAAGCAGAAAATTTGTTTTCCCTTATTGGTTCATAGACATTTTTAAAATATTACTTTTCTTTTTCAGCGAATGGAGTGGAAGGGATATGTCACTCTGTATTTTGTTTATTTTACTTTTGAATTTTACAGAACACATGAATGGATTTAATCAGCTTTCAAAATGCCCTGCTGTTTTAAAGAAGTAGGGAACCATAGGAGGAATTGTTTAGACTTGCTTATTCGTTTACTATTTCTAATCATATTCTTTATCATTCTTAAGATAATTCAAGTCCTATTTATTAGTGATGTAAGAGGATCTAATGAGAATATTACCAATGTTAAATATTCATAGATGTTGACATCAATCCTCTTAGCTTTTAAAAAATAATTTTATTTAGACATATTTTGCATATCATATAATTCACTCTTCTCAAGTGTAAAATTCAATGATTATTTTTAGTAAATTTACCAAGTCATGCATCTATTCACTATGAATCAATTTTAGAAAATTTTCATCACCACATTATGATCCTTCTTGCACATTTACTGTTAATCCCCATTCCTTATTCTCTCTCCCAATTCCTCCTCACCCTGGCAGCCACTAACTGCTTTCTGTCTTCAAAAACTTTGCTTTTTCTCTTTATTTCTATAAATTAACTCATACAATATGTAATCTCTTGAGTATGGCTTCTTTCACTGAGAAAAATGTTTTTGAGGTTCATCCATGCCTTGGCATGCATCCCTACTTTGTTCTTTTTGATTGCCAAACAGTATTCCATTGTATGGATATACCACATTTCATCCATCCATTCACCAGATGATGGACGTTTAGGTTGTTTTAAGTTTTGGGCTATTGTGGATAATGCTGTCAAGAACATTCATGTGAAAGTGTTTGTGTGGACATAGGTTTTCATTTCTCCTGAGTAGGTACACCTAAGAGTGGAATTCTGGGTCATATGGTAAATTTATGTTTAACTTTTTAAGAAACCTTCACACCAAACTGTTCTACAAAGTGGCTGTACTATTTTACATTCCCATCAGCAATGTGTGAAGGTTCCTATTTATCTACTTTTTCACCAACACTGGTTACTGTTTGTTTGTTTGCTTATTATAGCCATTACAGTGGGAATAAAGTAGTATCTCACTGTGGTTTTGATTTGCATTTTCTTAATGATGTTGAGGCTTCTCTAGCCTTTATAGGCTTACTTTTGTAAGTTAAAGCCCTCTACTTAGGACGTGTGAGGAATCCTGGTGTCTTTAAAGGAATCTGGCTTTTAATTCATTGACATTTAGGGAAAAAAATTAAATACATTTGGCTTTATCCATAGTTACAAGAAAAAAAAATTCCTGCTGATGAGAGAATAAAATGTACAGCAGGGAAGTGGGCTAAACCCCGGACAGGATTCTGAAGACATGGTATCTACTACTAGCTGCTTCACTTGTTCTGTGACCTGGGCCATGTGTGTGGGGAATGGAGAACTCCTGTGGAAATAATTAATTTAGGAATGCTGTAAGGGATAAAGGTTCTAGAAATGGAGGTGTTTTTAATGTTAACTGCTTGACTTTATACCAGCTCTGATCTATAATCCATATTCTTGTATCTACTGCACTAAAAACTTGGACACTATACCATTTACAAAGCATTAAAGTGAAAAGAAGAGGAAACCCCACTATATGAACATGAAAATGCTACCGAATCCTTAGAAATAAAAATAAATACATAATCCAAGAACAGAACAATTCAAATCTTTCTGTGGTTTGACGTTGTGTTTGGGATTCACTAAACAGCTCTTTAAAATGCCCAGGAAAATGGGAAGGCCTTTCAAAATCAAGCTCTTAACAACTTCTTCAGAGACAAGAGCTCCGTGGCTTTCGTCAACCTACAAAATAGCCTGCTGATCCACAACGGCGCTTCAGTTTTTAGAAGGGAGAATCTAACTCTTGCCCCTGTACTATTGATAAAGAGTAAAAATCAAATGCTAATAAACTCACTTACACTCACGGTATATGACTTCCTAGCCTCTTTACAAAATATTGTGCTAATGGAAACTTTCAAAGGTGAGACAGAGCAACAGAGGAAGAGACACTCTCTGTAAGGGACTATCTCTTTGAATTTTTTTTTATTTTCATGTTTTAGTGTTAATTTCATTTTTCGAAAATGTTTCAAGTGGAGAAAGGGTAAACTTGAAATCCAATCTGTTCCAACTAAGTAAGCAAACGAGGTGACTAAATCCAGAAAACTCGAGTACCAAAATAATCCAACAAGATTAAAAAAATAAAACAAAAGAATTACTTGAAAAACTTTAGTTACTTCTATTAGCTAAATGGAAGAATTATGAAAGAAAATTGGCCAACAGCAATTTACATGAATTTTTTAATGATACAATGAGAAGATAAGCTAACAATTCTCTAGGTTGAGGAAGTTTATGTCTTGAGTAGTTCAAAATTTGGTAGCAAAGAGTGGTACCCGAAAGTATTATTCAGGGCAATTGTGCAGAAACTAGGCAATTTTGTATCTGTGAAGCTCTGAGACATTATGTAAAACGAGGTTACCCAAAATCTAGAAATAGCAACACATGTAAACCTTATGGTTTAAGGTTATACAGAGTAAAATATATATCACATTAAATTATGTTCTGTAAAACACAATAATTATATACATAATAACAGTTCAATCTTATTTTGAGCTTTGGAATAACTCATTTATTCTTTATGTATCTACCCTAGAAGATAGTTTTAGTTTTACTTATTGACAGAAGAGAAACTGAAGCTTCGTGCAGTTAAGTGATTTCCCTGATAAAGTGGTGGAGACTTGGTGTACCAAGTTCAAATTCAGGGCTCTTGCAGCTGCACAAAGCTTAACTGATAAGGATAATTGTTTTCATACTGAGTCAGTCTCGAAAACTGTCTCTGACCTTCTAAAGGGTGCAATTTTATTTTTCTAATGTATCTATAGACAGTGGAAAGTCTATATATGTATGTGTGTGTGTATATATATGGATATATATATGGTCTAGTAGGAAGTTTTATATATATTCAGAATCTTATATGCTCATTCAATTAAGTGTGTATTCTCTGATTAAAATGGCACCTCACTCTTCATCAGAACTATAATCGATATAGAAGTCTCAGAAAATTTTTTACAATGGCAGCATACAGGTTTGCATAAGTCCCTGGATGGATCTTTCATCTCTTCTTAAAATGGCTTACATCTCTATATCACCTCTATACCCTTTCTAAAAAGACATTTCCCTCACTTACTTTTCCCCAATGCTGTTGGAGAATGTTTGCTTCAAGTTTTTGCCAGCTTCCCTTTGGAATAGAGAGCAACAGCTTAACAAATGGCAGGTTTATGTAAGAGGAAATCTCCATGGTTTAATGTGCTTTGGTTTCCTGTCAGCATGTACCTTCTCTTTTTGTTCACGCATAATCATCTTGTAACCTGCATGGAAACACAAAGAAAATAAGGCTTGGGGAAATGGATATTCAAGCAATTACTTCCACACTGATTTTCCAGTTCTTTGCCCAACAAGGTTTCCATGAGACAGGGGATTCCAGTTGGTACCTGGGGCTGCTGTATGCAGAAGACTGGAAACAAAAATAATGCCACAAAGTCCCCTGTAAAATCAGTATGTTGTCAAAAGTATGTTGTCTTCATCACTGGATGAAGTCTTCCCTTTGGAGAGAATCTATTTCAGGGCACTGAAGTACTTTGCATATACCTAAATTGTTATATTTACCTAATGAGTGTGTAAATATTTGTCTATATGTCTCCACTAGACTGAGAGTTTTGACAGATGGGGGCCGAGTCTATTCGTCAAAGGCCAGCTACATGTTTTTTGTTTCCTACAAAAGTTTGTTGGATGAATGGATGAACCATATACTGTAGTTTGGTGGTTCAAAATCAGAAGTGTGTATATTTCAGCATCATAGATTCACATGAATCCACCCACACTCACAAAAAAAGTGTCATTCACTAGGAGTATTTCTTACCCATGAGAGAAGTGAAAAGCCACTTCTCCCCAGTGTGTTAACCATGGATTTCCTTACAACGGTTCTCATCTTAGAAGAAAGGATGCATTTCTCTCTACCTACTGGAGGGGCTTATTCATGATGTAAACAACCATGTTTTGAGCATTTACCAGGAGAATACAAAAGTAAGATCAACTTGATTCTTTGAGACGCTTAGATCTATTCCAGAGACAAACATGTAGATAGCTAATGTCACTTTAAAGGAGAAAGAAATGAGCACCATACTGGTGGAAAACCACGAAAGGGAGAGGGATAAGAGGTCATGGATGTCATCTTTTCATAGGGAAGTTGGAATTCTGAACCAACCAGATGTGGCAATGGGGATTGGAAAAGAAGGGGACATTTCAGGAAAGAATCTACAGGATTTTGAGAATGACTGGGTTTGGGGACTGTAAAACATGGAATAGTTGAAGACGGCTTCAAATATGTAACCAAGAAAAGATTGTTGAGCACTTTCCTAAGGACATAGATTACAGCAGGAATTTCCTGGGAGATTATTCCTGGGTGAATTTGATATTTGGGGTGCTTATGAGTCACACTAAATGCTTATTTTGCTCATGTAGAAATTCCAAATTCATAAGGTGGCCTGGACTTAGTGACTTACTTCCAAAGAATAGAGCATGGAAAAGGACAAATAACTTCACAGTGGAGAAACCCGGCACACAACACCTTAGAGAGTGATGATGTTATCATCAGTGACATGCTAATACCAGGTACCACCCAATATGATGTGATGGGAACAGCGCTCCACCTCCATGGTATTCTTTTCCCAAACCCATAACTAGAGTCTAATCATGAGAAAACATCAGATAAACTCAAACTGAGAGACATTCTACAAAATACCTGACCATTATTCCTCAAAATTCTTAGGGTCACAAAAAACAAGGAAAGACTAAGGAACTGTCACAGAGCACAGGAAATACGATGACTAAAGACAATGTGGTATTCTAGCTGGGATCCTGAAACAGAAAAAAGACATCAGTGGAAAAGTTGATGAAATATGAATAAAGTCTGGAGTTCAGTTAACAGCACTGTAGCAGTGTCGGTTCCTTCATTTTGATATATGTTCCAAGGTAATGTAAGATGATAACATGAGGGGAAACTGACTATGTTTCGATTGCTGTAATTTTCCTATGTTTTGAAGGCTGGGGCTGTGTGATGTAATGATAATATCGTTAGCAATAACAACAACTCAAATTTCTAAAGCACTTTCACGCACGCTGACTCATGATGTGACAATATTATGAAGTTGGTAGAACAGGTATTTTTATGTCTATTTTCTATATGAGTAAACAGTGGCTCAGAGTTGAACTTACTCAAGATCAAAATTTTCAGTGCCTGGGGCTTAAACCATGATCTTGTGAATCCAAATCCTGTGTTATTTTTACTTTCATTAGAAAGACAGGCCAATGTACACATGCATGTATAGATGAGGAAGGGTATAAGAAACATGGAGAGGGGGCGATAAAAGATTTGAGATGGCAGTCAAATTTCAATTGAAGTGAAAACTCCATTGAGGATTCAAGTTTCAAGTAACTAAGGAGCTGATTTTTATTTTTTTTTGAAGATCACAGATTTGCTTTTTGTTTCTCTACTTCTCTGCCCTTCTGTGTTAGTGATAGTTTCTCAATAAAAATAAAGTAACCTAATTATCACAGTTTTGTGAGTCTGCAAAATTATTACGCTCTGGAGCCCCTGAACCACATTTACTATTCTTTTCCTTCCTCTGGCCCCACCATCACACATTTCTAAAGCTGACTCGTAGGTCACGTGGATAAGAAATTTGTTACAGCGACCCTGTTCATATAGGATATTTTTCCATCTTTAATTTTCCTTGTTCTGATTACAATAATCACACTGATAGTCTTTAATAGGGAGAGTATCCACATGACATTGTTTTATTATAATATAGAAACAGCAATAATCTAAAATACTAATTCTGTACATCTGCAACCACCCCCTCTGCCTTTTCCAGTCTTCTTCATTTTACAGCAGCATAAATCAGAACGTAAAACCTGTACAGTGTTCTGTTTTGCCTTTAAACAAAAATGTATTCTTAAAGATGAAATAATTATAATGTTATCTCAGATCAAGGTTTCAAAGGAAGCACCTTGTGTGGATACTTATGTACACTTAAACACACGAAGATGGATGTGAAAAAGCAGGTAGATGAGTATTTGTCCTAAAATGTGATCTTTCGTATTGATTCTGCAGCCTGATGAGCTATCCCTATGCTTTGCTGCCACCTTGGCAAGCTAGAAGGATTTACAACGGAATTCTGCACCGGCGGGCTGGAAACGGCGCTCCCACTGCCTCTGTGGGTTGGCCTGGCTCGCGGAGGCGTTTGAAATGGCTATTACAGGTTCCCGTTGGCTTGGGTATATTGCAGAGAGAAATTAGAACACTTATCCGGTGAAGAAACACATTTTCTCTTTTTAAAATAACTCAGTTTCCGCAAGATCCACATGTTACCCTCTCAATGATTTTTAAAGGCATGGTATTTCTGTCTTTCCTTCTTTAGTCGGGAATGGAGATAGAGAAAGAAGGAATCGGTTGAAGTGTCTGAGTTCGCGCTCTGGGCGACATTCTGGCTCATTTAGACGTGACGGTGACAGCAGAGGCGCTCTGCTGTCAGTTTTCTCTTGTCTAAGCTTCCTCCGTTCCGCGTCCACGATGACTCCCCTCCAACTCCAGTTAACTTCTTGGGAGTCTAGAGCAGTTAGTGGAAGCTGTTTACAAAATGCAAAGCATCGGGGTGGCCAAGGTGGAGACTCCTGTACTCTTTCTATTTATTTATTTATTTTTACCACTTCCAGAGGAGCTGGAGAAAAATACTGCCGATCAAAATCTAGGTTCTTAAAGCTGACCTGCTGCTTTCAACGTTGGGACTCAGATATATTTTCTGCATCGTCATTTTTGTTTGTCTGTCTCCTGTTTATGCCATCCTAAGGCTCTCTCTCTCTCTCTTTGCACCCTTCCATCTCCCCATTCACATTTCAAACTCCCCCACGCCTGCCCCCACCTCCATCTTCCGGCGCCTTGGTCTTATTTGAATATGTGGTCTTTGGGTTTATGCGGGCACTGGGTGGGTGGGTGGGAGAAAGCTTTCCTTGCGGTTTCATTTAAATTTGGCGTGGGTGGGTGCCTTCCGCAATTCGTCTCGCACAGGCAGAACAGTTAAAAGGTAGAGTTAGAATGAGCGGAGAGTCCACATCTTCAAAGCACCGCTAGGAAAGGAAATAATACGGGGGGCGGGAAGGGGGAAGAAATAAAGGAATAAAACCCAACTTCGCTGGCAACTTCAATAAATCTGGTAACTGGAGGCAAAAAATAGATTCCGAGGGCTGGGTCTGGTCCGGATGAAACGCTAAGGCTCCTTCCCATGCCGGAGCCTGGCGTTGGAAGGCTGCCACTGGCGTCTTGCCACGCGAGTGCCCCCAGACAACAACACACCCACTGGAAACGCACGTGAACAAAGCTCTCGCCCCAGGAGCCGCCGCCTGCGGTTTCCTAGTCGATTCCGGCTTCTCCAGGGAGTGCAGGGCGCACACAGGGTTAAGTTAGTTCCCTCCCTGGTAGGAGGGAGAGGAGGGGGAGGGGAAAAGCAACATACTGTCTCAGGCTGGGTACCTTGTAGTTAGTTGTACGTTCGAAACCTGTCGCCATCACTTGCGAGTTTGCATCTTCCATTGTCACCGCAGAGGAACAAGAGCCCGGAGATAACGTCGGCCTCCGCGATCTCCGCCCCCAGGCGCTGCGCTGCTCGCTCCCGGGGCGCGTCTCTGGCTCTCGGTCCCAGGTGTCAAGCAGCGGCGAGGCGGCAGCTCCGCGCCCGCCGCCGTGTCCACCCAGCCCCGGGACCAGGTTGGCAGTTCTCAACGATGGGCAGGAGGGACCTTGGCGGCGACCCGTAAAACAATACCATGCCCCGGGAGCCCCGTTGCTGCCGCGCCAGCTTTTTCCCTTTCCACCTCCCCGACCCTGTCGGATTCGGATGAGCCCACTGCGTGGGGACGCGGCCGCCAGGTAAAGGGACTGAGGCGCCAGGTGGAGTTTCCAGTAACCGCCCGGGCTGCCGCTACGCGGGCCCCACGCGGTCTCTTTAGGGGGGGCACTGTTTTTTGGAGCCAGTGGGGGATAGTCATCGGGGCGTGATGTTTTAGGCTTTTATTTCCTATCCACAGAGAGAATAGGCTGCTTAACTCTCCCCTGACTTTAGGGAGGTCTATTTGCAAGTCGAATCCACCTCCTCTAATGAGTTTTGTAACCGAACTCTGGGTCAAAAGGTAACTTTGCTAGCCTGCTGGGAGCATGGATCCTAAACTGGGTTTCTAGAGCCACTAAGCTTGCCAGAGTCCAGCCTCTCACTTCCCCAGAATTAATGTTAACTTCTAGGAGTACCACCCTCCTAACTCCTCCACCCCCGAGCCCGCTCCATCTGCTGTTAATGTCATCAGCGTTATTATCAGGAGGTTGCCTCTAAAGCCACCAGCCCCCCCTGCCCCCCGCCCGCAATCCCAGATTGATTAACGGCTAAGATGCAGAGGGTGCTAGTTCGTTTTCCTTCCAGTTGGGGAAGGGGTTGCTTTTCCCCAAATCAAGTCTTTCTCCAGCCCTGCTGGTCTTCAGTGGCCCGCCACTGAGCTCCCGCCAGCTCGTCTAGTTGGAGCACCAGCGGGGGCGGACAAGGCGCGGGGAGCACTCGAGGCTGAACTGGGATTGCGTCCCCTGCGTCGCATGCGTGGGACGCGGAAAGGGAGCAGATAACGTCCCCCAGGCTCTGAGTGCAGCGGCTGCGCGACAGCGAGGAGGGCGGGAGCAGACCCTCGCCAGCTGCCACTAGGTCCCCGCGACGGCACGGAGCCGCCTGGAAAGATCCCTCCGCCGCGCTGACCAGTCTCTGGCTCGTTTCCGCACTTTCAGCGCCGGCGCGATCACTTCTCGTTTGTAATCAGGCCCAAGATCAAGGTTGCTAGTTGAGATCGGGGCACTAACCAGGGAAAGGAAGTATCGGGGAAAAGGGCGACTGGGGCGGGCTGTACACACACTTGATGCCCTGGAAACTCCTGAAGCGCGTGTGGCTCCGGCCAGCGGCAGCTGCTGGTGGAGGCGGAGGCCACCGCTGCTGTCGTTGCTGGTGCTTTGCTCCTGGAACCTCCTAGCAAGATGGCACTCACTGTCTGTCCTAGTCTAATTAACTCCCTCAGCCATGCCCCCTCCTCTTCTGGGTATTTATTAGTCACACATTGAGTTTGGGGAGAAGAGGGACTATGTAAATAGAAGGGAAAGCATTTTCCTAGCTACCTTTGCATAATACATGGGCAGCGACCCGCGCGCACGAACCTGGGTCGTGTGTGCGTGTGTGTGTGTGCGCGCGTGTGATTGCCTGTGCCAGCGTGCGTCTTGGGCGTGCGTCTGGGTGGATCCGTGCGTGGCTTGTGCTTGGGAGGCAAATCGGGCGTTTCTCCAAGTCGTCTTAACACGACTTAAGCGCTCAAATACGTGAAGGCGGTAGACACAACAGGGATGCAAAGGAAATCAAAACAATTGGGGAAGTGGTGCCAAGTGACTCAGGCTTTGAAATGAAGATGGGGAAATCGTCCCGGGCCGGCCAAGGCCACCGCCCCTGCGCAACTCTTCTGCCGCGATAGCCGAGCAGATCCCTAGGGAGTTGGTTCTGAGCTAGTTGTAAGCTCGCCAGTTGCTTCTCGCGGGGCCCCACCGACGGCGCGTCTCAGCGCAGCCCAGCGCTTGGCGCGAGCTCGCTCTCCCTCTTCTGTTCAGTTTCAGCCTCTCTACAGACTTGTTAAAACATGACAGCAACTTACTGGAGGCAGAAGGAGCGGCAATGAAATGAGAGAAAACCAGAACCCTTCCCCCTCCCCCAGGAAAGAGACCTGCACCTGGTTTTCTTACATTACATTTTAACCTTTGCAAAGAGATTGCGAAGTGGAAACGTTGCCTGTATACAAGTGTGGCTTCTTTTGCTGTCAAGGCTGTTTCTTAAATCTTTGAGGCTGGATTTGGCTGTCCGCTGTAATGTAGGGAGAAAGTGAACAATACTCTTTCCAGTGGCCAGGGTGAAGGGAGAAAAGGGGGTGTTTAAAATAATCATATTAAACTTTGGATTATTTTCCTAATTAAAGTTATTTAAGAAGGTCCTGGATCAGGGAACTAGTGACGGGGTGGGGGCAAATCACCAAGGTTGCCTGCGTTTGAAATAACGCCATCTTGGTTGAGAGACATATTTTTAATCTGTAATCTCACGTTTCGATCATTTCTCAAGGTCTAAGTAATGGACCCTCTAGCTTGGAAGAACAACACCGGTGGGCAGGAGGGAAATAGACTTCAGCGCTCAGAGGGTAGCATTATCCCTAAGAGTTACTGGGGCATGAGATGGTGCAGGGTAAAGAGAGGAGAAGGCGTGCATGGTCAGGGTGGGATAGCCCTGGCGCTCTGCAACTCTCTTCAGGAAGGACAGAGTTAAAAACCCAGTCTGACTTTGCCTCTTGGAAAGCTTTGGGTTGCAGCCGCGCCTCCCAAGCATTCTTTAAACCAGAAATGTGGGAGGGACTCTGAGAGGGTGGGAGGAAGGGAGGGAGAGAGAGAAAGAGGGCTCGGGCAGGGGAGCGCGCCAGAGCGCGAGGGACGGAGGGAGAGGAGGAGCGCGGGAGCAGCGGAGGCGATCCCGCGAATTCATTACTGTAAACATCTCTCGGGGGTGTCAGGAGGGGAGGGGGTAGGGGCAGCGGCGCCTACATTAGCCGGGCCGCGTCGGATTGAGGCAGCAGTGAGGTCGGAGCAGCCTCCGGACCCACGCCGGGCCAGCGCAGCACTTGGAGCGAGCCCGGTGCCCGCCCCCGCGCAGCGCCCCACGCCGGGCTCCGCGCGGTCGGCACAGCGGCGTCGGAGGCGCGCCCGCCCGGTTCTCCGGCCGCCCCCCGGGGTCCTCCGTCTCCGAGGAGCCCCGGCTCTGCAGGAACACTTTCCGCCGCCTTCCTCGCTCGCCCTCCTCTTTGCGAGACTAGTCGGCTGGGCCGAGGCGGAGAGGGGGAGGCAGAGGAGGAGAAGAGGCGGGGGCCGCGGCGGCCGGAGCCGAGAGAAAGTGGCATGCCCGAGCCCTGGAGGCGGAGGTGGCGGAGGACGGGGGAAGACGATGCCGCGGCTCCGTAGGGGAGAAAAGCGAGAGCGAGCGAGGCGAGCGGGGCGCCCGGGCGCCGGCCGGCTGCGGGGAGGCGCGCGCCGCTCTGAGGCTCTGGCCTCCGCACCCCCGCGCCCCGACGCTGCGGGCGACAGGGCCGGGCTCCAGCAGCCGCCACCGTCGCCGCCACCTGGAGGACCAGGCAAAAGTTTGGATCTGGGGGAGGACGCGGCGCTGAGCGGGATTACCACCAGGGCTGGAAGGAGACCTCGAGAACCTTCTCAGGTAACGCGTACCCCTCATCGTCTCCTTCCATGCCCCTCTGCTGGGTTCCTGCTTCCTCCTAGCGCCTTTCCTGACGCACGCCCGATTTGGGTGAAAGTAAGAGGGAGGCGAAGTTCAAGATCTCAGGGATGGGCACCTAGCTCCGGGAGATCTGTAGTCACGTTAGAGGGGCCGGTGGCGCTTCTCTGCGCCCGGTGGGCAGCTGTGCAGGGAGGCGAATCTCCCCTGGCAATGGGTGAGAACCCTCGGCCCCAGCTGGTGCCTCATCTTGCAGCTTGTTGGAAATTTAGAATGTGGATTCAGGGGTTTTTAGTATTCTTTAATCTGGGGACATGCTGCATGGATTTCACTCACTCCCACCCTCACTCTCTAACCCTCTCACCCATATTTAGCATCTTTTAAAAATGATATGAGCCCACTCCCATTTGCCCACCGTGTTTAGCTGGTGCAGAAAAGCAAATGTGGTGTGTGTGTGTAAGAATTTCAAGCAAATGGGAAAAATTCTCCTTACCCCTTTGACATCCCCGGAGACCCCCCTTCCTCCTTCCCTTCATTCACCTTCTGGCGTCATAAAATAGGAACTTTAGAAGTCACATTTTGATTGAAGGGTGAGATGAAACGTGTTAACCATTGATGACGTGAATTTGCAGTGATTATCCGCCTGTGTGTGTGTGTGCGCTTTGTTGGGGGCGGTTTAGTGGTGTTGCAGAGAGGCCGGTTTTTCCTAGGTGGCCTGATGCACCGTGGTGCCGGAGCAGTGAGTGGTCGCGTGTGTGCACTGAGGCAAGGGCAGCGGAGAGAACACCACCGTCACCTTTCCGGAACAGCAGCCTGATTTAGGCTAACTAAGAAAATAGCTCCTACTTTTCACTCTGAGAGCAAAAAGATTCCACCCCTAATTTCCCAACGTCCCCTTTCCCCCAGTGGAGTTTTGAGTTTCAAAGCAGCCCGACGTTTGCTGCTGCTATCACCTTTATTATGATCATTATTTGTCGTGCCTTCTCTGGTAAATGGAAATCTGTCTCCAAGAGCTTTTGATTAATTTTAGTGGAGGGAATCTCTTGTAAAGCTTACAGTAAGCTAATCAAGTGCAAGGCACAAATCCGTGTGAATGCTCGCGAAGGAGTGCAAGGTGCTGATTAGATTTCTTTACAAGCTGCATTTGCTATGCAAAGCCTCTTCTAAGTGGGAGCTATTGCTCCCCACTCATCTGGGAGGCTCTATAATCACACAGGGTTTCAGGGAGCTTTGGGACATGTCCACTCGCTCACAGGCTTATTGCTAAATTTATGTCTAACGTCTCCCAGTGGAAAGCTAATATGAAGGCTAGCTTCCATATCGAGACACATATTGCCTGTGGACTTAAGAGGTATGACCTTATTACATCTCCAGTAAGAGCATCCCCCAAACATTTTGAGGTAAAGAGAATGCAGGTTGGCTTTTCTCCAGGTTTATATTTGGTTGTTGCAGTAGAAATGTAAAATTTTAGGTCAGTATCAAGTGTTAGAACTGGACTTTTTTTTTTATCACTTAGCAACATGCATCAGATACATAAGATCTACAGGCCACCATATTAGAAGATCGTAAATATTTGAATAATACACATACCATGAAAAGTTGCTTATTTCCCCACAATGTTATTGCTCCCCCAAATACAACTTTTCTTCCTCCCCTCCTGGAAAGTCCAAAACAGGATAGGGTTAAACCATTTAAGGATTTTTAATAATCACGGATGACAGTGCAACACTATACTGTCATGTTGAGTTGGAAATATCTGTGACTGAAGGACGTTGGAAGATGAAATTTCAAACATTATTTCATGTCTCTGCCAGTAGGTACAAGATATTGTAAAAAGAATTGGGCTAGCTGTACTGTGGCAGAAGCTATTAGAAACCTAGCATGGAAGGACTGCTGTTGTAATTTTTTTAAAAAAAGCCCGTATCTTAACACTTCAGTAGTTTCATTGCAATTTTAGAAATTCCAAGGGATGCTTTTAACAGAAGAAAGTAGATTCCCAAATGACACCATGCTGGGCTTCCTTGAGGTTTCCAAGGCAGTCATAGTTTTTCTTGTATGCTACGTTTCAGATGAGGTGATCTTTTGCGAGTTTGACTTTGCCCGGCTGGATCTAATTTGAACCTCCTCTGATGCCCGTGACGTTTATATTCTGGCCTGCTGCAGAGTTTGGTTTAGGATTTAGACATATCTCCCTAAAGCAACCTTCTATCATCCCAGTTTGAAGCTGTGGTTTCAAGAAAGGCTCAAGTATGTACAAGTCCAGAAGTCTTATCCAGTAGAGACCCAGTGTGACGTCTATCTAGTTTGACATTTCAGCATTGTACTCTACAAGGAGGAGTTGCTGCTTCTGCCGTCAGCAGTGTCTGAAGTTAAAAAACAGCAAGGGTGACAGAGGAGCAGCTCCTGGTTTTGCTCCCTGTTCAGAAGATTCGAAAAAGGTCAAGGTGATGTAATTTTGTTCCTATTCAGGTCAGACCTTTCTGGATAATCATCTTTTAGTATCTTTACTTAATTTCAATTCAAGTTCATTTGTCACTAGATTACTTTAATAACTTCATGGTTTCTGCCACAGTGATTCAAATTCAGTCCATTAGTGACCTCTATCTGTGAGAAGTGAATACTCATTGTTTTTTTCTCTTCTCATCAGGTTCTACAGAGTGTGTGTGTGTGTGTGTGTGCGTGTGGTGGAATCCGACAGCTCTCTAGTTGTTTCTGAATATTTAGATTTTCAACCTTGATTTTTCTAATACAGAGTTCAGTATGGGTAATAATATTTAACAACAGTGGTAAAAATGTTACAGGCTAGTAGGCCACTAAGTGGTTATTCCATATAGCATCGACAATATGATCAACATGAATAAAACCCCAGTGCTATCCACTGCCAAAAGGATTGTACAGTCAGGTAGACTAATGTTTTGAGTCTCACAATACTGCTGGAAGTAAGTGAAGTTTTATTGCCCCTAAGTGCTAACATAACAATGGAAACTTGAGACAAGCTCAGAATGTATATGCAGTAACTAGACTTCATAGTAGCATTGTGTGTATGTCTTTAAATTCAGCTGTGCTTCTACTGTGAACTTATGGTACAGATCAAGGATGAGGTGGGGTGTGAGAAGGGTGTCTGTAAACAGATGATCTTGTAAGGAGACTTTTAAAACCTGACTCCTAATCCAGGTTTGTCTTCTGAGAGTTTTTGAATCAAAATTTCAATTTGTGTTGATTATTCTAAATGGTAATTGAAGACAAAGTTGACTGAATTTCTTAGGTGGGTGGATACCACTATCTGACATTTTCCACATGGTTTTTGATGTAGTGATATTTAGGGATATGGAATTTTTAGGAGGTTTTCTTTCTTTTCCCTTGGGTGGGTTTTAGGCAAGAGACATTTTTAAAGACCAATTATTATTATTATTAAAGTTAAACAATCATTATAATACCCCAGCCAACTTTCTTACTTTTCCCCACCCTCCAAATTGCTTTGCTTTTTCTAGATTATACTTTTCTTCTAAAACTACATGTTGAGGATAGGAGTAAGACTATCAGTATCTTTTTACTCCTTTCAGCAATGTGACCTCCAATTAAGTATCTGTTTATAATAAAACACACACACTCACATACACATCAAGAACCATTTGAAGACAGAGATTCTTTTCAAGGTTTTAAATATGTTCCTTTTTAAAGACCTATGACACAAATATTGTAATAAAAATATCCTGTGTTTCAATGAATACAGAGACTTATTTCAGTGGCATGGAACAGTAAAACACTGTATTAGCAAAATAATCAGTGCTATTTTCAGTACATGGTCAAAATCTGTTAGAACCTTCCTGGTTTTTTTTTTCCTTGGCGAATTTCGCATCTACTGGTCTTTTTGGTTTTCTTTGATTCCTTCTACTGTGGCTCTTTGAAGTGATTCAAAATTAAACAGTAGCTACATTTTTAGGGAAATTCATCATGTTATGTTCAGGATTCCAGAAGAGTTAATGATGCAGAAAAAGTCCTGTAAAACATCTTTCTAAAAGAAGTCCTTCTCTTGCAGGCTTCCTACTTACTGGTCTCCTGTACCATTTGCAGTGAATTGGAACTCCATTATTTATTTATTTTTCAAATACCACCTCTAACTTAATTTAATGTGGGATGTGATTCCGCAGAAGCATGCAGCTCCATGTGTCCCGTGTTGCCTGAACAAAGCAGTGTCGTTTTTACGGATCTGTAATAAGGGAAGGTCAAAGAAAATATCCTTGTATAATTTGGGAAGTCAGAAGGCCACATTCATAATTCTCACACACTGATCGGTTATTCTGCGGATATTTAATAAGGGCACACATTTTCTGGCAGTCTAGTGGTTCAAGACCTCAGCCATTTTTTGAAGCATTCACAAAATAAATCTCAGGGGCTCCCACCCATGAGGCACTCATTGGAACTGAGAAGTGTTTCTCACTTTCTTCCCAGGTTGCTTTTAAGGGAATGTGCAAGAAACTTGGCAAAAGCTCCTCTGTTCCTCTCAGTTCACAGGTCATGTGTTATATTTCAGTTCTCTTTATTAGAGCTTTCAAGACACAGATAAAAGAATCTTCCATCTGAACCTTTAAAGAACCTGAGGGCTTTGGGATTTAAACCCACCGAAAAATATCAGGTCTTAGAGTTCAGAGATGCTATTAGGCCTCGGAACACTGAAACCTCCTTCAACAGAGAGTAAGAGAACAGTGGCTCCGAAAATTGGTTCACAAATATATTGTCCACTGAAGTCAACAGAGGTCATGTGGCTGAATGGAAAACATTAGACTCATATCACTCTGGAAATAGGTCCACATGCTGGTGTCACTCTTAGCCCCAGCTGCCTGTGGGCATCACTTTCATGAAAATCCAGTGTCAAAATAGCCTCTGTGATAGTTTCCACTTCCACTTTGCTCCAGAGCTGGGACTCAAATATTTTAAAGCAGGGAATTCATTATTATAGGGAATTGTAATATTCTTCATAGATATTAGACAAAGAGGAGGTGAAGGTTAGGGGAGTAGATTAGATAAGCATTTGCCATAGAGGCTCCAGGAAATTCTGTTTAGGATCTGAGGGATGAAATTGTGTTTAAAACACATTTTTACCTAGCATTTGTTCCCCTCTTCTCTTACATTTTCCAGTTCTCACATGAAGGATTTCATTTGTTCCTCACAACTGCCTCTGTGAGTTGGTGTGAGAAAGGCCTACGTGAGAAAGCCCTACTCGCTCAACCTCTCATTGGGTAAATGGAACCAGAAAGAAGTTGAAGGCTACTGAAGGCTGCACAGAGTTCTCCTTTAAACCATTCATTTGGCTTTATACAAAAGGATGAACATTACATTTTATTACATAGGTGTTGAATTCTCCAGATACGAACCCATCCAAAAAGATCAGAGTTGACTTTTTTAGTTAAAACAGGAAAAAATATTGCAATCATATATATATATATTTAGATTAACAAAAAGCATTTCACTCTCGCTCCAACATTATATTAGATACAAGTTTGCCTCTTCTGAATGAGTATAATTTTATGATGTAGGCTTGTGATTTGAGACTTGACTGTGGTAGGGAGAGGGCAATAGGGAGGTTGTTTTGGAGGAAAGCAAGATGTATTTGTATAGAGAAAACCTGCATTCTCATGTCAGCACACTCCTTTCTACATTGATGACCTTGGACGAATTACTTCATCTCCTGGAGACTTAATTTCCTCTCTACAGAGTTCAACAGGGTTGTTTCGGGGTCAAATAAGATTAATGTGTGTGAAAATACTTTGATAACAATACAGTGTTATGTTCCCATAAAGACGTATTTGTCAAATTGATAGCATTTATCACTGCATGATTTTCATATACTGGGATAGTTGTAGGTTTTACGTAAGTAAAATGGTAACCAAGACAGAACGCACTGTCTTCCAGAAGCTTTCCTTTTGTGGGTACTATGGGATGTTACCCAACTAGTAAAGTGTCTGGTGGCCCTCTACATTACTTCTTCCGTTCATTTAATGGTGCATCATCTCCTTTTGTGAATTTGCTCTATTTTGATGCAAGTCCTTTTCAAGGATCAAGGTTAATTGGGGTGAATTGGATGTAAGGGCCAAGTTTTCCTTCCTTGGCAGCTTGGCTTAATGTTGGAAACTCAATTTATCACAAATAGATTCCACTGGGGATCTTTTGGGAAGAAACCATCAATGTTCCCTGAAGTAAGGTGGTTTCTCTTTGGGGCTGGGTTTATACTTTAGCCATCCAAGTTACCTTTTGCAATAAACACAGTCATTAATAGAATATCTGATAATTTTTAAAACTTTTATTTTTCAAAATAAGGCAGGCTAGTGCAGAAGACTATCTTTTCAGTAGTTTGGCAAACCTCCTGAGCCCATTACCAATAAATGGAAAGACCTGATTTATTACGACACCAACATTATCTCCAGAGCTTGGCTTTATTTTGACTTTGTTAGTGTCACAAAACCCTTGTGGGACAGTTCTTTACAACTTACTCTCCATATTTTGGTCAGTTGTATTTTTATAATTGTCGAATCTAAGACACTTTTAATTTTAAATGTTTCAAGAGCGAGCATGTTTATTTTCCTAATTTGTAAACATGTAGGCCTTTGTAAAGGTTAATTTTTATTTGTTTTAGGGTTGCATAATTGAAGCCTGCAGGAAATACACACGTATGTGAAGTGTATACTTATAAAATATATGGTTAGATTGTGATCCTTGGTCAGAAGAAATATTTCTTTGAGCCATTCGAATGTGTGACAATCTGTATCTAACACTGTCTTTTCGCTTTCTGATTTGCTATTTGCCAGAGGTCTGACATTTGTTTTTTTTTAAATTTATTAATATTTTATAGTACATCATAAAGTATCTGGCCACAGAACCATATTTTAACATGACAAATTACTTTCATAGATTGGCAAAATTAATCTGAATACCTTTTGTTCTGGCAGTGCTGAATGAGATAATAATATTTGAAGAAAGAAAATGTTTACTACTTCCCTGAAGAGTTCTGCTATAAAAGGAGAAGAATCTGTAGGTATATGTGTGGGGAGATAGTATGTGTTTGCATGCATCTTTGAAATGCACGAACAAATCTAAGTTTTAGATACTATGAGAAGGGAGTACTGTTACACCTTAACCTAGGTGCTGCTAATTTAGCCCATATGTCCCCAAGATAATAGAATAATGAAATAACCCAAGTTATTTTTAATTGGAGATTTTCTTTTCCTAAAATGTCCCAGGGAAACTCTAAATAAAGAAAAGCACAGAATGCAATGAGGGAATATATTTTTGTGTGAGTGGGTTGGTCCTCATGAAGGAGATATTATTCTTGTAGAGGCAGAGGGTATATACACCAGATGATGAAGAAAGCTTTCTCATTCATTCAGGAGATGATGTTACCACTTACCATGTACCAGGGATGGTGTAAGACTGGAGAGGCAAGCATACACCATGCAGGATCCCTCCCTGAGGCTACCCAGGCTGGTGAGGAGAGAGGGAGACACAAGAACCTGATTGCGTTGCAGTTTCACACATGATTGAAGACCGTACAGTCAACCCTCCGTACATGTGCCGGGAGTACATAATATTAGTGACAAGAACTTTATGTTTGGAGAGGGATAGTCTCAGGTTCTACTGCTGGCTCCATCACTTATTAATTTTATAAGCTTGGGCAAATTTTTAAATGTCTTTTAGTCTTTGCCTCAAGTCTAAAATGGGAGGAAATACTTTCTACTCACAGAGCTGTTCTTCTGAGGATTGAGATAATTATGGAAAATGTCTACCTGTCTGAGGCACAGTAGAGACTTAATAAATGCTGACTGCAGATCCTTCTCCTTCTGAAATGATAATGATTCCATTATGTTACTCTCCCCTTCTACAAATATTTTTGCCATTTCTCTGGAATGCCAAAGAAGGCTTTTGACCCCTTGAACCTGTTCACTAACAGGATACAGCCTCTTCTGCAAAATAAAATTTCATTAGTTATGCATGTAATAGAGCGTGAAAATGACAGCAAAGGAAATGAGCACTTCATGAAGTGGCAGAATGAGCTCATAGCTAGTGGTGTATAGTGTAGGGTGATGGTGTGAGAGGGACAGAGAGAAGGGAGGAAGGACAGAAATGAGGACTTGTCTCACTTTGGGGAATCAGAAAGTGGTGGCAGCTCAGGTCCTGCCCAACTATAGTTCTTTTATTCATTGGAAAGTGAAGACTTTGGCACTTGAGGGGTACTTCCTCATGCACCTGCACTCACCTCCATGCATCCATCACTCAGGGTGACCAATACATGCAGCTTGCAACAAGTGCTGGTCTAGACGAAGACACTAGGCACATTGAGCTGCGATGGTTATGTCTTTGCCAACGTACAAAGATTTTTATCACAGTGAATTTTAAACACTCGCTTCATACAATTCATCTCACACGTGACTCTTGACAGAGTCAGGAAAATACTTTATTGTAGAAGATTAACCTGTAAATTATTGTTATGTTTATGTAATGCTTATTCTGTACTCGTAGAATGATTATACTTTGCTTATATAATGCTAGATGTTAGAATCAGAATGATGCTATTGGCTTATCAGTTCATTGTGGAAATATTTCTTTCAGAAAGTAATGTCCAATTAATTGAAGTAAAGGAGCTTCTTACTGCTTCTACGGCCAGATACTTCTGAACAAATACAGTGCTCAGAGGCACTGGTCAAAATATATAATGCTAGAGTTATTTTTCATTTATCATTGCAATTGCATGTATACATAGTACAATTTTTGCATTCTACTCAACAATTGAGATTGGGTTTTTTTTTTTTTTTTGACACAATGAATCTGTAAATTTATTGATACAGGAAATTTAACAAGATATTAGGCACCACCCAGACCTCCAAGTGCAGAAACACAGAAGCTCTTCCTGTGAAGATCACATAATATATAATGTAATATATATACTCATAATAAATCAAATTGGAGCAGAGAGAGGCAGGCACTAGAGTGTATTTTGTAAGCTGGTAATATCTTAGTTAAGTAGCTTCTGAACTAACATTCCACCCAAAAGAAAACAATAAGACCTTGTTTTGCTACTTCAGAACATCTAAGAGAGATTAAAATTCTTTGGGAAATGGTTTAAAATTTTTTTTTTTACCCAAATAGGTAAGGAACAAGTCCAATAGTGCTGACAGCAATGGAATTTAAAACTCAATTCTCATAATCTCTGAGTCTTGAAGGAATGCAAGGCAGACATCCGTTCAAGTCAGGAGCTTGTAACTGGGGATTTGACAAAGGTTGATTCCTTCCCGCGTGCCAGGCACCATGCTAAGTTTTGTGCTGGACATTTGGGATGCTCTTTCAAACAAGACCTTGTCCCTGCTCACCAAGGAATCTAATGGTTTGGCCTAGAGTCACCCTTTTCCAAACTTGACTTATGCATCTGAATTAACTGGAGGAGTTGGTTAAAAATACAGGTGCCTGGGCCCTGGGCCTAGAGATTCTCATTTATTTAGTCTGTGATGAAGCCTGGGAATGTGGATGCACAAAAACTCCCAGGATTGCAGATCACTCACTTAGATAGTTTTTAAAATTTTTTATGACTCAGAGACTCAATGGTTTTATAATCGTATGGTTTATAGTCACTTGTTAAATTCTGAGAGCATTTTTTCTGTATATTTTGCCACATAGGGAATATTGCTTGATTTAACTCAACTCTCCTAGGAAAGAATCTTTGGAGGGGCCAGACATCAGGGCTGGTTTCATTCTTGATAGCCACAGTCTCCTGTGTGGTCTCTCCACTATCAATCAGTATCCTTTATACCACTGTACTGAACTGTTCTTGGTGTCCTCAGAGTTAATTTCCTAAAACAGTAAATCACATCACATTACTAGTCATCTGCCACTTGGATTCCCTGTCTCTCTAGATAAAGCCCATCCAAACTTGTTATCATGACAAGTGAGATCTATGACAAGCTGGGTCTCAAACCATCATTCAGGCCTCATTCTCAGGCACCCAACCCCTGCACCCATGTTCCAAAGATGGTAAGGCATGGCCTTTTGCTTATAGCCTTTCCCATGCTGTTATAGAATATTAGAATATTACCTGCTGACTCTCCATTTGGGAAACTCTTTTCCTTGAAGACCCACACAAATGTCAACTTCCTTCCTAATCAAAATTAGTCACTCCTTTCTCTGGGCTTCTACAGCATTTTGTTTGTAGCTTTATTAGTTTTTTGTTCGTGTTGTATTGTAATGTGTCTGTTCACATGTCTCTCTCTCTCTCTCTCCTATTAGAATCCAAGAGTTTAATTGGCTCATTTGTTCCATTTCCCAAGCACTAATGATAGTGCCCAATGCACCAGGTTCTGCATAAATGTAATAGCATGAATAAATACAGAATTGTGCTGGCCAATGTTGGAAGACAAGAAAATTCATATCTAATGATAGGGACTGCTTCCTCAGAAGTACTTTTTCATTCCTATAGATAGGTCGCCCAATGGGCAAAAAAGTACAACCACCGCCTTTCTGCCTTACTCTAAGCAGGTTTGTCAGGCAGATGCCTACTGGTTAACCCAACCCTGATCAGCATCAAGCTCTCCAAACCACACGTGAGGCAATTCAGATGCCACACTGGAAGATCTGTTTAGAGTAGAAATAATTTCGCTTGATGATATATCTTTCTTGGCACCGAGTGAAACCATCAGTTAAGTAGATGTTCACACAGATGTGGTTTTACGTAGAATGAGAAATTGAACTCACAGCATTAACTTTATGTATCTTTCTTGGCATAATTAAAGAGCAAAGCAAAGAACTTGTGAAAAATTTGTGCATTTGCTCTCTTTTTCATTTTTTTTGGTTCTTCCTTTTTATTTTGTTTATTTTATCCTAGGCACATTATTTCCTGACGGAGATAGCTGAGGAGCCAGGGCCCTTCAGAAAAGAGAAAAGAAGACTAGAAATCATAACTCCTCAATCACTCTGTCTCCACAAAGCAGGGTCCACCTTAGTCTCCATGATTTGTGGATTGAATACAACAAAGAACAAGTGAAAGTTACAATAAATTCTCAACCTACATGGTTTATCGTGATCATGATGGTGACAGCGCCTCACCAAGTCCTCCTTGTTGGTCCAAAGACAATTCTAACAACACCTTGTTCCTTTCATGGTGGATTATCGATTGATGGACAGAGATGACTTGCATGTGTGTGGGACGTGTTTGTACACATATACACACACTCCAGTCCCTCCTCTCACTTTTTTTCAGCAAAATTTTCAGTGGCTAAAAGGAGTAGAAGATGGTGGAGCATATTTTATATGCCCCTACCTTAACCCTTAGTCCCCTCTGGGCTGTCTATACGTTGGCAACACTTTCCATGCCAATGGGAAATACATGGAATAACACTGAGAAATGATTTTTGATAAGCCACTCTGCTTTAATACTAGGGACTTAACAACACCACTCCAGAAGATCTTATAATGTTAATTTATGGATCTGTTTGGAAACAATATGGTCTCCTGATTCTTGAATCACAGTGAGTATCAACAAGGCCACATGCTCATCCAGGGTGATCAACAATAATAATAATTATTATTATTATGAACAACAATAATAATTACATTGATCATAGATAAGGTTTATTTAGAGTGCTGCTTATGTAGTTCACGTATATTATCAACATTTAAACCTTCACAAAACCCTGTAAAGAAGGTTCTGTTTAGTAATATCGCTACTAATCCTATTTTACATACACAGAAACTGAAGTGGAGAGAATTGCCTCAGGTTGCTTATCTTATTTTGTAACTATTGTGAATTATCTTTATAGGATAAGTGAGCACTGGGGAATTTCTGAACTCAACTCTAATTTTATTTTTCCATGCCTTAAAAATCAAATTCAGGGGTGGGGCCAGCCCCGTGGCTTAGCCGTTACGTGCGTGTGCTCCGCTGCTGGTGGCACGGGTTCGGAACCCCTGCGCGCACCGACGCATGGCTTCTGCGGCCATGCTGAGGCCGCGTCCCACGTACAGCAACTAGAAGGATGTGCAACTATGACATACAACTATCTACTGGGGCTTTGGGGGAAAAAAAGGAGGAGGATCGGCAGTAGATGTTAGCTCAGAGCCGGTCTTCCTCAGCAAAAAGAGGAGGATTAGCATGGATGTTAGCTCAGGGCTGATCTTCCTCACAAAAAAAAAAAAAATTCAGGGGTGATTGCACACTGTCCGGGGGAAACCTGTGGTGCAGATTTTCATATTTGACTTTTTAATAGATAACTCTTTAAGATATTTGCTCTTTGCCATTTTTGAGTGAAAAATATTTTTAGGTCTTTCAATGTATTTCTTTAAAATGGGAAGAGAGAAGAATCAGGAATTTGAAAATACAGTGTGACAACTTTTAGCGTGTTTTCAATACTAATGAGAGTCTGTGAATAAGTGCCTAGTGATTAAGGAGTGCATTTATTGTAGAGAACACTCTCCATTCTTTCCCTTTACGCTTTATCAGCACGACTAGTAAACAGTTAAATGGATTGATTTGAGATTTCCCCTCTTTTTACCTGTGGAGGTGATAATGGACAATGGAAAAACCAGAGGGCAGATAATAGCATGAAGCCAGTGGTCTCTGAGAGAGTCTGGAAATAATGGAGAATTGACTATGTTATAAATAGGTCAGAACTTCTCCTTTTCTAAATCTATGTAATTGCTCAGGTGGTAGACTTTATTGGGTGAAAAAATGACCCCGAGATGGGCTGGGAAAGGCTGTTCCACATTGATAATTTGAAAATAAGCACAGTATGTACTTGTAGGTCTTCACCCTGTTGAATTTGATTTTTGACCATCCCTCCCTTTTCGAACTTTCTGCTGATTCACTTATCTCTGTGTGTATCAAAGTTGTGTTTTATGAATTCAGGGATCGTAATTAAGGCTCTTCAATTATTTGTCCTTCCTAGTTCCCTGTAAATATTATTAATACTGTCTAAATTAAGTGATCCATTCCTTAATTCCTTCATTTCTCTTTAGGCAGCTAGACCATGGCTACTGGTGTTTCTACCTTCTTTTGTCACCATATTCCCATTATCTGTCATGAGGTGACTGTGGGTGAGGTGGCAGATTATTTCTGACTTGGGTTACTCTAGATGGGCTCATTGATGGGGTTGTTTATAAAAGGAGGCTCTGCCCAGGTGTGGGAGCAGGTTGGTGAATGGCTCCACAGCCAGCCAGCTCCAGGACAACATGAAAACACCAGCTTGGTTTAGCCTTCTGGTGAATTCTGTGCTGTTTCTGTCTATGACAATGGGAATCTAGCTGAATTGTGTGGAAGCAAAACCTTTGCTATCTGCAGTTTGCAACTCGGAAGTGATCAGGCCATGCTAAAGAAACCTAAACATACCAGTGTCACTCCTACTAGAAATGGCTGCCTGGTGTGTCTGGACCGCGTGCATCTGTAAGGGATCAGCCTGTGACCCAGTGTCACTGTTCCCTGTCCACTCTCAGTGCTGAACTGCCTGGATTTTCTCCTGGACTTCAGTGTCGGTGTGTTTTAGAATGAGCAAATCGTTCTCAACAAAGTCCCATTCTGCTTCATTCATATTTCTTTATTAAACAAGATATGCTATCTAGAACCACTACTTAGAGTCCTCTTTGATTTCTCCTTTTCATTCATTTTCAACTGTTCTTTCGCTCGTTGTGTGCATCTTTTAAAAATTCTGTTCTTCTTGCCCTTTCATTTTGGTTCTGTAGTGTCTATCCTAGTTAAGTACACATATATCTTCCCTCCTCCGACCTGCGCACCATAGTTACCTTACTCTTCCTCATTCCTGTGTTAATGATATTACTCTCCCTTATTTACAGAGTCAAGTCTAAACTTCTTAGCTTGACACTCAAGGCCGTTCTTCTTGTGGCTTTCCCTAATCTTCCCAAAGAAAGTTAATCTTCTCTTCTGAACTAAATATAGGCTTATGTCTTTATAGTAGTCTCATTGTGGTGTACAATTTTACCAAATGCTTTGTGTCCACTGTCTGTGAGCTCATTTATAGCAAAGGCCATGCCCATTAAATGTTTGAGGTGCTAAATTGAACTTGGGCATCTGACCCCAACCTACCTCTGTGAAACTTACATACAGCGCAAGTATGTGTCTCTTTCTATACTACTTCCCATCAGATTTCAAATATTGAGCAAATTAATACTAACAAAGTTTGCACAAATAACTCATATGTATTTGAATTTTAAAGTTATCTAATAGAAGAAGCTTCCTTTGTTCCCTCTGTGGAATACTTTGTCAAAGCAGTGCACTCTTCCTTTGAAAACAGGAAGGTGGAACATTCCAACAGCATCATGAGTCCTTGGTTTATATTTGTAAAACCTGTAGTCTTTCCAGGCCTCTAGGCAAGAGCAAATAGCAATAATCAGAGGCATTAGACTTGATTATGTTGAATTGGATTCTTATAACCAAGGCTTGAGAGCCAAAATTAGTGGTGTGGTAGTTTATATTGAAAGAGATGCTTGTGATATTGCAAAACCATAGACTCCAGCTAGCTGGAATCTTTGAAGGCATCTGGGTGTTTTGAGAAATACAACAATCACATGCTTTTCATTATCTCCATAACTGTATTCTTTTTAAAAGGGAGCTGCATAAAGAATGTAGGGTGGGTTAATGGGAAGACAATGAGTTTGGATTCATATGGATGGATTTGAATCCTGGTTCTGCCTCAACCAGCTAGAGCAACTTGAGCATATTTCTTCATTTTTGTGTTTACTTCCTCAGTTTTTAAGTAGGGGAAAAATAACATGCATCTCATAGGGTCACTGTGATGAATAGATTAGATGATGCCTGACACACATCAACTACTGGTAAGCATTAACTCCCTTCTTCTTTGCCCTCCAACTTGAAATAAAATGAATGCTGTGGCGTATAAATGGCTATTTTTTCCTGCATGGGTAAGGCAGTTCTGTCATACTGTGTCACTATTTCCCCATAGGAGCTCTCTGTGGGGCCACAGTGCCTCTTGCCCAATTTCTCGGTAACAATATTCGTTTCTGGGGTCCAGAAAAGGATGCAATCCCCTAGAAATAGTCATCACTCTGTCTCAATTAGGACACTCACTGTTGAAGAACTCTTAAAATCACTTCTCTTTCTGAGACAAAAAGCACTCTTTCCAGCAGTCTCATTGCCTCAAAAACAGCAGGTATCATGGATTATTAGAAAAGAATTACCCAAAGAAAGTGCTCTTAAAAACAACTGCCTGCAGAGGAGTTTGGCTTATCAACAGGCAAAAAAAGGAATTTTTCTACTAAATTTCAGCTTGTCACTATAAACACGAAAATAGCAATGTTCATAATATATTCTATGGGGACAATGCTGTGAGTGTTTCCAGTAGGTGAAATTCTCAAGTATGAGCTTCTAAGAATGAGCATTAACTCTTCAAGAACCCTAGGGAATGTCTATTAGGACACAGGTAAACAACAAAATGAAAGCTATTACATAGAGGGAAGGAAAGAAGGCAAATCAAGTAAATAATTTCCTCACAGACCGCATTGTGGAAAATATGATGTGATGTGAGACATATTTCATTTAGCATGAATGATGTAATTATAATTGGCTAATGAATATTTTTTATGCATAATAGTAGTGTCATCCAAAGTTATGAAGGTGTTTTTCATATCAAAACCCCACAGCCATGCAAAGTTATATTTACAGACTTCTTTTCTGGTGGAAAAATCACTGTTGTTTTAGCCTTTACCTAGATTTCAGTTTAAAAGCTTATCGACAGTCTGGAAACAGAATGTTAGAAGATAAAGAAGGATCTATATAACATGATTTTTGTTGTTGTTTTTTTTTTTTTTACGTTTAACAAACAGATGTTAGAGCTTACCCTTGATTATATTTTTCTTTGTGTGAAAATATTGATCTCCTTGTATAAAATAGTTTGAAAATCTGGAAGGGGTTTTATGGGAAAATGGTGGCCTTTCCTTCATTAGTGATTTTTAAAATAACAAGAATAATTATCCTGACGCTTTAGCTTAAATTTGGTCTTCTTATGACAGGCATGCAAACAAGCTGGCTTGTCATTGCCGCCTCTCCTTCCATAATTCTTCATTTCTAAATCATTAATGGGATTTCTATGAAAATATATAACAAAGTCCTGGAAAAATGAGTATTTAGATAATTCTTCATCCTTACGTGACAGAGAGACTTGTAAATAGTGAAATCTAGAGAGAGATCCCTAATTTAATTTATCTGATAGGTTGGGTTTGATTCTGACACCACCTTTTTACCAGAAGGTAAAACAAGAAGGTGAAAGGATTGAAACTTCAAGTCCCATTTCCTTCTCTCTTAAAATTAAGAGCATGTTGCTGATGGAGGAGTGTAGTTGGTATCTGTGAAATGTGGTGAACAGGAGCATTAGGTCATAATTGAAGGTGGTAGACAGAATGAGATTGCTTGGAACAATTAGGAAATGATGGGAGAGGAGAAGCTTAAGAAGGGCACAGGCATGCCACTGGTAGAACTAATCTTCTAGAGTCTTCTGCCTACGCTATCTCTTACCCTTCTCCAATGGATATTTATTGAGACTTCATAAAAAAGTGAAGTGTTTGCTTTTCTTCATGTCACTCTATGATTTAATTCTTTAAAGCCCAATGGATAGCAATAGAGGCTCCAGTGCCACCTCTGCTTGTCTTGTTTAATAGGAAGGGATGGGAGGGGCAGTATCTTGTGGTCATGGGCACATCTAAACATGACTCCAGGTAGATGGAATCTCAAGTACAGCATGGTCGTTCAGTGTTGGAGTTAGGTGGGCTTGAGTTTAAATCCCAGCTCTACTATTACCTGACTGTGAAACTTTGGGCAAATTATAAATTTTATATAAGCCTCTTCTATTAATATTTTATAGAATTCTAAAGATTAAGTGAAATAAGTTGTGCTAAATATTGTGTATAGTAGGGTCTTAGAATATTGTTGTTGGTTTTATGTGTGTTTGACTAATTACCACTGTATCCTAAATTCTTTAATAAGTGGATGGATGAATGCATGCATGCATGGATGGATGCATGGAATGGATGAATATGTATGGTGGTTCTGCCCTGAACTGCCTAAAAGATTCATTTTATTTACAATTGCCAATGGACCCTAATGCACTAACTGAAGATTTAATTTAATTATTGCCAGAAAGAACGTATGGTAAGGAACTTGAAGATGGGAACCATTTTTTTGTAATCTTTTCCATTTTTGTCACTCATACTTCTTTTCTTTCTTAAAACTTTCATTTTGGTTATAGTATTTTACTTTCCTATCTCCTGTAGTACGTAAGGCCTGTATGATTATCCTATCTCATAGATTCCCAGAGAGGAAAATGAAATGCTGAAGGTCATGTCCTTTCTGTTTTGTGTAGCTGTGTACGAGAGTCATCTTATCAACAGGTGATGCCGTGAATTGAATTGAACAAGCAGTGTGGGAAAATCAAAAGATCCATAGGCTGGTGGGCAGAAAGACTAAGTTCTAGTTTTTGTACTATCTCTAAAAAATCTTTGATTTCTATCAAATTGCTCAACCTTCTTGGGCTTCAGTTTCTTCATCTATTAAAGATTGGGCAGTTTTAGTAATTCTCTAATTATCAGAATTTAGGGAGCGAGCATTAGTGGTTAGGAGCTCAGCTGTGGATTTTGTCTGCCTAGGCCTGTAGCTGCCTTCACTGCTTCACAGCTCTGGCACCTTGGCAAGGTATGCAGTCTGTATAAGCCTCACTTTTCCCATCTGTGCAGTGGGGGTAGCAAAATTAAAACCTCCTCAAAGAGTTGCCATGAGGACTAAATGAAGTAATACATGTGGAACATTCATCATAGTACCTGGTGCAGTTACGTGCTCGATAAATAATAACAAGTCTTTCAACATGGCTTCTTCGGATAAAGGTAAGGTAAGTGTCACTGATGTTTTCAGAAAGCAAAAGACACTAATGTGTCCCTGTATTACTGACCCAACTGCCTAAGTCGTGTCCCTCAAAGCTACCAAGGGCAGATGATGACAGAGGGAGATCCTACAGGCCTCTTCAAAGAGAGATATGGTCCTCCCAGCTCCTTCTAGGAGCTCAGCAAATGTTTGATGATGATAATGTTGATGATTCTGTCATAGCATGGAGTTTCCTGGTGCAGACAGGTAAGACTGGCAGGATTTGGAAGACTGATTGTGAAAAGTTTGATGTGAGGGACCTATTCCAGAAATCCTTTCAAGAGGCCTAAACTGCTGTAACTGATGAGTCTTGTTACTTGTATATCTGATGCTTCTGCCACTGCATTAAGTTTCTGAAAAATTTACCAGCCTAACTTCTAGTATCCAGTTTTGTAAGACAGCAGAGAGAATGGCATTTTTTGATACAGTGCTCAGTATATGACTCTCACATGAAATTTTAACTGTGTGATTTTTGTAAATTAAAGACTTTTGGGCACAACAGATACAGTGTATAAGGCAGGGAATACTTAGAGACCGGCCACCTTCCACCTGTTGGCTCTTTTCTTTTGATTCGGGTAAGACTGTACGGGTATCTGCATTAGTCATTGTTATGAAATGCACACCTGCTCTTCTTTGCAGCATTCCGCTGGAGCAAAAGGGTGCAATGGATAGTGCAGCAATAAAGGTTTATTGGCCAATAAACATGAAATCAGGAGAAGATATGATGATAAAATCTTCTTAGAATGCAAACAGGGTATTTAGTGGTGACCAGCTTTTAATGCGTGCCCCCAATAATCCACGTTCTCTCTCTTGCTTGCTCTCTCTCTCTCTCTCTCTCTCTCTCTCTCCCTCCCCCAGTGGGCTCTGCCACTGGGGTCATCTAAGGGTCATTTCTCCTTGTTGAACCACTTGGGACTACAGCTGTCTCATCATACTTTCATCTTTAGATTCCACCACTGCTCAGGTTTATAGTAGAGATTCAAAAAATATTTGTGGAAGGAAAGAGTGAGAGAGGGAGGAGGAAGGAAAGAAAGATTGAGGGAGAAGGAGAAAGGGAAGATTTCAGCTTACCTCCAATAGGTGATTGTAAATAGTTTCATTGGTAATAGTGGTGGTTCTGCATTGTAATTTTGGAAGAGGATAAAGCCTTTTTGTCTTGTTGAAGAAATAGCATAGTAGATGAGTTTTAGAGGCATTAAAACTCAGCTCTGCCTATGTGCTTGACACAGTTGGCAAAATTACCATAAAAACAGAATAGATTCAGTTTTACATTCATTAATTAGCTTATAGGGTAGGGCAGATATTTTTCAAATGTGATTTTGAGGCTTTAAATTGGAAAGAAAATCTCATCGGGAATAGAAAGCCAAGCCCCCCTTCTCATATAGAAAAAGGGGGAACACATTTTATTCTATTCTTTTTCAAAGAGCTTAACTTATTGGAGAGTTTCATTATGCTCTGCACGACACTACATATATTTAAGTAAAAAAGATTCATGATTGAGCCAGCAGTCAGCAAGTATTTATTGAAGTCCCAAATACCAGAAAGTTCTAAGTGCTAGTTTAGTGGTCTTCCTGAGGGATTTAATAAACTGTCACCTTGCAGAAAAACGTTGTAGAAGACAGACGTTTGTCAATGAGGGATCATAGGCTACAAATGCCCTTCTTACAGAGGGAAAGTATTATGTGCTTCATTTCCTGACATATTAGTACGCCTAAGAAATACAGTTCAGGATGTACAACATTTTCATTTTTTCTGAAGTTTGCCAGTAGTGTACAGATGACTCTGAGGTCCTATCAGACCACTTCTGTGCTGTTGGAATACCTATTTTGAATCCTTATCCCTTTCTTTAACTGAAACCTGACATTCCAGTTAAAGCCGGCAACGAGTTCAACTCACCTAATAGAGCTGAGAGTCTCTCCCTCTTAAAATTGTGACATTTCTACTTGATCCATTTTCTGTAAAATTTAGTTCATTGACCTTGACCAAAACAATTAGCATTGTGAATATGAGGGGGGTCTTTAACCTAATCCAAGAAATGGTTACCTCCCTTTATAAAGCCATTGCTTTCTGAATGTGAAAATAGAGAGCTGCTGCTATGAATTTCAATAAACTAGGCCTGGTTAAGAGAACAGATCTGTATCACTACAAAAGGCCCGATAAGGTCTGATTCTGAGGTCCTTTTCCGCTGGGGGTGGTCCTGCAGAATCAGAGGTGGCGTTCTGTCACGTGCCAGCCTCACATGCCCTCACCCCTTGGGTATACATCACACCCCGCAGAATGCACTGATGTGGATTAAAGACCTATAACATCATCTAATAATGCCTGTCTAATGGAGATAGGCATCATTCTAGTAATGTAATTGTGGTCCTTAGAGACTTGGTATGCAAGCTGGAAAATTAATTTTGCTCTTTGTGTAAAAGCTATCTTTATTGAAAGGGAGAGACGGAAAGTCTACAGGTGGCAAGGTATTGAAGGTTTTTCACATCAATTTTCACAGTAGATTCAGATCCTGATGTCAGGGGCCAAAGGAGGTTAGCAGCCCTAATAATATTACTATACCTTCAGAAATGAACTAGTCAGTATGTCAGAATATGCCTAGATTCCTACAAGAGGCTACAGGGCAGCAACATAACTATTTCTCCTCTATCTCAAATCTTAAAATGAATCTGGTCAGGAGAGGAGAAAATGAGAAGGAAGCCAACTATTAAAGACTAGAAAAGAAATAACTGTTAAAACTTTTAACAATTAGAGGAAGAAATAAGCATTAAGATGTTTACATGTTTCTATTTTCTAGCAGTGAGATGTTAATATAATACAAATAGAGGACATAAATTAAGAAATTTACTATTAAATTAATAAATTCAGTTTTGTGAATATAGACATTTTGTATAGAATATGGATTTGTATGGAATATACAGATGACTCTTAAAATTAAATCATAGCAATGATAATAAGCAGTGCTGTCTGGACATTTAAATTTTTTTAAAAGTTTGGTATCCTCGAGACAGTTATATAGATTTTCATCTGTAATATTCACCATTCTGGGAGAATGCCCACTGGGTTGTTGAAAATTAAACATACAGGGAGGGGTATGTGCATGGTACAATAATTTCATCGGTAGGAGCTTTATTTTAGATATTTAATATACCTTTTGACAAGTTCTATCCTACTTTCCAAATACCCTGCTTTCTTTCCCTAAATTTCACTTACAAGTGGTGCTCTATTAATTTCAAATAGTTAGTGATAAAATTCTATTGCTAATAATGTTTTAGCTTTAAAAATGGAATCATTGCCCAAGCACGGTGTGGGGACTACACATGTTCTTTGGAAAGAATCTATTTTCAACTCAGCAATGTTGCATGTCCTCTACTCTACAGGATGCACCTATACCTAGAGGCAGTTGTGAAAATGGTTACGCTTGTCCGGGAGCCAGACTGCTTGGGTTCACATCCCATCTCTTCCTTGTACTCGGTTGCCTTAGACAAGTCACTTGTCTCTCTGTGCCTTAGTTTTTTCATCTAGAGCATGGAGATCATGTCTACTTTATAAAGATGTCGAGATGGTTAAATGACTTAATGCACACAGTGTGCCCAGAACAGGGCCTGGCACGTAGTATGTGCACATTATTTGCTATTGCTATTAGTCATAAGTAATGCTTTACTAGCACAGTTTCTGTACCATTTGTAATTGATCTAGTAAATAACTTTGTGCACCCTTCCCGTTTTCTAAGTGATAAACCCAAAAAACCCAGACCCTCTTACTCAATTGGAAACTTAAATGAGTTTGATTCATTTACAGTCTTCTTTTTTAAAGCATTTTTTGTTAGGTAGCTCTATTACTAGTTTGCCGATACCTTGAGAGCAAGGTTCATGTCAAATTCATCTTGTAATACCTCCACAGCTCCTAACCGAGTATTGAAGGAAGTGATGAATAAATCTGCTTGAACTGCTTCTTCCTTGGGTTTACGTTATGAATATTAGGTTTTATGAGTAGAGTACTGGATTTTTTAAAAAAAGAGATAATGTCCCTCCATAGACCTAGACAGTGTAAAAACAAAAAAGACAGTTCTCAGAATTATTTTGTGGATAGCCCCAGGGCATATTCAAAGGAAAATGGGAATTGTAGAAATGGTTGAACTGGGACCCTTTTCAGGAAATAAAGCAGATAATGGACTTCTGTGCAGACTGTCTCTTACAATGTTCTAAGCACAGATCATAGGAATAATAAACTCTCCGTGTAGTGTGTTTTGCTCTTGGAATACATATGTCGTGTGTGTATGTGTGTGTGTGTTTTCAGTTAAGTTATGATATTTTGTAAGCAGAACAAGAGCAAAGGGCTCTCATTTGCCCTCCAGTTATATTCCAGGTTTTTAGGTAATTTGTGTTTTAAAACTCTGCACCGTTGAGCCTTGCTTCAAAAGTTAATTTAAAAAATAAGTAAATGAGAACAAACAGAGAAAACAAACTGGGTAGGTGGGAGATTGGAGTCATGGGAACGGACAGGTGCTTAGCTGATTTAAAATGAGAAGTACAGCAACGGCCAATGTTCCTGGATAAATGTCGATATGCATTATTAAATGAAACAGTGGTAAAATATAGACTGTCAGAAGCATTTTTCTTCTAGAGACAGAGGGAGAATTGAAATGCACTTTCAAAGGAGACGTCTCTTTCAGTGTTTCTTCAATCATTTTCTGTTTGAAGCTTTAATTACAGTGCTCCTTGCTACCTAATGCTTTCAGTTTAAAATCACATCACAAAAGTGAGAGGAAGGTGCAGTTGTGCTGATGAACAGCAGCCGTAGCATCGGCGTTGAGGTGTTTATTCACCCGGGAGTTCCCGCTACATGATTCCTTTCTAGATCAACATCTTGTTTTTCCATTGCTTTTGTATCATGCACATCGGACACAGTGTTTCTTTAGAGTGATTGCTGTGATACTGCTATTGCCAGAACAGATAATAACCTTCGAGAAATAATGTATTCTGAAATAAAGAAACCAATTATTCCTGTCGCCTTCTCTGGACTGGGTAATGTGGGTAGCTAGTGGCTTCCTAAGATTTTAGTATCCTAATCGAAGAAAATGGTATGTAAAATGTGTTTATATGGGCAGGTAAATGAACATATAAGCACGTGCATATACATGGATATGTACACATGCGTATGCATACATATATACACACATATGTAACTGTCCTAGTTACTGAAGAATTTGTTACTCAGCCCAGTCAACACGTACTTTTGAACATGTGCTCAGCTTAGGGGTAGAGTGGAGCAGAAGACTTAGCCCTACTCTCGGGTGGTTCATAGTCTGCTGGTAGACACACAAGGGAGCAAGTATCCTAAGCTGTGATGGTGGGGGTGTAGGCAGCGGCCTAGAAGCAGAGTAGAACCGAGGCTCATTTCCCCTCCCGGGACCCTGGAAAGACTCCACAGGGAGGTGACCTTTGAGCTGATCTTTGATGAAGGAACAGGGATTAGCTAAGCAGATAAGCAGAAAAAGTCTACCAGGTGCCATAAGTAATCACTTGGGGACTAAATTTACCCCAAAATGAATATGAGTTCTTTGTTTCCAAATAGTTCAGATGTTCTTTGCATGCACTGTTCTCACTGCCCAGAGGAAGGGGAGTCAGGGAGCTAAAGCACAGTTGCTTGTAAAGATTATATGTGATATGTAATATATGTAGATGTACATATATATGTAATATATGTAGATACACATATATATGTAATATATGTACATATGAATATATGTAATGTATGTGTTGTTTATAAAGCCCTTTTGCACTTTTTTTTGCCTTTTACCTTGTAGCAGCTCAGGGAGTTCGATGAATAGGATCATTATTTTTCAGGTCAGGAAAGGGAGGCTCACAGGAGCGGTATCACTTGCACAAAGTTGCGTGACTCAGTTTCCCTCCTGTGATGTTCTTGGGACTCATCACTCTTACTCGGGTCTGTGCTTCCGGTTGCCACTCTGAGGTTAGATGGCAGGGCACAGGCTAGATCTCTGACCCCAGGATCCCCCCGACACACACACATTAGCAGCATTTCATCAGTGGCTGTCCTGAGCCTGTCTCAATCACTCTCACTTCATGTCGATTGGGGGAGGCTTTTTATCTGTCTCAGGAAGCCCATAGGATTTGAGCAAAAATGTTGATTTTCTCGCAGCTCTGCCAGGTCTGTTCCCTTGTCCCCCCAGGAATTTAAACAGATCTCTTAATGCTGGTTCCTCATTTCCGTACTTCAAAGCATTTCTGCCAGACAGACCTTGTCGTCCCAGCTCTGACTCTTCAGGGATGGGTAGGTTTATTTATTTATTTAAAAATTTTTACTGGTGTACATGTGAATTGATACCTGCCCAGGAGGAACAATTTTGTTTTTCTTCATTTTTATAGGTGAGACAGTGCGAACATACAATTAATTGAAACTAAGTCTAGAGTCAGGAAGCACGAAGGAGAAAAACATCTTAACCTATCAGAATTGGAAATATCACACAAAAGGCGAATGGCTCGCGTAAAAACAGTCTTCACATGTAGAATACATGCTATGTGAAAAGGAATTTGTGACACCTAAAAAAAGATGAGAAGAAAATTGAATGGTGCCGTGTACCAATGTGTCTTCTCTGCCTGCTTTTGGGTTCTGTGATGCTCATGAGAAATTAAAAAACATAAATGAAGAATATTCTTTTCTCTCCTTTTTTTCTACAATTAGATCTTTTTGACTAAGAAAAAATGCAGAAGAGCAATTACTCTGTTACTTTAATTACTCTCCTAATTATAACGGTAACCTTGTCACATTATCATAATTCCCCAAACAGAAAATGCAAGCTCCTAATTGCACCAATATTTGATAATTTTACCTTGTTAACAGCTCACTGTCAGTGCGTGGAACACTAAATTTTTTTCCCATTACCTTTCTGTTGCATGGTGTCTATTTCTTTGCCTTGGAAAGTGATCCTGCATTCTGTCCAACATGTTCGTGTTCCACTGCCCCATGATTTGAATGCAGCTTTTTAACATCTCCTCAGAGTTTCAGAAGCTGTCTCCTGAGCAGTATGTAATTCTCCCCTGGCTGTTTGATGGTGATGTGAGCTGTGCATGTATCCGGAGAGAGGAGAGCACAGCCTGGGGTGAGAAAGTAGCTATTTATCAAGGTATCTTACAATCTCAGTATAGGTTGTTGTAAAACGTTACTGTGCATGTTCTGTGCGGATTATATCCGCTATAAATTTGTCAGCCATTGTCAACATACTGTAAGGAATAAAGACGTGTATTATTCTAGTCAACTTAATTTTATTCTGCATTTCTTTGTCGTCATTTTCAAAGAGACTGACTATCAGGGACACTTGCTTAATGGTGCCATCTGTTAGGTTATGAATTGTGCAGAATGAGAACTGAAAATATACTAGAACACTCACAGAACCCTGGCAGGTGTAGACAGCAAGGCATCCTGACACATAGCTCTCGCCTGCGTGGAAATTCCCCCTCCATTAGGACAGCAGATGATATTACTGACAACCAATAAAGTTAGAGAATGGCTGTCTGGTATAAAATGATAAAGTAGGAGTGAGATAAAGTGGAATCATACCAGAAACCTTTACAAATAGAATGGTAAATTTCCCTTATGTTAAAATGTGTAATAATGTAGCCCTAAAAATCATTACTCTTTAGACAGCCCCAGCCTTTGGTAAAATTGTGAAATTGTTTCTGCTGTTGTTATTGCTGTCTTTATATTTTGTTGTTGTTGCCATTTGGCTTTTCTGCCCCTAATATTCCAGAGCTCCCCATTCTCGCTTCTGTGGGACACCTCCATCTCCATATTTCTTTTCTGTCCTCAAGCTGTCTTACCAATACAACTGGTCTCAAGATAAGTTGGCAACTGATTCTCACTACAGTGTAATGACTGACACCAACGCTAAATGTTAGTTTTCTGAAAGTATTTACATTTTCAAAGTATGAGTAAAGCCTTGGATTAAATGCAAATAGTTTCTGAAATGGAATGTTTGGCAGCTACTGAACAAGTGGGAAGAGTGTTCAGGGGAGGAAAGGCATCATTTCCTTCTGAAAATTTCCTACATACCTGGTCAGCTTCTTGAGTCCATTTAACTTACTCAGGTTTACAAATGGACATTTCATTTCACAAGATATAGGCATGTCTTAAATTCAAACCAAAAGTGATTGAAATGTTATGTAAAAAATTTAAATTTCTTTAGATGATTCCTGGATTTTCCATGAAGGATGTGTGGCACTTGGCATCAAGAATAAATGTAGTCTCCTCCTCTGTAAACTGAGGTTAATATATACCAACTCATAGACTCGTTCTGAGGATCAAATGAGCTAATATAAGGATTGGAGAGAAGGAGAGAGCAGCTGGGTCTATAATGTCAGCTACTTGAGGCTAGTTCCCAACTATACTAATTTATTTCATAATTGTCTCAAAGATTATGATGTTCATGGGCATCAATTATTCTCCTGTTCTTCAGGACATTCTTCAGGCAACAACAGTTCAATAACAGGAAAGAATGCCATCACGTGCTTGCATCATGTTCTTCAAAATGAAATCTATTGATGGTTGGACAATATAAACAACAAGGAACATAATTGGTCAGAATGACCCAGGGGAAATGGCCCAATGAAATTAAGCAAAGAAAATTTTATACTGTGAGGAAAAATCAATGGATTGTAACAGAACCCTGCAAGAAGAGACAAAGCTTTTGAGTCCTAGAGACCTAGAGCCTGGCTTTTTGTTCTGCTTTTCCAAGATTGTTTCTGCAGTGTTAAATATAAAGATAAATAATAAAGAAATGTATTTTTTTTCTCTGAGGAAGATTCACCCTGAGCTAACACCTGTTACCAATCTTCTTCTTTTTTTGCTTGAGGAAGATTAGCCCTGAGCTAACATCTATGCCAGTCTTCCTCTATTTTGTTTGTGGGTTACCACCTCAGCATGGCTGACAAATGGTGTAAGTTTGTCCCTGGGATCTGAACCTGAGAACCCAGGCCACTGAAGTGGAGTGCTCCCGACTTAACCACTACACCACGGGGTGGCCCCAAAATGTATTTTTTTCTTTTTCCTTTTTTTGGTGAGGAAGATGGGCCCTGAGCTAACATCCCTTGCCAATCCTCCTCTTTTTGCTGATGAAGATCAGCCCTGAGCTAACGTCTGTGCCTGTCTTCCTCTACTTTGTATGTGGGTCACCGCCATGGCATGACTTGATGAGCAGTGTGTAGGTCCGCACCCAGGATCCAAACCTGCAACCTCCAGGCCGCGGAAACAGAGCGCGTGAACTTAACCACTATGCCACTGTTCCAGCCCCCCACTGAAATGTATTTTTTAAATATGTTTTTTTCTTACATAAAGTTAGAAGTCCAGCAACATCTGGAGGACATCCACTCCTTAGAAGAAACATACCATTTTTGAGAATTATGGTTTTCTGGACAATGTTGCCTCACACAATTTAATCATTACAGAAGCCTTATGAAGTTTAAATTATCATGGTATTATGCCCAAGTAATATCACAGCAGTTACCCCTGTCACCAGGGCCACACAACCAGGAAGTGGTTAGAATGGGACCAACTGTACCTGATTCCAAAGTCTGTGCTCTTTAACAAATACCAGAGTATTGAATGCCTCTCCCCCATTTTGTGACTGACATGGTTCAGATTTTCTGTTATCTATAAACTCCAGTACTTTATGTGATCTTGGGGAAGAAAAACAAAAACAGAGTGGACTTCTCTCTCAAAAAATGTGAAATTTTGTATCTGTTTCCTCTTAGGTGGAGAGCTTGGATGTTTCTGGTATTTGTACATAACTTAATAGATGATAGTTGACGCTCAATCTCAGTGAAGATACTAGAGTTAAAAGGGAGATAGTGTTGACATATGTAAAAATCTTAGTATGAAAAGGCCCTTAAAAGAAGACAGTCCTACATTTGACACTTGAATGGACAGCCGGAAGTCAGGGCATTGACCCCCTTCCTTTGATTGATCTACAAGATGATCTTATCAAGAGAAGTGTAGGGCAGGTAAAGGTTTTGCTCTTCAGTGGCTCTGTTTTCAGTGTTTACATGGCAGAAAACCAAAGTGGCACTTGGCTGCCTGCTCGTCTCTGCCTGTAGATGGAGAATATTATAGCCAAATGGCATTTTTTTTTTCATATATCATGAATTGTTTTCACCAATGACTGCGTATTGCTTGAATTGGATGAAGGGTTTAGAAGATTTAGTGATTTTGTGTGTGTGTGTGTGTGTGTGTGTGTGAGGAAGATTAGCCCTGAGCTAACATCTGTTGCCAATCCTCCTCTTTTTGCTGAGGAAGATTGGCCCTGGGCTAACATCTTTACCCATTTTCCTCTACTTTATGTGGGATGCTTGCCACAGCACGGCTCGACAAGCAATGAGCAGGTCCGTGCCTGGGATCTGAACCCCCGAACCCTAGACTGTGGAAGTGGAGTGTGCAAACTCAACCACTATGCCACTGGGCTGGCCCTTTAGTGGTTTTTTTAACCCTTAGGGCAAGTAGCGATTTGGGAGTGTTAAAAGGAACACCGGTTTCCCTCATCTTAGTACAAATGAATTATCTTACATAAATAGAGGATAATCAAAAATTGAACAAACAAAAACCTGCAATAAACCTGAGTTAGAAATATGTTTAGGTAATTAAAAGCCTAAATCATGACATCTCTATTGGGCCAACCAACACCATTTCACATGTTTATGGAGGATCTATGTGAAGATATTTTGACTTTAGCAAAAAGGGCTCGTTTTCTGACTGTGCCATTGGATTCAGAGATAACATAAAAAGAAAATATTTGAAAGTAAGGTTCTGTTATACAAACCATTTTCTTTGTCTTTTGTAGACATGAGTAACACTATTACAGAAAAATACTACTATACCTATCGTGATTGAAACAAATGACACATAATTTAATATAAGAGTTTTTATACTGTGGAGCTCTGTATCCTCTCTGCAAATCAGCTTCTTCTTCTATATGTTGAAGATTCTAATAGTGCTAATCTCAAAGGGTGTTTTGTAGTGATCAGATGTGAGACTATATCTAAAAGTAATTTGCAAGTTGAAAAGTACTATTCATGTGTAAGTCCTAGTGGTGATTAATATTCTGATTCTGTGGGGTAGTTCACACATTAAAACTTATTTCATCTGGCTTATCGCGTCGTATCTTAAATTTGTCTAATAATACCAAATTTAAATTTATTTCCTTTTGTTTCACAAAATTACTCTTTCATATTTCCTGTTTAGCCATGAATTAGTTCTCAGGTGCTATCCTGGCCTTACCAAACAGCAAACAATTTAATTTTATAATTCAATCAAGTCTTTGGGATTTTAAAATATTGCTTCTTCAATATTAAAGAGAATTCAAAATCCTAAATTCATGGGTTCCACCTAATTTAGATGATACTAAAAGGGATGTTGTTGAAATTAGACTGGTCATTGCATGGTAAGAAGGAGATACAGGATATTTATGGTATGATCACTGGTTTTATCTTGTCTCTGTCTTACCATTTCTATGACAGCAAGAAAAGAGTAGTGAAGTTATGAACTATGCCAATCTTGGGAACAAAATTTATAAGTTATTATATAGAATAGTCAAGGTACAAAGCCATGGAAATCCTAAAGTTTTATTTTAAATTAGACTTCCATTTCTGTCATCTCCATTTCTTTCAGGGATCTTAGGAAAGGGCATAAAATACCCTACTTTAAAAACTGTTTTCTTGGGGCTGGCTTGGTGGCATAGTGGTTAAGTTCACGTGCTCCGCTTCGGCGGCCCAGGGTTCACAGGTGGTCCGCACCACTTATAAAGCCATGCTGTAGCAGCAACCCACATATAAAGTAGAAGAAGGAGGGCACAGATGTTAGCTTGGGGCCAATCTTCCTCAGCAAAAAGAGGAGGATTGGCAACAGATGTTAGCTCAGGGCTAATCTTCCTCACAAAAAAAAAAAACACAAAAAACCAGTTTTCTTGTTTTTGTTTTTTTCTGGATGAGGATAATGAAAGTCTTCCTGACCCAAAGGGCATGCAGTCTGGAGTGTCATATATTGTTTTTGTGTGGGAGGAGTGATATTAATATCCTTAGTATGTATGGAGTCATAAAAATAGCTTTTGTCATAATATCACTTGTGGGTTGTTACTTTTCTCATAAGAAATCTGTCACTTTCATTTTAAGTTAAAACGTGGATATGAGATGAGTGGATTCTGCAGTTGTTTAACTGGGCTGAGTGTAAAAATAATGACCTTGATGGAACTATTCAGAATATTATGTAACATTTGGAACCCCGATAATTTCTTTATCTTATTAATAGGAATATTGCCAGCTCTCCAGAACATGCATGGCTAGTAACCAAATTTATTTATTTTTTATTTCAGGAGCCACATGCATGGAGATGCATTATGATGTATGTGCTTGAGAGTCCTTGTGCTCAGGTTATTGGTTTTAAAATACAGGTTATTAGCTTTTAAAAAAGAGCTGCTATTTTGGGTTGTCATGCTTAAAAGACACTTGAGAATAGCATAAGATGACTCTTAGATTGAAAGAGCTGTTGCAAGTCATGAGGGAAAATGTGCTTGACGTGACACTGATGTATTCATACCTATTGAATCCATGGGACCTTGGGAAGGTTTAGAAACTGTAATGGAATTTATTACAAAATGCCTACCAATAGACCGCATCTTAAGGCAGAAAAACCATTGCTTTGTTGGTCCTCCAGACAGAAACTTCATTGCTAGCAGAATGCGTTCAGTAGAAGATGAATAAGAAAATGCACCAATTTTTATAAGATTCTCCCCCACCCCCAATTATTGGAATAAGAAAGATGGCTCTTCGCTCTCTGCCAAATCTAAACCATGCTGACAGATAAACCAGTTTAGGGAAATGACAAAATTAGGGAAATCTGCAAATGCTGCTATGCCAGCACTAGTTTTCTCATGAATGATCCTGATGATTCATACAACGGAGACAGAAGGACAAAGTAGGATATACCTGGATGGAGATTCACTTTTATATTGGCACTTGCCTAATTCGCTCTGGTTGAGGACCTTAAACAGTGCATATGAGCCAACAAACAATAGTTTCTAGGTGTGTTGGAGGGAAAAAAATCAAAGTGTTGTGGCCTGAAGTACACTGATGTGCCACACGTGCATGTGTCAGGGAAGATGGTGTTCACTGGATGATTGCTGAGTCTGATTGTAGAGACTTGCAAGGGAGCATTCCATTGAGAAATAAATGTAACACATTATTACTCCATTCAAGACTGAAATCAGAGGCCGTTCTCCAAGAATAAAATGGCTTCGTAAAGGAATCCAGAGGATCATTTTGATTTTTTAGCCCATAAGATAACACTTGGTAAATTCTCAAGTCTAATTCAAAAGGAGCTTTCCTCACCACTCTCATGCTTGTGTGTGTGTGTGTGTGTGTGTGTGTGTGTGTGTGTGTGTGTGTGTAAGAAAGACAGAAATTTCTACTGCTGTTTTGGTGAAAACATTTTGGAAAATGCAGTATTTGGTATTGTTGAGCAGTTGATCCAAATATGTATGGTAGAGTACACAGGGTTTACATTCCTGGCCTAGTTATAGGGAAAGAAAATGTCATCTGGTGGCTGAAAAATAGTCTCACTATTGGGTACTATCAAATCTTTGGCATGAATAAAAAGGAACATATCCCTTCTGTGTCTCAGCTTCCCAGGAATGAAGCAAGCATAAATATTTTTCCGTTTGGTCGTTTGTGAATTAGTCATGATGAAAAAACAATCCGTTTCTGCAGATGAAGGGTAATACAGTGCAGAACTTTCGAATAGTATTAATATTTGCGTTGTGACTAAAAACTAATGAAAATAGTTTCCACACAAAATTTCTCATGATTCAACCAGTGTTGTTGAAAGTTAGAGGAAGGACACATCTATTGAAACCTATTTAAATGAAAAATATGCTGATGCTTGTGTTCCGTGGTAATCTTTTTCAAAGGAGCTCAGGTCAGGGAACATGTCTGCAAGCACATCCATAAATTGGGAGCAGGATAGTAGATTTGACTTTACAAAAGTTGTTGGAACGATCGCAATTCAGCTGCCACATTTGACACGTCCCCTCAGAACTTTGTGGGCACCTAGGCAGGGTCTTGAACATCACGGTATTCCCATCACTAGCATGGTACCTGCACATAATAGAAACTCTGAAGGTATTTGGAACCTCTAAGCTTCCTCCTGCACACTTCCTCGGTTGGACCAAAATGGAGCTTTCTAAGAAAACATACGCTGTGTGTATATGCCATGTGTGTGTTTGCTTTGTTGCCATATCACATGGATTAAGAGCATGGATTCTGGAGCCAAACTGCCGAGACTCATATCTCAGCTCTGCCACTTACTTATTTAGGAGTTTGAGCAAGTTCCTTTATTACTCTGCCTCAGTATCTTTCTCTGTACAATGCAGATTACAGTACCTACTTATAGGTTTGTTGTGCGGATTGAATGAGTTAATGTCTGTAAAGGGCTTAGAATGGGCCTAGCACAGAGTAAATGACTTATAAGTGAATTTTGTTTTCCTGTAGGGGAATGTTTAGCTTGATTAACTTCTATGAACAGCACGGTTTGCCCTCCTCCCAGTAGGTGAGTTACAGAAGGCTTGTACAGAACCACTAGCAAGGAGTCTTACTATGTATTTGGAGATTAGTCATCTCTGTTCTCCTTGTGGTGGTTCCTTTGAGAATTTACCCCTTTCTTGTTTAATAAGGAGACAAATAAAGACAAGCTGTTGAAAGGTAGTAAGCATTACCTCTATTCCTAGAAGCTTGCTGACTTGCGGGAAGAACGGTGCTGGGGGAAGGACTTGGGCCTTTGAGACAGAGCACATGGTTTCTGCCCTGGGCACATCACTCAGTTTATGACTGAATGGGAAGAGTATCTCTGCTCTGCATGGGCAATCGAAAGGGTTGTTGTAAGGAGAACGAACACGGAAATTTAAAAGATGGTTGGCAAGCCTTAATGACCATGTGTGAGGCATTAGTATCGACACAATGGTCATTGCTAGGTATGTTTCCAAATAAATTTAATTTTACTTCTGTTGTATAATGTAGGTGGGGATTTTCCTTAAAAACGTGCTCATATTCAGGATTCTTGGACCAGCTCTGGATCAAATGGCATAGAAGATGGTGTTTGAGCTTCAGACCCAGGTTATCTGCTGTTTCTTTTCTTTTTTCTTCTTTGTTTCCATGAACTTCCTCAGGGACTCAGTGTCCCGGTCATGCCCCTGACTCCCAATTAATGAGGACACCTCACTGTGGATCCCCACCTTGGCTGCTTTCTCTTCCTATTGTTGGGGTCTTTACCTTTCTCCTCTTACTTAACCTTTTGAAATCCAGTTTCACTGTCTGTGAAACCGAGAAGCCATTACCGAATTCAGAGATTAATGGACATGGCATGTAAGTATCTAGCACAGTGCCTGGCATCTATTAGCCACTTCTCCTGGCTTCTCATTCTTTTCAGCTTCTCTTTTCCCTAGTCTCCTATTCTCTTGAGGATTTGCAGGTCAGTCTTTTATCTTAGAAATTCCAGCTATGTTACTAATCGATCAGTAAACTCTTTCATGATAAATAGTAACATTTAACAGTAATTTTCTAGCAACTCCAGCCCTTCACTGAAACGAAGGACTGTATAATGGTGGATCTTTTGGGCATTATGGCAGACCAGTCAGGGCTCTGCAGGGCAAAAGGAGCTACTTTAGCCGCCCCAGGTGATGACCATTTTGGCTTTGAGAACTGTTCTTGGATTTCCCTAGAAAGAAAAGAGGAACTGTGTCTGCTCAAAGCAGCTCTGTGATTACCCCACATCCTTGGCTGCTGACCATCTGTTCTTAAGGCTACCATTGTCAATGCAGGTTTTCTTTGTCTAGCTTGGGGTGGAGGGGGGAATTTGAGCTCCTCTGGTTCCCTGGGCTGACCAGGAAATGACACCAGGAGCAACGAGGAGTGTGGAACCCAGTGTGGAGTCCTCTGTGCTGGGACTGTGGAACCAGGGCAGGTCAGGGACAGCAGGAGCAAGAGATCATTTTCTGCAACAAACACGGGACTGGATGCATTCACCTCAGCCCTTAGAGGTAAATGTTAGACATAAGAAAACATTAGGAACCAGGACAATATGAGTGACTTGAGAGTTCTCATAAAAGTCTGCAGATGGTCTCAGTAAGGAGTGTGTTTTAAGAATTTCAGATGAGGTTTATTTTGTCCCCGAGCCTTTGGTTACCACAATTTATTTGGTTTTATCAGAGCTACTAAAAAATACATTTATCTTGCTAAATGCTGATGAGACAATGGCAGAATACCAATCCTGAAATAGTGTTATTAAAGCATTTTTTTTTTCCTGTGCTTTTGGAGGGATTTTACAATAGCAATAAAAATGATCATGAGTGCTGTCATTAACAAATGTTTTCTTTTAAAAGTTTTGGCCAGTTCAGTTTTGAGATCATGCTAATCAAATGTGACAGTAAGTCTTAGTGGCATTTATAAAATGTTGGTGTGTCCCTTTTATCTACCACAGTGTTCTTTAAACAGCGTTTCTCCAAATGGGCATATCATCTTTCAACCATAGGAAAAAATCAAGAACAGAAAGTGACAAGCTTTCACACAAAATAAGACTGTATCTCCACCATCTCCATTCTCTAGCTTCCGGTACTGACAGCCATCACCCAAGAGGGTAGAGTCATCATTTTGACACATAAATTATGCCTTGGCTCCTTTAAAGATGTTCTCTGGTTCTTTTGCCAAGTTTGCATTGAGTATTAAAGGTGAAAGCCCTTGGTTTTCATAGGTTTCAGATTCCAACTGTAGATTAGAATCTATATGAGGCTATTGTAAATAACTCAGTAGATACATACGAAAATTGAACATGTAATAATTCAACTTCTTTTTTATTTTAAGCATTAAGATTCATAGTTTTACTTTATTACTTCAACCTGACCATGGTTTTGGAATCAGCTAAATGAATTAACATTTAGAGGTCAATTATTTTTTAAAACATTGCATAGATGTGCTTTGATTTGTATACTTAATGAAAGAGCCAAGAGCGAAGTGCATGATTTTTAAAGAATTCTTTATGTTTGTTTCTAATAGCTTAATATATTCCATTATAATTTTTTTTTCCATTGCACTCTACACTGAGTCAGGAGTTTATGTTTTAAAGCATTTGTTGCTTCAAGTGTTTATAAGACCTGTCTCTTAAGAAAGTGTCTGGTTATGGTTCTCAGTGGTATTGTGTTGGGTGACGTAAGGTGGTAACCGTGTACCTTGGGCCCTGCTTACATCCTAAGAATTTGGAACCCAAGGCTTTTCTTCATGTTTTGCTCAAGACTGAAGTGGTTTAAAATGGATATACTTTATTTCAGCATGGGATGCGATCTGCTACTGTGTTTCTCTAGAAGAGTGCCTCATTTTAAGAGTCACCATGATGTTAGCTCAAGGTCAACTATAATGTTTTTGTATTTGGATCTGCCATAAGATTTTTATATTCTAGAATTTCTTTTAAAATGGAAATTATCACACTCATATATTAGTTTCAGAAACTTTAACAATCTGTAGACATAAAGAACGTTGTAGGGTAGGGAGGATATTGAATTATTAAGTGGCCAAATTGTGCATATTATAACAGTTCATAATTGGCAGTTTAAAAGAGTATAACCCAATGGGGTGGTTGATGTGGGCATCAGAAAGGAGAAATGGTTTGTCTGATCTCTAGGCTCTTCCCTTCCACTGACCTGTCCAAAGGCTATATCAAAGATTGATTCCAAGAAAAAAAAAAGAATCCAATGTAATCATTATTCATCCAGTAGTGAATATTTCTTTGATTTTCTCAGCATGGTGAAGTGGGAGGAATTGTAACAGGGTGGGCTGGGGTGAGATCACTGGGGCAGAGCCACAGAGGGACTCTCCTTCTCTGACTCTGTGTATTTGATGTCTGAAGAACACAGTTAGCACCTTCTTCCCTTATCAAGTGTGTCTTGATTTGGCTTGCCAAAGCTGTTAGTGGCTCCTGTTTCCCACGGCAGTGACATAAACCATGTGTCAAGAGACACTATTGTTTTGCATTCAGTGACATGGAAATGGGTGTATGTGTGTTGGGGGTGGGGTGTTAGTGCCACTTTGTTTGGATTTTATGTAATCTATAACCAGTCTTATCTATGCAATCCCAAATATTTTGGGGTGGAACCTTAAGAAAGATCACTGTTATTATCTGACAGTTGTATAGTGGTGAGACAAACAATAAAATGTTGAGAACCACAGGTCTAAATAGCAAAGGTCCAGCTCTTGTGCCTGGCATTCAATGCTACAAACGACGTGGATAATGTACTCTATATCTCTAAGTCATCACTTAGCCCTGTTTTCTCATTTCTGTGGCTTTGCTTGTATCATAAACCTGGGATTTCCTCTTCTCTACTTATCTAAATCCTACTCCTCTTTCAAGGCCAATCTCAAGTGGCTTATCTTCCATGAAGAATTCCCAGACTACTTTAACTCCTGGTGGTTCCCTGTTCCTCTGAGCTCATAGATATCATCTGTTATACCACTTCTCTGACTGTTCGTCAGCTCTTCATCAACTGTCAGTTGTACTTTCATGTTGTCCTTTTGTTGTTATTTAACTGCCATTTTCATTAACTTCTCAAGCAGGTATGCGTTATCTCCTCAACCAAGACATGGGGAGCAGGGCCTGTCTTAGAATGTTTTGTATTGTCTACGTCAATTAATCAAGTCTCATGGTCATGGCAGGGATCGTTATTAAGCATGTATCGGTTAATTGACTATAAGACAATTACGTGCAGACAGTGAGTAGGTCTTGATATTCTTTCATAGCTCATTTGTCCTGCACGTAGCTAGGCACAGAGTAAGTGCATAGCTAAGTTCTGGCAAATATATGGGGACTGGCTGATCCCTTGGGCCCACAGAAATGCACACACTTGCTTCTCATTCTTCCCATTTAGTGAGCCATGTGCCGTGCCCTGTGGTTGATACTTCACACATACTAATTTATTTAATCCTCATGGTAGCTCTTTGAGTTAGCTGCTGTTATTTACGTTTGCAGACGACTAAGAGGCTCAGAGAGTTTGAGTAACCTGCCCAAGGTCTCATGGCCAGTCAAGGCGGAACTTGGATTTGAATGCAGGTCTGAGTAACTCTCAAGAGAGAGCTTTAATCACTACTTTCCACTATACTGAATTCCTTCTGCATACAAACCCGTGCTTCAGTTTTAGCTTGCCAGTTCTTGGCCATTCTTATCACTGATGAGCCACAGTTTTGGTGTTAACATCTTTCCTTGGCTGAGTCATTCTTTTGGACATTTGGACCTCACAGTTAGCTAACGAGAATTGTCAAACATAGCCTCCATGAGAGGGAGGTTCTTATCAATTATAAACGAGAGGGGTGGATGGGGAGTTATTTTAAATGGCCAGCATATCAGAGAGAAGAAATTCTGCTGATGGTAAGAGAAGGAAACACTCCGTCCTCCATCACTCCTACAACAGAAACAACACACACACACACACACACACACACACACACACACCATGTATCCTTGGAAGCAAAAAGTAATTGAGTTTTATTTTCAGTGAAGTGCAATTAGATTTTTCTTTACTCACTTTTAATGCTATGTTAGCATTTAGTGATACAATGAAGGAGCAGCTTACATCTGTTTAGGTAATTCCTGATTCAAATGTGGATTTCTTTATGTTATATTGTTATTAGACAGTTACTTTGTAGCACAGGAGTTTGCACATTAGCTAAGGGTAGAAAAATGTCTCAGCTCCTTCTGCTGGGTGTGCCAACTCTTTCAGCTGTTCAAGAAACAGGATGTAAGGAGGAATTGTTTAGAAATGACAGCATGGGGTGAATTTTGGCATCAGATGTCAGAGATTCTATTCTTGGTTCTGCTTCTGGATTGCTAATTTAGGTCGAGTGATTTTCCCTCAGTGTCCTCATCTGGGTAATGAAGAAGTGGTACATGACAATATTTTCTTACAAATATTTGGGTTTATGTTATCTCCTTTGGACATTCCCAGGTTAATGCTGTCTTAAGATTTAAGATGTCTAAGCCACCTCTAAAGGCCTAATGGAGGGATTTGAGCCATCAGAGAAAAGTCTGGCTTATTGTGTCGTCCTCATTCCTTTTTATTAGTCTGGGCCAAAGCAGTCATTCTCAAATGGGTATGCCTCAGGACTCATCTAGGAGCTTGTAAACATAGTGATGTTTGGCCCAAAGGAGAACAAATCTCTAGGGGAAGGTCCCAGTAGTCTGCAATTTCAAAGAACTTCCCATGAAACCTTGAAGCACACTAGTGATTAAGGACCGCTGGTTGCACCATTAACCAACTCAAAATACTTCATTCAGAATTTGGTCATGACTGTTTGATTATTCTATTGTAGGGTTGATAGATTTAATAAATGAAAATACAGGATACCCAGTTATATTTGAATTTCTGATATGCAGTGAATATTTTTTTGTATACGTAGGTCCCACGCACCATTTGTATGTTATTTTATTTGACCTGGCAACATTTCATGCTATAGAAAGCAAGGATAGTCTTGGTTTTCTCACAAATATTATTACTGAGGAGTCAAAAAGGATCCTGAGACGAAGAGAGGTTTGTGGAGGCTTTGATTCTGCCTGTTAATTTGTATCTTGATCTTTTTGAGCATCATTATATTAGAAAGAAATTCAAAGATACATTTTTTATCTTTCATTTATTTTCTTTCCTTTATGCTGCATTTTGCCAGCACTGCATTCACTTCTATTCCTTAAATAAATTGAAGGGTTTTTTTAGAGTGCAAAAGAATTTCGCCACATGGCTCCTATTAAGCCATCACTTCATGTGGAAATTTGTTCCAACGTTTCTCATGTGGGTACAACCACCTTCTCCTAAATTGCAGAACTTTATTTTGATGTGAGGTTTAGGGAGAAATTTAAAACTTCCCCATTGACCAATTCGTTGTCTTCTCAAATAGTTATTCTTCCAAATGGAATATTTTCAGCTGTCTTTGAATTGCGTCTCTTTAGTCGCCTTTGGAAAAAAAATTTACCCAGGACATACTGAGTAAAGTAGGCATTGGCCATTGTTCAAGAGCAGACCAAGTTATCGCCAACACCACTAGGATTCATTTCCACTGAAATTAATCTCTGGGTACCACCCACGCTTATTATAGACTGACATGGCAGAAAAGGCCTGTGGCCGTTGGATAAGCAAATATTTTTGCTTTGGCTTTTACAAAGTTATGCGTCGCTTAACGACGGGGATATGTTCTGAGAAATGTGTTGTTAGGTGATTTCATGGTTGTGTGAACATCATAGAGTGCACTTACACAAACCTAGACAGTATAGCCTACTACACACCTAGGCTAGATGGTTTACTAATCTTAAGGGACCACCATCGTATATGTGGTCCATCATTGACTGAAATGTCATTATGTGACACATGACTGTATTTAACAAATTATCAAATGTGATTTTCTATGCACTTAACAGGCACGCTTTCCTTGTGAATATGGCAGATACTAGCACAGAGCCTGTAGTAGGTGACTGTAATTGGACCCAACCTTATTATTTCCAACCTTTGCTCCCAAGTTTTCCCATGTCACTAAGATCGTGAAACCTGGACCCAGATCATCCTACACAATCCTTATGTCTAAAACAGGCTCAATGTTGTATTGCAGGTAAATATTGAATGTGTGTATCTGATGCTTCCGGGTACCTTGGAGTGGAGTGTGGGTGGGTGAAATTAGAGACTCTGTGACTTGAAACCCCATTTCCCACTTTCTGGAGCTGATAAATTCTTATTGATTGATTAGTTCTTATTGAAGTATTTCTCAAAACTCAAAAATATCTACCAATACCTCGGTTTCCCCCTCAAAACATTGTTTTAGAATGGATTAAGGGATTCTGCAGCTCCAGAAAGGAAAGTATGCCCAACCTGACTCATCTTTTAGTAAATACACATTAGTTTGGAACTGGCGAAATGAAACAGTTCTCTGCTTTGGGATGACACAGCAGCCTCTCCAGTGATCATCCCGCACAAAGGGCAGCTAAATGGAGTAATGAGAGATGAACAGTTTGGATCCCTGAGACCCCAAACCAATGTTGTTTACAGCGAATATTGAAAACCCTGAAAACCCCGCCCTACACTGTACTTCTTCTCATAGGGCGAATGGACTAATGAATGAACAACCTGAGGCAGAGATTTCAAGCCTTTCTCTAAGAGCTTCAGAGAGTGAGAGTGTGGGGAGGGAAGACAGAATGGGGCCTGCCTTTGTTCCCCCTCAACCACCTTCTAGGCATCGTTCTGCTGCTAAGTGCCTTCATTTCTGAGTGTCAAATTGTTCACCTGTAAAGAAGTGATAATACTACCTACTTGGCTGGGCTATCCAGAAGATTAAAGCGAGTAATATATGTTAAGTGCTTAGCACAATGTCTGGGAGGGACATGGCTTTTAAGGAGTTCAGTAAACCTTAATTCCCTCTTGCCTGTAAAACTCCATTTGTGAGGGCATAGGCTAGAATTGGAAAGGATGCTTATTACACCAACTCTTTAAGAGATTATTCATGACCTTGTTTATTTATACTCTACACTTCCTCTGATTAATAATCTACCATTCAGCTCACCAATGATCAATCTTGAGAGAAAATGATCTTCCTTTACTCACAATTTGTGCTATATTTGAAATTCTGGCTGTCAGAGGCCATCTCAGAAACTCACCGCCAAACCCTCAGTTACTCAAGTTTCTTTCAGATTCGCCGCTATTTTAATTATATGTGTTTTATTTTCCTTTCAAGACAAGAGCTGTGTATTTTCATCACCATGGTTATCTTCTGATGCCTCAAAGTGTTTGGCTGTTTTCCTCTATTTGGGAATGGAGGCAGAGACTTTATAATTTGTCTAAAAGTATTTGCTGTCTCCAAACAGTAGACAGAGTGACTTACATTTATAAAGTGCTAAACCATTATCATTGTTTTGTGTTTGGTGCTTGCAAACTCGGAACTTTACATGTTATTCAGAGCTTTCAGCACCTTCTTTTCCTCCTTTGAAAAATAATCAGCATATTATTTGCCTCTAGCATTCTTTCAAGGAAAGCCAAAGACTGTGTTTTCCAATTTTTGAACATCTAATTCCTAAGCAATGGCAGCACAGACTGCTAGTACCTTTTGCAGGTGGGTTAACAAGCCATTTGTCGTCTTGGTTTTCAAACTGATTTCAGATTTGCAGCTTTCCATATTAAAACTAATTGCTTGCTTGATGGTGGAAATACTCTCTTGCATTGGAGACAGGGCATTATAGACATACCTTGAAATCATTCCAGATGTACCCCCAAGGGCGCTGACATCCTGTGCTCAGAGGGGAGCAGGAATTCTGATGGCCAACCCGAATCCTTGACGTGAAATTCACACAATGCGCACATGTTTTGTATTTCTTTTGAGAAAAAGTAAAAAGCCAGCTCTGCCCACATGTGCTCCTAATCTTAAATATTGTTATTCCTCTAAATATAGCTAAGGACATTTGTCAGTGAACTGTGAAGCTCTTGTTAAAAATAAAATGGAAATGCAAATCTCAAAATAAATAAGGAGCGATCTGTAACACATTGCCACTCCCACTTTTCATTTAGGTTGGTGAATCTTAGGCCCGAGGAATTACATGGCAGGTGACCCTATTTAAGTAATTATTCAAAGGCCATCAAATCTTATAATTCTGATGTCTGCTTTTGCTGTTGGAGTAGAAAACAACAAAGCTGAATCGATTTTTTTAAATGTATTTTTATATTTGGTCAATATGTATAAAAATGGAGGAGAGGAAGTGAAATGGTTCATTTTAAATGACGTCTGAATCCATTTTCTCCTGCAATGCTGTTACGGAACTCCTGTAGACATTAAGGAGAGTCGAATGCATGCATGAAGAGAATTCTAGTCACAAGCCCACTGCTGCTGTCTTTAAAGGAGATGCCCACATTTTCATTAATTCCCTGCAGTCACACTTTCCTCCGATGTTCTGCTTTCTAGGCAGTATACTCTTTCTTAGTCAGTTTATTAGCCTCCGAGGACCACGCTCTGCCTTCAATATCTGAATTCTATGTCTCTTACTGGCAATAAGACTTGAACGAGAAGATCGAGGACAGACTTGAGTCTTTATTCAGCAAACAGCAATCACTGCCCTTAGTTTGTCAGACTGTGAGTTGAGGAGGAGAGGGCCAGATATTTTTAATGTTGTAGACAGTGCTGCCTATTTGCTGTCATCTATGAACAAAAGGACACCCAGCTTGTTATTTTAAAAAAATACATTGGCACCTGTTTTTTTTAAATCTTTTTTTCCAGTTGTACGTGTAACCATTCAGAAAGCTGCTAAACATTCCACGGCAGCAGCTTTTGTAGCTATTGCCAGAGCAAAAATCACGGGCGCACTGTTAACTAGGCAGTGCAAAAGCATATTGCAAATGTTATTATCAGATGAGAACATCTTCATAAGTCTGTAATCATTTTGAATAATAATGGTAGCAATAACGATGATAACCGATGGACGATAAACCAAGAATAGATGTCTAAGTGGCTGTCTCAAGGAAGTCACCTTGTAAATCTGATGCAGAACAGAGGGAAGGACGCACTGGCCAGACTTCCAGGCAGGGCCTCGCAACCCCAAACACAGGCAAAGAAAAGAGACGCCACAGCAAAGTGGAGAAATGTTGGTTGAGGAATGTAACAAATCTATTTTAAGGAACTTTTTGGTTATTTCACATTTTTACTTTATATAGCTCAATTCAAGAGCATTCTTTTACAAAAAGAGTATTAACTTCAAATTGTAGAAAGGCACAAAGTCACAGACGGCTCTATTGGAGGGTGAAATACTGCTGCCTTGTCAGGGTAGGGGCAAATCGAGTCTAATTGACATCTGGATGTCTGTTCCTGCTTCTCAAAGCCAGACTGGCACTCAAAAACCTGGAACCGTCTTGCAAAGCTGGGAAATATCTGGGCAGCGGAAACACATCCCTCCCAGTTGGAACCTCATATCTTCTGATCTGCCCTGGCTGCCTTGAAAGAAATCACCTTTTGGAAAATACCTTGAATTCTTTTTCTTGAGATGACTGGCTTCTGCAGTGATCTCCACTCCTCTTCTACCCTCCCCAAGGGATAAGGTCCTTCTTCTAGCTGGCCCTCATGGACCTAATTCTCCTCTTCCCCCTGGAGCTGTCTTTGAAGTCAGTGGGAGCTGTGCAGTGGCTGGTGGGAGCTAGGAGCTGCAGGAGAGTAGTGGAGGCCACTGAAATACATGCTGCTAGATGGGATTAGAGGTTTCTCCTCCATAAAAAAAAAAAAAAAAAAAAATTATATATATATATATATACACACAGGCATATTTACTTTTATTTTGAAATGTATGCCTTCTCTTGGCTAAAGTAAAGATAGAGAGAATTGGTCTGGTTCTAAAGAACACCTCTGGGGACAGCCTGGTTATGCAGAGTTGACTGTGACATGCGGCTGCCACCAAAGCCACTAGTGCCGGGATTTGGAAATTGGACGTATCCCCATTTCATTTAGGCTTAGGGTATTTGGAGGGTGGAAGAGGGCTGGGAAGTATAAGAAAATTTATAAATGAACCTGATGCTCTCTCTTCCCTAATATCTCATATCCCAGCTACTGGGGATAATGACTTTACTTCTCAGAACCTCAATTTCTCTTATCTGTAAAATGGAAATAAAACTCTTAGCTTGTAGGATTGCTTTGAAGATTAAAGGATGCAGTATTCTTAAGCGCTTTACATAGTTTCTGGTTCATCTTAACTGCTTAAGAACTTGAATCCTTTGTCATTATCAGGACCGTATTTATGGTACAGAAGATTTCTACTGACTGTGTATAGGAGTCTAGAGGGCAAAAATTGACAAGGTTCTCTTTAAAAGCAGCACTGCTGGAATGGTAATGAATACTTTCGTGAATATATACACCAATAGTCCAAATTAAGAGAGAGGGTCATTCAATGCATAGGCTATTGGGATTTCCTAAAATGAGTGGTTATCAAAAGGGGATGCCTGAGTCATTTGTAGGTTTGTCCTTGAACACTCACCAGTCTGTTCCAGGTTATCTCAGTTTTGTCACTCAGATTTGCATCTTGTCTTTCTTTCTGTTTTTAGTTGTTTGGATTTCTCCCAAAGTATTTGTGACTAAAATTCCTTTTGGACTCTGGGCTGCCTTTTTTACATAAGCTTTGGATTGGAATCAATAGAATGTCAAGATGCCAGGCACATTCAGCTTAATGGCAGGTGGGTGTCTGCTGGACACTGTGCCTGGTTTGCCTGACAGCAGCAAATTTAGGCCAGAATTAATGAGCCAGGGAAGGTGCTGTTGGTACTGCAGGATTTTTGCAGAGTTTTCCGAATTAATTTTGTTTTTTCCTTCCAATGGGATCCTGTTTGCTTAAGAAATATGTTTGTATATATGTGTGTGCATGTGTGTGCGTGCGTGTGTATGCATTTATTATGACATCGAGCCAATTTATTCCTGGAAAATAATATTCACACACACCTAAAAATCTGGCTCATAACCCTAAACAGAGTTTAGTTGAACAGTTTGTCTCAGTCTGTTTAATGTTCAAGGAGGAGAAAACACTCAAGTGCTGAGTGAATCGCTGGAGTTTTTGTTTACACTTGTTAGGACACATTCCTGTTATATGAAGGCTAATGTCAGAAAACAACGGGTCAGCAAAAGGGAGGTCACTTGGGGTGGTGAGTGAAGGGAATGGGACTAGAGCCAGACATTACTGCATTTGAATCTTGCTTCTGCTGCTTAGAGGATGTTTAACATTGAGAAAACCACCTGCCTTTGACTTTCTTTCTCCTCTGGGTTTTACTTGTATATCAGAGAGTGAGAAAAGATTAAATGTGGAAATGCAAGTAACATGCCTGGTGTGCATCATAAGCACTCCCTAAATGGTGGCTTTCTAGCTCATTAGTGGAGATAGAAGACCACAGCGGTGGTTCTGGTTTCTTCAATGTTTATACTTTAGCTGATCTTTCTGTTTTTCTTAGTCTGTGTCTTGCAACAGGCTTTCTCTTGTTTCAGCTTTTGATTTCAAATATAAACTCAATTCTGGAACCCAGGCCTTCTAATCATTGACCACGAATGCCCTTTAAATTCCAGAGACCTCCCACAGTGGAATGATATTAAACATCCTGATCTAGATTTGGGCAGAGGATGAATAAAATGGAAATGAGCCTTATGCAAATTAGCTTCCCACTTGTTTGGAGATGGTTCTGAGGCAGCAGCAGTGGGCCAGTGTTCCAAAATTCTAGAACAGAGCAAGCAGTGCTCTGAATGACAAGCCTGTGGCTTCACGTGGCTCATTACAGGATGCCACTTACCCCAGAGAAGACCAGCCTCTGTATTTAGTGGTCAAAGAAAGGAAAACAATAGTTTCACAGGATCATTGAGTCCTAGTTCAAACAGTTTAGAAAATTCTACCGCGTCTCCACTTGGAACAAAATGGTGGTTGTTCTCTTCCTTTAGGTTCAAAGCCCCATCCTCATGGGCAGTCACAGTCATGCGTACAGTCATGTTAGCATTGGAGATTAACCCCTGGATGAAGTCTTCCATTTTCTTCTGGAATAAAAGGTTAAATTCTCCCTCTGCAATGGTGATGTTACATACATTTTATGAAGTTTGTTTTATAATATCAATTATTTTTAAATTTATAGAAATAGATTTTAAATCATAAAATTCTTTATTTTTATTGAGGAAAAAAGTGTGTTTATTTCTGGGCGTTAGGAGGATGGTGCCCAAAAGTTCCTTTCCCGCATTTCACTTGAATGAGAAAAGGTCTAATTGGGGTCATTTTGCAATGTTATTTCTTCATATCATCCTGTCCACAATTAGGATGTGTGACAAATGTGATTTTGTCATTTTGTTTCAACTTGGAGAGTAGCCTTTGAAGAAATGAAGTCTTGGCTGTGGCTGACAGCTATACCTGCAGACATGGGTGCAGTTTGGCATTAACTTATGTGTCTCCTTACAGTGAGGGGCATGGTTTTCCTTCCGTGGAGTTCATAGTTAGCGCTGTTTTTTTTCTTGGGGGGTGGCACATGAGGAGCATCAGCAGTGCAGTCTGTTAGTGGAAAGAACATCTTAAATGTTTTGGAGGAAGAACTCATCTTAAATGTTTATTTGACCATGATTTTTTGGAATCTAAGTTTTCGTGTCTCTAGATTGTACATGAGAAGTCTTTCTGGCATGTTCTTATGAAGTTTTAATGAGAGGATATTTATAGGGAACAGTACCTCTAACAATGGAAGATACTAATAACAACTACCACCCCATAACCTGTATGATATATGCGGGTTTAAGGTGTACTTAGGTCCTGCTCTTAGATCTACAGACTGGTAGTAAGGCAAAATAAATAGAGTTTTGATATCTATTCAATAGCCAGACGGCCATTGGCCATTATTTTGATACATATGTAGTACTGCCTTATGACTATATGATGTGTGTGTGTGTGTAAGGGGTAATCGTGATGTGTTTCGATTTTGGAACCTCTGTTAAAGTGATAGAAAGCTTGAATTGAGGACCTAAGGAAGAGGTAGAAGTTATTTGCTCATAACTCTTAGAGATCTTTTTCAGCCCCACTCATTGATTTCCATTTGTACTTAGTGTTTGTGTGAGGTAGTATAGCAAAGTGGTTAAGAAGTCTAGAATCGGGCCAATCTGGGTTGACATCCGAGCATTTATTAGTATTGATCTTGAGTAAGTTACTTAACCTCTGTGGGCTCAGTTTCTTCATTGGTATAAATGAGAGTAACTAGAAAACCAAACTTGTAATGCTACTGCACGGATTAAATGAAGACATCTCAACTGTCTGGCACATAGTTAGGCAGTCGATAAATAAATCATAGCTATTGTTGTTATAATCATTACCATGATATGTATAATGGGGATAATAGTTAGTCCTATCTTAGGCAGTCATTTTGGGGATTAAATGAGATGTTCATGCATAGATTCATCCTGCAAAGAAAGTGCTCGATAAAGTCTAGCTGCTTATATTATTAACTCAGGTTGAAAGCACCTAATTTTGAGAGATGTTCAATAGTAACTATACAAAAAGGATATCATTTTATGGGGTTCTGTGTATGTTTGATATATTTTAATTTTTTATTAGATTTCTATAATATTCTGCATAATTTTTCAGAATAAAAATTGTGCATTGTTTCACTGTACAACTTTGGAGCTTAAAGCTAACCTTCGTCCCTACTCTCCTCTCCCTGCCCTTATCTAAAATAGAAAACCATCTGAAGGAGATGAGAGAAAATGCCCATGTGAGGAATGGAATTGTCCTTGTGAAGGGTTAGGGCTCTAGGAACTGTGTGCAGAAAGTCATTGAAAGATAATCTCTATAAGATGCTGCAAATTACTGGGAGGGATCAACTCTGAAGGTTAACTGTCTCTCCCAATACTTCCAATAGCAAATACTTAAGGAACATGTATTTATTTATGATAAATTGATTTTAATTGATTAATTTTTTATGCTATGTCATAATACTTAAAGAAGCAGAGGTAATGAGAAAGAATATATATTAGCTCATCTGTTTTGTTAAATGAGAAATTAAAGGGGCCAGCCCTGTGGCATAGCGGTTAAGTTCGCACTTTCTGCTTCAGTGGCCCGGGGTTTGCCAGTTCGAATCCTGGGTGCGGACCTACTCACTGCTGATAGAGCCATGCTGAGGCAGTGTCCCACATAGAAGAGCTACAACTCTACAACTATGATACACAGCTATGAACTGGGGCTTTGGGGAGAAAGAAGAAAAAGAGAAAGATGGGCAACAGATGTTAGCTCAGGGCCAATCTTCCTCAAAAAAAAAAAAAAGAAATTAAGGAAACACTTTTAACCCATTTGAAATCCTTGCTGCTGGTGAGTTTGGAGTGGGCAGAATTCCCCAAGAGTAGCAATCAAGGAGTTAATCCATTGAGCAAGTGATGTGTGCTCTGTCCCATGAACAGAATTCAAATGTGGGTTAAAGCAATGAATTTTGGGAGCAAAACACTCCCATTTTGGCAACAATTGCCTGAAGCTCCAGATACACCCAGAATCAGGCAGTAGATGCTGTGGGGAGAAGCTCCGAGCACATCCCAGGACTCCACCAGGATGAAGTCAAGATCAGAGCTCCTGGCCCGCTTAAAGAATGTTTCATCAAGGCATTGTACAAGGAAGAAAATATAACTTACTTTATATAACATGAGTGCTGCATGTTGATTGTAATGTTCCACAGACAGCGAGAGCAGGAACCTCCTGAAAATCAAGAAGGAAGAGAAAATGGGAATTTCTTAGTCTAATCAGAATCTGACAATGGATAGATGGATGTTTTAAGAATAAGTGGTGATTGGCGTTAGTTTTTGTTATTGATTGGCCCCTGTCCTGCACTGGACTGTCTTTATCCCTGGAATAAGATTTATTTATTTATCCCTCAGGGAATATGGGCTCCCCCACTCTCTCACCTGTGAACTTTCAGTTGCAGGAAGACTCTACAAGGAAAGTGCTGTATTGTCTTAACCTCTCTATTTAAGCCCTGGTGGACTAGGGCTCCTTGCCTCCCCAAATGCAAGAGTTGATTAATATTTGCACAGGACTAGGAAATGCCTCTTATGAATGGGATGTGCACGTACCAGGCCATAGAGTACCTATTTCCTTGTTTAAATAATTGGCAAAAGAAATTACACGAGAAAAATACTGGAAGGTATAAAATGGGAAAAATGTGCGGGCCCATTAAAGCTATAAAAGGCCTTTTTTTCTGATGTCTTAATTCTGTATTTGCGTAAAGCAGTCGACATTGAGTGCCTACGTTGAGTGACTCGATGCAGTCAGGCTTGGAGGTTCTTCCTTAGACATTTCTGCAGCTCTTTCTCCCCTTCCTGTCTTTCAGGACATGACAATATGCCCTCCAGAGGCACAGAGGACAGGCATTCTTCTCTGGGCTCCCGTGCCCGCTTCTCTGTTCACAAGGCAGTGCTGCCTGGGTTCAGCAGAGAATTACTTACTGTGCAGGAGCTGGCCGCCGCTGCAGATGCCCGCTCACACAGGCGTCTAAGTGGCACTGAAAATTGCTTTATGAGCCTTGCAGCGTCGGTGTGCATGTCTGCAGCTGCACGTCTGCGAGAATACTGGTGGGTTCAGGCATCGCTGGCCCTACCTTAGTCAGGCCTTCTGTGTGGGACCTATATGAAGCTTTTGTACTCCCCCTTACTTTTCATTGCAAATGGGGCAGCATCCAAAAAGCATGGAAGGGATTGGGCTTGAACGGCAGAGCATGGCAGAGGCAATGAATACGTATATGAGGGCTGAGGAAAGACAGGAGGCAGACAAGGACCTCTGTGGCATTGTGAAAGGATGTTTAACTTAGAGCCAGGAAATGTGGTTGGCATTCTACCGAGGCTGCTGACTGGCTGTGTGACCTTGAACCCTGGTTTCCCTATTTGTAAACTGGTGGTTCAAGTAGCTCCCTATGAGGTGGAGATGAGATTAAGGGAGATAATGCTTGTCAAGTCATCTGTCATCAGCACTCAATAAGTGTCTCCAGTCCCTAAGCCTTTCGAAGCCATCTCTCCTCAGGTTCGACTAAGTTGAATATCTGCCCTCTGGGTTGAAAGAGCAAGATTGTTTGCTCAAATGTTGTATTTCTCTTACTAATCTTTTTCAGATTTGGTTCATCCTGGACGATCATGCTGCAGGGCAGTATTTATATTATCGGTATGCTAATCCTGCCTTCCCCACTCAAAGGGGACTCAGTAGTGTTCAGTTATAGTAAAAATAATAAAATTAACCCCATTTTAAAAACACGAACCTTTTTATTTCTGATCACAAATGCAAGGCAAGTTTTCTCTAGATAATATGGAACATCCAAAGTTCAAGAGTGAAATAGCCAGCAATTATAATCTCAGGACACAGAAAGAATCATTGTGTTTGTGTGTGTGTGTCTATGTGTATTATATATGCTTAAGACTGTATGTGATGGGTATTTCATTAGGTGTTATATCACTTAGTATGTTCTTTAGGGTTCTAGATTCTGCAAAATAAAGTCTGTCAAGATTGAGGGTGGATGAATTTTATCTTCTCCGTATTTAGATATATCTAAGATATAATCATAAGAGATTTGACAATTTCATCTGGTCCTGGAATCACAGGCTCCTGGTGAAGAGCTGGGAAGCAAAAGATGGGCAGTTGCATTTTCCTTTCTTTTTTTTCCCTCAACTTTATTGAGAAATAATTGACAAATATAATTGTATATACATTTTCCTTTCTTAATGTTCTTCAGGAGTACCAGTGCTTCAGCTCTGCTGCTATTCAGTGATAATGATAGCAAATATTTTTATATCATTTACCTCCATGGCATTGGTTCTACATGCCACACACACACGTACATATATTGTACATACATACACACACATATATGTTATATATATACAAATATATACGTTTATATGTAACATTTATATATAAATACATGATTTATTTAATTCTTTTTACAAAAGAGGAAAATGAAGCACGGAGAGGTTAAGTACCTTGCCCACAAGTCACACAGCCAGTAAACAGTGGAACTTCAGTCTCAGGGGGCTTGACTCTCAGTGGAGTTTGAGCTTTTATCTACTGTGCTTACTGCATTGACAATGCTGATGTAAGAAATAACGCTCCATCGATGGGCGTAAAGTTTCTGTTATGCAAAATGCATAAGAGATCTGCTAGAGATCTGCTGTACAACATGGTATCTATACTCAACAATACTGTATTGTACACTTAAAAATTTAAGAGAGTGGATCTTATTGTCTTCTTACCACAATAAAATAAAATTTAAAAAAAAAGAAAAGAAATAATACCCCAAGTTGGTGTTTCATAATCCTGATAAAACTCATGTTTATTTACGTGCCAATTCTTCCACAGTTTGGGAATTGAGTATATAATGTTTTGTTATGTATATTTCGAAGTAAAAAGTAGAAGATAAAAAGAGGTCTTTAATTGTTTTTATAAAGAGTTGAAGTTAGAACACCAGTCAGGCAAATTCTCATGGGCGTGGTAGACAGGGAATCAATTTAGTAATGATCCCACCATCTGTACAACCGGAAACATGATGTTTCTCAAAGTCAGAAGAAAGTTCATACCCAAAAGGTCGACAGAGGAAGGTTAGCTGGTTCTCACTGAGTTTAGGTGAATCAAGGAAATTCCCAGGCGAAATTGACACTATTTTATATGACCAATATCTTTCTTGAAATTTGGCCCTTGGTTGTGTCTTAGACAAGGTGTTGTACTCTCCAGTTTTACCATCAAATGAGGAAGCTCAATTTTACTTTGTTTTCAAATTGATATTTAAAAAAAAAAACAAAAAACCGAACCACATTTACATTCTTGCAGCGTTTCAGGAACTGGGCAGAAGTAGATTTTAGCCTTGCAACTGCTTTCTCATCTGGTTTGTAGCTGGCTAAGGAATGAAAAAAGCAGAGCCCATCTTGGTCACTCTGATTGGCACTGACAGCAGACACCGATGTGCCAACGGCTCCACAGAATTCCTGCACAAGAGCTGCTTCTGCTGTCCGAGGTTTTCCCAATTTGTTTTGTTTGCTCATCTGATGTATAATCTTGTGGTTTCTGGCCCTCTTCACCACGTAAAGCAGAAAAACATATTTAATTCTTAGGTCTTTTTCACTGGAACTTGCTCTTCAAGTTCCAACTATTTCAACAAATTAAAGGACTTGACTGGGGAATTTTTTTTTTTTTTAAGTGAACACGTTGCTGTTACTCAAACACTGCCACAGGTTCAGCTGACAAATGCAAACTGTCTCTTTAGATGTGGTCGCAGTTGACAGTTCAAAAGAACGCAATCAAAACCCCTAAGACTTAAAATAAAAACTCATCCTTGGAACAAAAGCTCATATTTCAAAGATGATATTAAAATGATAATAATTTTAAACGTCCCCTTTTAGCACAAATTTTTCCTGATTAAACATTACCTATAAGGCTGTATTGTCTTAATCATCCTTTTAGTGAGATCTCTGGAAATTTCTCATGGTGAATGATGAGGGAATGTTCTGGGGGATTGTTTTTATTTTAGCTTCTTTTTGTATGGGTGGTGATAGAATTAGATTAAAATATTCTAGAATGAACCAAATGAGACTATTCGAGTACTGAATTTAATTTATTTACTACTACTGTAAACTTTAAAAGAGTCATTATTATTCTTGGGACCTCTTATATTTTCGTTTTCTCCCTGTGTTGTTAAGTGCAAGATGTGAGCATTATTATTAATAAAAGTAATATTTCCAATTCAATGAGTGTTCCAGTAACTGAATGAAGTTCTTTACTTGGATTATCTCTTGTGGTGCCCTCTCCCACTCTTCAAGGTAGGTACTGCTGTATTATTAGTAGTAGTATACAGATAAGGAGATTTGGGCTTCCAGAACTTCAGTAACTTGGTCAATGTCATATCACTAGTACAGGCTTGAGCCTGCAGCACAATCGACAGTTTGGACTGAATAGCTCTTTGTTGTTGGGTGCTGTGCCGTGCCTTTTAGGAGGTTGAACAGCGTCCATGGTCTCATCCATGGCCTCTACCCACTAAGTGCCAGTAGCACCCCTAGTCATGACTGTTAAAAGTATCTCTGACATTGCCAAATGTCCCCTAGGGGAGAGGAGCAAAATGGCCCTTGTTGAGAACCACTGCACTAGTTGTGTGGTAGAGTTTGGAAATGTCTTAGACTAATTCTCTTCCTCTTAACACTCATGCCATATTGCCTCTCCCTGTTTATATTGTACTTAGCTACGGCTATCAGCTCTTCTTGTCTCTTTCTTTCCTCCTCCTCCCTCCTTCCTTCCTGCTCCTTCTTTCTTTCATCTGAACGTAGAGCTTTAGCCCTTAGTAGGTGATCACTAATGTTTGCTTGTTCATGCCCATTAAGTGCCTTGATAAACACTTTCCCATTCTCTTTGTGAGTGTGGTCAATTAAAAATGGTTGCAGAGGGCTATGCCTCGTGAAGGCACTAGCATACACATAGCAGCGCTCCTGAAGAACCATACGGTAAGTACTGTTTTAATTGCTCGTCTCTCTTCCCTTGCTGAATGTGTGCTTGGGATATGCAGCAATCATGTGTTCGCTAAGTCAGACTTCTAATCACTGTCTCTTCTGAATTGCTGAGTGGCCTTGAGCAAGTCACTGAATCATTTGTGTTTCCTGTTTTCCTTTTTGACAAAATGAGAACCATCCTTCTATCATAACACCTCTTACCTTTGACTTTGGAGAGCGGTGTCATGTTAACCGCAAAACGCTTTGAAAGGAATTCTGAGACATTCAAACCACTGAAAAGTAACTATAACTTTTGGAAAAAAAGCATCATTCATTGGAGTTTTCAAGATGAAATAGTCTGTTTGTCAGCCATCAATATTTAAGATACTGTAAGAAGAAAGCCAGGGGGTAGCAGCACAAATCTTTCCCAAGCCGTCTTCAGGTTGGTTTTGGTTTTCTCAGGGGTAGACACTTTCTCAGGCTTTCCAGTCACTGAGGATTTGGGTAAATACAACCATTTTGGAAAAAGAGAATGAAAGCACACATCGATGGTGTCTTGATGTTGGTGTCATCCATTCATTTCACAGAAGCTGAGGACACAGTCTTGCCCTCTTCCGGTGTAAATGTTTGAAGTGCATTGTCCTGTGGAAACTCATTCTCCAGGTTAGAAAGTCTGCGATGGAGAAGAGCTTGGACTCTGAAGATCTGAAGATGAACAGGCAAGGGACAGACCACAGCCTTGCCCCTTGCTTGGGAAAGTTATAGAGCAGGTGCTTATTAAGCACTTGAAACGTAACTTAGGTGAATGCTTATGTGATTGAAAATCCCGTCACCCGGACCTGCAAAATCGCCATCACATTGCTTTTGCCAATTAGCATATAAGATAGTTAGCTGAGAATAAAACAAATCTTTATATATCTAGGGTAGTAGGCAACTAAATACTTCTTAATTGCTCTTGATTTATTGAGTAACACTTGTACATGGCTACCTAATTTATAAATGAGGTGGAGTTTTGTCTGGTGTATATATAGCATTTTTATTGCTTAATAAATTTTCCGTGAGCTAAGCCCTGACTCTTGTGGATGTGGGGAATAAAGGGGCATTATGCTTACAGAGAATGCTATGTAAATTTAATGTGCATTTATCTTATTGTTTTTAAACATATAACAGTCAAGAAATGAATGACTCACTCTGCTAAATTGAAATAACAACGTACATTACAAACTGATTTTAAAGTGTCAAATTAAATATTTCTCTACATAGTAGTTGATTTCACCTTGTGTGAATTGGGTCATTAAAATAGATGTGACATGAAGAAAACAAAAATCTTTTATAAGATTTTTTTTTTAACAAAAACAGTGATAGGATAAAGATGGCTTTCGTATTTCTTAGTGTCAGTCAGTGTGTTTTTGTGATGACAGAAGACAAAATAGAAAAGGAAGGAAATGACTCCAGACAAGGAAAGAAGTCGCTGCTCCTTTTTTCTGCTCTTTACATCCCAATAGCCACATCCCTGCTTTCTCTTCCAAACTGATAGCAATTGGGCTGCAAATTGTGGGACACACAGTAAATGGAGACCTCCACCTTCCTCTTCCCTTCTTTCTTTATCAAGTAAAAAGAACTGGTACACCCTTTCCCCTTTTGTCATAAAAGTACATCAACTCTAAGAATAAATAGAATCTGGTGTGTACAAAGAAGTATTGGCATTACTTGCTCAATCAAATACCATAACCATGGGGCCAGCCCGTGGCTTAGTGGTTAAGTGCGCGCGCTCCGCTGCCGGCGGCCCGGGTTCAGATCCCGAGCGCGCACCAACCCACCAATTCTCCGGCCATGCTGAGGCCGTGTCCCACATACAGCAACTAGAAGGATGTGAAGCTATGACATACAACTATCTACTAGGGCTTTGGGGGGAAAAAATAAATAAATAAAATTAAAAAAAAAAAATCACACAACCACATGAATTCTGCACCTGTTCATGCAAGATGCTGTGCAGAGTGCTGTGGAGGATCCAGAGGTGGAGAACATGCTATGTCATGAGTTCCAAGAGCACAGGGCATTCTTTGTAGTCATTCCATAATATTTTCAAATTACACAAATATTTTGCATAATGTTTCCAAATCCGTGGATGGAAAATACAAAATACGTCTCCATCTGCTATACACCAAATCTCAGTTCACATCTGGATATGGGTAACAGTTTCTTTTCCTCTTATGCTGTCTAATTGCCTCTGGGTTATACTATGTTTCTTTAAGAACATTTAGGTTAACTTCAGAAGAAAAGAGAAACAGGTTATTTGACTAGATGTCTCTATAATATCTCTAGATGAACTTTTTATTTCTCTGAGTGCAGCTTTCAAATGGTTAATCAATGAATTTTTTTAGACTTGTCCTAAAATTTCTAGATTTTTCTATGATGTCAGTGTGGCTTTGTTGTGTGTTGCTTTTGAAATTCCATGACGCTAACCGCTGCCTCTTCCTCATGATATTCAAGCTCTTTTTCCATATCTCATCTCCTGGCTGCATGGCCAGTTGGTTAATTTAAGGCTTGTCACACCTTTCTTATGGTTTGTCTTTTAATACAATTGAAACCCTGTTGATTCAATGAGATTAAAAACGTGTTGAGCCCAAATCAGTAGATACTGGTAGGGTTTTAAATATATCATGTACTTTTTGGAAATTGGAACTGAAGAATATTGTTGGGTTTTATAGTCTACCTGGGAACCAATTAATTATGTTTTATAGATTCTGGACTTTACCATTGCCAACTCTTAACTATTTCTTATGGCTGTTTAGCGTTGTTTACATGGCTGTTAGTTAACAACTTTTTTTCTTGAACAGAAATAATTGTACATCTGGCTCTGAGCATTAAAGGTACTTAGCATCTGATTTTTTAAAAATTCTCGTTCATCTTATATACTATGGATCCCATTGTTTGTCTACTTATTTAGAATATTCAAGTCACAAATATCTGTTAAAAATTTGTTTCCAAATTTATCTAAAAAACAATGCTATTTAATATTAACCATGTCATACTTAATTATTTAAATCATATTAAGGAAACAAGTAATGAAACTTTTAATGGACAGGCAGTAAATGACCACAATTATTTTTTACCTAAAATAATTTACCTAAGCTAAAATTTATATTTTCAACAGTAATGAGATTTTAAGTCCACTCAAATTGTGGTCTTCTGAATATTTTAATGAACTAACTCTAAACCTAAGCTCCTCAGTCCAGTCTCTCTAGAAAATTCAATTTACAGTTGGTAGACCCAGCAGCCATGTGAAAAATAGACTGGGCTCTGCCTTGATGTGACCAAGATGATCCTCTTCCCATGGTTGAGAACCTGAAACATAGGCTGGTGTAAGGAGTGGGGCTGTATGCCCTGCCCCAAACACCAGCCTGCTGTCTGTTACCTATCAGCATGGCTTCATCCTTTAGATCCCCAGAGCTTTTCTGAAGATAAGAATGCATTTAAAATAAAAATTTATCTTGATTTGAGAAGGTCTCCTAATACTAATGAGCCCTTAAAATGGGGTGATGTTGACTTCTAACTTAGAATGAGAATAGACTCAGGAAAGGTGTCTGCGGAAAAGAGAGGCCAATTGCAACAAACCAGCTGACTCGTGGGGACAGCAAAGGAATAATAGGAGAAGAAATTCCAGAGACATACCCACACCCCATGTACGTCAAGAGGCAAGAGCTTGACCCTAAGGAAAATTGCAAGTCTGTGAAAGGAAGTGACACTTGAGCAGGAGATCGGAAATGCAGGTCCTGATGGAATGACTGTAGATGGATGCAAGGGTCTTACTCAGGTCCTATCTGCATTTCATGTTTGCCCTCAGTGAAAGGAGAGGAGGAGAAATGTAGACCATGATCACTAAAGCTGGAGAGGGATTTGTGTTGTGTGTGGAATATGTGTGTGCCTTTCGAGTACGGTGATGTGTGCATGAGCAGAGCTTCATTGAACTGCTTCCCCCAGGTATCCCTATGCCCAGGTGCCTCACTCCTGCAAGTCTCAGCTCAAATTCTTATTTAAAATTGTACCCACTCAGCCCTTCACCTCACACCACAAATCCCTCTTGCCTCAGTAGATGCTCAATAAACATTTGAGAATTTTCTCCCTGAGCTCCAAAAAACATTTAGGTTGTCCCAACCTCAGGCATTTTCAGTTGGTAAACATACACAAGGCTTTTATGTTTTGACACTTTTGATTCTAAGTCCTTCTCCCATTCAGTCTTCACATAATCTTGATAAAAACTAAAGTTTTCTTAATAGTTCCGTACACACCCACAGTCATTAGCTAATAAGGGATGTGTATGATATGTCAGAACGACTCTGGATTTTGGGAATCACATAATCCTAGGATCAAGAGCTGATTTTATAATCTCTGTGAATTTGGACAAATTATTTCACTTCCCTTAAATTTAGCTCTTTCTTTTTTTTTTTTAATTTAAAAAATGGGTTAGTAATAATGACCGACATGGATTTTGTGAAGATTAGTAATAAGAAGTAAAAAAAATGCCTGACATTTTGGCATTGAGAATTTGTTCAATAGTTAGTAGGTACACATTTTGAATCCATATTCCTGCTCGTTTATTTATGTATGTGTATATGCATATAGCTATGAGAAATCATGGATTCCTTTCAGAGATCTGGAAGAAAGAACCTTTTGAAGTCTATATGAAAAGAGCTTAGGAATTAATGTCCAGCTTTTATCTAAGGTGTAAGTGCCTACCATGTTCAGAAAGCATCAATAGGATTAATATTTCAGAATTTTCTTTGAAGTCCTAATGCAGAAGGGCCCGGAAGTGAAATTCATAGCTATTTCTATAGGGGGATAAGTTCTCAATATGAAGTAACAGGCCCGATGGGAAAAGTAGGCCATTTCTGTTTCACTGTATTTTCCTGTCTTCACATAGATATTTTCTTGGTGCCGTGAAGGAGGTTTACAATGGTTCAGTTGACTGGCAGAGGTGAGAATGTTCTTTGCTTGGTCTGTTGGTTGGGGTCAACCTCCACAAGTCCCCTGGGGCGGGTGTGGAGGTCTTTGAGATTTCTATAGTTGAGCTGGGCTTGTTCTTCATTCATCTTCGGACAGGCTTGTGGCTGCATTTCTCAGGAAATGGCAGTTCATTTTTCGACCGTGCAGGAAGGGCCTTTTGAGATACTGGTGTCTAGCAAACAAACAGCATCTCCCCGCACAGGGCAGGGAGGCCGAGTCTCACCCGGGGGCCAGGAAACAGGCTCCTCTGAACTTTGAAAGCTGTTTGTTTTCCCGTGTTATCTTCTCTTCCAGATCCGGACACTGACATAGAACCTGTGCTCACAGCTTTAGGTGAGGTCAATTAAATAACCACCAGCCCTCACCTTCACAGAAACTTAAAATGAATCAGGCATTTCTGTAAATATTAAAACAGTTGGACACACACTTTTCATGTAAATTTTTTTTTCCTTTCTGAGAAGCTCCAACACACTGGTTTGCTATTTGTCGTGTTCATGCCTCGTAGAATCGTGGACCAAACTAGAGATTAGACATGAACACAAGACAGGCTTTTTTTTAAGTCACTTCTTTTTTTTTTTAACGTGGAGAAGGACTTCAGTGTGAGAATTTATTTTCTGGATTTGTCCAATGCGCAAGTAGATAAAAGAATTTTAGATTTAGCAATTCTAAAGTAACTGAACCCATCATCTTTCGAAAACCGTGTTTTTTTTTTTTACCATGTTCACTGTTTAAACTCTTTCTGCTTATCACCGTGGTACCTGGGAGAATTCGGTTGTTTCATAGGCGAGCAGTTACCATGCAACTGCACAGATCAGAACATGCTAGTTTTGCCTTGTTGTGAGATGTGTTGACTTTCAATTGATTTTAAGCACACTTTAAATGGTAATGAGAACGCCAAGCTGGGAGATAGCGTATGGCTTTAACGATCTGATTCTCAGAAAGCCAGCAAACATTTAAAAATGATAGAGTTTCATGATCGTGAAACTCAAGGTGAAATCAGAGTGTCTGAATGGCAGAAATGATTTCTTTTCTCTCTGTTATTTTTAGCTGTGCCTTTATTATATTTTGTTGTGTTGATATGAAAAAGTAAAGAGGAAAACCAGAATTTACTATCGAAGTTTGGATCAAATTAAATATGACATGAGACTTTGGTCAACACGTATGACTACTTTGGTGCTTTTGAACTCAAATCATCCTTTCAAGCAAAATTTAATATGAAAAGTCAGTTAAAATATAATAAGGAAAAATGTGGTTCAAGAAGCTGGAAAATGAGAGAAAATGTGTCAGTGCATGAAAGAAAGATGAAGAGAAATATTAGCTATTTAGGCATGAACTACATTTGTATGTATAGTACTCAGTACATATTCTTTTATTAACTGAGAGAAATATGTGAGTAAATGAGATAAGCCATTTGGAAATATTTTATTTCTTTATGAGGAAAGACGACATGGAGGTATTATTATACGTTTGTTTTCTTTATTTGTTTTATTAGATTTTGCCCACTGCCATTCCCAGCTAAATGACAGAAGTCTATGAGGTTATTTTTTCTTAAATTGCACCAATTTCGTCGTTAAAAGCTTAATCCTGGAAATAACAAAATGCGGTCCACTTTAAGCTAGTTAGAGGGTTTAAACAACTTGTGGAGAAGTCCATTCTGTTCACAAAGACACCATGTTTTCTCTCTAGTTCAGTCATTTTTACTTCTGCAGAAATCTAAAGGCATTGACGAATTATACAGTAAAATGTATGGCTTAAAATTATATGCTGAGTGGGACTACAGAGATGATATGCTCTTGTGACATTTTTTTACACCAGCAAAATTGACTTATTTGCAATCATAAACATAATTGTCTGCCATTGGGAAATAAACCCTTGATCTCAGTTCTAGATTCTGTTTAATGGCCTGTCTATACTTGTCACTATTTCATCGCAGTTATATTATTCAAAACTGTTAATATAGTTACTTCATATAGACACAGCTTAAGTTTAATGCTGAAAATAATGATTACCAGTTATTGAGTACTTACTCCATTCAGGCCATTTACTAAGTAAAGGCTTTGCGTAAGTGCCCTCATTTAATCTTTACAACCATGTTGTAGGGAAATTTTGGATTAGAGACATTAAATGATTTGCTGAATATTTGCCTACAGCTCATTCATGGCAGAGAAAGTGTTCGGACACACAAGTCTGTCTGACTACATTTATTCATCCTGGAATTAAGCAGCTTTCTTAATTGAGTAAAGGCATTCCACTGGAATTCTAAACTTAGATTTTCAAGTGATTTTAGGTTGCAGTGTACAAGAGATACTTAGTAGAAATCAGATGCTGAAGGCAGATTCTGGAAACCAAGACTTCTCTGTCATCCTCATCAACACTTTCTGTCCAGTCTATTCATCAGAGGGCTTGGCTTCTGATGGTGACATTCAGATGCTCTGAGAAGTTCTTCAAATCTTAAAGCCACCTCTTAGTTGGACCCAATGGATGGCACTCCATCTCTGGGACTCATGTGGTTTTTCAAGCTGAAAGACACCTGAGGCATAATAAAAACCTTCTTTCTGTTGTAGTTTTAATACTCAAGCCCAGAAAATGAACTGATTTTCCCCAAAGCCTCACATCTAGTTAGTGACAAAACTAAGACAAAGACCCAGGTCTCTGGAATCTGTGACTTCACTTCTTTCTACTATTCAGATAGCCTCTCTTTAAAAAGTAGTGTTAACTAATAGATTTAATCACATACGATATAGTTTATGTAGCTATACATTAGGATGAAATAAAAGAAATGGTTTTTTTGTTTGTTTGTCTTGAATTCAGCTGACAGATGCAAACAGCTTTTGGCCACATGAAACACTCTTGACTCAATGGGCTAAAAAATATTTTCTGTTGTCAGAGATGGCCACGTTTTGGCTGCTACCTCTCTAGACCATTCTCAAGAATAGTCTTAATAACTACCATCGAGTTGTTGGCTACCATAGATACAACATGTTGCTCTTCCTAATTCTTAAAGTAACCCTGTAAGGTAGGTATCATTATCCCTATTTACTGGGAGAAATCTATAACTATCTGAAGTTAAATGACTTTCAGGATGTCATACAGCTACTCATTATAGTATTCAAGAATTGAACACTGGTTTCTCTAACTGTAAAGTTTACATGTTTCCCTCTGTAACACATTGGACTAACACAATTAAAGTTAAAGAATTAACTAAAGTTGAAGAATTATCAAGTAGATCTACCAATGCCATGCACGACAAATTAATTTCTCCTTAAGTTGTCATTCACTTTAATCATTCATTCATTCATCTTTTCTTTCTTTCTTTCATCAGTGAGTTAACAAATGCATGTGTATTTTATAAATGAAAGAACCAGCTGACAGGAAGATTAAATAATTTCCCCAAGGTCACACAGCCAGGAAGTGGTAAGTCTGGAATTTGAATCCAAGACCCAAATAAAAAGATAGGCTGCATCCAGCTATGGAAAAGTGTAAATGACATTATCCTCACAGACAGTAGAAGTAAAGTTTTGAGTAGGCAGTACAATGATACTTATAGGCTATCCATCTGCAAGTAGTTGAGGGTGGTTAGAGAGACTGGAGACAAGGAGATATGAGGCAAGTGTAGTTAGCTTACTTATGAGGATAGCATTAAATATACGAAGACGGAATTGTGAAGGAAGAATTGACCTCACTAGTAACTCATTTGAGTGGTAAGTTAGGAGGAAGTAGGAGGCAGTGATGATCTCTTTGTGGTGGGTAACTGAGAGGAGGTCAATGCCATTAATCAAAATGAAGAAGTCAGAAGAAGGGCCTGAGAGATTTGGTTTGAAGTTTCAGATGGATGTATGGCTGTTAGTGTCCATGAGTGTGGAAATGTAGGACTGAATTTCTGGTCAGATGTTGGAACTGGGTTGAAGCTTTGGGATCCCGTTTTATAAGATTAAAGTGGTAGTATTTCATTGTGTATCAAAGAGAAGGTACGTGAGAATGCAAGGAGAAAGATGGAGTACATGCTTGGTGGCCTAGAGTGCTGGGAAAGAGTTTTTGAAATAGGGAAGATCTGATCATCTTTGTCATCAGAGAAGACCTAGCTTGATGTCAAGTCTTTGACTTATGCATCATGCTGCATAGTGCCTTATCCACTGCAAGTGCTTAGTAGATGTGTGTTGCTTGACTAATTTAGTGTTTATCAAGCCAGAAAGATAGCTAGTACCCTAATTTTATATATTAAAAAAAGCATGGAATCAAATAAACAAATGGAAGCCATGTCCTATAGTAGGCAGGAGAGTGGAGAGGAGGTTGGATGAAGAGCACAAGGTTAACTTCAGAAAGGAGAAAGTTCAGCTGATGGCAGGCAGGGGCTGAGGCACAGGAAGGCAGTGAGGATGTGGGACACGACCGTAGTGCTGAAGGAAATATAGGATGAAATTGAAGAGAATCAAAACTTGGATGAGACCAGCTGACGGAATGTGGCCCAGAACAGGCAGTAAGCTGGCAGTCCAAGTCCATCAGGGCCGGGTTGAACTCACCATGGACTCGTAGACCATTGTTGAGCCATTTTGTCAGCATTGCTTACAAGCCCCTTTGAACTTTAAATGACACAGCATGATCCTAATAAAGAGGTCCTGGAGCACAGCCAGGCTGCCACGACTAAAATTATGCCCAACATCACCAATTCCCCAGAGAGACTGCAGGCCTCTGGATAATAGAAGACAGCAGGCTGCCCTTGCAGCTGGTGAATGGCAAGCTGCAGTGGATTAATGGCCTGGGGAGAAAAGCCCTAAAGATCGTCCCACCCCAAAGGAAAGAGCACAACCCTGGAGTCAGAACACTTGGACTTAAATCCCAGCTCTGCTACCCACTACCTAGATAAACTTGAACAAATTCCTGGAACCGCCAGAGCCCATTTATAAAATGGGACTGATGAAAAGACTTGCCTTATAGAGATGTTGTGAAGATCAAATAAGATGTATGGGAGAGTACTTTGTAAATTGTACATCCTATGCAAATACTAGGTCTTTAATAATTCTCGTTATTATTAGTAAAGCCACAGGGATGTGAATGGCTAAGAAACAGGGCTAGCAGGATTGCCCTATATCTGGCATACTGGACTCAGAAATGGGATATCTGTCCTTGAGTCCACTAGGGAATGTTTTGAATACCAGGCTATACAAATTGTTACTCCTGGAGGTCAAGTAGAAGAATTCATTGTCGATGACCAACAGTGCTCTTAGTCTGCATGGAGGAAAGGCCCTTTTCACAATAGACACTTGTGTTTCTTTTAACCGTTTCTAAAATTTGTCATTAAATACTTGTAGTGAAGAGTAGTGAAGTGTATTTTGTGGGTATAAATGTATTTGCATATATATACACACACCCCGTCACCCAGTAAATGCATGTGAAAAATTACACGTTACACGAAAATATGTCTGTACTACCTTATTTTTTTGCTGCCTGCTACAAAGCTGTCTTTTCGAATGATGATACATTTATTCCAGTTTCTCGAAGTAACTGTGTTGCTAAAACAACCTTGGAACAGTCCCTGTGCTCAGATTTGGAGTTACCATTGCAGAATCATTCCTGGTTCATTCCTGATCTTCTCTCTGCCTGGCGTCTCCATTGGAAAGTAAGATGGCACTTCAGATTTCATTAAAGCACCCTGTAGCTCAGAGAACAAATTGGAGAAATCAGGATTGATTACATTCTGTGCTCTGTTTGTCTTCGTCAGGGTTTATTCAAAGCAAAGTTAGAGTTTTCAGAGTGAGAGTAGCTTAATGGAACTCTGCATTCAGTACATAAAACTATGATTTGGCAAAAGCTCCAATTATTATAAAGAGTGAAATGGAAAGGGTGGCGTAATTTTGCTTTAGGAACCTTACTTTCACCTCGATGACTTTATTTGCCCTGTAGCTGAATGGATCTGGCAATTTATTTATTAGGAAACAAGTTGCTAGAATGTTCTAAGTGGATGGTATATCCTTTGATGCATGTGAATTCTATGCGGGGACACTTCATTCCTGTTTAAAATGAAACTAATAACCATTTGGAAGAGATATTGCAGAGAAAATCTGCCATAAAACCAGAGTAACGATCGTCACTGCTCTCTGGTTTATTTTGGGGAGTTGGGGCGGTGTCTTGAGGTGATTTTCTAATTTACAGCTTGATGGGCGGTTGAAAATAAAGCTGATCTCAAATGCCACTTTCTTTCCAAATCCTTGAGATATTCCCAGTCAAATATTCCCTCTCTCTCTTTTCTGCCTGGATATAATTTTGTCGATACCTCTATTTATGGCGTTTATGACCTTCTGCCTTCAATTATTCATTTATCTGTCTTCCTTGTCTTCCTCTCTCCTAAGTAACATGCAGGCAAGGACTTAAACTGATTTATTTCTGAATTCCCTGAGGGCACTTCGTATGGAGCCCTCCGTTTCGTACATGCTTACTGGATAACCGCTGTAGTTGCTCCAATGAAGGGAATCCCAGAGAACAGTACATAGAGGCCGCTTTGCTTCTGTCTATAGTGAAGAGAAAAGTTGAGGTTCGGGGCATTGATTATTAAAGGGGGAAAAAAAAGACGTGTCATAATGTTTTCTAATAATGGCGTTGACTGAGTAACTGATAAGCTCAAACCAGCATGTAAAGAATGACCCTGTCTTATTGTTCATTGATGAGTGAAGCTCTCTGCTGAGGACAAGAAGAGATAAATAATTTCTGATAGAAGATGAAGGGGTTCGCTCTTTATTTTTTATTCTCTTTTCTTTTTTGTCAGATCTTGACAGGTAGTGGAGATCTGGATTAAGAATGGAGAAAAGGTCAGAGATTAAAATTGTACAGATTCCTGGGTAACAAAAAGAATGACTTTTCATTGCATCTTGATGGGACCATTCTGAGTTAAAACATACCACTTTTGTTAAAGCCCGCATCTATTGCTTTGTAAAATATTATTTCTATGAACTCAAGAACTGCAAAAGCTATCCTACCTGAATTAATCCCACCCTGTCTTATTAGTTTTTAAAACATTTTTGTGGAGTTTTTTTTGTTGATTTTGAGGGGTGGAATGGGTTGGAAAATTGTCAATTATTTTAAAATCAGAAAGGAGCTTAGATATAATCGAGTCTCTCCTTCCATAAAGATGTGTGACATGATGCCCAGGAAAGTTAAGTGACGTGCCTGTATTAGTCGAACATTCAGGAATAAAATCATGATTTCCAAGCTCATACCCAGTGCTTCTTTAGTTATACCTTATTTCGTGTGTTTTCCACATGTTCATCTGTTGCCTGGTAATGTCTAACGTGCATATTTTATTTACCCAACTAAACTGTACATTTTTCAAGGACTTGGATCATAACTTTGACTTCATTTGCCTTCTCACAACCAAGCCCAAGTCTTTGAACATTATTATTCACAGAAGGTCACACTCGAAGGATTAATGATCACTGTGGGCAGCATTTTTTTGCACAAATTGCTGTTGGTGAAGAAATGGAGAGATAAATGGAAAACTCCACCAAAAAGAAAAAAAAAAAAATCAGATGCAAGATAAATAAGCCTAAGGATTGTTTTTAAAACTGAGAAGAATTTTTTTGTTCTTACTGTTTTTCAAATTGGGCTGATGGCGGAGGGCATAAAAGGATGCAGATACACTAAATTGCTCTAAATAGCTGCAGTTCAGAGCAGCGCTAGAGAAATACCTTCAAAGAGAACTTAGAAAATGGGAAGAAATTAGTCTTTCCTGCTGTGTGTGTGTGCACAGAGGGGCGGAATTGGGGGATTAGGAAAGAAAATGGGAAGACCACGGTGGCCTTCCCAGCCTCATCTGGCTGTCAGTGCTGGTTAGCGAAGACGTGACTCTGACGCGGAGGGTTCAGAATCATCACAGGTCACAAAGAAGGCACCACTAAGAATTCATAGCCCTTTTGGGGCCTAACTGCAGTGCACTTGATAAATAATTCAGAAACACAGAAGTGCCTGGGTATGGAAGACGTTAACTGTGCCTTTTCATCTTTTCCTTTAATATCATCCCAGGCCTTTCCATCTGAATAAAATCCACACCTCTCTCTCTCTCCCTCTCTCTCCCTCTGTCATCTCTGTCTCTACCTCTATCTCTATCTCTATCTCTATGTCTCTTTTTTGTCATGAAAGACCATTTAGGGAGCCCAGTGTTTTGTTTTCTCTCAGCTACATTTTGCTTTCGATGACTCACAAATATTGTTGGAAATTTTATTTGTTTGGAAAATTATTTATTTTGATAATGGTAGCTCTCTCCATCGCATGGCACTCACTACTATTGCTTAAGATTTTGCCTCAGTAATTAGTCACAGATTTTCCAGGATTTAGGGGTGAGGGAACCGTGATATGCATTTGAAAATTTGTATAGTTTACAAATTAGCTAATATCAGACATAATCAGAATAGTTGCTTCAATTAGATAAAGAAATCATAAAAATATTTAATTATAACTTATACTCAGAACGTCATTTAAATGGACATTAATTTGCCAATCTTTTGATGTAGGGCCCAGGTTTTTTCCTGCATGTGAAACCACTGGTTGAATTAATCTTATTTTCTCCCCCAAATGCATCAACTCCGATTTGCAGTTTGCTTTCTTATATTGGAATGAAAACATTCAGGTACTTGAAGAGTAATCTGAGTGTAGAGTCATTCCAGATTTTTAAGATTCTCCATTCTCCATCCCCACCCCCTGTAATTTGCCAGCAGATTTAACTGATTTACCATTAATGAGTTTTTCTAAACCATTCACCTAGGTTTTCATACAAGTAACTCTTTTTTTGTACCCTTATTTTATTGCTTTAAAAAATATTTATTCCTTTTTTTTTTTTGGTGAGGAAGATTACCCCTGATCTGACCTCTGTTGCCAATCCTCCTCTTTTTTCCTAAGGAAGATTGGCCCTGAGCTAACATCTGTGCCCATCTTCCTCTACTTTTTGTATGTGGGACGCCTGCCACAGCATGGCTTGATAAGTGTTGTGTAGGCCCACACCTGGGATCCAAACCTGCGAACCCTGGGCTGCTGAAGCGGAGTGTGTGAATTTAACCACACCATCACTGGGCCAGCCCCAAAATATTTATTCGTATTATGTAATTACAGTACAAAAGTATAACTGGCATAAAAAGGTTTCAACTCTTGGTAGCATAGAGCTTGAAAGTCAAGAGCATGTGTAGAGGTGCTAGAAGAATACCTGAGCAGCCGCTAGCACCCAGTCGGTCAGGGGTGCAATCAGTGTATTTCATGAGGGCATCAGAGCACAGTGCTTGCTGGTTTATTGATTAAGTGGATTATTGGTAAGAAACTTTCTGCTACATATATCCCAGCTACCATATATCTAAGCTGTGTAATCTTGGGAAAATTACTTAAACACTTACGCCTCAGTATGTACATCACTAAAATGGTAATTTAATAATGCTTATCTCATAAGGTTGCCATGAGAATTGAGTAAATTGACAAATCTCAAGCACATGGCATTGTGCGTTTCATGGTTTCATATGGCACTCAGCACATGTTAATTATTATTATTTATACTTCTCTGCTTGGTGGTAGTCTGTGGCAGTGTCTTTCAAACTTGTTTTCATTATTGCCCCCCCCCAAGGAGGTTGGTTAGATATTTTTTTTCCCTAAAGATCTCCTCCCCTCATGACATTTTAATACTGCAGATATACTGTATAACTGTTTATGTACTTTGGCCACTTGGAGGGCCATAAACTATCATAATATCTAAAGTTTTCTTCTCCTTACCCCAAGAACCAGTTTTTACCCACTTGGGGAAGATATTGCCCTCACTGAGAATGCATGATGTATTGTGTTTCAGATGATTGAGTTTTCCCCCAACCCAAGGCATCAGGGCACTATGTTAGAGTGAGGTTGACTCTTGATAATATGCGATTGAGCCAGTTTTGACCTGAGAGTCATGCTCCCTTCTCCCATGGACGTTTGCCTCCTGAGATAGACGCTTAGATTTGGGAGCTGGTGTTGCAGAGCACTCAGTGAAGGATTGAAGAACATGAATGAGTTTTAGAGTCTGAGAAAGCAATTAGTTAGGCGATGTTACTTTTCTTAATAACCACTTAGCAGTTTTCATTTTTTGTTAATGGATTGTCATTGAAGATATGAAGTCATCATTCATTGGCTTGAGAAGTAGGAGGTGAGTGGATTCTTAGAATGGCTGGGGGTATGAGAACGGCATCTGGGAAAAGAAAATTTTCAGCCCCAAGAATGAGAAATGCTTGTGGGGAGGCCTAGAAGCTGAGATTAAGTTCAGAGTGGATGTCTAGAAGGAAGACTTTCCCTTGGTTTACAAACAAGTCTTCTTTGCTGTCCTGCTATAAGAGTTGGATGTAAGTGAGCTGTGCTTAATCACCTTGTCTTACCATTAGCCATAACGTATCTTTCTTTTCCATTGTATTATGTGAAGTGAGTGTATCTCTGTATTAGTTTGCTTGGGCTGCCATAACAAAGTACCACATACTTGGTGGCTTAAACAACAGAAATTTATTTTCTCACAATTCTGGAGGCTGAAAGTTCGAAATCAAGATGTCGGCAGTGTTCTTAAATCTCTCTTCTTGGCTTGTAGGTGGTTGTGTTCTCCCTGTTTCCTCACGTGGTCTTTCCTCTGTGTGTGCCTGTGCTAATCTCCTCTTCTTATAAAGACACCAGTCACATTTGATTAAGGCCCACCCTGATGACCTCCTTTTAACTTAATTACTTCTGTCAAGACCCTGTCTCCACATATAGTCACATTCTGAGGTACTGGGGGTTAGGACTTCAACATATGAGTTCTGAGGGACAGAATTCAATCCATAACAATCTACTCTCTGTTGTGTAGTGGGCATTCAATAATGAATGAAGGAATGGATTTTTATTTATATTTTTGCTAAGTTTGTTCAATTAGCAGTTCTAGCAATACTTGTGAGTTATTATTAAGCTTCTTAAAGTTTTTATGTTTCTTTCACCCTGAAGATATGCTTAGGAGATGAGATTCCATGATGATTTTTCTATTTATTCAGTAACTGTGTACAATTGTTCTCTCCCTGGTGGTAGGTCCCCTCATCACATGAAGGGCCACTGCCATCGGCAGGCGTGCCCCAAACATTTGCAGGGCCCTGGACAAGGGTGAGAAAAAGGCGCCCATAGAGTAATTTTTCAGAAGTTATAAATCTTATTAAAGAATTGTTTTAAAAGTGTGTACAGTTCTCCTGCTGTGACAGATCTGCCTTTCGGAATGTGCTGGAAAGCCAGGCAGATTTGACTTTAGAATTTCAAACCCCATCAAGTTCTGCATGGAAAATGGCAGTACACAGACAACTGTCTCAAGCTTCTTCTCTTCCCATGGGAGGTCCATCCTGAACCCCAAGGATCTTTGCACACACTAGCTGTACACTCTCGTCTCCCCCAGATGAACAGGCCTAGAGGTGTCATAACCTCGGGAGGACAGACCCAGTGAAGAAGCCCCCCAAGCCCTGGGAGAATGTTTGGGGCAGGAAATTCTGGAACCCGGCTACTCAGAGCATAGCCTGGAAGGGGCCGTAGGCTTCGGACCATCACGCCCCTTGGCCCTGTGCACTCCTTGCCCTGATGGGAGGGTGTGGGTCTTGGGTCTGAGGGTGGTACTGTGGTCATTTCCAGCTGCTTCAGGAACTCTCACTAGTTTTGAGATTATTCTCATACTCGGAATTCCTTGAAGAGTGAGCAAGAGAGTCAGGGGGACAGAAAATTCTGGAAAACACAGGGTCAGAGCTTAGCTACATCCAAAGTTAGCTAATGGAGGTGGTTATTTTACCTGGGAATTCACTTCATTAAGTCTTGGCCCTGAATACCACCTGTGAGTCCCCCAAAAGACCAATTCACCCCTTGTGAGGAGACTTGGGTCTAGAAACATTTTGTGAGCAGATTTCAGGTAGAAGCAGAGAGAGGCCCACCCTCACCACAGTGTGCTGGGGCAGTAGCCCCCACCCCTGCACTCAGGTGAGACAGCACAACCTCTGATGAAGGATACAGGCCTGTCAAACCCTGGACTGCGCTAGCAACTTTTTTGTCACTAGGGTCACTGAAAGTCGCTTTTTCAAATTATCTGTGGTTGTTTGCCAGGCTGTGCTTATAGCTTCGGGAAAAAAAAAACGTCAATGCTTTTCTTCACCACGTAGAATAATTTATAGGTAGGAACCAATTTACTTGCTAGGGAACAGCGGGTGGTCTGTGCCTTTCCCAGTGGAAGGGACATTATGCTAGCCAGGGTGGCAGGCTTTAGTGCTCATGATAGAAGGGGAGAGACCCTTCTAATTAATTACGTGGCTATCTTTGCCCAGCATGGGTACCTTGCTTTGTCATCGAAGTTCTTGTTTAGTGAAAGCTATATTTCTTTTATTTATTTATTGTTTGTACATCATCTATTTCCAAAGAGAATTTGAGACAGCTGAAAAAAGTATAGAGGGGTATTTGGGAGGCTCTCTGGAACAGGACATTTGAGGAGAAAATTCTGACAGGAGATGTTTGGAGCTTGCTTTTCCTCCCCAAGCTCCTTTTATGGATAAAATTTCCTGTTGTACTTCATCATGACCTCCCCTCCCCCAAAACTTCTTTCTACTCTTTGCTGTATGGATTCAAGTCCTCCCTTTCGATCGTTACCTTCTCTCACCATACACTCCTGCTCTTGTCCATTTAACTGCAGGCTTTCCATTGCCCTTAGAATAACATACAAATGGCTTACCAAAGCCACAAGGCCTTGCGTGTCCAGGCCGTCAGAACCCGCAGTCTTCCACTCCCCCATTCTTCACAAAACATCCCTGGTTCCAGGAAGAGGGCAGGCTCTTCCCCCTTCGTACCTCTGTGCTTTTTGGTTGTTGTTTTGCTGGGAAAGAGTCACCCTGAGCTAACATCTGTTGCCAATCTTCCTCTTTTTTTTTTCCTCCCCAAAGCCCCAGTACATGGTTGTATATCCTAGTTTTAAGTCCTTTTATGTGAGCTGCCAATACAGCACGGCAACTGACAGATGGGTGGTGTAGTTCTACAACTGAGAACCAAACCCCAGGCTGCTGAAGCGGTGAGCACCAAACTTTAACCACTAGGCCATCAGGATTGGCTCCGTGCTTGTTTTTACTTAGGCCTGACTGTTGTGTTAGCCTCTCTTCTCCCATTCATTGCCCTCCCTCTTCCCAGATCCTCATTCTTTGGGAATCCCATTCTCTAACATGCCATCCCTGTCTGCCATATCTAAACCCATACCCACAGCCTCCCAGTATTCTCTATCACACATTTTTATGTCCTTTCTGACATTGCTTACAATTTTATCATTTCTAGTCTCAACTTGTAGTTTTCATTTGATTTTTTCTTTTCTGTCTTGCTTTCTAAACATATCACCTTCCTGACTGTAAAGACTTTATCTATCTTGTTCACCTTTGCATCACAAGGTCTAACACTGTGTCAGGCACAGAGTAGCAGCTCAATGATTGTTTGACGAATGACTGAGAAATGCTAGCTTTAGGAAAAGGTCTGATACATTTCACTTGACTTAGAATGGCTGCCAAGAATATTTGGATTTCTAGAGATGGTAGCCTTTTAATCCAAAGGACTTGGTTTATAATTATAAAATTTTAAGCATCAGGGAACTGATGAGGAAAGGTTTTTGGGGAAACAAAGGCCCATTGGGAAACCACATTACGTTAAGTGGCTGCCCACTCACTAACTTTTTTCTTTGACCTGTTTCTTGAGTGTGTTGTCTGAGAGCTGACCTGCCATCTAGATGTAATGCTTTAGAAGGTAAACCTTGTTAGACCCACTACGATACTCCCAAGGACCAGGGGGCTGTGTGTCAGTAAAGCATGAGAGTGTAGCTGAGGAAGGAATGAGTAATTCTGTCTGATTTTGAACATGTGATGCTCCCCTCATCAATCTCAATATTTTAAATTTGCTTTATTATCCAAAACTTCACATTACTCTCTAATAATAGCTAATATTATTTTAATAAAAATAAAAATAATATAATTATAATAATAAACTAATAATAAATAATATTATTTCTAATAATAAAAACTTGAGTTTTTAATTTTATTTGCAAGTGAAGATTGAAACTCTTTTCTGGACAGCCTTCAAGTAGCTAAGACAAAGATGAAACACCAATCAAAACTGTCTTCTCGTATAACGTGTGTGTGTGTGTGTGTGTGTGTGTGTGTGTTTTACTGAGACCATGTGTCAGCTAGATTGCCTCCCTCTGGTGGCAGCCATGAGCACATGGGCCTGGGTGGCATGGACTGAGTCAGACTGTAGCTTGCTTTCCTTAAAAAAAAAAAAAGAGAAGAAAAGAAAAAAAGTTATGATGTTCTCCTGACTTTTTAAAAAAATTTTTGGAGGGAGCCCTTTTTTTTCTTAAACAAAGAATTAAGTAGTTGAAATTGATTGTAGGCATATACTTAAGAAAATAGAAGCTTTTTGCATTTTGGATAATTTGGAGCCTACAGTGTCCACAAATGAAAGTAGCGCTCTGACTGTGTAGAAACCTATTAATGGTGCTGCTGATGTGTTTAAGTTCCTCTGTGTTTGGGGGACATATCTCGAAATACATTCAAATGAGAAAGGCCACCAGTAAGATTTTTTTAAAGGTAGATTTTAAAATCTGTTGTGTGTTTTTTACTATTTCCTTTGAATTAGTCTTTATGTGCACTGTGTAGCGACATTGGATATGATGCTCATAGCGCTCATCTGGGGTTTTATTTTATATCTTGGAAATCACTTGATTTTATCTTAACTCACATCTGGTCATGTTCCACAGGGGAAAAATGTCCTTGAGAGAAGGAGAAGATCAAGGATAAAAAATAATCATTTTTCTTCTATTTCTTGTCCCCTCTCATCCCCTAAATCCAGAAATAGTCCCCTGAACATAGCCTGACACTTCAGCATGGCAGGTGTTCTGAAGATGAGAAGGTACATTGTAAAACCTATTTATTCAGTGAGGAAATTTTATATGATTTACATTCAGAGCTGTCCCTATGATACTGAAATAGGCTCAAGCAATGAATTTTTCATTTTTTAGACTCAAAACCAGATAACTCACCTGGAAATACACACTATGTAATTTCATTTCATGCGCCTAATCAATATCGCTGACTGAAATCCGTATTCTCCTTGCGAAGGAGACACAAGATTTTCTGTTTCATTATGTATATTACATATGTGGTGCAATAGTTTGGTGGGAAAATAGGCCACGTTTATATTTTTGGATTCAGTTTATTTTTTTCATAAGCTTTTTTATTGCTCTCAAAGATACTGGCCTATTTTGTACTGATTCTAACTATGTGGAATGGGAAAGTGGTGTGCAATTAAAGTGCAGTTGAACTGTCACACTGAATATATGTAAATATTTATAAGCTGTTGGTATTATATGAGCAGAAACATGTATTTTATGGTAGACCATAGAGACTTACCTGAATTCAGGTCATAACCATCATAATGCAGAAGTGTTAGGTATCTAGTGTGATCAGACATGCCTTTAATCAAACAAAGTTTGTAATAATGGGTCAGAATGACCCCATTGCAGTAGTACCATTAGTCAATAAGAGCAGAGAATTTGATATTGTTTTGGAGAACAAGTATAGTGCTGTAGTAATTGCAATTATTTTCTAGTTGTACGTTCAATGCCTTTTTCTAAGGTCATCTAGTTTCTTTGTGTTCGAGGACTATGCATCCAACTCTCTATCTATCTCTCAATCTCTCTGGATAAGTTAGAGTAGCTTTAAACCCTTGGAGCCTGTTCTGAAATATTATCTCGATGATTCCTTATGGGACCTCAGACAGAAGATGTTGAAAAGTTTTTACAGACTGCCTCTTCAAACAAAGCCATCATCTGAAGGTCATTCTTTGATTCATTCATTTATTCTACAAATACTTCTTGAATGCTGCCACGTGCTGCTCTAGGCCCTGGGGAAACAATAGTAAGCAAAAGCAGACCTGCCTCTGGCTGCGTGGAGTTTACAGGGAGGAAGGACATGGGTTAGGAGCCTGGCTCTGCAGCCCATGCCTGAGTTCAAATCCCATCCCTGTCACTTGTCCACTGATTGGCCTTAGAGAAGCTACTTAACTTGGAGCTCTCATTTCCTCTTAGAGGGTAATAACAGTATAAAATACACTGCTTTATTATGAGTCCATGCATCTAAAATTCTTAAAAAGTATCTGAAACTGTAAGTGGTAAACTGGAAGTGCTCTTGAGACACTGAAGTGGATAAGTCAAGTGGGCGTTTGGATATACAGGTAAGGAGCTGAGAGGACAGTGTAGGATGGAGATTTAAGTTTATGATTCATTTGCATATAGATGATAATTTAAGCTTCAGGCATGGATGCCATTTCCTAGAGAGGGAAAAGAAGAAGAGTGCCTGGACCGAAGCTTACTGGACTCACACTGAATGGCTACATTAAAGAGAGACAGCCTGCAAAAATAGGAACAAGCAGGAGAAATAGGAAGAAAACCAACAGACTATGATGTCATAGCAACCAAGAGATGAGAATGTTTCAAGAAGGGCATGTACTGCAAGTCTAAATGATGCTGGGAGATTAAGTAGGAGGAAGACAGGCAAAAGCCCTTTAGATTTACCAACCTGGGGCTGATTGCTGACATCAGTGAGATGCTTGTCTGAATGTAGGAGCAGGAACCCGTGTGGAGTATGATGATGTGAGATGGATGGGAGGTGAGAAAACAGAGATACTGATGATGGGCTATTCTTTCTAGGAACTTGGCTAAAGTTAGGAGAGAAATGTGGGAATAGCTGGAGGGGCGATTTGGGATCAAGGGGATGTTTTTTTGGGGGGAAATATTGGGGAATGTTTAAAAGTGGATCCAGTTTGAGAGGGAGGGGTTGCATCCACGGGGAAGGAGGAGGTAGAGAGTTATGTTCTAGAGAGGCCTATATCGCAAGAGCTCCAAGGGAGAGACAATGTGATCAACCTTTAAGGAAAAGAAAGTGGGTGCAGATATGGGTGGACTCATGTGTTTGGCAACAGAAAGACGTGAGAGATCCTGTCTGATGTGTTCTGCTTGTCTTCAGATAAAAGTCAGGTGGTCTGCTGAGAGTGAGGAGAGAAGATTTGGAGGTGTAAGGAGATGGAAGATTGATGCCGTCTTTGAGGAGAATGGGAGAGGGAGTTCTCCAGAGAAGTATAGTAGGATTGCTAGATGTGGTGAGGTCTCACTTTAGGTTAGTGGTTTCTTACTGAAGGTAGACTGTGCTGTTAGGTGACTTTCTCTGATGGAAATCTGAACCTCAAGGAGGCACAGGGGAGATTGGGCTTGTGATTGGTGGGAAAGAACAGAGAGCCGGAGAATCTTGGGTGTTGGCAGAAGAATTTTTGAAATGATAGATTATAAACCCTAAACTGATAAGGAGAGAGATGTCGTATAGTGGGAAGAGCACTGATTTTTTTAACTAACAAAACTGAGTTGCAATTCTATCTATAGGATTTTCTACTGTTTGAACTTGCATAAGTCACAGATTTCTCCAAGCTTGTTTTCTCATTGTAAATGAAGGATAATAGTGACTTATTCTTCATAGCTCTGTGTTTCATGTACTAGCAGTGGCTAACACTCAATAGGCATATGAATATTTAGCTGCAGCTGAACTCAAGGTGGAAATATGCAGAGCCTAGGGATGAATCGTGTGAGTATAATGATGTGCTTATTCCTTCTTTTGAATTATCAAGAACAGTGTACACATTAAGCTCAGATCTCTTATTCTATCTCAGCATAGCTTGCCTTTCAAAAAAGAAAGAGAGGGAAGGAGTGGGCAAGGAAAGATGACTTATTCTCTCTTCTCTCCCTCCAGGTAAATGCTGACACATTGCACTTGGGTGTATGACAGGTTAGGGACAGCATGGAAAGGACACACACACTTAGAATGAGCACTGTGTGTTTGAATTGTAGGGTGGGAAATGGAAGAAGAAACCTTTCAGACTTTCTGGAGTTAAGTGCTCTTATTGCCTGGACACAGTATCTTGTAAAGAAAAAACAGATCTAGCGAGATTTTCCCTAAATTTTCTGTTTGATGGATTGCTGATCCCACTTTCTACAGATTTTTTCACTTGGAATTCAAAGAACTCATGATACCTGTGATATCTCATCCCAAGTGATTAGTATACGTAAGGTGGCTGTGTGTTGGGCAGTTGGCAATAGGTTTCCCTTTCAACAGCTTTTCCCACAGTGGTCCCACATAAAGACTTTCCCAAGCTGTAGAATGTGGTGGCAGCCGACATGGGACTCTTTGACACTGAAGTAGGCATGGAACCTTTGTTGTCTGTCTTGCTACCATCCTGTAAGTAGCCATCAAGTCTTTTAGGCGCCCCCAATCCTTGGCATCTTGATGGTCCCCATCAACTGGGCAGCCACTTGATCTCCTGCTCTTGCTGAGCCCTGCAGTGATGTGGAGAGAGCAGATAATGGGTTCCCTGGCTAATTACTCTTTACCTATGCGCTGATCCAGCTTGGAATTGTTACACACTTCAAATGTTAGGCTATTGCTAATTTTGTAAATTCAAGCAGTGCGGAGAGGCATTCATTTTTGCAGGCAAGTAGGTGTTGATTTTAATACCATTATAATTAATACCATTCATAAAATCATACCCGTAAGCCAAATTTTTTATGGAAAATTTACAATACCATTCTCTGCCCCCACCATCTATATGGCTTCAGGCAAATTACTTCATGTCTGTGGACTTCATTTGAGGTTGATATACATATTTCCTATGGGTGGTTGTGAGATTAAATGAAATGAAACATTAAAATGCTTTCAGAATTGTAAAGAGCTTTATGCAAAGAGTTATTTGACTGACAGGAACCTCTGCTCAACACCAAGTGCTATACCATAGTTATCTTTCTAGTGACTGTCTCCATGCCTGGCAGGGAATGGGCATTCCTCAGTTATTTGCTGGGCTGTAGTTGGTGCTGGTCAGACCACAGTGTGAGTCCTGTTTTCCATTGTGGCAACACATATGAAGACAGACATTGCCAATGAAGGCATCGGCACTGCTAAGAGTCAGGAGGAAATGAAAGAAATGGGACATTTACATGGGAAAGAAAAAGATCTCAGAGACCCAAAAAATGTCTCCACATATTTGCAGCGTTGATGGATGGGATGGTGTATCTGTGTATCTCCAAAGGAAATAACTATGATCAAAATAGTGAATGAAAGTTAGAGGAAAGTAAAATTTGATGGATTCAAAAGAACCAACTCTCTACTAAATTAGGGACAAAAGCTCCCTGGAGTAGGAGGCTTTTTGTTATTGTTGTTTTATACAGCTAATAATAGGAATGCCCAGCACATAATGAGTGTATGTTTTGCGTATGTTAGATAATATTCTAAGTGATTTATAGCCCTACAACAACAGCGAGAGATTAATACTATCATTTTCTCCATTTTACTTATGAGTTAACTGGGGCACAGGGAGGTGAAGTCGTGTGCCCACGTGAGCACAGCTGGTAATTGAGAAAGCTGTACAGGCCAACTGTTCGCAGAGCCCAGCTCTTGCTCATTACACCATCCCTACCTCTCTTAAATCACAGTTTATTGAGTGCCTGCTTGGCACTCTTAGTTACTTTACATGCGTTATATGTAGTCTTCCCAACAATATCATAAGCTCCACTTGTTATGCCCTCTTCAGATGAAAAAAGGAGATTCAGAGAGGTTCAGTCAAGTGCCCATTGTCATGCTATTAATGAGTGGCTGAGCTGAGGTCAAAACTAAATTCTGACTCCAAACCCTTTGCTCTTTTCATGCTGCCATGCCACCACTCCGCCTCTCACATGTTGGTTTGATCCAGAAGAGAGAAGGACCAGTTGTCGCCATGCCCTGAGAGCAATTCCTGATAGTGTGTGTCTGGGTAGTCGAACCCTAAAGTGGCCGATCATCAGACCCACCTGGGGAAAGTTGACAAAGTGTACATTCTTTGAAGACCTGTCAATCCAGAATCTGCAGGGGTGCGACCCAGAAGCCTTCACTTTTCATCACTTTCTCCTTGTGTTTTTGATGACCCTTGGGTTTGGAGAATCACTGGATCAGATGTTGGGAAAAATCTCTCCCAAAGATAAGAATCTAAGAAATCAGCTATTTTCAATGCCTAAAACATGAGGTGCTCAGTATCTGTTTCAGCAAATGAATGAACTGCTTCACTTTGAAATAGATTGAAAAGTGTATGGATATGAGCTGGCGGGGAGGGTCCATCCTTTATGGACCATATACTTTTTCCTTTCCTTTAATCCTATCGGTGCTATCTCAATAAAATTCTTCTCTATTAGTGCCTGGTCACCACTGGGATTATTAAACACCCGGAAGGCCCAGTCCTGCAGTCCTAGATGATATAGATTTTAATGGACATAAGGGATGGTCCGTGGGAGCTACCCAGTGCATTGAGAGCAGTGTGTGGCAGTGATGAATGTGTCCTCAAAGTTTATGCATTTGAGGTTATAACATCGGTTTCTGTTCTAAACTTATCCCTATTATTTGAACCAACTGCATTGGAAACCATGTGAGAACAACTCTTCAAATGTGTTGGAGAATTTTATGCTTGCCAGGAGAATAGATTTTTTGGGGGGGTCCAATTTTAATGTTTCCAATTCTAGACTAACTGGAGCCAGGAAATTGTCAACTGTTTAAATAAAATGTTTCCTTTCTTTCTGTCCCTCCTTCCCTCCTTCTCTCCCTCTTCCCTTCTTTCTCTCTCTTTGTTTTAGGAAAGGAAAATATTTGTCTAATGAGAAACTTCAAGAAACTTGGTTCAGGTTCAGTGAATGAGATGGAAAAATGGTTTCAAATTAGGGGGTGGCTATTGTTATATGTTTCCCCAAATTCCTCCACTAATCCCCACATCTTGGCCAGCTAACTATAGAACTCTCCTGATTGCTGTACAAACAGTATTTATAACCTATCTTCAGGAATGTGGAAATGTGCACAAGATCTATAAATTGCTTTAGTGTTTCCAGATTGTAACAAAGACATTTGTAGTGTAGTTAGGCCTATGGATTCTGCACCTGTGTGTGTCTGATTTTAAGCACAAACTGCCAAATTCCAGAAGCTGTAAGTCCAAAGTACCTTGGGAAACTTTCCTAGGAGAATCCCACTTCAAGTTAACTTTCTTATTTGTATCACTTCATGCACTGTGCTGTCTTGTCAGCCAGTGCCAAAACCATTAAGATTTTATTAGTTTGTCCTAGTGTCATTATATTATGCAATCGGCAGTGCTTATTGACAATTCCTATTTTCTGTACTATGATTTTTATAGTCTGAGTTTATTAAGCTCTCCTGGAATACAGGCTCCTGGAATTAATTAAAAAAAAAAACACACAACATTTTAGGCAGCACTAGGGAGAAACAGTTTGCAGAAAGCTTTTACATGATTTATGTGCTTTGAGTCCTACTTGTTATGAAAAGAGTTAAATTAAGGTAAAGTAGCCAGGGACAGCTGCTGCTGTTACTGTCATCTGTAACAGACTGGCAGGGCCAGGTTCTTGCTGTCTCCAAAGAGCATTTCTTGCATGTTGATTTACGCCCAAGCTTTGGAAACTGTGTTTTCTACTTTAAGTGAAAATTTCTGTTTTTTAACCAGCACCTTCCATTAAGCCATTCCTCATAATCTCTAGTTTCCTGGAGGGGAAACATATTCAATGCAGTGTTCAAACAAATAAGAAAGAAAGAAAGAAAGACAAAAGATTTGCTTACTCTACTTGAAATTCATCTTGTAAAGCAAAATGTTTTATTCTCAACATTTGGAGACTTTGAAATGGCTAATGATTTTGAAATGTGAGTTTGTTTATTGTTTTCTAGAAACAAGACTACCTCGGTGAGAAGCAGATAAAGAGTTGGGGGAATGTTCTGTGCAGCCAAAGTTGAGTTCCTTCTCTCAGCTGGGCTGGGTTTCACATCTTGATCGCAGAACAACCAGCTTGGATCTGTGTGCAGATCTAAAGATTCTCGAATCACTTTCCTGGCTTGTACCTTTTTATCCTTCAGATAGTCACATAGACAACTCTTCCCCCGCAGCATTTTCCTGATACCCCATGGGCTAGGTTAGAGCTTTTTACACAGTACCGTAATTCCCTGATGCTCCATGGGCTAGGTTAGACCTTTTTACACAGTACCGTAATTCCCTGATGCCCCATGGACTAGGTTAGAGGTCTTTACACAGTACCGTAATTCCCTGATGCCCTAAGGTTAGAGCTCTTTACATAGTACCCAGTACTATAATTTTCTGCTTATTCATTTTCTCCCCTCACTAAACTTTAAGCCTCATGAAGCCAAAAATCACACCAGCACTGCATAAGACTGTATCCTCATTCTAGTGCCCAATAAATGTTGATCAAATAAATAAATGAAAAACACATTACATTTTTATGCTTTTTCAGTGTCCATGGCAAGAAGCATTTTTTAGGTTCTGTTTATTAGAAACTTGTCTTCAATTTCCTTTATAAAATCAGAATAATAATGCTAACCTTCTAAGGTACTTGTGAGATGGTGCAGGTCACTGGTTCTCAACTGGGGAAGATTTTGCCACCCCCAGGGACATATATATGGCAATGTCAAAAGACATTTTTGGATGTTCTTGGCAGCCTCACAACAAAAGAATTATCTGGCCCAAAAGGTCCATAGTGCTGAGGTTGAGAATTCCTGGGGTAGGTGAAAGTGCATAGAATTTGGCAGGTCAAAGGTGATTTTATTTTGCTCTATCTGTTGGAATTCAATTCTTTGGATATCATTAAGAATAACAAACACACAGAGGATAACAGTTTATATTCATTACGTTCTTGCCGTGTGTCAGGCACCATATGAGCTTTTCACAAATATTATCCCATTTAATCCCCTCAACAGTGATGGGAGTTAGAAGCTATTATTATCCTCATTTTTCAGATGAGGAGACTAAGACTTAAAAGGTTAGGTAATTTATCCAAAGTCCTGCAGCTACTAAGTGTCAGAATTGCGATGAAAACTCAGGGCCTTTGCTTGTGACTTTTATATTACACTACTTTCTCTGTAAATACTGTCTCTAGCTGAAGGTCTAAAAGGATTTCTGCCCTCACTATTCAGTAGGAATTCCAGCTGAAAGTATAAAGGAAATTTTAGCCTACTTAAATTAAAAAAAAAAAATTCTGATTGCCTTGGTGTTTGTAATTTGACACTGGCACTAATTTGAACAAAGATACAGTATATTGGCTGACAGCATATATAGGCTGTTGTTGATCCAAGGATTAGAACAAATCCAGTAGGCACTGTTATTTTGTGGGATTCCCAAGAAGCTCAAAGAAAGCCCTGAGAGTTTGTTTTCATTCAAAATTGAACATAGCTGATCAACACATGGTGATCCAGATGGGATATTTCTCCTATGAAGGTGGATAAAAATGCGAGAGTTTGCCCCATGTAATCCTATTAGGAGCTTTCTTCAGGAAAACATCCTCTTCTTACATGATTATAAAAGAACCACTCATATGTAAAATACACCTCCAAGAGAGCAAGGCCTGGGGCACAGGGTTGGTTGGAGGGGCTTTATCTCTCCTCTTCCAGAGGACACAGTTCAAGCAAGTGGAAAATTTACAACATGGATATGTAATGATGGTCTCCAGGTCCATCCCTGAGTGCTTTAACTCCCAATGACTATTGCCTTGAGGCTTTTAGCTGATGAACTTTCAAAGTAAACTCTGTCATCCTCAAGAATGGTTTGTTGTTTTTCAGACCCTGAAAACTTGGATTATAAACACAGTTAAGCATCTATTCTTTTTACATAGAAACTTACTTAGAGACCCTGGAACAGCTGTTTTTTTTCCCTTAGGAAATTCTGTTCATCTTTTGCTGCTATCACACTTGGAAGATTCCTGTGGAATACTCAAAAATATGTTAGATTCTATTCTTTTAGTCTCACTATCCTCTTTGGAAGAGTAAATGCTAATAGCACCAAACAGTTTTTTTATTCTTGAACAAAAACTGCTTTCTGAAAGTGGGCTCCTCTGATTATAAATAACTCTTTAAGCTTCTGCTTGACATTAGTGGTTGTCTTTCAGACAAACAATTTGCAAGAGTCCATTGAGGCCTAGTGACATACATAGTCATTGCACTGCTCCCTGTATGAGATGTTGTTTACATATAAAATGTAGTTGAAAACTATCTCCTGGGGACAAAAGTTCTTAGTATGCCTTATGCCTTTATGCTTCTCAAAAGAGTCAATTGACATGCATTTATTTTACATTTAATAAATTAAAACATTTGAGTAATTAAATAAGTTGGCACTGTGTTTAGGGCATTGCTTTTCAAACTTTAATGTGTATACCCTAGGCTCTTGCTAACATGCAGATTCTGTGGTCTAACAACTGCCCAGGTCAACCTCAATCTGCTGGACCGAGGATCACACTCGAGTAGCAAGTTATCAGGGAGCATTCAGACGGTTTGAAAATTTGAAACCTGAGCTAAGAATGGCATCAAGCTGATGGCATTAAACTCATTTTTCCTATACTACCCTTAATTCTATTATAAATTATTCTTTAAGCATGTAGGGAGATTTTTGCTGGAGGGGATAGCTCCTGTTCAGTGACAAAACATATAAGTTTTAACAAATTAAATAATGCTTGATTTTTAATAAAGTGTCACATGCATCTGCTTTTGCCTGGAAAGAAACTCCCCATCCCTCCTTTTTAAAAGGTTTTTGAGCAATGAAAAATGAATTTTACCGTTTCTGGTCATCAAAGGCATTTTTTTATATGGTTGATAATCTTTTAAATTGTAGAACAAATTTACAATATTCTTGACACTTAAATAGCACTTACAATGTTTTTTTTTCTTTTTAAATTATGTTTCTAAAGATAGTTTGAGGAACAATTTCAAATAGTTGCTCTGTGGTTTTAGATATACTTTGTTTCAATTTCTGTGTATTGGTGAGAATTAAGAGACTCATAGCTTGCCATGTCCTGTCATGTTAGCTTATTTTGTAGGGAAATCAAATCTGGCACCTTTCAATTAACTTCTTTACCTCTCGAATTTAAAAACTGATGGAACGTGTTCTGGAGCAAGAAGGCATGATTACTATCTGTGGATTGCCTTTACTTCCCCAACTGTGCCTTCTATCATTTCAAAGTTTGCCGAAACTCCTCTTTAAAAGCAGGAAGACACTTACAGATGGAAGGAAGGTGCTGTTGTTGCAAAATAATTTATTCCTAGTCATGAGCTTGGCAGCTCTCAATGGGGTTACAGCAGTGTATTTCATCTGTACCTGGAGGTCCCCAAAGAAGGAATAAGGGGACATGTGTCATGGACTAGAGTTTGATCATTCTACTTGGTAACTTGAGTGTAAGCTGTTTTGGAGGAAGACAAAGACGAGAGGAGGGAAGAAGTGGGGAACTAAAAAGAAGTCTTCTCTCTACTTTCACATGTGCTTCTGTTGGTTAGGTTTATACTGCTTCATCACAGTGTCAGATCAAAAGGATGCATCTTTTTAAATGACTTTATCTGTCGTCATTTTGCATTTGTTTATTTATAACTATAAAGGGTTTTACATTTTCCCTTAAATTTTACTAGTTGCTCAGTTTGTTTCGTCTTGAGACAAGATTGGATTTGTAAGTCATCATTATTTGGTGCAGTGGATTCAACAGTGTGTGCCTGTTGTGCAAATAGATATTGAAGAGAACATACTGATTGGGATGTAAAATTCACAATATGATCATTGATAGTATGAGGGACAGTATGGTTTTCTTTTAAATAATTCATCATGGTTTTCTTTTAAAGATAAGATAATTGATCATTTTTAAAGATAAGATAAGATCATTCGTTTCTTGAACACCTTTTCAACTAAATTATTGTCACTTAGAATATCACTTAATGCCAACAGCTGCCTCTGGTCATTTAGTCCCAATCACATCATGCTCAGAAGGTATACCGTCTGATCAGCATTTCTTCCATTACTGCCTTTAACTGACTCTTTTCTCTCTACTTTCCTACAACAGATTGCAGACTCAGCTTAACCAAGAAGTTCATAGGCTGATCAACGCTGACCTGACCTACAACAGAAGAGGGAGTTCTGCCTGCCCAATTGGGCCCCTGGTGACCGCTAACAACTTGGCATCACTTGTTGCCTGTGTGGAGAACTCTCCCTACTGAAATTGTTTTGCACATGGAGGACAATAGCAAAGTGGGCAACACAGGCTGACAAGACCAGAGACCACAGGAAGATTCTTTTACCTTGGGCCTTCGAGACTTTTCCTCTAGTTGGAGTTCTGGACTTGACAGAACCCCACCCAGTCATTTTGGTTTTGCTATCTATTTTTTTGTTCTTTTTCTTTTCCCCACCACCTTGTATTTTATTTCTGTGCTTCAGAAATGGGCCTACAGACTACGCAGTGGCCCAGCCATGGGGCTTTTTTCCTGAAATCTTGGCTTCTCATTTCCCTGGGGCTCTACTCACAAGTGTCAGAAATCCTGGCATGCCCTAGCGTGTGCCGCTGTGACAGGAACTTTGTCTACTGTAATGAGCGAAGCTTGACCTCAGTGCCTCTTGGGATCCCGGAGGGCGTAACCGTACTCTACCTCCACAACAACCAAATTAATAATGCTGGATTTCCTGCAGAACTGCACAACGTACAGTCAGTGCACACGGTCTACCTTTATGGCAACCAACTGGATGAATTCCCCATGAACCTTCCCAAGAATGTCAGAGTTCTCCATCTGCAGGAAAACAATATTCAGACCATATCACGGGCGGCTCTTGCCCAGCTCTTGAAGCTCGAAGAGCTACACCTGGATGACAATTCTATATCCACAGTAGGGGTGGAAGATGGGGCCTTCCGGGAGGCTATTAGTCTGAAATTGTTGTTTCTATCCAAGAATCACCTGAGCAGCGTGCCTGTTGGGCTTCCTGTGGACTTGCAAGAGCTGAGAGTGGACGAAAATCGAATTGCTGTCATATCAGACATGGCCTTTCAGAACCTCACGAGCTTGGAGCGTCTGATCGTGGACGGGAATCTCCTGACCAACAAGGGCATTGCCGAGGGCACCTTCAGCCATCTCACCAAGCTCAAGGAATTTTCAATTGTACGGAATTCGCTCTCCCACCCCCCTCCTGATCTCCCAGGTACACATCTGATCAGGCTCTATCTGCAGGACAACCAGATAAACCACATCCCTTTGACAGCCTTCTCAAATCTCCGTAAGCTGGAGCGACTGGATATATCCAACAACCAACTGCGCATGTTGACTCAAGGGGTTTTTGATAATCTCTCCAACCTGAAGCAGCTCACTGCTCGGAATAACCCTTGGTTTTGTGACTGCGGTATTAAATGGGTCACGGAATGGCTCAAATATATCCCTTCGTCTCTCAACGTGCGGGGTTTCATGTGCCAAGGTCCTGAACAAGTCCGAGGGATGGCTGTCAGGGAGTTGAATATGAATCTCTTGTCATGTCCCACCACGACCCCCGGCCTGCCTCTCTTCACCCCAGCCCCAAGTACAGCTTCTCCCACAACTCAGCCTCCCACACTCTCTGCCCCAAGCCCTAGTAGAAGCTATACACCTCTTACTCCTACTGCATCGAAACTTCCCACGATTCCTGACTGGGATGGCAGAGAAAGAGTGACCCCGCCTATCTCTGAACGGATCCAACTCTCCATCCATTTTGTGAATGACACTTCCATTCAAGTCAGCTGGCTCTCTCTCTTTACTGTGATGGCCTACAAACTCACGTGGGTGAAAATGGGCCACAGTTTAGTCGGGGGCATTGTTCAGGAACGCATAGTCAGTGGTGAGAAGCAACATTTGAGCCTGGTTAATTTGGAGCCCAGATCCACCTATCGGATTTGTTTAGTGCCACTGGATGCTTTTAACTACCGAGCTGTAGAAGACACCATTTGTTCTGAGGCCACCACCCATGCTTCTTATGTGAACAATGGCAGTAACACTGCTTCCAGCCACGAGCAGACAACATCCCACAGCATGGGCTCCCCTTTTCTGCTGGCGGGCCTGATCGGGGGCGCGGTGATATTTGTGCTGGTGGTCTTGCTCAGTGTCTTTTGCTGGCACATGCACAAAAAGGGGCGCTACACCTCGCAGAAGTGGAAATACAACCGAGGCCGGCGGAAAGATGACTATTGCGAGGCAGGCACCAAGAAGGACAATTCCATCCTGGAGATGACGGAAACCAGCTTTCAGATCGTCTCCTTAAATAACGATCAGCTCCTTAAAGGAGATTTCAGACTGCAGCCCATTTACACCCCAAATGGGGGCATTAATTACACAGACTGCCATATCCCCAACAACATGCGATACTGCAACAGCAGTGTGCCAGACCTGGAGCACTGCCATACGTGACAGCCAGAGGTCCAGCGTTAGAAAGGCGGACAATAAAACTCTTGGAAACACACACGTGTGTGCACATAAAGACGCGCAAATTACATTTGATAAATGTTACACGGATGCATTTGTGCATTTGAATACTCTGTAATTTATACGGTGTACTATATAATGGGATTTAAAAAAAGTGCTATCTTTTCTATTTCAAGTTAATTACAAACAGTTTTGTAACTCTTTGCTTTTTAAATCTTAAAAAAAAAAAATAGTTGCTGAAGTACTGTACAGGGTTGTACAATAAGAACCCAACGCCAAGGGAAAAGAACGAGTGATTCTTTCTCATGATGCTCATTAACCACTTTGCTGTTGAAGCTGTCAGAATAAATTCCTTTCTTAGAGTAGGTGGTCAGATGAAAGGGCAGATTAAAATGGACTCGTCAGGGGAGGATAAATAATATGGGCAAAACAAGAAATGTCTCAGATATCTTCATGCTATTTCTGTACTTCCTAGTCTGGAAGAAGAGTTAAAAATTCTGAAATATAAGAAAGGAGGTAGTTACCCTGGTTTGACCCAAAACAAGAAATGTAGAAAGCATCACAAGGGAGTGAGTTCCCGTAAGATGAGTTAAGCCAACCTGGCAGAATGAAGAAAATGAGATGAATTTGAAGAGACCTTCCAACCCCAGAGTTGGCTTTCTGATGGGGAACTTAAAAATCACTCCTCATGCCTCCCAGACTCTATGTGATAACAGAGTTAGAGACCTAAGTCTGATTGCAGTCATCTTCGGGGACAGCTATGATGTCCCAGCAAGGAAACTCCCTTTAAAAAGTGTTACTATTCAAATTATATGTCAGGTTGAATCACATTCAACAGAGATATATTCTAGAATACTTTTTTTAGAAGAGGCTAATAAAATAGGAAGAATTATATTGAATGGAATTATTTTTGATAATGAGAATTATTTGGGTAGATTCACTGCAGCTATGTCAACATGATATTTAGACCAACAAGGGATTAATATTTGGAATATTCTAGACTTGTTACTTAAAAATTATTGATACCATGTAGACAAAAGCAAGTGATCAGTGGTTCTGCTCTACTATATCAATGGACTTTGTTAGTATCATGTTGAAATAGCTTGAATTAATACCTTTATCCCCTTGCAAATTCTTGTCTTCCAATCACCTCATGTATATTTTCGTAATTAGCTGTTGATGCTACATTTGTTTTTTTCCCCGTCTGCTCAAAATTTGAAAGAAAATTATAGATGCCAGTCTTGATTGCACAAAATATCCATATACACTTATAGACTTTAAAATGTATGCTAATTTTCACTGCTAATAATTCTGGAAGGACATATCAAAGCTGGCCAACATAATGTATTTTTTTTTAAAGCAATACTGAGTTTCCACCTTGGACTGACTTTGATCCTGTGCCATTTTTGAAATTTCATTTATTCCTTTTCAATCTTGGATGTTCCTCTTCTTTGGGAATTGTGGAGGGATAATCAATCTTATATTAACAGGATAACAGATGAGAAATGAACAAGTCAGAGAGTAAAGGCTTGTTCCCCTAATCTTGGCAGAGCAGGGAATAGAGCAGAGGGCATAGAGAAGAGAGGGATGTCTGGGCTTATTTCTAGATGTTTTTGAAGCGTTGTCCTTCCTCAGAAAGCATGTGTAATTTACTCCTTTCCATCCCTTAGATGTAGAAGGGCTATCGATCACATACATTATCTAAAAAATACACCTTTTGAAAATTCTTTTTAAAATCAAATTTAGGCATTTCACTCTGTGTGCGTATTTCCTTTACTACTAGCCATTATTTTCGGGACCCGTGAAGTTAATGTCACAATCGTTTTGCTTTCTCTCTCTCTCACTTTTAACAAAATAGAACTGTGATGTGTCTTCTTTGTAAAAGTTTAGGTATAAAATGCTATGCAAGTTTTTCTTTATAGAAAGAGCTTTATTTTCTTTAATAATATACCCCAACTTATATGTTTTAATCTCCCTTGTCCCTCAGAGTAAGCAGAAAATATAACTGAAGCTATAATCTTGTAAACACAAGAATCGAAACTGCAGTCAGTCGAGCTGAAATTAGCTATGAATTAATTTGAATTAATTCTAAAGTGACTTTGGTTTCCATTTTAGTCTCTTAGCTAGCAAGTTTTGGCTGTTGCTTTGTTAAAACTGGATCCACACGGTGAAGGGATAAGGCAATCTGTGAAGGTGATCAGTGTAGCAGTAAGCCATCTGAAATTCAGGACAAGGACATGGGGCTTTGTGTATTTAACTGGATAATTCCCTTCCGCTATCCTCTTCCCCTTGGCTGTGTAGATAAAACTAGGTGTTCAAATGATGGTACTTTGACTTTTGAGGGTTTCTTTTCTTTTTATCCACAAAATAATCGTTCTCATTTATTTGTATGTATGTATAACCCCCAGAGCGATACTTGGCTGCTGAAACCTTTTGCTTTGGGCCAAGAAGACCAAGGTTGGAGAGGTTTCTATAATGTCTTATGGGATTCATGGAATTATTTGGGACTTAAGTCGTACAATGGAAACCTAGTCACGTGAAATGGTTAAAATGATCTGAAATGGTTCCTTTGCTAGAAGGTGTTCCTGAAGAGATAGAATTTAGTTATAGGCTTATTTTGATCTTGTGTACAACATGACAAAGACTGCTAAAATTAAGATCAGTCTCCCGCTTGTAATAGCATCCTTGGAGCTCTCACTTAACCAGGATAGAAAACACATCATTGAATTTGTAATGTCTTATGTGTCTTAGGAAAACTGCTGGACAACCATCAATGGTGGATTGCTTTGATTGGCATTTTCAGTCACGGGAATGTGTTTTGCCCACACATCTGCTCTGTATTTGGGCCTCTCTTGTTGTTATTAATACGTATTTTGAGGAGATTAGTCAAGAGTCAAAGTTGAAGATGCAGGCCAAGTCCATGAACAAAGCCAATGTCACTGGTTTATAAAGAGCTTGATGACGTCTGACCAAATGAGATGATTTCAGATGGTATGTGACCACTTTCAGAGCTAGGTGACCGTCACTGTGCAGAGAAAATTCCAAAGGAAAAAGGCACAGCCATGATCACACAGATATTATTGACCATTATTCATATCCAGGGTTGTCATTAATACTTAGTTGTTTGGAGAGATGTGTTTGATCATGGAGAGACCGTGGGCTTCCCTCAAAACTGTCCAGTGCATTCTCAGCCCATGGCATGGGACAATCACAGGCAGAGACAAAAAGTGTGTTCCCCTGCCTATTTTCCTTGTGTAACAAGTGGAAAATATTCTACCCTGTGAGAAATAATGCAGTTTCTAATTATCTGAGTGTTTGTTAAAAATGCATTAGATATTTTTCCTGAGGTTAAAAAAAGCATAATGTGACCAGTCTGATAAAAAGTATTAATGACGTAGCTAATATTATGGCCCTATTTCCTACTAGTGCAGATCCTCAGAACTTCCTTCCCCACTGAGGAGGACTAGCTCTTCATGTGTGCAAAGCATCCATTCCAGACACAAGGCAATATTGTCGCAGTCCGCAGGGAGCAGATGTTGAACTTGATCAGCAAACCTTGGCTACAGAGCCCACTGCAACTTTTGACCATGAGGTAGTTAATTTCCATTAACTTTGTTTATAGCCTTTTCCTCTAACCTATAACAAGGAGACATTAAGTTTTCTTTTAGAACGTGAGAATAATGGTTTTGCTCATGATTTAATTTTCCAGCTTTGTAAGAAAGCAAAACAGAAAAAAGTGCCCAAAAGAGAAAGAGATACGTACACAAAGCAAACAGAAAACCCCTGCTACTTCTTAGTCTTGTCAAACCCTGCCTGATACTCTTTTTTTTTTAAGACAAAATACTAATGTAGGAAGCTGTAGCTTACAGTCTTCTCTGATTTCTTCAGCAGCGTGGAAAGACAGTTGCTGGCCATGGGATACCTGTCACTGATTGTGGGGAGAAAGTTTTGTACATGTATGATACTGTTGTTATAACAAACACATCAGATTCTTTTGCTAGTTTTTGTTTATCTTTCTTTTTCTAGCAGCACACCCACCAGAAGAGCACAAAGCAAGGCCATCGCAACAGACATTTTGAAACTACTATAAATTGCACTCGTGCATGCACACACACACCACACACACAAACACACACACTGGGTCATTTGTAAAGGAATCCAGGGGATGTAAGATTTGTAATCTTTTAGACAAGTGAAGGCGTTGCCACTGTGTGTTCCTCATAGGACCAGTCTTTACTCACTGAAAGTTAATCCTGATGATTTGTTATTGTTTGAACCATATGTTGATTTGCTTCTGGTTTATGTTTAGTGTGTTCTCGCTGACAAGGGACTACAAGGGGCTGGAAGATTCTGCATCACACGTCCTCTGAGACCTACTGTGTCACACACTTTGTTAATGACAAACTTCACTCTACACTATACAGTACCTTGTTGATATATTCAGTAAAAGCTTATTTTAAAAGAAAACCACATTGTGTTTATCTGAGTAAGTTCATTGGGATACAGCCAATACTTGTATTGTTAATGGCAAAGAGAAATGAAGGATGCTTCCTGAGGATGCAGGAGGATGGCAAGAATGAAGGAGGTAATAGAATTTTTCATTTTCTCCTACCTTGAAGACAACTTCTGTTTTTTTAAGGCCATTTGGCCCCTTTAGTGTGAGGAATTTATATAAAATCCTCATGTTCTTTTCTATTTCCTGACTAAATTGTGTGTTGCAATGAATATCTTTTAAATATTCACACATACATTGAGCATATTATTTTGTATTTGTCAAATCTATGTTGTTTAGGATATAGATAAATACCAATGTAGTTATCCAATCAGAATAGTCTTTTTCCCTATTTCATAATATACACTACTGGTGTTAAGTGTCAGTTTTCCTTAAGAATTCTCACGGTACTTTTCTACTTCAGAACTGTTCCTAGCTCATCCACCTACTCTTTCAGTGAGCACTCATGAAAAGGTATCCACTGAGATGCTCGTGTTTGACTGGATTAATCTCATGATTTTCCAGAACTCCTTTCTCTAATCCCTCTTGGCCATTTCACTAATAATGTATTTGACAGAGATTGAATCAGGAAATAAAATCATGACACTTCACTTCACAATATTAATTATTTGCAGAGTCTCTGTTGGAAAATTAACTATAGAAGACAGTGGTAACAGGTGATTCATATTACATTTGGGAGGTTTTCTGTAAAATAATGTCCATGTATGCTTGGTTGCTTTTGCCAAGAGTTACATACTTTAGTCTATAGAGACCAGGACCTTAGTCAAGGAATACCATTCATTCAAAATTTATTAAACTCTTTCTACTCTGTTCCAGGCACTGGTATGAGTTTAGAGGTTTCCTAGAAGAATAAAATACAGTCTTAGCCAAATCAAGCATATCTTCTATGCCACTATGTTCCTAAAGAAATATGTTTGTTTGTCCAATGTATTTACTCCTCATCTACTTTCTACAGAGGACTATGTTAGGTTCTACTGGAGATTGAGAGAAAAATATGGCTCCACTGCTAAGGAGCTCACAGATCATGTAATAAACTCATTTTCTAACACATTCCAGTGTCTCAGAGCCCATGTAATAACTTTACATTCTCTCATAGACTCAACAGAGTATCTAAGGTAACAAAGAGACATCCATACTTGTTGGTCAATTTGATAATGTATCTGTCGTATATATTAGATGATCTTGGTGTTTAATAGGTGAAACAATGTGATAGTATGTTGATAAAATCAGAACTCAATTTGAATTAAATTTTCAAATTTATAACAAGTAATTGAAAATTTAGAAATTGTATTTGGTAATTACACATACAACCTCTTAAATTTCCATTGAGCACCAGAATGGAAATCAATCCAAAATAATAATAGTGGCACCTGACTCCATGGACTCAACTGTTTGCTTCCTTCCTAATAAATTGACTAGCCTTAAGACTGACTAGCCTTCAGGACAAATTCTTAGTCAGTGTTTAAGAATTTCAATGATGGAAATATCACAACTTTACTCAGTGGATGCACATATTAATTACTGTTTGTGACAAATCAGGGGAATATTTTTAAAAACCTCAAAATATCTATGTTTTTTAAATGTCTTGGTCATCCATTCCTACTTTTTAATAGAAATGCTGTTTTGTGATTATTTGATGGCTGCACATTTATGTGATTTGAAAGCTTCAGATAGAATCAGATATGTCTACACCCACAGGGTGAGCTGAGAGAACTATTAAAAGGACTTAAGTCAGGTTATTTTTAGTAATGAATTTGTTTCATACTTGAGAGGTTGCTCTAAGTATTTTGTAGATTCTGCTGAAGATGCTCATATGTCAGAATCTATTAGGGCATTAACAAACTGGCTTCTGGATTTATGCTTTTTTTTTTCATAGCACAAATAGAAAATGTGTGCTTTAGAGGATATTATTCAAGCTTTATATTTGTTATACAGAAAGTTAAGGATAGACAATTTTTAATGTTATACTCCAAGCCAGATGTCATTGTAGCACACACCCCAGCTGAGGATCACATTTGCCCATTTTCTTGGTGTGAAGTCTAAACTAGATGAAAATTTCAATATGTCCTTAGGGAGATTCTTATCATTTCAATGACATAATAAACCTCCATATTGCGTCAATCTTTTCCTAATCAAATATAAAACTGTGCTGGCTCAGAGTCTGCTAAACTCTCTGGTTTGGGCCTTATGGGCCTTTGTTAGTATAGTTTTGTTTTCATGCAGCAGATATTTGCTGAGGCCTGATGGGTTCTGGTGGTGAATAAGACTGTTTTGCAGGAGAGTTAACTTCGCATCATCAAAAATCTTCCCTGGAAGTTGCTGGTATTCAACACATGGCCTAGGCTATTCTAGCCTCTTTGCCTCCTTTGAGTGCTCACACTCCTACATTTAAATAATCAGCCAACAATTCTAGTTCCAGCACCTACCTGCTCTCTGAAATGTGTTTTCTTTTCTCAGTTTCCTAAGTCAGACATGGTTGAGATCCTTCCTCTAGTCTGTTTCATTTCAGCCTTTCCTACACACTCAGGACAAAGGATAATCTATAAAGAATGCCTGTTTGTGACACTGTCTTGCTTTCAAAATATTCCATTACAGGTACTCTGAGAGAGAATTCAAACTCCTTGTGTGACATCACCTCCCGCATATGTTGCTCCCTGGCATTCCTTACCAGTATTTCCTCCTCATTCATTATGTGCTCTAGACTAGATACAGAGTTACAATGAGCAAAGAGCTTTCCCGTCTCTCTCCAGGAGAGCTCCAGCGCCTTCATACTGCTATAGTTTTGCTCAAGGCCTTTCATCCTATGACATTCACTGTCTCCTTTGTCTGGTGATATGCTCCTCTTTCAAGATACAATTCAAATGCCCCCCTCTCGGAAAGCTTCTTGAATTATACCTGCCAATTATCTGACCTCTCTGTGCAGTTAATATAACTTTAAAATACTTTTATTTATAGCACCTGTATACTGTAATTTTTCATGGGTCTATTTCATGCCTACACTCTGGGCTCCTGGAGATGGAGCACATAGTCTGTCAGTCGTCGTATCTCATCCAGTGCTGAGTACAGTGTCCAGCCCCCGGTAGGTGCCCAGCAGATGCTCTTGCAGAAAGTGTGAGTGGGGCACACAGGACCCTGCAGTGATATCAGACTCCCTGCAGGGTCAGGTCTCCATACACAGCAGCAGCTCGGATGACAGCTACCCTGTCAGTCTCCTATGGCTGGATGACTTTTAAAAAAGCCTCAGAAAGAGCTCTAGAATTCTGAATTATGGGGGCTAAGACCTTGCTCAAATGCCACAATATGCATTTTATAAAACAGAATATACATAGGTTCTTAAAATCTCTTGGTTACCCATTACTATTTTTTATGGAGATGTTGTTTTTGCGATTATTTGATGGCCACACATTTATCTGATACGAAAGCTTTGGATGGAATCAGGATATCTCTACACCCCCAGGGAAGGTTGATAGAACTATTAAAATGATTTGGAGAACATCCTTTTTATGTTTTACAGATAACCTCACAACTCTGAGCCAGCTTACAGAAAGGCACATGAAGAAATATCTTCAAGAATTGCCTCGCAACAAAATGTCACCATCATGAAAAGTACACAAAGTCTGGGCAGACATAAAATCAAAGTAAAACATTTTGCCAGTTTGCTGGTCAAAATGAATTCTTCATATGTAAAAAGCAGAGGTAAATTTGTTTCATCTCCATCAGCAAGATCAAAAGGGATATTCGTTATTCACTCTGTCATATCCTATATCAAAACTATGGCATATGTCATTTAAAGGTTCACATTGTAATATCTTGGTTATTACCATGAGAATAAAGAATCTCTCCTAGAAATGCTATGCTCATGAAGAAGAAAATAATGGAGAGTGATGGTTATTAAGAACTCAGACTTGAATCAGGCTGACTTATTTTGGAAACTTGCCTCTGCCATTGACCTGCCAATTGGCCTTGTTAATAGCTTACACTTTATGGTCATCAGCGTCTTTTACCTTAAATGGAGACAGTGAAGATTGATACATGTGATGGTCATAACTGAAGATATGTAGTGCAGTTAACAGAGTATCAGGGACTGAATAAATGACATCAAGCACCATGTATTTTTTAGGCAAACCCAATTCACAAGCACAGGGTGACATATTGCCAACTTTATATGATGAAACCAAACTTCTTGAGTTAAGATCAGAATTATATGTAGAGATCATCTAGTTAAAGGTAATTAGCATCCCAAATTACATATCACTGTGTACAATCATTATTAATACATGTCTGACAGGGAGTTTTCCATTTTCCTTGTTCTTTTTTTCTGGAAACTTTGGGGAATATGAGGTCCCATAGGGTAACACAGAACGATGCCAGGTCCTCTGTCTCATGGTGTATGGGAACCAGTGAACAGCACTGTTGAACAGAAAGAGAATAGACTTCTTTGTTATGTAGCATATTTCTTCTCTGATCTGCAGAGCACATGCAGGTGTGGTTATTGCTGAAAATTAATTCAGGAAATGTATCAAATGAATGAGTATCAAAATGAGTGTTGAGAAGAGGTTGGGAAATTGAAACATTTTAAAAAATCAAGATAACTTTCTGTTTCAAAAATCTATAACGTTAAATGACATAGTTTTATTTCATTCTACTGTACCACCAACTATGGCATCTACATCCACACTTGATTGGCATTTAATGAGGATGGTAACAATCAAATGGAGGAGTGTTTTAATGGCTCTGCAATGCAGATGCGATAGTCTACCAGCTGTCACGTAGTTACTTTCTGCAATCAATACCATTCTTAATTTTGTAATCTAGTCATAATTAAGAGGCATGCATCCTCTTCAGCTGGGTTGTGTTGTTTATTCCTTCTGTACACTTTCTGTTGATGGTAGTTAAAATAGTCTCAAGGCAGCTCATTCACTGGGGTCTAAATTAGAATGATTTTCCTTTTTATCCCGTATTTTCTTGCTCAATAAATGCAGAAGTTCAGCTATTCGGATGCTAGGGGAAAAAATACTTTGTCTTCTAGTCCTTGACTGCAGAGTTGAATTGGTTTCAGGGCAATTATTTGGCACATATAAATCAATACTGGCATTCTTAGGGTCTATAGCCAATTTCTATTCCATTTGGGTCAGTGTCTGTTTTGATAGATTGACCCTCAGCTTTTTCTGTTGTTAAATGTTTTACATAGTGGCCTTGTTATTTGGAATACAATACACTCCACTAGTGTATCTGAAAGTAAGGGGGAATCAGTTGCTTTGTCATGGAGGCGAATCACATCTGACAGAGAACAGCAGTTTCTATACAGCCTGTTGGCTGGGGAGCTAAATTATTGAAACATGATAAATCTCTTTAATTCTGAGTTCAAAGCTGTCTAGAGCTAGATTCATCCTTGCCGCAACCCATACTAACCTTGTGCTTTGGGCACGTTTAGGATTCAACTCTACAAGGGGTAATTACAAAACTCACCTCAGCAATAATACAGCTCAGAGCCTGACACATCCCAAGTGTTCAATGAATGTCAGCTACTTTCTGAAAATACATGGAGATAACATCCAAAAATTTAGGCTACATAGCTCAGATCTCCCTTGGATCTTGGGTAAGACCATTCACCTCTCTGGCTTGTTTCTTCTAACCAAAAGCGCAAGAGTGTTTGAGTTCTTAAGTTCTTTTGGACTTAAATCTTCTTTCATCTTTCTTAATTTTTCATGAAGTTTAGCTTTAATTAATTGGGCTGCTTAATGTCCTATGATCTTATAAATTTCAAGAAGACGTGTATGGGATAGAAAACAGGGAGCATGCAAACACTCAGTTTCATTAACTATATTATAATGACTGACATGTCTCTCCTTAGTTATAACAGCAGTAAACTTGATATGTTTGGGAAGCAACATGCACAATCATTAAAAGCAGGAGTTGGGGAATCCAAAGAACTCCCACTTTGTACCTGTGTGATATATTTAATGCTCCTAGGCCTCAGTTTCCTCATATGTGAAATGGGGTACTAATACCTGTGAAGAGTCCATGAGATAATTTATGTCATGTTCGGTGCAGTGGACTGGGCTTCATTCAAAGCCATTATGACTCAGAAATTACTAATGAACAGAAAGAAAAGCAAATGAAAGTAAAACTCATTCTTAATACAATTGCCTTTCCCTCAAAATAGGGAAATTCAAGCTATATTACTAAGTAGACATATTTATAAAATACTTTATTTCAATAAAACGTATCAAAAACAGATTTCCCCTACAATAAAAATTGTATAAAGCAAAATTGTTTCTTAAAATATTGAATGCATCTTCTGTCTTTGCAGGCCTTTTATGTAATAACTGTTAAACTTTAAATATTCAACTGAAAAGGAATTATGAAAAGAATATTCAGGAAAATGCTAAATGATAAATGTGGTTTATTTTTGATGAAATAAGACATATTTTAATGCTGACTCTGCCACTTCTTATCTTTGAACCTTGAAAAAGTATATAATTAAGGTCTAGAAAAAATAAAGGATGAGTTTTTAGAATAATTAGGAAATACTTCTTTCCGGGACCTTTAATTCATTTATAAAACCACTGCTTAACAGGTAACAATGGGATGTTAATTTCCAAATGTTTAGCCTTAAAGCGGTTGCTTAAGAATCCTGCCAATAAACAGTAGTTTCATTTGATTATATCATACAGCTGAATGTAATAATGAAATATTGTTTTAGTACAGAAGTTTATATAATACAGACTTTCCAATAATTTATAACAATCTAATGATTGATATTTTAAATGAATGGCTTTTAATTGTGTAGTTGGAAAGTGATCCTTGGGACTCAGATTAAGGTATCATTATCTATTCACCTCTTTTACAAGCTGTTATTTATGGTTCTCATCATGAGCTCTTTGTTGTGAATTTTTAAAAGTTGATTAATTCTATAAAGGGAATTTAATAAAATGTAACCAAATTAGTAAAATAATTTTTTAAAGTTAGTTAAGTACTCTGCTACCTCTATAAAGGAACAAAATGGCATTTTAAAAGGAATTTATCAAAGTAAATAGCATACCATAAAATTATTTAATAGTATTTTTTTCTCAAACATTAAAATTTTACCTGGCAGTTCAGGTACATCCCTAATACTGCTTAAATACAATGAATCAAAGATGAAGTCATCTGGAGGAAAAACACATTCTTATTAATCTTAACTAATTTCCCATAGTGAAGGAAATTCAAACCTTCAGAGAGATGGGTTGGAAATAATTTATTTTAATAGAGTTAGCTTTCATTTATTAAATAATTACTATAAAGTGAGTCTGTTTAAAAAACCAATGTACCTGAAAAGTAAACAACAGACAAACCAGCATAAGGAAAAGAGAAAGACAGACATAAATAAAATGTTTGTAAAATTTATCAACATTTTAACAGGCAAAGCAAAACAACAAAAACAAAATAAAAAATACAAATAAACATGTTTTACAGAAGAGTGATCAAAGTCTGGGCAAGTAAATTTGGGTGTGACATACATTTTTAGGGAAAAATGAGCAGCATGTTTTGTGGACATATGAATAAACACATTTAAACATACCAATCATTTGTGGCATGGGTACAAGTTAAAATAATCAGGTTTAGTTTAGAAAATATGAAAGAAATTTCCATCCAGACCAAGAAGTTATCAAAAGCATTAACAAGTAGTTTAAAATATTAACCTTCCAAGTACTGGAAAGTTGAACTGCTGTTATTAAAAGTTATTCAAGAATCCCCATGGCATTTGAGATGATGGAAATAGCATTGGCTTTGGAGTTCAAATACTGGCCTATTCACTTACCAGCTGTGTTCTGTAGCCAAATAATTAACCTCTTTAATATTGGGTTTCTTATTTTTAAAATGTTATAATAAAAACACCTACCATAGTGTTGGTGTGAGAGTTCATTTAAAGCTACCAGCACAGTGCCTAGTACAAGGCAGTTGTACTGTATTAACTCCAATACATTAACTGTATTAACTCCATCCAATTTTTTCTGTCATTTCCTGTCTCTTTCCTTTCTGTTTCTATCACTGCTGGTAGAACTACATGCTTTTCTGTACTCCTGTAATGAGCACAAGCATCTCATAATCTGCTTTTCCATAAGATCTTCAGATGGAGAAAGATGCTATCTCATGTGAGCAGGAGTGATGTAGCTTCGAGCATGGATCCACCAATCCTGCCATACTTTGGGTACTCTATTGCAGGACTTAAATTAAGATTTAAAACACAGTAGTTTCTTTTCGAGCTTCTGTGGATGTCTCTGGAAGAGCTGGTGGGGCACACATTTTTGCAGATTTTTCATGATGTGGTCTCCCAACAGTAATAACAGTAGGGTTAATTATATGTACCCGTATAATTATATCATTTAAAAGGAGCTTAAATTCCCTATTGTCTTTTCTCTTTGCTCTATCATTCTCCACTGTGCTTGGAATTCCCACCGGTATCTTCATTCCTTTGATTCATGGCATCATTACCAAAACATGTACATGTTACCTAGATTTTTTAAGAAGTGAATTGTTTACTATCAGTTAGGATGGAAGCTTGATGTATGTTATCTTATCCAAATATAACAATTACCAGCAGAGGATGGGACAAATGAGAATTGAGTATGGATAAAGAAAGGAGAAATGGAAGAGTTTGGCGCACAGGCCACTAGGAGGGACAGCTGCCAGGAGGGATCCCAAATATGAGGGCAGCATCAAGCAAAGCAAGCCTTGCGTATGTGGTTGGCATTCCAGGAAGTGTTCAATGCTGTTGGCAGAAAGCTTGAGGCTGAAGAGAGAATATTTGCCAAGGTTCTATTCTCTTCCCCAGGCCACCCTTACCTGATGACTGGTAGGCAAGGGGATATGAAGGTCTGGTCATCTTACCCCAACAGGGATCAGCTCTGAAGAGCCATGTCATCTTGCAAAAGGGCTGCAGGCTCAGTTTAAGCTTCACTTGAGATTTCCTCACAGCTTCACTTCTCCCTCTACCCTTTCCTTCTATCTTCCCCTCCCTTTGCCAGCTGTTGATTGGATTGCAAAAGCCCTCCCTAACAAGCCTCTTGCATGCTAATCTCTGTCTCGGAGTCGGCTTCCCTGGGAACTCAACCTACCACAGCCTACTTCACACTTCTGTTCAAGGCTGTCTTAAATTTCACCAGAGATAAGACTATAATTATAGGAAGGTGTAAGATGGGGCCCAAAGGTGTTTCCTACTTACTGAACAAAGTGAAGAAAAGTTAACTTCATGTTATAACCTCTGTTTAATTCTATGCATTTGAATGCTGCACATGAACATATATGAGGCCCCAGTTTTGCTGCATGTTTATAGCAAATCTCTTTTGGTTAATCAGTATTTAACCTTTCCCCTTCTCTAATGATTGTCGGATTTCTAAGGAAATAACCCTAATACACCCTAAAAATAAAAATTAAAAAAACACAAAGTGCAAAAAAAAAAAAAGATCAATTCTTTGAAGCCAAGTGAAACCAAGTTTATCAACTCTACATGAAAACAAACATGTCTAAGAGGAAGGCAATCTAAATGATTGGTGTGTTAGGACAAGTGTCTCCTGTGGATAGATGGAAACTAAAATCAATAGAATTTTCAAAGCAGGCAATCTCTACTCTGTAACGACTTTCTCTGATGATTCGATTATTATAACTATACCTGCAGGATCCTACAGATTTTCTCAGTCATTGGCTGGAAGCTGGGAAAATGGTGATTCATTCACCATTGCCCTGTTTCCTTTTTCCAGCCATAATACTCCTTGACAAATTCAGTTACCCAGATGACAAGTCATTTATGAGCACACCTTCTTGTTAAGTCAACAAGATCTTGACAGGACTAAAAGTGAATTGAATTCTCTTTCTGACGTGGTTTATGGTTTTAAAATGAGCAGCTTTTCCTGAAAGCAGTTTACCCACATGGGCAAAAAGAGGATGAGTAGTAAGGCCATCAGGTATTCAAAGTGCCAAATTCGCTTTCTATAATGCGAGTAGAAGGGGTTCCACCAGTAATTCTGAGCCTTCTGATGTTACTTTCGGCTACGTACTTTTTAATGTGCCCAAACAATGGCAGTGAATTGTCTATCTGGACCTTGTTGGATAGCTGCTGAATTTTCTCTGATGATCTTGACGAGGATTAAAGTGTGTGTGAATAGAATTTTATTTATAGAGTCTTTTGCTGTCATCGAATGCATCACCCATTTTATAGATGGGTAAGCTGACGCCAGATTGTCAGCCGGATTGAAGCCAGTGTCAGACTGGTGAAGATCTGACAGTAAGTGATGGATTAAGCTTTGAAACACAGGTCTTAGAGTTGCAAATCAGGTGCTTCCCCTCTCTGCATTGTACTGCCTCACCAGTAGATTTTCTTGCAATTATTGTTATTATCTAATTATCTAACTAGTTCCAACCCTGCTGTGAGCTTGTAGTGAACCACTCTTCAGATAAAGCGAAGGAAATCTGGAAATGACCAACCTGAGCAGTGTATTTCCACAACTGTATGCTTTATCAAGATAGCAAGGCGCTCAGTGGATTAATGACCAGACCAACCTGCTGACTACTTTTAGAATCATGCAACCACTAGTTTTTAATGCAGATCATGACTCAGCTTCTTTGGGGAAGTAAAATTTACTCACCAAAGTATATATAGCAAGTATTAGATATCTTGAGAGTTTTGTTTTGTTTAATCCTTGGGAAAGCCACTGACAGCCTTCTCTCCAGAAGCAAATTAGAAGAGGCAGAATTCATTAATAATAATAATAATAAAGATTAAGTTCTCTCATTGAGGTCTCTGCCATTGCAGAACCATTTGCTGCCAGAAATTTCCTACTTTTTAATAAACGTGCCTTGTGAATATTATTGTGTCTATATACATGTGCTGCATTCTCCCTGGTCAGGCTGTCTTTTCTATTAGAGTCTAGCATCTCTGCAAAGAGATCTAAGCCCCTTGAGTAGAACATAACAAACTATTCAAACGACCCGCAAACACATCATAAGAAGTCACCTCCTACTCTCTCTCACAAATAGCTTAAAAGAGTTAGTGTAAATAACCAATTCTAAAGTGCAGATCCTGTCTTACACTTTTCTGCAGCACAGCTGAGATGCCTAGGTAGAAATCCTGGCCTGGCTTTTTACTAGTCATGTGACTTGGGCAAGTTGCTTAAACTGTAACCATAATTTCCTGGTAGACTTGTTGTAAGTGCTAAATGAGTTTAAACACATACAAAGCATGTACTACATCTCGTGCAGTTCTTCATAATGTGGGTGGTAATATTCTAATCCCTCCCACAACGTATTTAGTCTATGACTTGTTTCTGCTAAAACCCACTAAGGTGAAAACTAACAATAGACAAGGCTTTTAGAAACATAACAACCTCCAAGGATAAAAGAAGGGAACACAGTATTTAATGCTGGGGTGGCAAGCTGGAAAAGTCAACTTTTTAGACAAAACCCTAGATATGGCTGATTAGTATTCAGCACTCCGAATTCCTTCTATATACCTTTCTTTCTGGAAGGAAACAACCACATTTACTGTACTTCTTTGCATGTAGAGTTCTATATGTGAATTGGACTCTGCCAATTACGTGCACATGTGCAAAATTTTCAAAGCAGAAGTGAAGTGGAGGCTATCTGCCTATTAATATTTGGGCTTAGTTACAAGAGACAGACAGGCGAGATAGTCATAATCAGTGTTCCAGTGTCTGGTCACAAACTTCACTGTGGTCAAAGGCAGTAGGAGGAGAGCCCTGATTTCAGGATAAAGGCTACAGCAGAATGTCCTTGGATGTAACAGTTTAAGAGGTGGCCCCAGATTTCTCTTCCCCAGCCCCTTCACTGATTTTGTGCACACCTAATATTTGTATTAAATCCTCTCCTGCTTAAAATAACTGGAATCATTTCCATTTATTGCATTTTACCCTGTCAGATGAAGTATTTGGTACCGAAACTGGTTACAGGTCTATTGACTCAAGGATATGAATTTGGTCTTGCTTTCCTATCCTGGTTGAGTTTGAAAAAGGAGACAATCCTATTAGTGCATAATGGAACACTGATAATTCTTTCCTTGCAGAAAAAAAAAATAGGTACTTAAATTATTACCTGAGGTCACCTGGAATGAAGTACCTATTAAAACCAAGTTTTTGGTGAACTGTGTGATTTCTTCAACAGATGTTTATGATGGGAATATAAATATAATAATTGTGGAGTAGGCTAGCCCTTTCTAACTGGACTGAAGACTGTAGAGAAAGAAAGCAACGAGCTCAGGATTTTAAATGCTTTGCTCAAGGCAAGTCAGAGGCCCAGGGAGCATCCATGACTACCTCCCACAAGATTTTATATCTTGTTAGCTGCAGGGCTGCTGTTCGCAAAAAATGGTACACAGTGTCTGATCTTATTTATTGCTGAATTATAATGTGGGCTGAATCACAGCCTCACCAGGTCTCCTCTGTGAAAGTTATGGCATTGATTGAGAAAGACCGAGAACGCAGAGAATTAGAATGGGAATGTTAGGTGAATTTAGATTATTGTGACTATACTAAACGTCCAAATCCACTGAACCTTCCTTGCCAGTAGAAGCCCTTCATTCCTGTTGTATAAGGTCTGCCTTCAGACCTAGAGTTAGAATTAGTTCCCAGTGTGTCAGTAGAGGTTGTAGGGAAAGAAGAACTAATCCTCTACCCTCTAGGTCCTTCTGGCTGGTCTAAGAGTTAAAGTGACATGAGACAGTGTAACAGGAGAAAACCAAACAAAGTTTAATAACGTGTACACATGGGAGAAACCCAGGAAGACTGAGTAACTCGCCAAAATAGCCAAAGCCACCATCTTAAATATCATCTTCAACTAAAGACAAAGGAGGATGTTGGGAGTAGTGGTTTGGAACTTCAAAGGGGAAGAAGGCCATTTACATGGAGATGGAAAAGCAATGTTTGATAAACAAATGTTTGCTAGGCCATCTGTAGACAATGAGACCCAAGAGAGAACTTTGACAAAAATAGGCCTAGTAAGGATCTTCCCAGTCTATCACACCCAGAATTATATACAATGATGGCCTGTCCTGAGGACAGGCTTTCTATCTTATATTCTTTTAGGCAGTTAGGGAGAAGGTCAAAGTTTCTTTCACAGTCTTTTGTCCTTAAAAATAATCAAGCCGAAGAGATACATTTTGGGATGGCCAATTCTAATCTCCCACAATGTCAAATACAAAGTGCGAATCAGGAGGAAAAGCCTAAAACATAATACATGGCAATAGTTTGTTATTTTTTATCAGCAGAAACCTGGAGAATAAGTATAGAATAGATTTGAAGGGAGCTGCACCAGATAGGAAAAATCGTAAACATATTTGGCCAAATTAACCAATATAGGTGTACATACTAGACCTCAAGCAGCCCAGAGTGATTATAATTGTTTTGCTCACTGGATTGGTTGACTGAAACCTGGACTCAGTGACGGCTCACACCAAATGAAGTTAAGACGCAAGATATTCCTTGGCATATTGTAGAAACTGAGAGTTGAGGGGATAGGAGCATTGGAATGACTTATCATGTGACTTTCTTTAACTTCTAATTGTATTTCCTAAGAGAGTCCAGAGGGTCTTTCTTTCACCAGAACATTTAGCAATACGTTAATGTGGGCTGTCCTCTCTTGGACAGAGATGAATATGTAGGGGCCAGCCTTGAAATGGGCTCCATTTTTAAGTGGGAATAGTGGAATACTGGAGTGGCAGAGGTCAAATGACAACATTTATTACCAGGTACAGGGTGGACATGATTATAATAGGCATCAAGAGTATAGTAGTGAGAAAATCGTTTCACACATTTTCTAGGTGTGGATAATTACTCATCGTAACTTTATGAATAAAATAGATGTTCAGCCAACTTAACTTGTATTAAGTTGTACAACTGAAGAAATGACCCAGGGGTGACAAATGGAAGCCTAATTATCACAATGGAGTGTCATAGCCACTTACCAATTCCAAGATTTAAGGTGTAGGGATGGTGATTTCTATGATGTCCCCATTTAACTTGCTTCTTTCACCCATGAAGAAGTTGGCTGTGTTTTGGATAATAGCGGATCAATGTAAGCTTAATCAGGTGGTGACTCCAGTTGCTACTGTTGTGGAAAATGTGGTCTCTATTGACACAAAATCAACTGAACTGTAACATCTCATATTCAGCTATTAACCTATAAATTTCTTTCCTTTTTATCTCAATAAGCAAAGAACACCAAAGTGGTTTGCTTTCACCTTAATTAACATTTCTCATGGCAATATTATGAATTACTCCCAGGGTCCTTGATTGTCTCACTATACCAGAGGATGTCACAGAGGTCTACTATCTAATTACAACAAGTGACTGAAATTGGAGAGCTGAGTGTAAATAATATCCTAGACAGCTTGGTAACTCAAAAATATGCCAGCAAGTAAGAGAAACCCCCCATGAAAATTCAGGACCTGCCATCTTTTTCAAATTTCTGGGAGTTCAGTGGGGCATGTCTGGATATCCCTTCCAAAGAAATAGGCCCAGTTCTTGCTGGGCTTCTTAGGTGTTTGAAAGCAACGTATACTATTTTTTTACTAAGTTTTTTACTAAGTTACTATTTTTATACTTTTACTAAGTAATCACTATGGCGGTGAGTTTTCAGTTTGTGCCAGAACAAGAGTAGACTCTCCAGTTTATCCAGCTTATGGTGCAAGCTCTTCTCTCTGCCACTTGGTCATATTGACTCAGCAAACTCAGTGGTGCCCAAAGTGTTAGAGGCAGATGGCCATCTTGCAAATCTGATAAGAGATTAATAATGTAGACCTTTGGAGTTTTGAAACAAAATTAAATTATGCCTTCTTCCTGAGATTATTCATCTCCATTTGAGAAAAAAATTCTGTCTTGCTAATAGATGCTGGGAGAGGCCAAACACTTGGCCATTGGACCCCCAAGTGTTCATGCAACCATGATTATCATGGTTTTTGGTCAACCAACCATAAAGTTGAGCTTAGGCAGCAAAGCAGCAACATCAAGTGGAAATGGAATATATAAGACTAGCTGAATGCTCAAATTTATTGCTCGAGCAATTGTTTACCCTCCCAATGGACTTTATCTTGCTGCGTTGCCACTTCGCCTTCAATCTATACCTGTTTTCCAGAAAAACTATACAGAGGAGAAATCTTCCAAGTGGGCATATCTTTGAGTGGTCCATCTGTTTGCTCACTTTGCTTGGAAACAAAGGTTACTGAAGTATGGGGGACTGGTAATAAGGAGATATAGAGAAGAGGTATGTGGAAGGACGTTTCAGAACTGGCAGATCCTAAGTGTGTATTAACACTCCATGTGATTTGTCTTTGGGAGACACTCCTAGCTGAGAAATCTTCAATGATTATGTGAATACAATGACCCATTATATGAATGTCAAGCATTTCTTTAACCAGCCACCTCCTTTTGCTTGCTCAATGAATTTATGAATAAAGAATTCATGACAGCAAGAAAGTAGGTTAAACATAGATTCAACAACATGGCTTATTTGGTACACCAAGTTCTGAGTATCCAAGCTGCTGACCTCAGAGACAAATGCTGATGGTGTCACATTGCACCATTCACTAGAGGGGCCAATAAACTACCTGATGACAGGTAATGACACTGGAGTCCTTCCACTACGGAAAGGACAGCTATTTATTCATATTGTAATAGAAAATTATTCTGCATATGGATTTGCCTTTTTTGTTACCATTCCTCTGCATCTGTTGACTTAATGGGATATCATCATAGTGATCCATACAACATTGTTTTTGAACAGTGGATTCATTTGTACAAAGATTGAAAAAATGGACTCAAATCAATAGGATTCACTTGTGTTATCATGTGCCACAGCTGCCTGAAGCAGCTGGTCTTTTAAAACAATGTAGCGAACTATTGAAGACTCAGTTACGGCACCACTTAGGAGAAGATACCCTTGAAGACGGAGGGCACTGTCCTTCAGAATAAGATATATGATCTGAATTAGTGACCAATACATGGTACTTCATTTCGAAAGTTAAATGTCATGTGGAGAATTACCTTAAGTTATCCCAGAGGTCATTGAATAGAGAAGCTCACACACCAATTTAAGATGCTCAAATCAGATGGCTTATTCAATTTTTTTTTTTTTATTTTGTGAGGAAGATCGGCCTTGAGCTAACACCTGCCAATCCTCCTCTTTTCTTTTTTTGCTGAGGAAGACTGACCCTGGGCTAACATCTGTGCCTATCTTCCTCCACTTTATATGGGACGCCGCCACAGCATGGCCTGACAAGCGGTGCGTCAGTGCGCACCCAGGATTCAAACCTGGACCGCCAGCAGCGGAGCGCACCCACTTAACCACTACGCCACAGGGCCGGCCCCCAAGACATACTTTATCTATGTTTAATATGTCTCATAGGTTACTAACTTACTTGCCACATCTTATGAGTTTTGTTTTTGTGTTTTTTACAGCAGAATTGAACGTTGTCTAACAATATAACATATGCAAATGATACCAAAGTATATGTGTGGAAACCAAGAGATGGAACTGGGAGAGGGGACATTTACCTTTCATCTGAAGACCACTCACAATATTTAGCTCTCCATCCACATGACTTTGGGCTGTAATGGTTTAGAGGTCTTAGCACTCAAAGGAAGATTGCCTCCCCTCTAAGATGACACAACAATGATTACTTTGAACTCTAAAATTACCATAGGATAATTTGGTCTTTCCATGCCACCGAATCAATAGGCGAAGAAGAAGTTAACTGCACTGTCTAGTAAGATTGATCCTGATTATCAAGGAGAAATAGAACTGTTTCTAGACAGACAAGGGGATGTATGTGTGGAACCCAGTGGATCCTTTAGAAGCACCTCTTTGCACGTCTATACTTTTTTGTCAAGAGTTAAATGGGAGGGGCCGGCCCCATGGCATAGTGGTTAGTTTTGGTGCTTCCCCCTTCGGCAGCCCAGGTTCGGTTCCTGGGTGGACTTACACCACTCATGGGAGGCCATGCTGTGGCGACGACCCACATACGAAATAGAGGAAGATTGGCACAGATGTTAGCTCAGAATGAATCTTCCTCAAGCAAAAAGAGGAAAATTGGCAACAGATGTTAGCTCAGGTTGAATCTTCCTCAGCAAAAAACTAATTAATTCATTCATTAAAATAAAGAACTTATTAAAAAAAAATTAAGTGACAGACTATAACAATCCAATACAGGCAGAACCACCAAGCATAAAGACTCCTCAGGAATGTGGATTTGGGTTCCCTACCAAGCAAAGAACCCTGACCGGTCACAGTGCTGGCTGAGGTCTAAAGTAAACGGAGCGGGAAGAGGATAAAATGTGTCATAAACAACAGTTGTGATCTTATGAGCAGTTGCAGACTAAGCAATTAATAACCACTCCTCTTTTCTTCCTGGCTCTGTTATATATCTACTGACTTTCCTTTTTATTTCTTTCCTTTTTCCCCAACAATTTTATCTAAATTGTGATGTTTGTAATTTGGTCCTCAAATTACAGACTATCAGGTTAGGATTATGACTGGAGCAGATGGATAATGATAACTCAGCTACGGATACAGTGACTAATAAAATTTGGGGAGAGGATATGCCTATTGCTATTTGTATAAGGGATAGTTGCTATATGTTAGGCAGGTGCATGTTGAAATTGAAATTTTTTTTTTTTTTTTTAAGTTTAAGTTGCAAGTCTTGAGTAGCCAATGGGTACTCTGTGCTGGATACAGGCAATTGGCACTCAGCATCCATTCCCATATCCTCCTGGGAGCCATCCTGTACGAAAGAAGCTATAAGCCTTAAAATGCATTTTCAGACCCTTCCCCTCAACCCCCATTGCTAGGGGTCTAGATGGGAATTAGGTTTCACCATTAGATATATTCATACATTTTGAAAGGTAAAAATGAGGCAGAGGCCGTGCTTACGTTGCTGTTTCATTAGCAAGTTCACTGAGACATGAGTGTCAAGAGCAGTTGCGATGGGGATGGTGGCTGTGCAGTACAGCAATGTTTTCCTAATTCCCAGAGAGCAATCATTCAGATGCGCTCTTGAACGTAATACTTGGGTTGGCAGTCTCCTTTCTCTGCTCCTTCAATGCTTCCTACAATTTTCTAAGTACCTAATCTCCCTGCTTGCCTAAGGACCTAGGGTAGATTTTATTTCTCGAGGTGGACCTCTGACTCGATACAGATAAGTTTGTGTCTCCTAAACTGCCTCCAGAACTACAAGAGTACCGACTCTAAGTGGTCATTTATCTCTGTGATTATGTGTGTGATGCCTGTCTCCTGTTAAATTATAAGATACATGAAAGTAGAGACAATAGTTGTTTTTAACAGAACTTAGCACAATACTTGGCACTGTCAAAGAGAACCAGAGCCGGGTAGTGGTTGAAGGAGTAAAAACAGATTTTATTTAGAAACTATTGCAATAAGGGAAAAGAGACCTCGGTATAGAACTGGGCTCCATTCTGAACACAATAAGGATGAGTGGGCATTCATAGCCAAGCAAGGTGAGAGGTTAGTGATGGAAAATTACCAAGAGGAAACATCAAAGGGAGGGAAATCTTGCTAAACCAACTTAATAGTATTCTTCCTGTAGACAAGCCAGGATGATCAGATATTAAGGGTGGGAGATTCTTGCAAAACTGACTAGCAAGATTCTTTCTACAACTGGGCCAGGTAGGCTTGAGGACGTGACCCAAAAGTGAGGCCTAGTTGAAAGTAGGGCTCAGAGGAGGGAGTTTAAAGTTTAGTCAAGGAGAGAGACTGTTACACATAGTAGGATCTAAATAAACATTTTTTGAATGAATAGATTTTAAACCATGTGTAAGCAGGCACAGAATTTGTATTTCTCTTCTGTAACTTACCAGTTCCTTTAAAATCATAGCACCTATGTGTAATATTTTGCCCACAGACAGTGCCCCATAATTGATGTGGACAGAAGTTCCATATCTCTGGGGGAAGTCCCTATCATCAGGCCCATTACCTCAATGTGACTTATGATTGCCCTGAGGTCTGGCTCCAGAATCATAAATGGAAAAGTATACGTTTTAGACATGATGTAAGAATCTGGAAATGGACTAATTGTTAATTTTCTATTCTACAGTTTCCTCCAGAAAGCCCAAATGTATTTATTTTGGGTAACCATTTACTTGAACAGAAATCACTTGACCCAAATTTTGATGATTTAATAGCTCACTGAAAGAACCAGCCTGAAGCGGATAACAAAATCTGTTGTAGATGCTATAACTCCTATTTGCATCCATTGGTCTTTTGGTTTATGTGCTTTAATAATTTGAAAACAAGAGGATAATAAGGAACCAAGATAGATATGTATGTCTCGAGGCAGAACTTAATTCAAAATTGTACAAAATGTTTTGTCAGATGAACTCCTTAATCACATTTGTTATCAGTGGCACAAAATATATTGGATTAAGTTTTTGAATAATGTGCAAGGATGGTGTCGAATTGATCTTCACGAACAAAAAGCTCAGAGTGAAAACCAGAACCTGGTTTCTATCATACTAGTTTTAGGCAAAATATTTTAAGATGAATTCTTTCAACAGAATTTCTGATACTGTTTACACTTTTCCTCATTATAAAATTTAATAAACCTTATATCGTTAATATTTTTGAGAACTTGGAATTCTTCATTTATCTTTATTTGAATTATGTCAACAATTTCAAAGAAGAGACCATGTTTTCGGCAAAGGTAATAAGTCATTTTTTTAAATATCTATACACCTATAAAATATTTTCCCATATTTTGGGGAAGAAGGTAGTATTTCTCTCCTGGTTGATCATACAGTTTGTTGCTTTGTGATTTCATTATTTCTTCATTATTTTATTTTTGTTAGGAAATTATTATTATTTAATTACATGGGAAAATAAAAAAAGTAATAACAGGAGCACTCAGGTACTCATCAACTGGCTTTTCTGATCTTAATATTATTCTAGATTTACTTTAGATCATTTATTTATTAAAATAAATTACAAATATAGTTGAAGCCCTTGTGCCCTCACCTATCACTCTGGCCTCTCTCTTTTCTCAAATATTTACTATGTTCACATCTGTCAGTAAACAGTATATAGTGTTGTTTTACATGTTTTCAATTTATACATAAATGGTTTCAAACTCTACGAATCATTGTGCATTTTGCTTTTTTGTCCTCAACATTGTATTTTTGAAATGTACCTGTGTTGTTTTAATTCATTCATTTTTAATACAGTGTTATATTTTATTATATGAATATAGCATTTTTAAAAATAAAAGAATTCAAATTTTACTTTAGCATATTGATGAACATTTCAGCTGTTTTACGTTTTTCAGTGTCATAAAATCTCTTTCATTGAACATTCTTTTAATGTCTTGTATTGTATATGAGATTTCCTTTAGCATATATAGCTAGGACTTGAATTGCTGGATTGAACATTCAATTTTCATTTTTATCTTTACTAGATATTATCAAATTGCTCCTTAAAGCATTTATACAAATTTTAATCACCACCAGTAATTCATGAGAGTTATCATTTCTACATCTTTGCTGTTTCCTATTGTAAAACATTTAAATGTTTGTCTATCTCAGGAATGGAAATAGTGTCCCATTTTGGTTTTAATTTGTATTTTCCTGATTCCTGTTATGTTTGAGCTTCTTTTCATTTATTTATTATCTGTTCATGAATTTGGTTCATTTTTTCCTTCTTGGTTCAAAGCTTCTGCATATGCTGAATAGTAAATGTTATCTTGCTATATTCTCTGCAGTAATTACTAAATTTTGTTTTTCTTAATATAAGGCTATATATTTCCCTCTAAGTTCTAATTTAGCTGCCTCCCCTAACTTTTAGTGTGTAATTTTAAATTAATATTCAACTCTAAAGTTTTTCTAATTTGATGGATATATCTTCTTTGATCCATAAATCATTTGGAATATCTCCAAATATTTTTGTTTTATAGGTAGATCACTTTAATTACTTATTCCTAATTTATTTTCATTTAAGTCAGAGAACATGGCCTGGAAAATATCAATTCTTTCGTATTTGTTGGATTTGTTTTATGGGTTAGTAAAATTTGGGCAATTGTTTGAAACAAGGGTTTTTGTCCTAATTGTTTTCTACACAGTTCTGGTAGCTTCATTAGATTGAGCTAATGTTACCTCATTTTATCTCTTACCACTTTTTTTTTGCCTGCTTTTTCTATCAATTATTTCAATAATATGTTAATTGATTGAACATGTGTCAATTGTGGTCTTATATTTTGACTCTATGTTATTAAAAGGGTAGATTTTAGAATAGTTATATGTGTCTGATGAGATATTCCTTTTATAGTTATGTATGACCCACTTAATTTCTCAGAGGTATATTTTCTTTTATTGCCTTAAATTCTTTTTTGATTATTACTAGCTTTCTTTGGGCTTATATTTTCTTGTTTTTTTCCTTTTATTTTTAGCCTTTCTATTCTTATGCTTAAAATGTGTCTCTTACGAGGAAGTTTTTTTTCCCCTTCAACTGATTTGAAAGACACATGTTCTATTTCTCTTCCTTTTAGTGGTTTCCTGAAAATCTCAGCATATATATTGGACCTAAAGTCTAAAATTAATCAGTACTTTCTTATTTCTCCTGAATAATAGGAGGAATTTCAAACATGTTATTGTCCCTCATCATCTACCTAGTTACATATGCTTTCTCCCTAGGGCTGGGAGCTCATGTGTACTACATCTAAAAAGAGACTTCCATATTAAACATGGGATTCAAAACAACACCAATAACATAATCTAGATTATATAATTCTCATTATGTCATTTGTTTATAAGGAAAGCAATAAGAAAAGAATATCAAATGTTCCTTAGACACAAAGCAAAACAAAGTATTATTGATAGCATGTTTGATGTTTCTGAAGATTCTTTCATAAACATATTTTTTAAAGTCAATTAGAATTCTGTTTTTAATGACTTTATTAGCTCAGAAGATGGTTCAATGACTTGTGCTGATATATTATTTGGAGAATCTTTAAATAGCACACTATTGATGCTCTGATATGCAGTAACATCTATACTGGGGAGCAATTTTTTTCTAATTTTTTGGGGATGACTGATGCTTCCTGACTTGCTTCCTTTTCCTTGAAGAATATACAAGATAGCCAGTTTTCTTTTTAGAAGCAATGTGCATTTTCCACCTTGAAGCGGGTTTTACCTTTTTGTTTGTTGCTACAGGAAATATTTTCTGTGAATTTTCTTGTAATGTTCTTCCTCTGATTAAATGAACAAAAAGAGCCATCTTTATTTTTAGACTAAAAATCTCCCAATAAAATATTATAAAACTTTTATAAAATTGAAGAAGAGATCATGTCTCTTATTAGGCTACAACTTAAACATAATCTTCATCTATTAGTGGGCTAATTGCAGGATTTGAACATTTGCCTTTTTGTTCCTGTTAAGTTACATCAAATTAAGTTGCTCAAAATGAATATATAAGTAAACTAATAAGCATAAAAATACTTTTAGTGATTTACAAAAACCTAGAAATTATCAACGCATTTGCTGTTTTATTCTTTTGAACAGTTTCTGTTTTTGCAAATCTCCCCAATTCTTTTTAACAAAGAAAGAAGAGAGATTCAAGTATTTTTTGGCCATTAGTTGACAGAATAACACCTTAAAACCATTTAACTCTGAAGTTGTGGAACTTTTGGCCCTGTGATTTGGTCTGCTTGAGGAATGTCATATTCCATCCTGTGAATGGAAGTTGCCTTTAACCACATGAGAACAATTAGGAGAAAGTCAAGGTTTTAACCCAAGTTGGCTGATATGTGATGGTTGGGATAATGGTCATTACCTACATGGAGAAAGGCAGCAAATAAGTTCCAGACATCTACAGTGGTGCATCTGAACTCAAAACACATTTTTTAAAAAACATTTTCAATTGGCGATCCACTTGAGGACTTTCATAGATAGTCTGAAGATATTTCCAGAGTCACACACACAAATGGGATGTTTCAAGCAAAGTTACAAACAAAACAAAACAAAACAAAACAAAACAAAACAAAACAAAACAAAACAAAAAAAACTGTAACCCTACACACAGAATAGTTTTGCTAGGGAACAAATGTGACTTGGAAAGGTACCAACTTGGTCATCCTAGATGACAAATCTTCCGGTGGCATCAATGGAGTGCCATTTGGCCAGTCATGCTTGGGTGAAGAATATCCGGAGGTTCTATGTTGAGTTACAGAGGATGTGCCTTTAAGTCATTTAAACCAAACCCCTTAGCAAGTGATCTCTAGAATCTCAATTTAACTGTAAACTTTGGAGATTTAAGGAAAACTTCTAGCAAAGCTAAAAATGCTTCTGCTAGGAGACTTATTAGTATTCTTCACAGCACTACTCAAACTCACTGCCTTTTCCTAGAAGCACATGAAAGAAATTCACATGCAAGTGTGCTGTGTTCCTCTCACCAAGGCCACCTTGGAGAGAGCCTGCCCTGAGATTTGGAAATGTGGACGTTATTGAGAGCTCAGCCACAGAGTTACTTTGATTGAGTCATTTAACCTCTGTGCTTTTCTAAGTGCCATTCCTGGTCTGTTGCAGGGACGTTTTGAGAATAAGTCCATGTCTATGAATCTTTCTCTGTATGTTACTATTAGACAGACATGGGGACTGGGCTGAGTAGCAGGCTTTCTAAGAAATGAATGAGGGAAACAGAAAAATGATGCCCATTTTTCTTTTAAAATAAAGTACAAAGAAACTGTACCTTTATGTTTCATGATACTAAGAGTATCTTCTTCCCAAATTTTATCTCTCATCTCATATCAATGTTATTTTATATTAACTGATTTTGTGTCATTTATTGTCTTGTTTTTCAAAGTCATCTGATGAAAATCAGGATGATTTCATTTAATGTAAGGGACATTAAAATAAAAACTGGTAAACAAAAGTACCTTGATATTTGCATTTGTGCCGAATATTGGAATAACTGCAATGAAGAGATCAGCTTTTTTGTTTGTGATCTTTCTATGAATAATAGCAGAGATTGAGACAGCTATGAAAATGCCATGGTATTAATTTGTAAATAACTTTCTGTCTGTATTTAATTGTAATATATATTTATCATGGAAAATCTAAAAAGTACATAAAGTACAAAATAAAAATTACCCATAGTCTCACCAGCCAGAGCTAATTAATGTCACCATTTTCATATCTGTGTGTATGCTTTTATAAAAAATAAAATTGGGATAACCTATTTAAACAGATTTGAATTGTATTTGAACAATTCATATTTATAAAGTTTACTTTTTGAACATAATATTCCATTTTATTGATGTACCAACATTTTTTAAATCAGTTGTCCAATGAAGGATATTCAGATTAATTTTTTTTCAGTATTTTACATGTAAGGTAACATGCATATCTTCTTGCTGGTGTACTTCGAATAATTGGGAAAATTGGACAAAGGTGTGAATATTTTTAAGCTTTCATTTTATATTATCACATTCTTTCAACAGTTTGTATTAATTTACAGGTTTACCTGCAGTGTGTGGAAACTCCAGTTTTACCCCAGCCTCGCCAACACATTGTTAACGTAACAAGGTTGGGGATGTTGCTGATGTCTTCTTGGTAAAATCATAAAACAGACTTCAACCAGATGTTGAAATAACACCTGGCTATTAACAACAGTTAAACAAATTGAAGAAACGTCTTTAAACTCAATCCTGAAAGCTCTTCCTCAACATTTGAAAAGCTTTAGGCAACAGAAGAAAGAATGCATTAATTTGAACCTAGGGGTCCATATGCTGTCTACAAATCAGACCCATTAGCTTTGCTTACCTTATGGTTTGACTATCACATGGAAACCATCTTTACTGCCAAGGAGAGATAAAAGTGTACATTAGAAATACATTGCACCTTATCTCACGGAAGCGGGTGAAGAGGCTTTCATTCTTTAAGCAGACTGACTCTACCTTTTTGTTACATGTGTCTAACGAGGATTCAACACAAATGCTAGCAACATGCAATCTGAGCGTGCTGTTCCAGGAGCAGTGTCTGCCATCTGCTTGGGCTAAAGGGAACTGCCCAGCCCTCGCCTCCTCGTCCTTGAAACTTGACTATTGGAATTTAATTACATGCTTATATGATTAAATCAAAGAGATTGAAAGGTTAAAGCTAATGTCCCTAGAGGTGAAGCAAGCCCCAACAGCTGGCATTGGGGAAGCAAGCTCCCTCCTGGCATGTCAGAGAAGGAGAAGTAATGAGCCCTTCTGGGGGTGACACTGATTTCGCTTTATTAGATGTAGAGCTGATTGGGAAAGAATTTTAAGTTCTCAGGTCCTGAAAATGAATTTGAAAGCTTTTTTTTTTTTCTCTCAAGTCAAAGTGCCCAAACAGTATTTTTTCCCCTGATTTAGTGCTTTGATTTCTTTTGCTGTTTTGGAGTAATTTTGAGAGTCTGAACATATTGTCTGAAAGTTAAGGAATTAGAGAGGCAAAGGGGAATCTAAGACATTTTCAATAGGTGTGTTGTCTCTTACCTCCAATTCAAGGTAGTGCTGGTGTCAGCATCAAGACAGATATTTTCTGATGGACTTTGACCTTGAGAGTGAAATTCAGCATTCTTTTCAGAAGACTCATCAGAAATCAGCCAATGAGGAGAGATATCAGTTGCAAACAATCTCCTGGATTTAACAGTGTATGTACCGCAGCACAGAGCATGGAAGAGGAACTAGAGCCCAGACTTGGAGACTAGAATTTGTACTAGGGAGCAAAAGCACTTACTAGCATTGGCAAATTGCTTAACCGCTCCTTGACTCAATTTTATCATCTGAAAAATGGACTAATAACACCTATCTCTTAGAATTGTGATTCAGGATTAATCTGGCTAGTCACTGCCAGGTGCTTAGAATGAAGTCAATGTAAAGATGAGTTCTTACTGCTATCAGATCAAATGAAGGAAACTTCTGATTTCTTTTTCATTTGATTCTTCACATACTTGCAAAATACTCTTTTCAAAGAGGTCTATGTGGTACTGTTATGGTCCTTTGACAAATTCTTCTATACGTGCACAGAGTATGCTGTGAGAATTTGAATTATCACGTGGATTAGTGGCAGTATCATATGACCTCTTGGCCACAACTGTGGAATTTTAAGCATCATTTTGGTGATGAAAAAAATATTTTGGCCAGAGAAGAGTAATAGAGAAGGAGGCTGTGTTACTCAGAATCTTTCCAAAGCCTCAGTAGCAAAGCTCATCTCACTTTGTACCTTCTTTGGTTTAGATTCCTTGGATCCTGTCACCTTGAGGCATTCAGCACTTGTTACTTTTGTTTATAAAATGCTTATTCATAAAGAATAGGGCAATGTGCTCCTTATACCTGGGAAGTAATATCTACCAAATCAACAATGACTTGCAGATGTTTAGGAGAGGGGTGGGGTCTGACATGCAGATCAGCTCTTGCTTGTGATGACTGAGCTCAAAGGAAAAATAGACTTTAATTGTTGAATGACACAGTCAATGGAGGCATGAATGAGCATTTTCCAGTAGTGAGTATGGTGAATATTGCAGACATTCATGGTGAATATATGCACACATTTGTTCTGTGTGTTGCTCCTGTAAGGATAATAAGGCTTGCCTGCATTTGCACACCTAGAAAGGGATGACGCTAGGTTTGAACTCAGCCCTCCGAAATCTCAAAGCCCTAACTCTTGACCATGATGCTACATTGCACTGTGCAGAGTAATACAAGTGCCATATAATAATTATGCCAACATTCATGGAACTCTTTCTAGGGGCTGGGCTCTTCTAAAGTGCTGTAAAGTGCTTTACGTGCATTCTCACATCAAAAACACAGTGAGGTGAATGTGACATTAGCTCTACTTTACAGATGAAGAAACCGAGGTTTGGGCATCTAATGAGGCCAGACTCACACTCAGGCCCTGTGAGTCAAAGCCCCTCCTCAACTTAATCACATCATATGAAGAGATATAAGTTTATCCTAGGGTTTGGGAAGAAAAACAAATAAGTACATATGTAAAGCATTAAGAAACAATATAAAATGATGGAAAGAGTTTGAGGATAGGGATCTGAAAACTCAAGTTCTGGGCTCTGATCTGCCACAACTCTTTGTATCAACTTAGATAAACCACTTAATCACTCTGTAAAATGAGGGAATTCATGCCAGATGACTTTTCTGAATATAAGTACCAATTTATTGCTACAGGTCATAAAAATTAAGATGATTAAAAGGACTAGATCTGATGTTCTCACTTCATCAGTTTTCTTTCGCTTTTCAACTCATTTGTGCAATAGGTTTTTTATCCCAAACACTTCATAGAACTACTTTGACAATGGTCTCCAAAGATTTTCTATTTTTTTATTTCTAAGTTTTTTCCTATTATTATAACAGTTAAAGGATCTTTTTCTGTGCCATGAAATTTGATTCTTTGAGATTTTAGTGAAAGCTGTGGATCTTTCACTAGAAAATTACACTACTGCATAAAAACACCTCTCTATATGGTCTCAGGTGACCCACAAAGCCAAATACTACATGGTGCTCAAGAAGAAGGGGACTAAGTCAAGTCTTTTGAATTTGTCAATCTCAATTGTTAAAGGTTGGACAAAACTCAGATTAGAAGTGATTATACAGTGAAAATTTTGAGACAGTGAATGTATTAGAAGTTTGGGAGATTTGCTTTTGGAAATAAGACTATATAAACAATGTTAATCCTGGAAAAATTGGAAACAATCTTGTTCAAAGTCTTTATTTTCAAAATAGACAAATTATCTACAAAAATAGAAAATGGATTTTGATATTATAAAATTACTTGTCTAGTTTCTCTGTACTTTTCCCTTATTTTTCCCCCCAACATAAAGCCATGGGCAGAGGAAATTATAACATCTGAGTCCTAGATGTGCTACAAATGATTTTTTAAAAGTATATATGTAGAATTTCCATTTCTTTCATATTTCAGTTGAGTCATAGCACCATTATGGCCCAAAGAGAAGACTCTTGCAATCTTTTTGGCTTGAATTTCATGCTTCTGTCTATCCATGAGTTTATAGGGGTAATGGAGAACAGAAGGCTAAGTGTCATCTTGTTATGTGCATGGTAGAAAGAAAAGATGAGGCGATAGGCAGAGTGATAAATAGCTTGGGTGACAAACACATGTTGACTACTGCTCATTTTTCCCCACTTGAATCAAAGGTGACATCCCCTGCTGCTTCCTTTTATCATTTTTCTACCAGTGTCAAGGACGGGCAATACCAAGTGGACCCATATAAATGTTGTTTTAACCACTGAATGAATGACTATAGGCAAGTTGCTTAGTGACTCTGAACCTCATTTCCTCATCGTTCGCAAGTTTGTTGGTAGATTTAAAACAGTTTGTCAAGATCTCAGTATAATTCCTAGCACATAGCAGATATTCAACAATGACGATTTTTACTATGATTATGTATCAAAGCATTTCTTTTAGGAAAATCTCTGCTCATGGTGTAGTAATTGTTCACAGAAAAAAATTCTTATGTAAATTCATAATAAGCATTCAATTTTCTACTTTGAAAAAGAAAAAAGAAGCACATTCTCTAGCTGTCCTTCACCAGTGCTATGAGAAGCTCAAGTTACGTGGTTGGCCGATCAGAGCCAAAATGTATGTACCTCAGTATTTAAATTCCAACTTTTTCTTACCGTATGTTTCATATATATATGAAATTGGCTTATGCAGTTGTGAAAGCTGAGAAGTCCTAAGATCTACAAGCAGCAAACTGGAGACCCATGAAAGCCGATGGTGTAGATCTATTCTGAATGCAGGCAAACTTGAGACCCAAGAAGAGTTGAGGTTTCAGTTCAAGTCTGAAGGCAGGAAAGACCAATGTCCCAGCTCAGTCAGTCAGGAGGCGTTCCGTCTAACTCAGTCTTTTTGTTCTATTCAGATCTTCAACTGATTGGCTGAAGTCCACCCACATTAGAGAAAGCAATCTACTTTACTGGATTAATCTCATCCAGAAACACCTCACAGACACACTCAGGATAATGTTTGGCCAAATATCTGAGCACCCCGTGGCTCAATCAAGTTGACACATAAAATTAACTGTCACATCATAGAATTGTTTTTGCTCAGAATTTGAGAAAGGCAGAATTTGCCTGACTCTGTATGAAGCAGGTGTTCCTTGTGACTCATTTTTCATAATCTGAAGCCTGCTACAAGGAGAGACACAGCAAAGTGGCAGAGACTGCAGTCACACAAGTCAGGACAAACCAAAATAAGTAAGGCTCACTCTTGACTGTGAAGTCAGATATAGCCTACTGAGCTTTGCTGTTCCTAAACCTGATCACTCTTATCAACAAGGGTCAAATTCCCTTTTCCAATCCATTGGAGTTATGACAGTAAACACTCATCCTGAAATTTTGCTTTGCCTTTCTTGAATAGGGGTATAGGATCAAATTCTATAGACAAAGTGGAATCTGTTTATGAGGGATGTGATGCTTCAGGCAGAAAGTCTATCAAGTTGACTCTGTTAGGTTTTCTCTACATTCACCCAGAAATCTATTAATTCCTAGATATAATCTATGCACATCCTCTTCTCCCTGCTCATCCCTCATCTTTGCCTCCAACAGACCTTAAAAAGCCTGTGCCAACCATTTTGAAATGTGGCCATTATCCTGAAAAAAGTGAGTGATACCTTGGTTTCTATGAACCAGTCAATTTTTAACATGTTTTCTGAGCATGACAGGAAACAGATGTCAATGCCTAACACAGATGTTTCTCTTGGTTTAACTTGAAAAACTGACTACTGGACCAATCCCACAAAATCTACTTAGAGTGTAATAAATTTACTTTAAAAAGAGCTATGAATGCAGTTAAATGATCACCTTTGATGTGAAAGGTTTTGTAGTCTATTTCCTGTCACCAGTAATACCCAATAAACTCCATGCCTCCCTCTTTTCCTTATAGAGCCTTTACTTAGACAAGTAGAGATTTTCTTGGTTTTCTTTTTTTTCTTGGCAGTAGGAAGAGTCATGATATCCCAAGTACCAAGGCTTCAGCTCTGGTTTGTCATCTGGTGATGCTATCTCAACTCATTTTTAAAAAAGAAAATTGCACTGGTGCCCACAGGCCATAGAAATGTCAAAACTACTAAAAAGTTTGATCCTCCCGATAGTTTGGAAAAGCTCTCTGAAAATCCCATGGATGTAACAAAAGAGCAGGAGAGGGAGAAAGTGAAAAAAGTAATAACAGTATTCATTTCTCCTAAACTGATGTAGCAATCAACTTTGCAATTACCAAGATCCATTTCACTGGACTTTATAACTGGAAATGAAATGAGTGAGAAATGAGAATCTCTAATGAAGGCTCAGGTCCCCACCCATTGCGTTACCATCACATTCCACCAATTTCAACATTCACTCGCCAGCTTTGTAATTTGCAGCTATTTTCTCACAGCTCGCCAAGCGATTCACATTCATTTACATTATTGCCGTTTAACATGCAGACAAGGAGAAATATAGTTTCAGATCTGATGGGCTCGGCATTTTTTTTGTCTAGTTGAGTTTGTTTTGCTGCCTGAAACAAATGTCTCTGGAGCTCCGTTTAATTTAGCATGTCAAACTGCTTCCTTCAAAGGCGATTTGGAAATGCTTTGTGTATAAGATAGACACAAAAAGCCAGAAAAAGCAGAGTGGAGAGTGATGCTTAACTGAGGAACAATGAAAACACAAGCAGGGCTACCTATCAACTTGAATGATATTTCCACTGTTGTTAGATGAAGAACTATATTCCAGAATTGAAATAAACTGAGGGGGGAGCACAAAGTATTTCACAATCATGAGTTTTAAAAGACATTTCATATTTAGCATTTCTTTCCCTTCTTTTTCTTTTAATTTTTATTGTTTTTAACTATAACCCAGTAGTGACTATTCACTATTTGTCTAGGGGCCAAAACATACAGATTTTTCCGTAGGTCTCTGGCTCTTGGAGCTCCCATTGTTTATATATTCTTTATTATTAGATCCTTATCAGATATATGATTTGCAATTATTTTCTCCCATTCTGTGGGCTGCCTTTTCACATTCTTGGTAATATTATTCGACGCACAAAAGTTTTTAATTTTGATGAAGTCCAATTTATCTTTTCTTGCTTTCTGATTGTATGTGCAACTCGACCAGCAGGTTTCACACAGTGCCCCACAAAGTAAGATATTTAATAAATATTCTTTAAAAATGGAATCTACTTGGGCTTCCCCAGAAGAATAGCATTTAATATTGAAGTCATGAGAATACAAGTTGACAATTTCTTATCACCAATTCCAAAATCTGAAAAGCTATTGAAATGGAAAGTTTTTATAATTCAGTTGTAAGCAAAACTTGTCCTAAAGTGTCATGAAGCTAGAGATAGTCTATATTTGTCCCACTTAGTAGGAGTATTTGTCCATTTTGCTTCAGAAGTATTAATGTGTTTAATAATGAGATGCTATCCCAGACTCCACTGAATATAATAACTGGTATATATACTGAATTATTTTTTCCCCAGGACGCTGATAAGCTTTATTTTTTAAAGTATACAATGTTATGATTTAATATAAATATATATTGTGAAATGATTACCAGAATCAAGTTAATTAACACATCCATCACCTCACATAGTTACCATTCACCTGTGTGTGTGGTGAGAACACTTAAGATGTATTTTCTTAGCAAATTTCAACTGAGTTACTTTTTTAAAATCCAAAATATTCTGAATTTTGAAGAGATTCTGAAAGGACTTATGAACCAGCAATGATTATAGCAGCTAAAATAGTGTAATTCCTTTTAGTTTCTAAGGGACTTTCCTGTATTATCTCACTTGAGTCTCACCAAAGATTTTTATAGAGGGTGTTATCCCAATTTTACAAGCAAAAACGCTGACATTCAAAGAGATTAAGTGCGTTAAAGAAAACTAGAACAGGACGGAAGTTAAAGCAGTGAAGATACATTTCATTAAAAAAAAAAAGAAAAAAAAAAAAAACTAGTGCAATAGACGGAAAGAGATCTCAGTATAAAACTGAGTTCAATTCCAAAAACAGCATGGAAAGTGGGAATTATAGCCAAGGGGAAGGGGTGTCAGTGGATGGAAAATTATTAAGAGGAGATCTCAGGGGTGAGGGAAGAGTCTGACTAAACTGATTTGAAAATATTCTTGCTGAAGAAGGACCAGGGTGATCAGAGACAAAGTGTGGGGGATGTGGAATTTGACCAGATATTGAGGGGGATCAGATATCTAGGAAGGGGATTCTCACTAAACTGACCTAGCACGATTCTTGCTAAAATTGGATTCTAGAAGAAAGGACATGGAAGCCCCAAGTCGAGGCCTAGTCATAAAGAGAACTCAGGGGAGCCTGACTGAGGTTTGATCACGAAGAGAGTCTTTGTTAAATGACTTTCCCAAAGGTGATGAAGTGTCAGAACTGAGAGCTTAGATTCCATGTCTTTTGGCTCCAAATGCCAGTGGATAACACAGCTTCTATTTGTCAAGCACACAGGAGATTTATGAAATAAGCTGACCTCCATGCAACGTTTAGCCCAAACCGTGTCTATGTGATGCTAGAAAAACTAGGCAATTCACTGTGAGAGAGAGAGAAAGGGGATGAGACAGAGAGAGTGAAAAGTGGGGAGAGAGAGAGTTAGTCTACACCAGACACCCTGTGGATGTGACTGACAATTATAATTTTCTATTACTGAAGACCTGGACACCTGATGTCAGGGAGTGCAGTTGATAGAACCAAGAAGATAGACAGGCTTGCTGTTCTAGCCTGCTCTTGGCTTCTCTTCCATGGAACATTTCCTAACAAATATATAGAAAAGGCATATCAGTTTAGTGAGATTTTAGGGGCACTGAGAATTTTGTGACCCTGTTGCCTGATCTTTCTCCACCTGTCAGCTCACCGAGGCATTCTTGTAGATTTAACTGTTTTTATTCCTGATCTATCAAGGGGATGATAATCCATCCAAGAGGGACACATTAAGCCACTTCCACATCTTATGCCTCAGTGTGAATAATATTTTTTAGATCTTTGTCTGAAAGCATAAGATTCTGAATTTGAGGTGCGGAATGGGGCATCAAAGGACCCTGAAATAGCTCTTAAAATTTTAGGAGTTCCAGCCCGTGTACATTTTTATGGGATGTTACTTTCCAACTGTATTTCCTTGGAGAAGTCATTAACTTCTTTGAGACTTAATTTTTTTTCTTTCTGGGGGAAACTATAAATTTGGCCAACTTGCCAATATTTGTAAGGCTCAGTTCTATTGGCAAATATTTTGAAGGCTAAGAACTCACATTGTACATCAGCTACTTGGGAGGCTGCCATTTGAGCGTAGCTATAGTGAGTGGTTGTCTAAATAATTCTGAGCTTGTTTCTAGTGGAAATTCCATTTGGAAGTTTTGATGAGATTTCTAAGTCAGGAGACCCATGATTGCCCTTGACTTCGATCAAACCAAGATGGAGGTTGGCAGTGAGCATGACTCTGAATCATTCCCTGCCTCCTCTTCCCAATTCTTCTCCATCTGCTTGAAGGAGTGAGTTGGACAAGTTCACTACAAACCCGAATTCACAAGATGTTTTTATGTTAAAAGAAAACAAGTTTATAATTCTTTCAAGCTATTAAGTAGCTTAGATCTCAAATATATAGATGGGTTGCAGGAGGAATAAAAGTTGAGTGGAGCCTTTCTTGATTTGCTTGATTCAAGCAAAATAAGCAGTTCCCGTACGGACATAACCACTCTTTCGTATAAATCTCTTTCTTTTGGCATTTGGTGAGGATATAGGAGCCTGAAGATGCCTGTACATAAGGAAGGTACTATGCCTGCATTGCGGTGGCTCAAGTCAGCTAATTCCCACCCACATCTTAGCCTTTATTTTTTCTTCTCAACAAAACTTCTTTACTACCAAGGTTAAGAGTATCAATTACCAGCTAAAATATTTTTTTTTTCCAGGAAATAATTCTGCTGAAACTAGTCTTGTCATATTAAGGTAGGTAGGTTAATTAATGTTTAAGAAATTTCCCAACTTATGTTAGTTATAAGGTGTCAAGATAGTAATTCTTACAAAAAAAACCCAAACTTTTTCCTTCTGTAGGCCTTATATGACTCTGTTATTTATAGTGGCCCCACCACCCTGACATAGACTCATTTCTTCTCTCCCTTGGGATGTTAAGCCAGGACAGGAAGCATTTCATGATGGACAGGATAGATTTCCAGAACTCCTTGGTGCTTCTAAATCTCATGTTTTGGCGGGGGGAAATTACCCAGCACAATTTGTAATATAAGACAACAGTGTAAGGAGAGGCTAAGTGTCAGGGCTGGGGAAGCAGAATGATGAGGGATAAATGTGATTGCCTAAAGCAATGTTGAAGACGGTCTCATTAATCTTTCATTTTACGGGCATTGGTTTCCAAGATAGACAACAGGGATACAAATAGAAGAGGTGTGCTCTGGGCAACTTATGGGACAAAACTTTCCCACGTGGACCTAGTTGGAACGTCACATGGCCCTTCTAATGCCAGTAGTTAAAGGATTCTGATGTTCTTGGTGTGGTCTCAAAGACTTCATTAGAAGAATAAGGATGAGCATTCCTTTAATCTCTGTGGAAAACACTCATAGTTTGTGGGCCATTAGAGAGCTTTGGGGTTTTTGTTTTTTAAACAAATCAACCATGTTTTAGATCAAGGCAATTAAGAATAACCTGTGGGAGCATGATATTTTTCCATCATTGTTGCTGTTGATTACTAAATCTGGACCCCAAAGGTTCAATGCCTTAATTGCTATATCAAAGCCCGTTTGCATCTGAGTAAACAATTTCCCATGAAATGAAGTTAGGTCAAAGTCAAATTTTATCATTTCCCTTATCTCTGTGACTAGTTCTGAATAGTCAATCTTAATCCTGGATTTATAAGTGAAATTATTTATTTACACATTTATTGAAATGGTACAGTGCACTAGGGCTGTAGTACAGTGGTCAATGTCTATTGCAGAAGTACACTGCATAGAAAACTACAGTAAAATGTGATAATGTGTATGATTGATATTTCAATACAAAAGCAACAATGGAGCATGAGGAGAATGTATGTTTAGGTCAGCCAGAGGAGTAAGGGAAGGCTTCTTGGAAAGGGTGGTGTTGAGCTTGTTTCTTGAAAAAGTACGAGTTTTCCATATGCATAATTCTGGGGAAATTTTTCCCTGCAGAAAAAAATCATGTAAATGGTACATACAAATTGAATATTCTAATAGATAGAATATTTCATCTTGAATGCACTAACATGTGCATAGCTCAGTTACATAAAAATAATAGACAAATAGTTTATATTCTGTCCTAATTGAAAATGTATAAGTATTTTCACACATTGTACCTCTTCAACTGCATAAATTACCCAAGGCTGAGATTCTTTGCTGTGAAAATTGTGTGATTAGTCATTTAGAATATCATGTGAGAATATCTCATATCCCACATTCTAATAAGTATATATTTATTTTAATTGGCTCCTTTGCATGCCTACAATACACTGAAAACCTCTGTTCATAATAGTAATTCTGATAAATTATAGAATTCTGAAGTGATTTTTGATATACTGGGAAAAATTTAAATTATGCCATGTAGCTTTAGTGTTGTGGATTTTCAAATATATTTTTCATCCTTTTTTCTAAAAAAGAATTTTAGGTCTTGATACAATTTATATGCTACTAAAAGGCAAAGCCTGTGTCTTCCCAAACTTGGCTCTCTTCCTATGCATTGTGTAGAGTAAGTGCTCCAAGGATACTTGTCAAATTGTATTTAATGCTGTAATTCTGTTTAGTAAGATAGCTGATTAAACCACACAAATTATTTTCCAGCTGCTGAGGAATCTGGTTCCATGTGATTAGTTGTGATCATCAAATTTTTATAAACTCAACAAAAGTTTTTACTTTCATTTTGAAATAATTTCAAATTACAAAAAAAGTGGCAAAAATAGTACAAAAAAAATTTATATACTCTCTTCCCAGCTTTCCAAACTGGTGACATCTTTACATAACTACAGTTAGAATAATCTAAACTAGGGTATTAACAATGATACAATACCATGATATAATAAAAAAACCTGCATAAATTTCACCAATTGTCTAACTAATGTGTTTTTTCTGGTCCAGGATTCAATTCATAATCTCATATTGCAATCAATCGTCATGTTTCTGTAGTCTCCTCTAAATTGGGATGGTTCTTTGTCTTTCATGACCTTATCTTTTTGAAGAGGACTGGAGAGTTACTTTGTAGAATGCCCCTCCTTTTGGGTTTGTCTGATGTTTCCTTACAATCAAATTCAGGTTTGCATTTTTGGCAAGAGGGCCACAGAGCCATTATATCCTTCTCAGTGCGTCATATCAGGAAATACATGTTGTTGCTGTATGTCATTACTGGTCTTGCTAACTTTGATCACTTTGAAGTCTGACTTCAAGAGACCAAGCTTGAGATCATTCTGCTTTGCAACTAGACCAACTTCAGTTCCCAAATTCACGCTCAAACTTTAATTTTGGGAATGGTTGTTGAGATAATGGTGTGTGAGTTCTAGATGAAAGAGACAAGATTATTATTATCTTTTGAATCCCATGATTTAGTCTCTGGTAACCAAAACACAGGTCTAAAGTTTTTGTGTAAGTTAACGGAATCAGCACATGCAAGTTCAGTCTCTCTCATTAATTTCCTTCCTTCTCTGGCCACAACTGGGCAAAACCCACCAACATAACAGGACTCTGTTCTCCACTGTCTATTTTTTACTAAGAATAGACCAACATGGATCATATTTTTTCAAGAAAACTTCAGTGTATCCTTGCAATTCTTCCATTTCCAGGCCTCTTGTATAATCAACCAAATGCCTTTCTTTTTCTAAGAGAATGACCTCTTGCTAACCCTAACTTCCCTTTTATTTTAAAGAATGTTATAAGGCTGGTAAAAATAAAGAGAAAAGAAGACCAACAGCCCAGTTCTTAGTGATGGGAAAGCAAGAGAGATAAAAACAAAAAAGTGCAAGAGCTGCAGTACCAACGAAGTTTAAATGTTTATGTTTCTGTGTGGAAAAGTTCAGTGAAACAAGATGCACCCTTCTCCAAATCAAGAATTCAGTTGGAAATAGAAAGAAAGACTAACATCAGGTAAATGGTAAAGATCCTAATATGGAAGCACTTGTGAAATTAAACTGCCCAGGTCCATCATCATATAATTGCTGTGTTACTAAGGGGACCGGCAGGTTGACATTCTGCTTATATGATCCTAAATAGAGTTGAGGAGATTATTTTAGTAAGACTACATGACCACTCTAGCCACTTTGTCATTAAAAGCCAAGAATGCTGTTGCTGTGTTACATCCAAGTACTGTGTATTATCAAGCCAGAAAGTATAAAAAAAGTGTTGTCTTCGTTTGTGGTTCAATGTCTTCCTAGAATCAATTAGGACTTACCCTTGATGAAACATAGTAAGTACGTGATTTGGAGCATTAAAGCACAACTATCTATGTTTTCTTCATTTTGGAAGAGCCTTCTGTGAAATCAGAGAGGAGAAACCGCTTTTTTAGTGACTCTAGGAATCACATAATTTGGCTAGGAACCTTCACCTCACCACCACCACATGGAAACGAGTTGGTCCCTTATTCCCAAGGTCTGGTCCAGGATGGAGAAGAAATCCCTGCATCCCTCAGCATGCAGATATCTGAGTGAAAATGAAAGAAGTTGAGTCCAAAATGCACTGTCTATGGATCTCAGCTCTTTTCAGTGTTCTCTTTTAAGCTCAACCAATCTCGGCATCTTATGTCAATATCAATAGTGAATGTTCATTTGACAAAATACATTCATAACTACTATATATTCCATCCTTCTTGACAGCACCATTCAATTATTAACCTGTCTTTTTGAAAATGATGCATAGAATTAAATGCATGAGCTGCTTTCCCTGCTGCATTTTATGTTTCTAAATAACAAAACATCCTCCGTAGTTATTTAATACTTCCAAAAAGGAGTACATTTTTTAGCTACTTCATGATTAACTATCGAAATGTGTAAGCCTAGGAATTTAGCAGGTCTGCAAAAACCAGACACCTTCTAAATCTTACTTCCATTTGAAAAACTAGAGGGCTATTTAACTCTTATTATAAATGCCTGTTGCTTAAAAGATCATATTGAATACCAAAGAGAAGTTAATAGATTCTATGAAAAGAATTTCTGTGGTGGGCTGCTTGGGTTAGTTCTATGTAAAACATACCTTTTTATTTAAATTAGACAAATGACAGGGTTTCCTGTCTAATGAGACTGCTTGGACTAGTGGTTTGGAAGTGTCACCTCCACTCTTTATCAAATAATCATAATTAGAGTGAATGAACCAAGAAGGGAAGTAGAGAGCAAGTCAAAAAAGTGTACTAAATGGAAACAAAAAAGACCTCCAACAAACAGACCACCAGGGCACAATCAAGAGGAAACATCTACAGTGAGAACATAGCCTGGGAAAGGTAACTGGGCACCAATGGTGTGACTGCTGGATTATAGTTCATAACAAGTTTGAATCCAGACTGTCCAGACTGCCTAATGAGTTCTGTTTTAATTATGTCCACTCTCTCAAGACAGCGTCCAAACACTAATGTGTTTCTTTCTCTCTCTTTTACTGACCATCAAAACAGCCCATGATTGATTTGAATTGCATTTGTCCTTATGTTTGCTTCTTGCATCTTTCTCCTCCAACTTGAGAAGTCTTTCAACAGTGTTGGAATTTCCCTGTCTTAGCACACAAAAAGTCTTCTGAATCCCTAAATAGACACCTTTGTATGCATTATAGAATCCATATTAGAAACAAATAATTGCTACAAGGCCCCTTTAAATTTCTGTCTTTTCAAAGTTTCAGTATTATTAAGTATCTTTTTCTTTAAGAAAGATATCTGAGGGAAATTTCTAGGCCAAGCCAGACCAAGACCTGAACTCTAATGAAATACAAAGAGTATGGTAGTTACTACAGAGATAGACAAGGTCAAAGCCAGGTTATTTTTCAAAATGGTGGAAAGACAGAGGTGAGAGGATTGTATAATTAATCTGAAGGAGGCATGGAAATAGATTTTGGGGTCCTAGAGGTTCAAGAAAATGGAAAGGAGCAGATTCCAGATCAATAACTCATAGACACTGCAATGAAAGCATGTCTATATTTCCAGGCGTCATTTTTCAGAAATTCAAAGATGGGGCACAAAGGGTGTTTTAAAAAAGCCAGAATGATTCTGATTCACATTGTCATCACAGGGAATGCCTTTGAGGAACACTGTGCTAATATATGGTTGAACTCTTCTCATGACAAAGGGCATAAACTCGTCTCAAATTTATTTAAGCAAAAGCAGCAGGGATGTACTGATTCAAGTGGTCAAAATGCTCAAGAGCAGATCTTTAAAGTCAATGTGGGGCTGGACCCAGGAGCTGAAAGGAAGTTGTCTGGAAACTTTTTCTGTCTTCTGGCTTGCTTTTATACTTGTTGACTTCATTCTGAGAGAGACTTTGACTGGAAATGGTATTAATACGGTACTAACAAATCTAGCTTAAAGTATGCTAGCTTAGCAAGCTCATTAGAAAGATAGCTTCTACTTTCAAGTAATTTCAACAAATTTCCCTTGATTTAATTGTATTGAATTAATTTGTTGAATTAATTAAATTAATCTATGGAATTAATTCAGTCCACTGAAAGAAGCAGTGGACAAGAAGAGGAAACATACTAATTAGCTATCTTTGGGTGACATATCTCACCTTGAGTCTTGGGATGGGGTCTTCACACACAAACCAGCACGTGAAACATGAGACAACCTTGGAATAATGATTTGTTAAAAAGAAATCACAAAACAATGATTCTAAAATATAAAGTAAGAAAAAAAGTCAAGGGATATGGCAAAAATTGTGAAGGCAATTCATAAATGACTGAAATTATGGTATTTTATCATATATTCAGGGATAAATAAGTGGAAAATAAGCCCATTGCCAAGGAAAAATGTATAAGTTAGTCAATTAAGGTCACATTTATACACACAGAAATTGTAGAATAGCAGGTCATAACACATTGGAGAGAGAGAACTAATGTAATACTTATTAAATACGTGTGCATAAAAGAGACATATAAAAAGGAAGAATTTGACAGGAGAGCCAAGACTTGAAAGAGGTGATAGAAATTTTTGCCTCATTGTTCACAGTGCTGATGTCAGATTCCCTTTCTGCCAGAATTAGCTTAAAGAGAATGAAGTGATTTTCACATTGAGTCCTTTCAGCAGCTCCATCTGGTTTTCTTGCTCATTGTCAATCTCAGACCCCAAACGTTACACTCAATATGTTAACACTGTGTTTGTCAGACCTATGGAAAAGTAAGTTCTTAGCAGTGTATTCTCGTTGTCTTCTATTTCAAAACTGTTTTTATGTGACACCAAAACTCTGAGGGTGAATTGTAAAACTCAGCTCAAAATATTTGACTTTTTTTTCTAACAAAAGCAGAAATAGATATGTAATAGAAATGTACTCATAGGCATCTTCAAAGAAATTATTTTATCCAATAGTTTATTTTTGGATATGTGATGGCTGACCATTTCCTATGGCTTATCCTTGATGAAACTCTCTTATTTCATGTCATTTTCTTTGTTATAAAGTAAGAATCAACATAGTAAAGGACGAGAAATAAAATATTTTAATAGGAAATGAAATCAGTCACTTTCAGGAAAAAATTTCAAAAACATCAGTTCTTAATATCAGAAGGCCATATGCTCATCATGTTACACTTGTGAAGATTTGAGTTGAGAGCATCGCATAGGCATATCTGCATGTATTTCAAATCAGCTTTTCTTAATTATCTGCCCGTGAGATATAGGAAGCAGCGAAATGGAAATCTCCTGGCTAAGAGCTTTGCCTAACACTTCTGTACCTCTGTAACAGCTAGATCTTAAGTTAGCCTGAGGGAAGCCATCTTAGGGAATGGAGACAATATTGCAACTGTGGTCCTGACTCACTAGTCTCTGAGAATGCACTCTAGCCTGCACATAGCCTAGATGATTAAGCACTTCTCACTTTTGCAAAATACGTAATCTGCTAGTTCTATGACTCTTGCTTATGTATATCTCCCAGCCGTGATAAGGATAACTTTGTTCTCTGAGTTCCCCGGCAACATGATGACCTCCAGAGAGAAAAACTCTGTGTTGGTACCCATCACAAATGACAATAGAAAGAGATAATGAGGTGCCTTGAAGTTCATCACACCGGATGATGGACATTCCAAAACCCCCCCTTCCCTGCCCATTTCCCCTATATAACTGCCTCAAGATTCTGTATGACTTTAAGATGGTTCTTTAGGACACTAGTCCACCATCTTCCTATGGTGCCAGCTAATCATATATTTTCCTTTCTCAACCACTGACTCGTTTGCAATTGATTGGCACTGGATTGCAGCAGGCAGAACAGGCCCCTTTTTGCCCAGTTATACCTCCACAGTTCCACCCCAATTTTAGATCCATAGAAAGTGCTTAATAATTTTTTGTGGGTGACTGATAATGTATGTTCATTTGAATGAAAGTTATCTAAAATTTCTAAATTGAGCTTTAAAATAAATATCTCAAAATTGTTGATGAGGAAAAGCTAGCTATCTTGAAAGTTATAACTTATGTTTTGTAAACACAAAATTAAAGGCAGGAAATTTCAAACGTTTTTAGAGTTTATGTAAAAGACACAAAAATATTTGGAGTTTATGTGAGAGATGTATTAAAACTGAGACTATAGCACATTTTTTTTTGGACTGCTTAGTCTTTTTCTTTCTTTTTCTTGCCATAACTAAATCCATCAAAATATACCCTAGATCATTAAATTTTATTACATTTCCTAGATTGCTGAGAACTGATTTTTGAACATATTAGCTTCATAGGTAGGTATTACAAGGTCAAAGCTGATACTTCTTAAAGAAAAACAGGCTAATTTTATCCATTCATTTAATCCCCATGAAAGCCATCACAAATGATTTATTGACTATTTTAAAAAGATAAATATCACTTTTCACATGGATCTCTAAGAAGATGTTGAAGTCATGGAGTATGCCCTCTGATGACTTTGGTATTCAAAAAGATTTAGTAAATTTGTTTAAAGTTTCAATACTTAGGAGATTATTTTTGTAAGTAAAAGTATATATATTTCATCAACATTCTCAGATTCTGGAGTCTATGAATTAATATTTTTCAAAAATTAGTATAAAGCATTTGAAAATACAACTTAAGACACTGAGGATAAATTTTGAGTGAAATATGGAATTATTAATTCTTATTAGTGTTATTGGTTTAAAATGTATTATTTAAAGGCAGTATCATGAAGCATTTACAAAATGTGTCTTATGCTGTACTGTTTTTTGCAAAATGGTTTATGATACAAGGATTAGTGGTCCAAGAAGTTTGGGATACGTCTTCTGGGAAGTCATAATGCACAATAGCATACTGAGGTTGATAAGGCACTAGGTGCTCTCTAACTTGACTTTAACTTGAACTTATATTTCATAAATTTTTTTTTATCACACACGTGGAAACAGCTCTCAGAACTGATGTTTGATAGAATAGTAAAGGGAGGCCACAGAATATAATGTTTAAGAGGATACTCTGGGACCAAAATGCTTAGATTCAAATCTTGCCACTTGAGTCTTCGTCTTGTAGTTTCTCTAGCTGTAAAATGTAAATGTTGATACAATAGTGTTCTCTCCTAAAGTTATTATGAGTATTATATTAATTAATACATGTAAGTGCTTAGAATAGTGTACAGCACAATAGACACTTAAAAAATACTAATTATTATCATAATTTGATAAACTGTTTTGGGACTTTGAAGTAACCGACAATTGATTCATTTGTTCTCATTCTATGTCTCTTATTATGTGCATATGTATATGTATGTATAGATGTGTATGTACATGCATATATACATATGTATACATATACATCTATCTAATCTAATCTATTTAATAAGGCTCACTTCCCAACACATTACAAATATTTCCAATGGAAAACCATAATTTAAATAAAGTCAGTCTGATCCCTTGGATTAAAATATTTAGTATGCTAGAGAGTTGTTTATTATATTTTCTTAAAATGTAAATAAAATTGTATCTTTCTTTCCAGAAATGTTGTGTCTAGGTAGCCAATATAAATTAGAGATGGCATTTTCCAAGGACTAACCCAAATTTGACTCAGTGCTCTCATTCCCAGTCTACTGCACAGAACTTGTTAAATCTTTTAATTTTGAAAATGAATTTCTGTTCACTCATGTTGTGTTTTGTAAACAGAGCATAAGTCTGAGAGTATTTTCCTAATACACAGTCTGGTTGCTTGATACACATGGTCTGTTCAGATTTTATTCCTAGGTTATTGAAAATATAACATTTTCAATAAAATCCATTCATTTATAGTGAAGTTGAAAGAAAAATTCTACATTGCCTGTATATATAGCTGCTATTGTTCCTGTATTCTCCTAGAAGCATAATCGTGGAAAATGACCCAGAAGTAAAAATGTAAACTCATTTATGCTTTTTTTTTTACAAAAATGATTTTTATTTTTTAGAAAAATGCATTATCAGTCAAATATATTGCAAAAAAAATTAGAGAGGAATTTATCGGCTTACATAATTATACCATTCAAGCTGTGGAATTTGCTTGCAGGACCTCTGTATGCAAAGCCTTAAATCAATGGATCTCAGTGGGGGAAGTACCACCCTCTAGGTTACACTTTGAAAATTTATGGGGATTATTTTTAGTTATCACAACATTTGAGGGTGGCCCCTACTAGAATTTTTGTGAGTGGGGCCAGAAAGGTTAGACTTCCTGCAATGATCAGGATTGTTCTGCCAAAAAGTATTGTCCATATCCTGCAGAGCACTTAAATATCTTTCATGCAGCCAAATGCATGTTTATACCTAAATCTACAGACTAAAACTCCATTTTACATATAAATTCAAAATGGGTTTTTTTGGACAGCTTTCAAGCAAACTGAATGACCAAGAAATGCAAACATTGTATAAATCAAGGGAAGGTTGCTTGTTCTGTTTTACACTTTACCAAATATTGTATATTGTTTTGAATCTTCCATTATGTGTGGTCACACTTCTCATGGAATTTAAATCTGGATCATTCTCAATTTTTAGGTTTTGCATGCAAATTTTTAACCAAGGATACCTGAGACTCCTTTTCATAGCCGGATGAAAATACTATTAAAATTAGGGGAGACATTAGTGGAGCTACTCATTCAGTTTGATTAATAAAGGTTGTCTAAAAATAACTCATGTTCTTGATTTCCCATTTTTGAGGATTTTGGCAGCACAATGAAAAACTTAATTGCGAAAAACTATATTGAAATTAATTTTTATTGTTGCATTTCCTATATTTAAAACTTGTTTTCAGGATGTTCCCAGAGATTTGAATCACCATTCCTCCACAGAATTTTATTGTTGTTCTTTTTCCCAGTACATCCTGTTTATCCTGTCTTACATTGATCAGTATGGTCTCCAAGGCCTTCTTTATATAACAGAAACAAACTATATGCCTCAACACATAGTAGGATTTTAAAACAGGAGATATATTTTGTGATTCTTTGATCCTGTCCTATCCCAGGTCATTACATTATAGCATGAAAATCAAATGCATAGACCCTGGGATCAGAATGCCTTGTTTCAAATCCTGGCTCTGCTGCTTGTTAGCTGTGTGTTCTTGGGTATGTTACTTAACCTCTCTGTGTCTCAGTTTTCTTTGAAAAATAACGATTCCAGTGTCACAGCGTAATTCATAAGAGAAGTGAATGAGTTAATACATTTAAAAAGCATACTGGGTTTTATCCTAAGCTCTACCTATATCTCTGCTTTCATTTTTCTATACAACTTGTACAGAATTGTTTCTGATGATATCCCCCCTTTCTATTCTAAACTTACTCATTATAATTAGTCAGATAATCTGATGACTTTATTATGTCTCCTCATATAGTCAGCCTGAGCATTTACAAATTGAAATGGAATATTTCGTTATAAATTATTGTTATTTATTCTATGTAACACTTTGGGCTTTAGATTGACATGTAAGAAAAAATTTTTTTGTTTTATATGAATTTTCCTTCAGGATAGTAAACAAAACATTAAAAATATTGTTATAAAAAGATTTTTGAGTAGGTTGAGGAGTATTGTGTGAGAATACGAAGAAACATCAAAACATCTCCTGCCTGAGTCCCTGGTCTTTTAGAAACATGCTTGTAGATAATCTGGAGAGATGACGTTACTCTTGTCAGAGTTAAGTAACTGCCCTTCAACCATGGACCTAGTACTATAAAAGGAAGAAACAAGAAACTAGGTTCCTTTACTTCTGGTAAACTCTGTAAAACTATAGTTGAAGATAATTATCATATTGAAACTTATTTCAATAAAGTACATTTGCTGAATGAAAATGCAGGGTTAAGAGAAAGTAATCAATAAAGAAATCTTTGTCTTAAATTAATTCTTACCCTCTATGTTTTAGGGTAAAAATAGTGCTTTTGCAACTTTTCTGATGACTCCCTTTGACTCCATGAAAAATATTAGAGCACTCTGTCTTGGTTAATTCTACCGTCCTCTTTGAGTTCTGACTTAGAGGACTTAAGACTTTATACACCTTAAATAATAATTGGAATCATGAATCATTTTTATCTCCAAGTCAATAGAAGACCCATCTTTGTAATGTGTTGAGGGAAAAACAAAATCCCAAACCAAAACTCCAAATCACTCTGTCTTTAGGATTAAATAGTCTTGAGTATTATTTCCTTTACTACTTCAACTGAAAGAATGTGGGTCCAAAAGCAGTTTTAGCAAGACCTGAATGAAATTATAAAGCATTTTTTAAAACCAATCCTATCCTCCTGAGTTTTAATAATAAAATGAGCCTAGTTCCTGGAAAATATTATCAGAATTGTGGTCTAGAAATGATGTGCAGTGACTAGCCTACGTAATATTGGAGTCTGTGGAATATTAATTTACTGAATGATTGGTTGCTTATTGCAAATTTGGTCAGAAATTTGGCAGTGCTGACTCTTGTACAGTCGTTCTCTCTGTTCATTATCTCGTGGGTGCATTGCCTTCTAAAAGGGTCATAAGAGCAATGTGCTCTAACTTGGGGTTTCTTGCAGCTGCAGTTCTACCTAATTTGTACTTTGGCACTCGAAAAATTATAATAAATGAAGTGCTGCTTTCAAAGTTTCAGGCACACCAATTTTTTCCCCTGTTTGGCAAAGGTGGCTTTAATTTGACTTTCACGAGTGCAAAATCCGTCTCCTTAGAAGTTGCTCAAACTATTAATTTTATGGCAGGGACAACTGAGTACAGTAAACCTTTTCACAAAGCCAGACAGCTTAACCTAATTAAAGGGTTGTTTTGACAGGTGGTTTAAAGTAGAATGAAGGCTATCAAGAACCTTTCAAGAAATGAGTTTGATGAATACATAGGGTGGGCATGCAGGTGAAAATGTGTTTTAGAAAGGTCTGATGACAGGTCTGTGTCCAAAAAGTGAAAGATACACCTCAAGATTCATCTGTGTCCTTGTTTGGCAATCTTTTTCTCTTATATAGACATTTTAAGGAGATGGAGAACATCAAGTTCACGCGAACATCAAAAGATACTGAGAACTGACGTTGACCATCAAAATAACTTGCTTGCCTCTGCTCAGAATTAAAGTATCCCTTTAAGGAATCAGAGATGTGTTAGGACAGAAATTTAAATGTTGAGTTGAGATTTTTCTGAATATTAGTAAAATTTCTCATGCCTGGTTTCTATATGGAGTTTTTGAATCCTAGGACTTGAAACAATATAGACACTGCCGTTAGCCTGTCTTGTGATGATCTGACCAGTTAACACATAACTTCTTCGCCACTTTTTATGTCCTTTTGTGCAGGTTCCAATAATGAAAAAAAAATTGATCAATTTTCCAAACTGTGTTTCAAGAATGTGCTCTCAAGAGAACAATTTACAGAATTTGTTCTGATATGTTATCATGTGGTCTTCTACTCCATGTGTAACAAGCTCTGATGCTCAGAATGCAGATTCTTCTTGACATATTTCCATTTCTCCCCTTCTGTTTCTTCTTCTCATCTCTTTAGTAGAAAGTATAATTAAGGTGATACAAGGTTCTGGGTCCCAGAAAGCAAAATGAAGCCAACTCAATATAGGTGCTCCATAGCCATTTGATAATCATACGATATCTTTAGCTAAAAAGTGATGATTTCTTTAGAGTTAATTTAACACATTGATAGTGTCAAAACTTTCAGAAGGACCTGTCTTAGCCCATTCCTCATCAAATTGCTTCTGTACCTCTCTGATGATGGACAATAACCTCTAAAAAATAATTCATGAGAATTTCCAGTTTCATTTTTTCTGTACTTATGAAATTTTAAAAACTCAAACTGTCAATAGCTGAAAGGACATTATTGTTGATGACAAGAATAATGACAAAGCTTAGAGCAGCTTGCTCAAAGTCACATAGTACCATAAATTAATCCATAAAGCTGAGATTCAATCCAAGTCTTAAAATTTGAGGCATATTCTCTTAACCATTATGATTCTTCAAATATTTACTTAGTGAAATTTTACATTATTCAAATTTAATTAAACAATTTAAGATAAAATAAATTCAAAATCTAATATTTTCCCATTCAAAATGTCTTTAGGCTAATACAGAGCTAGCCTAAATTATAAATATAGCTTCTACATAGTTTATCACTATGAGGACCAAGAAATAAGATGAAAATCCCAACTATATTGAATTAATATACAGAAAAACTAATGCCAGAACCATGAGAACATTTTACTGACTTTAAGATAACTGGAACTAAGGGAAAAAAAAACTGAGGTAGGTTTTGACCTGTCTTTGACCTGGCTTTTTGTGAGACTTGTGCCACCTGAGAAAAGGTAGAAAATTCACACTTCTGTCATCATATCAACATGAGCAATGACTCACGATTTGGGCACAATCACAACAAAAGCCTGGGCCATTTTGTCTCATTACACCTTGGATACTGGTCTTACTGCTTATCTACATGAAACGTACCCTGTGCACTGAGCAAGATATTACTACAATGAAGGCAGTTTTATATACCACATAAAGTAATAGACAAGAAATAGAGTGAAACTGGGAGTTTTGCATTCATTCTAAAAGTTATAGATCCAACAAATAAGGAGAAATTGTTGAGAGCTTAAGATGACTGAAAGAAAGAATTCTTGATAGCAGATAACTTAGAAATTATATTTAAAAATTAAGTTTAGCAGCTAGGAATATTGGAAAACAAGGCTCTACAAAACAATAGTAGAGCTTGCTTGGATTCAAACTTTAGAAGGGTTTTCTGTCCATTATCTTCTTTCTAAATGTGTAAAGAGTACACACACTCCATTATACAGGGAACAGGAACAAAGTCAATATCTTTTTCAGTCCATTGACATTGTGTGGAAATAGTTCTTTATTATGTAATCAAGAGAAGGAGTGAAGGCACATAGAGTTACACACACACACTCTCACTAGACTCTTATAAGATAAATGATTTACAAATATTTTCTCTTATTCTAAGTCTTTTTATTCTCTTGACAGTGTCCTTTGATACACAAAAGTTTTAAATTGTGATGAAATCCAGATTATCTTTTTTTTCTTTTGTTCCATGTTCTCTCCTATTATTTATACAACACACACATCAAAGCACTTAATAAATGTTCTTTCAAAGTGGAATCTCCATGAACTTCCCAAAAAGTGAATGGGATTTGATATGAAAACCATGGAAATACAGGTCAACAATTTCTCATCACCAATTCCAAAGTTCAAAAAGCTATTGAAATGAAAACTTTTTGTAGCTCAGTTGAGAGTTCAATCTGTCCTAAATGGTCATGAAACTACATGTAGTCTTCATTTATCTCACTTAGTGGGAATATTTGTCTATTTTGCTGCAGAAATATTAATGTTTGATTATGATTTGCTACCTCAGACCTCACTGAATCAAATATTGGTGTATGCACTGAATTACTTCTCTGAAATCCAAAATATTCTGAATTTTGAAGATGTTTTGTCCCAAGAGATGCCTAAAGGGCTTGTGAATCTGCAATGAAAATAGCAGCTAACAATGGTGTAATAGCATTTCAGTTTCTAAAGGGCTTTCCCGTACATTATCTCACTTGAGCTTCACCAAAGACTTTTTTTTTTTTTTTTGGTGAGGAAGATTGGCCCTGAGCTAACACCTGTTGCCAATCCTCCTGTTTTTGCTTGAGAAAGATTGGCCCTGAGCTAACACCTGTTGCCAATCTTCCTCTATTTGCATGTGGGTCACTGCCACAACATGGCTTGATGAGTGCTGTAGGGCTGTGCCTGGGAACCAAACCCGTGAACCCCAGGCCACCAAAGTAGAGTACGCCAAACGTAACCACTATGCCACCAGGCCAGCCCATCATCAAAGATTTTTGTAGTGACTATTATTCTATTTTACAAGTAAGAACGCTGTGTCTTAAAGAGGTTAAATGACTTTCCCAAAGGTGATAAAGCATAAAAACTGAGAGGTTGGATGACAAGTCTTCTGGCTCCACATCCCAGTGGATTGCACAGCTTCTATTGGCCAAGCACACAGGAGGGAATCTACTAAACAAGTTGACCTCCATGCAGTGTGATTCCCTTCAAAAAACAAAATATTAATAGATGTCGATTATAAGAAATAGTCTGAAAGTGAAGTGAGAAAAATGTGTAAAAGTAAGAAAACATGTATTTTCAGGAGAATGTAAACAGAAAAGGATACTATAGCTAATACTTACAGAGTTCTAAACCCTCAGAGACACATGATGGGGAAGGTACTGTTATTATCCCCACTTTACAGCTAAAGAAACCAAAGCATAGAGTTATGCACAACCTTGTCCATGAATACCTGGCTCAAGTAAGTGACGGAGTTTAGTTCCAGAGTTAGCACTGTTATCACTATTCCATACAATGTCACATTATTGATACCATGAAATACATTTTAAGGCAACATTAAACAGATTAAGTAGGTATTTTTTTTTTTTTCTTGGTGAGGAAGAGCAGCCCTGAGCTAACATCTATTGCCAATCCTCCCTATTTTGCTTGAGGAAGATTGGCCCTGAGCTAACATCTGTGCCAGTCTTCTCCTATTTTGTACATAGGTTGTCGCCACAGCATGGCTTGATGAGTGGTATAGGTCTGTGCCCAGGATTCGAACCTGCAAACCCGGACCGTGGAAGGAGAGTGTGCTGAACTTAACCACTATGCCATTGGGCTGGCTCCCTATGTAGGCATTTTTTTTTTTTATTAGCAAAGGACGTAGACCACAATGGTAATATAACTAAGAAACTTGGATGAACACAAATTATTGAATGTCGCCACAAGGCAAAGCAGTTAGAAAAGATGAAATTGACAAAATAGATTAAAGTCAATTTATAAATTGACAATAATGTATTAACATAATTTGTCTTTGATACATAATGTAGGTGATAATTACATGGATTAATTTAATATATTTGTATATAGAATTCTATTCTCTTCAGAAAAGGCTTTAGTTCCCTTTTGAATGCATTTGGAATATTTCAAAATTTGATCAATATGACTCAAGGAAAATATCAAATCCACAAAGCAGATATTTTAGAGGCTATATTATTTGGCTGCAATAGAAAAGAAGTTTAAATTAATAATAGTTAACCTCCCTCCAATAACAAAGAAACAAAATCACCCTCATCCAAAAAAAAATCAAGAAAAATTCCAAATGCGTAGAAATTTAAAACAAATCTACCTAAAACTTTTGCCAAAGAGGAAATAAAAACTGTAATTATAATGATAATAATACATATAAAAACTTATGGTATTAACCCCAAGATATGTAAAGAGGAAAATTGATATCATTTAGTGTTTTTATTATTAAAGAAAAAGTTAGAATAAATAACTAGGCAATCAAGAGAAGGCACACACAGACACACAAACACACACACATTCATATGCACACACTTCTAAGGAGAATAGGTACTCGTAGAAAATTAACAGAATTTACAAATTAAGATAAGATTAAATTTTTTGAAAGATAAACAACTGACAAAGCCATTCATGGAAAACAGAGAAATACGAATGCTTACTATTGTAAAATGGAGGATAAAACCACATGTAAAAAATAGTTTTTAACCTGAATAGGCCAATAACCATAAAAGATATTCAAAATGTAACAGCAAACACTTTTTATTACCACCATGCCTAAAGAGCTCTGCAGAAATTCTAGCAAGCCGTTGAAGAATAGATACTTCTATGTAATTTAATCAGTCTCAAAGCTTAGAAAAATGTAAAAAGCATGAAAAGATGTTCAATCATAATAGTAAATAGAGAAAATATGAACTATTAAAACAATAGAATATTATTTTTAACCATGAGATTTATCTAGTTTGAAAAATAGTGGTACTATCTGCTATTGCTGAGATAGTTAAGGAAAAAATCACATCTGGCTCGTGAATGCAAAAATTGATTGTGTTTTTTCTGTAGGCATTTGCCATAGACATACTGTAGGATATCTGAGCCAATAGTTCATATCTAAGAATTTGATGTAAGGAATTAATAAAAACAAAGTGTCTGCTCAGACATATGTATAAGAATCTATATTACAGTGTTGCTTTTTTAGTAACTAATAATAATATCAGTGTGGTGAAATCAATTTTGGTGCATCCATATTTCTATATAATGGACTATTATGAACTCATCATGAGAAATGATGTAGAGATCTATTTACTGACATGACAATATCTTCATCATTTGTGGAAAAATACAGGTAAAAATCTTTTAAAATTATTTCTTTATATTTTTTTGCTTATCCATATTACCTTATATATATTATAAAATATATAAAATTTATCATATTGTACATAATATTGTATGTAATATATATTATACATAATATTGTATGTCATACATATTTTGTATGTATTATATAAAATAATTGTTAAGTAGTTAATAGGTTAAGTACTACCCTAAGCATTTGGTAGCAACAAATGTTTGGAGAAGACTGGTTCATAGAACGGTTACAATTATAACTGAGTTAGAAGGATGGGCATTATTTCAGTCAAAGGAGGGTAATATAAGCAAAATCGAGGCAAAGAGTGAGGTGTGTTTGGTGGGTGACCTACGTTGGATGAGAAACATGAAAGAAATCTGATTTATGGTCAGTTTATACAAGACTTGTTCCTGCATTGATCATGAAAACCTGCATTTATCTGGAAACTTGGTCTTCTGGAGTGAAAAATCTTTTCTCTTGCTCTTCACAGGGACCCACTTGACTCTTTTAGAAACATGGTGTTTTTGGTAATTGATTCAGTAAGATTCTGTGATAGTTCCTGCCAGACACCTGGCACCCATTTGACATTTGATAAATGCCTCTTAAGTCTGAGCAGGACACAGCAGGTGCTCGGGCTGGCTCATGGTGGATTGTCTGCATCTTTATAAATAGCCCTCTATAGACTGTTTGCAGGCAGGCACACACCCACGACAGACTGTCATTTCCTGGCCTCTAATATTCTATTGAAAGTGCTGATGCAAAGTTGATCACTGAATAGAAACGGAGCCTGTATCAATATTCCTCATGATCCCAACTTTTGGCCATAACAAGCACGATTGATGTGAACACCCTGTACATATGCTTTTGTTTTCCTGTGTGAATATAGCTGCAAAATAGATTCCCCAAATGGGTCAAAAGAGTTGGCATGCTGAGCAACTTTTGTTGCTGTTTATTGTTCACATGTTAGCTATTTGCATGTCTTCTTTTGAGTAACGTCTTTTCAAATCCTTTGTCCATTTTTTTATTGGGTTATTTGTTTTTATGCTATTAAATTTTATGAGTTCCTTGTATTTTTTGGATATTTACCCTTTATTAGATATATGGTTTGCAAATATTTTCTCCCATTCCATAAGTGGCCTTTTCACTCTGTTGATTGCTTCCTTTGCTATGCAGAAGCTATTTAGTTTGATGCAAACTCACTTGTCTATTTTTGCTTTTCTTGCCTTTGTTTTGGTATCATGACCAAAAAAATCATTACCAAGACCAATGTCAAGAAATTTTTCCTTATGTTTTATTCTAGTAGTTTTACAGTTTCAGGTCTTACATTTAAGTCTTTAGTCCATTTAGAGTTGATTTTTGTATATGATGTGGCATAAAGGTACTCTGTCATTCTTCTGCACGTGGATATCCAGTTTTCCCAACACCGTTTATTGATGAGACTATCTTTTCCCCACTGTGTGTTCTTGGCACCATTGTTTAAGTTATGGTTGGCCATAAATGTGTAGATTTATCTCTGGGCTCTCTATTCTGTTCCACTGGCCTATATATCTGTTTTTATGCCTGTAATATATGGTTTGATTACCAAAGATTTGTAATATATTTTGAAATCAAGGAGTATGAAATACAAATTAAAACCACAATGAGATACGATCTCACACCTATTAGGATGGCTATTATAAAAAAAAAAAAAGTGATCACAAGTGTTGGTGAAGATGTGGAGGAAAGGGAATCCTTGTACACTATTGGTGAGGATGTAAATTAGTACAGCCACTACAGAAAACAGTATGGAGGGTTTTCAAAGAGTTAAAAATAGAACTTCCATATGATCCAGCAATTCTGTCTGGGTATATATCCAAAGGAAATGAAATCTGGATCTTGAAGAGATATCTGCACCTCTGTGTTCATTGCAGTATTAGTCACAATAGCCAAGATATTGAAACAACCTAAATGTCTGCCAGTGGATGAATGGACGAAGAAAATGTGATATGTGTATATATATCTATATATATATACACACACACACATATAACAGAATACTATTCAGCCTTAAAAATGAAGGAAATCCTGCTATTTGTGATAACATGGACGAACTTGAAGCACATTATGCTAAGTAAAATAAGTCAGATGCAGAAAGATAAATACTACATGATCTCATTTCTATGTGGAATCTAAAATAGTCAACTCATAGAAACAGGGAGTAGAATGGTAATTGCTGGGGTGGCGGAGGGGAAATGAGAAGATGTTGGTCAAAGGGTACAAAGTTTCAGTTATACAAGATGAATGAATTCTGGAGATCTAATATATAGCATGGTGATGATAGTTAACAATACTGTATTGTATACTTGATGTTTGCTAAAAGGGTCGACCTTAAATTAAATCTTCTCACCCCACACACACACACTCGCACACACACACACACACACACACACACACAATTGTAATTATGTAGAGATGATGGATAAGCTGTTTAGTTTGATTGCAATGATATTTTCACAATATATACATAAATCAAAACATCGAGTTTTATACCATGAATATATACAATTTTTATATGTTAAAGATATCTTAATAAAGTTTAAGAAAAGAAGGGAAAAACATGTGCATGCTGTAAATCTCCTTCTCCTTTCCCTCCTTTCTCCTTCTGGGTCTTTCTACCACACTATCTCCTTCATTCTGTGGTAGCTATACTATTGTGCTTATAGACACTGCAGTGGTTACTTTGAAAAAAAAAAAAACGAAGAAAGCTTTTTTGCCACAATATTTCTACATCTTGGCACTATTAACAGTAACTGTAATGAATTGTCATAAAACATGGGAGAGTCTCCATGGACTTTGTTAACTTTTCAAATTAAACTTGATTGATGTTTTATAGCTTCACATTGAGATTTTACAATGCTGTCTTTAGTGAAATTATTTTATAGAACTAACCCTGTGAACTAAATTAATTATTTTAAAACTTAACACCATACAAAAAGTTCTCTGGTTCTTAGATAAAAAAAATGAGCAATGAAAATTTAAGCAATATGAAGATTATTGATTAAAATGTATAGAGTTGTATTATCTATTAAAAACATTACTATAATTTATTAAAACAAGTTTCTATTTATACAAAAGTTTCGAAGACCACAGAATAAGCAGATGATTGGAAATATAACAAGTTTTTGTAAGTTTTTGCCTCTATCGTTTAGATCAATACTGAGCAGAGGTAAATATATTGTTTTTTCCCCAGTTAGATTACTTACTACAGGAATTCCTGGGTTAACCATTCTTATAATGACTGGATCTAGTTCTTCATAGACATGAAAGAAAGGTTGCAGGGAGTATCTTCTTACCAAAGACTAAAAGGATTTAGGACATTAAAAAGTGTTAACTCTGGACTGGTCCAGTGGCACAGTGGTTAAGTTCCATGCGTTCCGCTTCGGCAGCCTGGGTTCGTGGGTTCAGATCCCAGGTGCCGACCTACACCACCCATCAAGCCATGCTGTGGCAGCATCCCATATGCAAAATGGAGGAAGATGGGAACAGATGTTAGCTCAGGGCCACTCCTCCTCAAGCAAAAAGAGGAATATTGGCAACAGGTGTTAGCTCAGGGCCAATCTTCCTCACCAAAAAAAAAAAAAAGTGTTATGAAATTGATTTGTCTCCTTAATTGAGTTTTATAAGAAGCATTAAAGGTAAAGGAATTGGGAGTCTTGTGGATGACTGATAAGAAAATAACCCATGAGATGGATTTGTCTCACAACATGGAGATCAACTGCATGAGAAGATGTATTAAATACAATCTGACTTACTGCTAATACTTGGGTTTAAGTAAAGCTAATAAATATGCTTTACACATACACACACGCATATGCAAACACACACACAATATATTAACAAGTTGTGTAATCTCTATAAAGAGTCTAGTCATAGGTTCCTGCAATTTTATAGTTCCAATTTTGAAAGACTTGTTTTAATAATGCTGCTAACTATATTTTTTCTTAATTATTGAGTTATAATTAAAATATCACGTAATTCAACAATTTAAAGTATACAACTCAAAGGTATTTAGTATATTAACAAAGATGTAACTATCACCACAATAAATTGTAGGACATTTTCATCATCCCCTAAAATCACCCCGTACCTATTATCAGTTACTCCCCTTTTGCGTCCAACTCCACCATTCCCTCCCCCCAGCCCTAGGCAATCACTAGCCTACTTTTTGTCTATAGATTTGCCTATTCTGAACATTTCATATAAAGGGAATCATAAAATATGTGATCACGCTTAGCATAACTTTTTCAAGATTGATCCATGCTGTAGTATGTATCAGTACTTCATTCCATTTTATTTCCAAACAATATTCAATTATGTGGATATACCATATTTCATTTATCTATTCATTAGTTGACAGAAATTGGAGTCATTTCCACTTTTTGGCTATTATGACTAATGCTGCTGTGATCCTTCATGGACACTTTTTTTGCATGGACATGTTTTCATTTTTCTTGGGTATATATCTAAGAGTAGAATTCCTGGGTCATATAGTAATTCCATGTTTAACTTTTGAGAAACCCACAGATTCTTTCAAAGTGGCTACACAATTTTACATTCCCACTGACAATGTATGAGAGTTCCAATTTCTCCACTTCTTCTCCAACATTTGTTGTTATCTGCCTTTTTTGATTATAATCACCATAGTAGGGGCCAGCCCTGTGGCTTAGCGGTTAAGTGCGCGCGCTCTGCTACCAGCGGCCTGGGGTTCAGATCTCGGGCGCGCACCGACGCACCGCTTCTCCGGCCATGCTGAGGCCACGTGCCACACACAGCAACTAGAAGGATGTGCAGCTATGACATACAACTATCTACTGGGGCTTCGGGGAAAAAAAAGGAGGTGGATTGGCAATAGATGTTAGCTCAGAGCCGGTCTTCCTCAGCAAAAAAATAAATAAATAAATAATCACCATAGTGGGTATGAAGTTGTTTCTCTTTGTGGTTTTGATTTGCATTTTCCTGATGGCTAAGGACGATAAACATCTTTTCATGTGCATCGGCTTTTTATATATCTTCTTTGAAGAAATGTCTATTTAGATTCTTTGCCCATTTTCTAAAGGAGTTGTATTTTAATTATTGAGTTGTGAGAGTTCTTTATAGATTCTAAATACAAATCTCTTATCAGATATATGATTTAAAAACATTTTCTCCCATTCTGTGGGTTGTCCTGTCACTTTCATGATGGTGTTCTCTGAAGTACTAATTTTTAAAATTTTTATGAAATTCAATTTTATTTATCTTTTCTTTGGTTGATTGTGCATTAGAAATTACATCTAAGAATCTTTGCATAACTCAAGGTCACTCTATGTGTTCTTCTAAGAGATTTTTAGTTTTATTTTTATATTTAGATCTTTGATCCATTTTTAATTAATTTTGTGTATGGTGTGAGAAAGGGATCCAAATTGATTCTTTTGCATGTGGCTATCCAGTTGTCTCAGCACCATTTGTTGAAGAGAACTTTCTTTCCCCATTTAATTGTCTTGGCACTCTTGATGAATACTGATTAAGTTTTGAAGATGATTTTATTATATTGGCTACCCTAAAAAGTAATTTCAGATATGTTATCCCTGTAGCTACAAATGTTAACCTTTGAAAAGAAGTAAGTGTTCTATTACTAATTGATAACTATACTTTATACGGTTTAGTGATTATTTTAACTCCTTTGAGATTATAAATGCTACAGTATCAGAGATGCTCTTCATGTCTTATTGCTTACAACTTTAATCAAAGTTAATAACATAAGAGCTCTCTTGTGTATGTATGTTTACCTGCATGTGTGTTCATGTGTTCGTATGTGTGTGAGTCAGAGAGATTATGTGTGTTAGTATGTCTGAGGTAAGAATGTGCTAAATTCTGTTATTAATATATAATAGTGGAGTCATATCTAACATGAGCTAAGTTCTAGAATCAGCTAATAAGTTGAAAAAATATAAAAATTCACTTGTGAAATCTCTTAAGTTGCGTAGACATGGGTTATTGAAATTTCAACATCCAAGATTTTTTTTTTTAGTTTGCATTTTAGAAAAAATCGGGATGGAGGTTGAAAGCCAATAAGTTGCTGTCACATCCATATTGTTCCAGCCCTGAAGAGTGCAGCTAAAAATTACTTTCTTCTACCTATCATTATGAAAGACATCATATTCAAAAATTTTTTACTGAAATAAATGAATAAGAAAAAAACTAGATGTGTCTTATCTAGCCAAAATAAAAAGATCATTAAAATTACAGACCAATTGGTAATTCTATGTACAAATGAGGTTCAGGATATTTACCCATAGAAGTCACATTTAGTCCTCTGTTATAAATTATTATCTGTTCTGTTGCTTGTAGTTCTTAAATATATAGCAGCAAGATGACGAAGCTGCAAATAAGTGAAAGAATAAGAAATATTTAACAAATTATACAAAATCTAAAATTATAAAAGCTCAGAACCCCCGAGATTATCATTGAAATGCATTGCATTTCCAACCAAGGCAAATGTAACTTTCGTTCAATATACTCAGTTTGAGAACATAAGAGTGAATGTCCTTCATGTTTGAAATCCTTCCACAAAATGGGAACGACATAAGATCTTGTTCTGCGTAGCCACCCAGTTGCCAGGTCATGTTGACTACCTTTATAGCGTCTCTCATGTCTACCTCCTACTCTCTATGCTGACAGCAGCTATATGTTCTCTCTAAAAAATTATCAGTCTTCTCTCTGCTCCTTCTATTTCTATCCCTTTCTTGATCCAAACCCTCCAAAAAAGTTCTATAATGTCACTGTTCTGTTAAAAAGCACAAAACAAAATTTCAATGTTTCAATATTGCCCACAGAATAAAGGGAAAAGAGGCAAAGTGTGGAAGTGTGGCAGTCCGTTTCTTGGATATCAGCTTCTGACTGAAGTGGTTTATTAGATTGACAGATTGAATCAATAATTCTGAAATATATTTAACCACTGTCCTAGGGCTTATATTTGATATGCATTATATATGACTTGAGCCATTGTGTTAGTCCAAGTCCTATGAGAAGCAGATGCCAAGATTGGATTACACATGCAAGACATTTATTAGGGATTTTGCTCAATCTGTGAGCAAAGATTGGAAGAGAGTCAGAATAGAAGAAGAGGGCTATCAGCCCATGATGCAGGTGTGGTCTCAAGTGAAGGAAGAAGGTGGGGTGGAAGCATCTTAGTCTGCAGTGAAGTTCTCAGGAAAATTAGACAAGGCTGTCAGGGGAGTTCTCAAGCCAAGGTTGCTCCTGAGAGGAATACTGTGTCTCCCAGGAATGGGCCTACATTGACATCCCTGCTGTGTTCAGTAACTGGCTGAGAGCAACTATGGGAACCGTGAACTTGGTACAAACACGATGTTGAATTTCGGCATACAACAGCTGGAGCCCCCTGTAGCTCAAGATCTGAAAACTTCATTGTTACGGCTGCCACAAGTCTACAATGCACCCTCAAAAGGAATGATTTCCACCTATATCATGCTTTGCGGGTTGTGATGGCTGAGAAATATCTGGAGGAATTCCCTTAATGGCAGTTTTTGTATTACCTGTAGAAAATAAGTTTCCAACTGAACAAATTAAAATACATATATTTCATGGTGAACCACTTCTGAGTAATTAATTCATCAAGGTCCATCTGAAACAAAAGAGCAAGCTTTAATACAAGTGTTTCAAAGCGATTGTCCCATTTTACATTCCCACCAGCAATATACCGAAGTTTAATTTCTACACATCTTCACCAACACTTGGTAATGCCAGACTTTTACATTTTGGCCAATCTAGTAAGTATATAGCCGCATCTCATGGATCATGCTTTTGATACTATATCTAAGACCTTTTTGCCTTATCCAAAGTCACAAAGATTTTGTCCTATGTTATCATTTAGTTATAATTCTAGTTTTACACTAAGATCTCTGATCCATTGTGAGTAAAATTTTTTTCGTGATATGAGGTGTTGATCAAAGTTCTTTTTTTTAAATATGTATAGTCAATTGTCCCAGCATGGTTTGTGGAAAGGATTATAATTTTTCCACTGAATTGCCTTTGCAACTTCATAGAAAATCAGTGGTCTGTACATATTGTCTATCTGTTCTGTTACATGGATCTGTTTATCTATATTTCTGCTAATACCACAGTCTTAATTCCTACAGCTTTAAAGTAAATCTTGAAGTCAGATAATTTTAGCCCCCAACTTGATTCTTCAAATTTGTTTTGCCTGTTCTAGAGATTCTTTTATTTCAATATAGATTTTAGAATCTACTTTAATTTCCACACACACAAAAAAATCTGGTAGGATTTCAACTGGGATTGTGCTGACTCCTTAGATAAATTATGGGAGAATTGACATCTTAAGTATGTTGAATCTTCTGTTTCGTGAACATAGTCTGTCTCACCATTTATTTAGGTTCTCTTTAATTTGTCTTAATGGTATATTGTAAGTTTAATCATACAGCTCTTATAATTTTTGTCAGATTTATTTTTAAATATTTCATTTTTTTCCTTTCTTTTTTTGTGAGATTAGTCCTGAGCTAACATCCGTGCCCCTCTCCCTCCACTTTATGTGGGATGCCTGCCACAGCATGGCTTGATGAGCAGTGTGTAGGTCTGTGCCCGAGATCTAAACCTGTGTATGCCCGGCCGCCAGAAGTGGAGCACGCGAACTTAACCACTATCCCAACAGGCCGGCCCCAGTGTTTTGTATTTTTTATACTGTTGAAATGGTATTTTTAACTTTGACTTCTCTACGTGCTTTGCTAGTACTATTGCTCTTTGTATATGGTTCTTAATTTAAACCTACTAAATGACTTATTAGTTCTAGTAGTTCTATAGTCAATTTCTACGTGTGTAGATTTTCTACTTATAATGTCATGTCATTTTTGAATTGAGACAGTTTTACTTCTTCCTTTACCATCAGTGTGACTTTTATTTCTTTTTCCAGCCTTATTATGCCAATTAGACCCCTCAGTAGAATGGTGAGTAGAAGTGGTAAGAATGGACATTTTACCTTGTTCCTGATCACACAGAGAAAGCTTTCCTTCTCTCACCGTTAAGTATGATGTTATCTGTAGGTTTTTCATAGATGCCGTTATTTAGATTGAGAAGGTTCAATTTTATTGCTGAAATTTTATCAGGAAGGGTTTCATAATTTGTCAAGTGCTTTCTCTGCAACTGTTGAGATGACCTTATGGTCTTCTTTTTTTTAGTTTGTTCATATGATGACATTCCTGGGATAAAATCCACTTGGTCACATGTATACATGTATTATCTATCTTATATATTGTTGGACTCAATATTAATTAATTAACATTGTCAATTATACATATTATTATATATAATAATACAATATAATAAGTATATAATATACATAATCTATAATAATATATTATAATATAATAATTACTAATTAATTATTTAAATATTAGATAATAATATGAATATTAAGTACATCTAAATGATAGGGGAAAATCCTATGTATGTACCATGTCTAGTGGTCTTCATCCACATGTTGATTTATATTTTCACTTGGTATTTTCCTTCTGCCTGAAGAGCTTTGTTCATCATATCTAGTAGTACAGGACTGGTGATGATAAGTTATTTCTCCTTTTGTGTGTCTTAAAAGTCTTTATTTTCTTTTTTGAAAGATAATTTTACTGGAGCTAAAATCCTAGGTTGACAGGTTTTTTATTTTTCCTGTGCTGAAAAGATGCTGCTGCGCTGTTTTTTATCAATTGCATTTTTCCTGACAAGAAAATACTGTCATAATTTCCTTTGTTCCACTGAAAGCAGTGTGCTTTTCTCCTTCTCTGGTTGCTTCTAAGATTTTTCTGTTTATTACTGATTTTGAGCAATTCGATTGCTTGGTATGAGTTTCTTCATTTTTCCTGTCGTTTGGGTTTGGTGAACTTGGATCTATGGATTTATAGTGTTCATCACATTTGAAAAAAACTTTTGCCATTATTTATTCAAATATTTTCTGTCCCCTGCTTTGAGGATTCTAATGCCACATATAGTAGGATTCTTGAAGTTGTCCTACAGCTCCTTGATACTCTTTTTATTTATTTTTTATTTGATTATTTCTCTGTGTTTAATTTTGGATAGTTTCTATTGCTATGTCTTAAAGTTCATGAATCTTTTCTTCTGCAAAGTCTAATCTGATGTTGATCCCATCAAGTGTATTTTTCATCTCAAACATTGACATTTTCATCTTTAGAAGTTCATTTATAGTTTTTCTGTTTCCTCCAAGTCACTACTTAACTCATTGAACATGAGAAATATAGTTACAAAGCAGTTCTAATGGCTTTATCTTCTAATTTTAATATCTATGTCAATTTGGGTCTCTTTCAATTGACTGATATTTCTTCTCAATATGGTCATATTCTTGCTTCCTTGTATGCCTAGTAATTTTGGATTGGATGCCTGACATAGTGAATTTTATCTTGCTGGGTGCTAGATATTTTTGTATTATAAATGCAAAAAATTCCTATAATTATTCTTGAGCTTTGAAATTATAATAAATTTCTTATCTCTTAGGCTAATTGGGGGTTTGGGTAGGTAGGACTGGTAGGAATTAATGGTTGGGAAATACCAATGACTGCTTAGTACTGTTCACATCTACCTAGAAAGATTCCAAATGAGTTATGCCTATGATATTTATTTATCTTCTGCAAAAATGTAAGTACACATTATTAATGGGCTGTTTGATACACTGTAAGTTATAAATAACTACAATTGGCTGAATATTTTCTCGGAAATATTAAGATACAGATCCGAAGATCTGACTCTATCACTTAAAAATGTAGTAGTTCACACATTTAATATTTTCCTGAGGCATTCTCTTTTCCCCTGAGCAATACGATGCAATTCACTTTGACTGTCTAGATTATTGAGAAAAATACAGAAAGATACAAGAAGAAAATTATCAAGGGCTTTGAAATATCTAAGTGGGTCATAAAACTATGTCTCAATTTTGTTCTCACTTTTTTGTTCTTATCACTCCCATCATTGCCAGACTCCTGCTTGGACACTCTCCAAGGCATTTTGACATTTTACTGAACCTCTGCCTACAGTGTTTTGAATTATAGAGATTAGACTACTTCATGGTTAAGCCTCTTTCTATATACTGGACCTCTTCTTGAGGCAAAAGTAGATCTGCTTTCCGATGGTTATCGAGATGCATTTAGTTTGAAACTCAGGGGAAAAGCTGAGAAAATTTATGCTCAGCACCATGAAGATTCAAAGTAGTACCAGAGTTTACCTTCTGTTTTGCTTTTCACATTTGCACATTCCCATGGGGCAGTGAATATTTACTATCTCACTATGGAAAGACTACTTCTGCTCCAGTTGAATAACAGTCTATGGTTGTATTTACATGACCTCCATCTAGTGAAGCAGATAACTTCAAGGGTCATGGAGAAATTTCACATAATCCCATTGTAAATCACGGGAAAAAGGGCTGTGGGTGTATTGTATGAGATGGAAGTCCAATTCCTGCTGCAAACGTAATCATAGAAAGTATTCATGATTAGCTTATATTCTATAGACATCTAGTTTTATTTGCATCTAACGAATGTCAATCTTTATTGCCTTTCTTTGTAAAGAAAACTATGTTTCTTTAAAGTGAATAAAATCAGATTTTAATTGTGAGACTTCAAAAGATTTTAGTTTTTGGTACATTTAAAAGCATTGAATGTTTAACGTGGCTTTATTTATGAGAGACCCTATTGCTTAGATTCCTCACTTAATAACTGCAGACTCATTCTTTTGAAGAGATAGATCTACTACTAACACTTCAATGAGTCTTTCTTACTTGGAGAAATATATGTCCTGGAATGAGTCTTTTTGTTATGTTTAGTAATGGAGCAGAATTGGAATAATTGATGAATCAACCAAAAGTGCTAATTCATAGAATAAAGAATACATCACTATTACTCTGGAAAAATGAATTATTTAAGCAAAACACAGAAATATATATTATGGACATATACAAAATCTCAAATATGTGGAATAATTTTTCACAAAGGCCTCATCACTCAAAGTCAAAAGTCCATGGTAAATTATGAAGATCTTTGCCTCCTGAGGGAGAACAAGAGATTTTCCATGCCTTTATAGAAGCAACATCTTCCTTATACATTAGAAGACTGAGTGATAACAGTACTCTGAGGCATTCCTTACGATATTCTTCCTAAACTCAATAATCCCTAATTTTGATTGTATTTTTAGTAACCTTTATAATATGTTATATAATACCTTTATAATAGCATATATAATTTGTTGTATAATTATAACAAAATTCATTATGTTTTATAATTTTTATTGTTTAAGAATGTCTCTTCTGATGCAACTCCTAATTCTTTCATTCTCAGATGGACCATATTTAAAGATTAGTATAGCAACATATTAACTTTCTGTAAAGAACAGTCTGTCAAAAAATTTTTTATTGACTCTGATATAAAATACAATGAATTAATAAAACAGCTTTCCATGGTTTCATAAAACAATGCCACACTAATGTCTTAACAGTGAAAAGAAAATTGTGGGCTTTGAGACAGAAGCATGTTAGCCTGTCACAATACATGCCACCAGTTTGAAAATAGCATATTTTGTACCAAGGTTTCCACTAGGTCTTTGGTGAATCTGCCTGCCTTGAAATGAATTGCTGCTTTATTGGAGGAGCTTCCTGCCCAAGACAGAAGTGGGATCACAGTTCAAGCTATGAGATTTTCTCAGAGTTTTTTCTCCTGATGCATTACTTTTCATTGTATATATTTTTTTAACACTGTAAAAGTAATGCAGTATAAAAGTAATGCATCCTTGCATTGAGCATATGTTCCAAACTAATATCATGAGCTACAATTAACATGATATTTTTTACCAATTAAAGGATAAAATTAAAACAAGAGAGAGAGTGAACGGAAGGGTGAAAGTAATGCAGACGAAAATTCATAATTATTATGGTCATACAATTTTGATATCTGTGGAGATTTATGATATGGGAAAGAGGTAAGAGAAATACAAAGAGAACACCAAGAGGGGAAGATGAAAAATGAAAACAGTAGAGTACTTGGTATCCAGAATCTGCTAACAGGGTAGAGGAAAACAGTTGGAACATTGACCAGGATGGCTGAGCACTGGGAGAAGGTTCTGGCAACTATCCTGATTGGATAGCAAGTTGACTCAAGGAAAATAGAGGGGGCTCAGTCAGAGGAAGAATCCAAATTATAGTCAACAGAAAGACAAAGGTCCATACTAAGAAGACAATGAAGCATCAGGATCAAGAAATGAGACAAGTGATCATGACATTCAAACTTGGGAAATTTCAGATCAAGACAAGATGCAGAATCTAAAGCAGGTTGGAAGAAATGGTGCAGAGTAAGTGTTGGAAGCCTCCATGAAAGTGGCAATTGCATCACGTAGCAAGGATGGGTTTCTTGGAATTAGCCACTTGGCATCTCCTGCCAGTTGACACTATGATCTAGCCACACTGAGTTTCTCTCTGATTTTGAAAAAGCCTCTGCAAGATTATTAAAGTACAATTGAGAACGTAGTAAATGATATGAGAGGCAACCAATACTAGAGGAGTTTGTTGGAGGGTCACACGGCTTCTGTGCTGTGGTTATAGGAGAGGATGACAAGATAGTTTAGGGAAACCTATGTTTATGCAGTGTTCTCAACCTGTTCTTGAATGTCTCCTAATGTGCAAGTCCTTCAGCATCCTCCACCATGAAATTATGTGAACCTAAAGCAAGATATAAAGGAAAATAGGAATCTGATAAAAAAAAAAAAGACAAAGAATAATCTATATTACGGTCCGTTGAATGCAAATAAGAATAATTGTTTTGAAACGTTCAACCTTCTTTTTTGTTAACCTTATTTCATTTCCTGCAGCCTTTCAGTTTATTGCCCCAGAGAGAAGTGAGGGCAAATGGAAAGAAGAATGATATGGCATGAGTGAATTCGCCATAAGAAATAGAGAGACCTTCTAGTGGTGGAGGGAAGGGTGAAGCTCAGATGCAAAAGAGGAGAGAGCACAGCAGGAGGTAAGATATGAATTTTCCTACTGCCTTCTTTGTGTTGAACATCCTCAGGGCAAGAGAGGGGCATGTAGAAACACCTAATACGTTAGGGAAGATGCAAGAAGCTCAAGTTTGGTTCTCTATTCCCCGTTTTGTGGTGTTATGGAGACTAGAAGCCTTCTAGAGAGGTCCCACATTTGGCATGGTGCAGTGGCCATTATGAAGAAGAGTGGAAGGAGGTCCAGATAGATCTGCTGGATAGCACTGCAGGTGGCCTACAGCCTGGATGTACCATAAGGGAGGTCCAGAGATTAGGGAGGGAGTGACAAAATACAAATCTGTGGGCGTGAATAAGCCATGATTTAGGGAAAGGCAGACACACCCATAGCCAGAGGCCAGACTGTACAGGGACTCTATTTAAGTGTGGCTGTCATCTGTAGGCTGCCCTGCCTGCCTCCCCCCAGAGAACAACTGACCTACATGTCCAGCCAAAACCTCCACCGCAGTGTAAAGACTGGAGACCCCTTCCCTTGCGTCCACCAAGGACAGCCAAACTCCCCACACTCAGAGATATCTTGAAAAGGTAGAAGGGGTAGGAGCACATTTTAAAAGGAGTAAAAAGGCCTTAATATGAAGTCCGAACTTTAAGGTTCAGCATTTACGAAAAAGCGTCTATTCTAAAACAGATAAGATGGAGTTACTACTAAATAGCTCTTTTCCTCTGGGGGAAAAAGGCTTTTCTATTTGCTCAAAATAAAAGCACTTCTGTAAGTGCCTAATGAAGCAGCATGTGTAAAATGTGTGTAAGGAGTACAAAAGGAGAGATTCAAGGTCAAAGGTCAAAATAAACTTTGGTTTGTTTAATAGCTTTTTGAGTAAAGAATAACAACAGCGAAAAAAGATTTTTCATTTCTATCTCAGATTTACTTCCAAAACAAGTTTGACACAAATTAGAGTCGATGTGTTTTTTTCTTTTTCTTTTCCATTTTTTTCTCATCTCTTTTCTTTTCTTCTTGCCTCCTCCCCCATCCCCACCCTTCTTTTGGACAATCTGGGATACTTTAATCTGTATTTTGTTTCTTTCACTAATTCTGGAACAGTCCAAGACATGATATAAATACATACATTTTTCAGTGAGGAAGATTGTCCTTGAGCTAACATCTGTGCCAATCTTCCTCTATTTTGTATATGGGACGCCACCACATCATGACTTGATGAGCAGTGTTTAGGTCCATGCCTGGGATCTGAACCCGTGAATGCTGGGCCACTGAAGTGGAGCAGGTGAACTTAACCACTATGCCACAGGGCTGGCCCCAAGACATAATATTTTGTAAAGACTGCCATGTCCTCATTCAAGCTTTCCTCTCTTTTTGGAACTCTAAATTATTCGCATGTTAAACTTTAATTTAGTCTTCACGTCTCTCAAATTTTCTTTCAGATTTTCACACTATTTGACTCCTTCTGTTGCATTATATATATATTTAAACTGACATCCAGTTTACTACTTTTCTCTTTAATTGATTCTACTGTGTTCTAAACTTGTTCATGGAATTTTACTTTTAGTGATTTAATTTTGATTTTGAAAAGGTTTATTTGGTTCTTTTAAAAGCTTATCTTTTATTATTTTAACCATATTTTACTTTTTTGAAATGTATTCAACCTCCTCTTTTATTTTTCAAACATATTGAATATGCGTGTGTGTGATGTAAATCCCAGTATATACATTTTGCACCTCTGATTCTGCTACTGTTTTCCTGGCTCTTGATCACGGTACCCTCTTCCCTTGTGACCTGGTGATTTATTTTTATTTGTGACTCACATTCCTTGGAAGTTTAACTGTGAGGATTATCTGAAGTGAGTTCCTGCAGAGAGGATCTGAACATGCTTCTGACATTTTCCAGGGGGCACTATCAACATTGGATCAAAGTTGAAACAAAAATTGAAACAAAATTGAACAAAACACTTGAAACAAAAATTCTTTACCTGAGAGGGTTTTTTCCTCCCAAATCTGTGTAAGTTTAAGCTGTAAACTCATATAAGAACTGCCTTCAGACCCTATTTTCTCCCTCTAGCACTAAGGTTCAAGACAGGTACCTCCATATAGAAGCAGAGGGTGACAAAGGTGGTTTATTTCTCCTTCAAGTTTACACTAAGTATGTAATCTGTGAAGTAAAGCTAAGTTCATCCAAGTTCAACAAGGGACTGTGGATAAAGACCTCTTCAGTTCTCTGAGAATGTTTTTGGGTTGTAGCTTTCACATATTCTATAACATATGAAAATTTCTTAATTTTTTTACCAGCTCATCATGCAATTAAAAAATGACTTTTACATTGTACCTGATTGTATTAAATGTTATCAGTAGGAAGGTAATTCAGGTTGTGAAGTGAAACAGGGGAAATGTAAGTCTTCACTCCAATAAAGAAAGAATATTTATAGAACACAACAGGTAATTAAAATGCCTATAAAAATGTATATTGCACTGTTATGGGTTGAATTTTGTCCTCCCCAAAATGATGTGTTTGACTGTTAACCCCCAGTAGTTAGGAATGTGACCTTATTTGAAGATAAGCTCTTTACAGAGGTAATCAAGTTAAAATGAGGTCATTAGGGTATTCCCTAATCTTGTATGACTGGTATTCTTATAAAAATCTTGGATATAGAAGTTTAGTGGTGGACAAAATACACATGGTCTCCTGTGAGTCTTTGAGTAGTCTAGAAGAGCCTAATAATTATCACATAAGCCAAGAAGTAAACGAGGTGGTTTCAGGCAGTCACAGGTATTCTGTAAGCCTTAAAATAGTATTAGAGTAGGGGTGGGTGGGGGTTCAGGGTCTTTAGCAAGATCGTTAGGGTGGTCTTCTGAAGGAGTTCACATGAACTGAGATATTAATGATGAGAAGGCAACCATGGGACACTCCTGGCGGCATCCAGAAAGAGGGAACAGCAAAGGCAAAGACCCAGAGGAAGGAAGCGGCTAGGAAGCTGAGGGAAAAGAATAAAGGTCACTGTGGCTATGGAGTAGTGAATGATGGGGCCTGGTACCTAAGACCATAGAGCCAGCTCTTGTAACAATAAGTCAACCGATGTCCACTCCATGGACACTAAATGCTCAGGGTATTATTCAAGGGGATTTCCTACATAGAGTTCAGTGGGTTCACAATAATAAAGCACTTGGCTGCCTAGAAAATAGCTTCACCTTTCTATCCAAATACCAAAATCTAACACACTGAAGAGTGCACAAATAATAAGAGAGAGGTTGATGCTTCCATCTTACATCCTGGAGCTCCAATTCTAGAGGCATCTCTTGTTCCCATTTTACATGTCATAAAACTGATACTTGGAGAGGTTTATCCCTACCCTGGGACCCCAGAGCTCGTAAGTAGCTCTCTCTTTTTTTAAATCCCAACTATATCTCATATTACTCTACCCGTTACAAATAAACTCCACTACCTCTGAGGACAAAATGAGTCCATCATTCAGGAGATCTGTTTATATCAAGAAAAAGGCGTAGAACTTGTTAATCAGCTCTTGGCTTCTCCAGCAGTTCAGAATGTGGCTGATCATTTCACTTAATTCATTCAAGAAATACTGATTGAGTTCCTGTTGACTACTGGACTTTCTCTTAGAAGTGGGGCACATGGCATTGAACAGGACAAAGACAGGTCCCGTTAGCTTATGTTCTAGTTGGAGAGAGAGACAATCAACAACAGCATTAAAAAAGCAAAAAAAGTCTTGGACACAGAGACAGACATACACACAAGGAGAATGTCATGTGAAGATTAGAGCTATGCTGCCATGAGCGTGGGAAGCTAATACCCTAACGTTTATCATTTACTATGCACCAGGTACTCTTTTGCATGCTTTATCTGTATTAACTCACTTAATATTCAACTCTATGAGGTGGGTACTATTGTCATCCCTATCTTACAGATGAATTAACTGGTGTATAGAGAGGTTTAATAACTTGCCCAAAGACACACAGCTTGTAGATGCAGAACTGGGATTCAAATTCAGGTAGTCCGAAGTGTGCAGATCCTTTAAAAATATTTTAATATAGATATTTTTTAACGCATAGCTTATAAAGTGTGTATACCTGTCTGCTTCTTGATGTGCCTGTGATATGATCCAGCCACTGTTAATAGCCAAGAAACAGAGGAAAAGCTTTTTCTAATATTTCCTGATCTACTTTCACATTTGTCTCTTTCTTATTTTCAGTCCTCTGCCTTCCATTTTCTGCTTCAGATTTTAATGATCTTTATGAAGACATTTATCTAATTTAGTTCATCATAGTCCCTTCTTTGCTGATAATTCAATTACCTGCCATTTTGTCTCTGCATATTTACAGCTACAGAGAAGGGACAACCCTGTTCTTTTGGTGGAATTCATGACCACTGAGGCATCTGTCCACAACTTGGTGGACAGGGAGAGACTGGCTAGTATGTTTAAAACTGCAAAAGCATTAGAACCAGAGAAATCGTTACTTGAATAATACCTCCAACCACTTGGAAGTGTGTGACCATTTTCAAGTCATTTAAACCCTCAGCCTCAATTTTCCCATCTGTAGCGTGGGGACAGCAACACCACCCTTCTCACAGGACTCTTATTTGGATCACCTTAAATATTTCTCATACAACACTCAATAAATAGAAACAAGACAATGATAATGATGCATGATGCAGCTGCTGGAGTTAATGTCAGTTGCATCCACTGGTTGGTTGGAAATTGAATTGCGCAGATACAAATGATGGTTTAAAGAGTAAAAACAGACTACAGCCTTAAAACTGTGAAGCACTTTCCTCAAGGTAATCTTTAGTGATGACAGGCCATAAAGCCTTGTAATTTATTCAATGAATATAATTTATTCAGTGAATGTCTATGCTGATTGTTGTGTTTCTCATAGTATTTGTGGTAACTCTGTGTTCTTTTCCACAATTTTCTCTTCATGTCAATCTGGGGAATGACTTACTCCCTGATTGGATGTATGACTATATTGTGTATGTTATTTAGCTGTAGAATTTACATTAGGAAAAAGAATTTACAGATCTTTTGAAAGCTGTCTCAATCAAATGAACAGCTCACTTCTAACATCATAGCAGGCCAGGGGCACAATACAAAGACACTGGAAAATTAATGTCCTGGAGTCAGTATTTTTATTTAGGGTACTATCAGATAGGTAAAGGTATTTCATAATATCTGTGGGGGAAACTTGATAAAAACATAAGAGGATTGTTGTAGTTAGTAAAACAAAATCGCCCCTTCAGGTTTTTGTTTTGCTAATTCATTAAAGATGACCAAGATCCAAAAGCAGAAATAATTACCCAGTCCATGATATGGTGAAGTGAATAGACACAGGTAAGTGAATAAAAATCCAAGCCCAGAATGGCGGAAAATATTTGCAAAATAGATATCTGATCAAGCGCTTGTATCCCAAATAGACAAAGAACTCTTAAAGCTCAACAATAAGAATATAAACAACTCAATTAGAAAATAGATGAAATATCTGAACAAACGCTTTACAAAAGAAGACAAAAAAAGAGACAAGATGGCAAATAAATGTATGAAAAGATGCTCCACATCATTTGTCATTAAGAAATTGCAAATTAAAACAGCAACATGACTCCAGTGCATACTAATAGAATGGCTAAAATTTTAAAAATTGATAATATTGATTCCTGGCTAGGATGCAAAGAAACAGAAACTCTCATTCAGTGCTGGTGGGAATGCAAAATGGTATAGCCACTTTGATAGTTTGGCAGTTTCTTACAAAGCTAAATATAACCTTATTATACAATCTAGTGATCATGGTTATAAGCATTTGCTTAACTTGTTTGAAAACTTATGTCCACATAAATACCTGTGCATGAATGTTTACAGCACCTTTCTTCATAAACAGCAAAAACCGAATGCAAACAAGATATCCCTCAATAAGCGAATGAACAAACAGTGGTTCATCCAGACAATGGAATATTATTCAATGACAAAAAGAAATGAACTATCAAGCCATGAAATGGATGAATCTTAAATGCATATTGTTAAGTGAAAGAAGCTAGTCTAAAAAAAAACTACAAACTGCATGATTCCAATTATATGACATTGTGAATGAAGCAAAACCATAGAGGCAATAAAAAGAACAGTTTGCAGTGGTTAGATTGAGGCCTGGGAGGAAGTTTGAACAGGTGAAGTATAGGGAATTTTTATGTTGGTGAAACTATTCTTTATGATACCATAATGGTGAATACAACACATTAAGCACTTGTTTAAACTCATAAAAATTTACAGCACCAAGAGTAAATCGTAATGTATGCAAATTAGGAAAATCATTTAGGAATTTGGCGGACCCCAGAATAGAATTTAGAATGTGACAAAAGAATCCAAGTGTATTAAAAATACTTGTAAAAACCCCGCTGAATGGGGTGGAAGAATATGGAACTGGCCGAAGTAACTTTTCAAATGAGTGGAGTCTGTAAGACTAAAGGGAGATAGAACTGAATGAAAACACTGTATTAATAAAGTTGTTTCTACAGGGGTATGAGTTAACAATTCTGAAACTACTATATATTTATAGTGGACTTGAACAGTTAAATAAACGATGGCAGATGTTGTGAACTAGTTTTCTCTCTGTGGAGTGGGAGGTTACAAATAGGCAAGGCCAGACTGACTCATGTGGTAATAGATTAGAGTTGGAGACATCAGTATGAACATATGTGTAGCTTAACATAGATACATATGGTTACATATAGAAATATATTTTTTTAACTTTTTTATTGAGGTAACACTGGCTTATAACACTATATAAATTTCAGGTGTACATCATTATATTTTGACTTCTGTATAGACTACATGATATTCACCACCAAAATCTAGTAAAAATGTGCCCATTTACCCCTTTTGCCCCTTCCCTATGGGTAATCACCAATCTATTCTCTGTATCTATGTGTTTGTTGTTATTGTAATTGCTGTTCTATCTTCCACATATGAATGAAATCATACAGTCTATGGATCTCTCTGACTTATTTTGCTTAGCGTAATACCCTGAAGGTTCATCCATATTATTGTAAATGCCTAGAAATATTTATTTGTGTATGTAGATACACCTTTTAAGGCCTAGAAGCAATGGAACCCCACTAGCAATGAGCACACCTAGTGCCCAGATTTTGATTTCTAATATCATTGTCCAATAAAAGGAAGCCAAGCTCCTTGGAGAAATGGCAGATTCTAAGATTGGGGCAGGAAATATATGTGATGAGCTTGCAGCAGCTTGTAATGCCGCAAAATAAGAAAATGCTCAAACAAACAAAATACAAAACCAACCACTCAACCAAACAAAAAACCCACAATGATAAGGGTTTATCAAAGGGATACAGGAACCAACTGAAAAAGCTCCTAGTAGCCAACCTGGAATAACTTGAGCAGAAAAATAAATAAATTAGTATTGGATTATAGGCAAAATAATAAAATAAATAACCATAGGTCCATACTAACATAAATAAATGATTAAATGAATAAAGAAGTAGGCAAGAATAGACAAATCTCCTATGAAGAGAATCCCGAATAATTTATTGTAGATATCCACTTATAAGGAGGTGGAGCATAACACCTGACTCCTTACGGGTGGGCTACACATAGTGACTTTCCTCCAAAGAGTGTAGTATGGAGATGAAGAAAAAAAGAGTAACTTCCCAGCGTCTAAATCTGACAAACTCTGCCTCAAGACGGCTGACCAAGGCTAACATCAACTCTATGTCGTATTGAGAGTCTGCACCCTTGTTATGATGTGAAGAGAATGGATTTACCTCTGTGATCTTCCTTTCCAAAACACTTTACCCTAGTCTAATCATGAGAAAAACTTCAGATAAATCCCGATTAAGGTATGTTCCACACATTACTTGACCAGTACTCCTGAAAACTGTCAAGGTCATTAAAAAAAAAAATTCTGAGAAACTTTCACAACTAAGAGGAACTTAAGGAGGCACAACTCTTACATGTAATGTGGTATCCTGGGTAGGATCCTGGAACAGAGAAATGACATTATAGGAACACTGAGGAAATCTGAACAAAGTATGGACTATAATCCATAATAATGTATCAACACTGGTTCTTTAAATATTACAAATACATCATAAAAATATAAATTAATAATAGGTGAACCTGACTGTGTAGTACACTGGAACTTTCTCTACCGTTTTCACTTTTTTTTGGAAATCTAAAACTTTACTAAAAGAAATTTGATAAAAAAATCCTAATTCTAGCATTTTATCTGTTGATGGTTTCTGGCTCTCTACATACACAATCGTGCCCACAGCAAATAGTAATAGTTTTATTTCTTCTTTTACAGTCTGGTACCTTTTTGTTTCTTGTCTTATTAGCAAGGACCTCCAGTAAAATATTAAGTGAAGTGGGGCTTTCCACCTCACTGAGAATGTTTTTAACATTTCAACATTTACTATTGGTATTTTTGTTTTGTTTTGTTTTTGTTTTTTGCTGAGCAAGATTCTCCCTGAGCTAACACCTGTCACCAAGCTTCCTCTATTTTGTATGTGAGTCGCTGCCACAGCATGGCTGGGGAGTGATACAGGTTTGCACCCCGGATCCAAACCTGCAAACCCGGGTCATCAAAGTGGAGCACACCGAACTTAACCACCACACCATGGGGCCAGCCCCTACTATTGGTATTTTTAAGGTATACTTTCATTTGTTCTAATTTCCTATAACTGTGTAGATAAAAGTGAGAGTTGAAGAATTTTTGGACATGGAGACCAATAATCACAGTTACCATTTTTGATTCCCTACGATGTAAAGATACTATACAGACCCTTTTCCTAGATCATCCTGAATCTACACAATCACCAAGTAAGTAACTTTGTAAATGGTTAACTTACCAGGAGAGTAGGTCTCAGAGAAGTCAAGCAATTTGCATAATGTCACAAAACTTGTCTAGCAGAGATAAAATTCCATCCAAAGGAGCAAATACTTGAAACAAGTGATTTAACGAAAGTTTAAAAAAGTAGAAGTATTTATTCCTCAAAAAATGTGATTCAAGAATTTGAAAGTGGAGGCTTAGAAGGGAAGCAAGGCTGAGAATAGAAGACGAAGGGTGAGCTAAGAAGGGGTCCACAGTGAGGGGGAACAGGTAGTTCAAAGGGGTTATATTGTGAGTACAATTTGTGGGTGTAACACAGCACAGATCTGAGTTAAGAGCTGGAGTCCAGGAAGAGAAGTAACAAAACTAAATAGGATCAAGATTGGAAAGGGCACTTTGGTTTTAGGTGTGGCCCGCATGCTCTGGCCCTCAAGTACACAGAAGCTGTAGCAGTAAATGGTATATAATCATTAAGGAAATAGTCACCCAGTCAATCAGATTTGATTTTAATATCCACATCTAGCACCTAATAGCCGTGTGATGTTACACAAACAACTTAATCTTTCTGAGTCTCAGTAAGGGAAAGAACAATGAGAGAAACCTCATGGAGTTATTGGGAGAATTAAATAAGGTAATGTGTGTAAAGTACTTAGCAAAGGAAATAAGTCTTCTATGAAGACTGCCCAAAGGAGTGAGTAATGGAAGAAATTCAAGGACTTTGGTAGAGAGAGGTCTTTCAAGGAAGGGGACTTGGCTGCCTATGGAGCAATATTTCTCAGTATTGGCTGCACACTGGAATCATCTGGGGGGCTTTAGAAAATATTGATGCCTAGATCCAACCCCCAGAATTTTGACATAATTGGTCTGGATTGCAGGCTGACTACAAAGAAACCCTTTTCCTGCTTCACCTCCTTGTAAAGTCAGTTCCAATTTGTATTTGGGGTTTTGCCCCTTCGTTCCTACTCAGTCAAGTGATGAGAGGTGACTCAAATCTGGCCAAACCAAATTCCCTGTCGCAGGTAGATTACAACCCTGTCAGACCAATGAGACACTATGAGTCTTACTGAGACCTTTAAAAGACAGATACTCTAACTTGCTGGATGTGAAGCTGAGAGGTGTCAAGTTTTGTAGCTACGCTACCCATCTTTCTAGGCTAAGAAGGTAAGAGATGGAGAGAAACCTAGTTCTGAGCACCTCAGTCAGCCGTACCTGAAACTACTCTAACTCTTGCACTTTTGAGTGAATTGTGTTGGTATCTTCCCTTCTTTGCTTAAACTAGTTTTTCTTTCACTTTTCTAAAAATAAGGACTTAACTGAAACATTTCTTTCTTCCTCATACTCAAAATCCCACGTTCTTTGTCTACCAGTGAGTTTGACCATGATTCCTCGTAATGATGCTGCTCAAATAATTTAGCAAGAATTTTCTTTAAAGGGCCACTCTGGGTTAAACATGAAATTTAATTAGCTAATTCAAATCTAAGATGCATTCTCTCTGGGATGCTAGCTCCAAACAGAACCGTGGGTAATGAGGCCACTCCAACATGTCTCAGAGCTCTCCCCTTCTGGGTTATACTGGAAGAACTAGGTTTTTGTGTCTGGAGTGGAAGCTGCAGTGAAACTTATATTTCACATGAGAAAGGTGCCTTAACTGTGAATCCCCTGTCTAGATGGTTCTGAACATTTAGCTTCTATTTGATCTTTAGACACAAGTAGTCAGAAAATAGCTTGGCTAATGCTACTCAGCAAATTCTCTCAAGGGCAAGGATTCACACCATGAGTTTTTCTCAGATCTGATGACTAAATCTTCCACTTCATTTATCACGTGGGCACTATCTGTTCTCCGGGGGCAGCGCAGAATAGAATGGAAACACTTTGTAGAAAGAGGTTGGCTGATGAGTGAGCATCTCTTTCCCTACAGCTGCATTTTGTCACATCAGCCAGGAATAAGGATAGCCTATTTAAGAGCTTCTCAATGTTGTATGGTAAGAGATAAGGGAAGGACACCATTGAACGGTCAGGGAGCACATGAATGCACTTCAGCTTGCTCTGCTAAGGGCAACCCTGTCCTCATCTAACTTCACAGGTAAATAGTGCTTTTTCATTTTGTGAAGGCGATTTTGTTGGAAAACTTGGCCACTAGAGGGTCCCTCTGTTCAAAGTCACAGCATCTAATGTTAAAGGATTTGCACAAAGAAAAAAAAAAGAGAGAGTTATAGTATTGAAAATATGAATAAATGTGAAATCAGGAATTAGAAGGTAGTGGGATTGCTTTAGTTTGTTATTATCCTCCTGTATTCCACTACAGGCTGTTGGCCATGTACCTTAAATAAAATTGCTCCTCTTTCGAGGAGAAGGAAATGATTTTGCTGTAAAATGCACCGTAGCATACGGATAATTATTGATTCTTACTGGCTACTCTTTTTTACAATAGAGCAAAAGATTGTGTAAGGGCAGTTAGTTGCATTCCCTCTTTTCCCCTACCCCTATGGAAATCCTGATAGCTAAATTTTAAAGAGTGCAATATTGTGATTTATAAGAAATATATATTTTGTCATTCAGATGACCAAAATATATTTCCCGTATATATTTTTAGTCTTCGTCCACAGTCCACAATTTCTGCCTCACAGCTCCGAAAACCCTTGGAATTTCCTAAGTGATGAGATCCATAAAGTTGTCTTTTGTTAGGTTAATCAAGTGACTTTTGGGTCCCACCTAAGATGGGGTCTGGTTGCCAGAAGAATCAACCATGTGGTTAGAAGGTTGGAACCTTCAGTCCCATCCCCCAGATCTCCAGGGAGGGGAGAGGGGCTGGTGGTTGAATTAATCACAGTGGTCAATGATTTAATCAATTATGTCTATGTAAAGAAGCCTCCATAAAAAGCCAAAAGGATCAGGTTCAGAGACCTTCCACGTTGGTGAACACAGGGATATGTGAGGAGAGTGGTACCTGGAGAGGGCACGGAAGTTCTGTACCCTTTCCCTGTACCTTGCTGTGCATCTCTTCCATCTGGCTGTTCCCCAGTTGTATCCTTTGATAAAAAAACAGATGACTTGCAAGTAAAATGTTTCTCCGGGTACTGTGAGCAGCTCTAGCACATTAATTGAACCAGAAGAAAGGGTCATGGGAATCTCTGATTTATAGCCAGTCGGTCAGATGTACAGTAGCAACAGGGGAAAACTGATTTTAACTGGAGATGGTAGGCTTAGAAACAATTAATTCAGAAAATCTATGAGCTTCTGCTATAGGATGAATTGTACCCAAATAACATCCTTCCTAAATGTTTGGGTGTTTATGTGTGTGGCCCAAAGAGATTCTGTCTTCCTGGGTTTGGAAGTGGCAGCGGATGGACATACAATTAGGTCAGATCTTAAACATTTTCTACTTCACTTAGAAACTTGAGGGGTCCAGATCACAGTGAGTAAAAATATTTCCCAAGACTGAAGTCTTTCTCAGCATTGTATGTATAAAACATTTTAGGTCCATTTTTAGTTTTGCTGACAGTAGAAACATATTTTCAGGCCAGCTGAGATGGTGAGCCAGATTGGAATAATTGTCCCTGCGTGGATAAACGGATTAAGCTGGGGAAGATTTCACGGCTGCTGTTTTTGTACTTTTGTTCATATTGTTTTTTTTCCCCATTGGTAATGTTCTGAAGTCTTCATTTTCATGTATTTAAATTTAATCAATCTTTTAAGACTATTAGAATCTTAGAACGCCTTAAAAGTCTTTAGTCCTCCCGGATGACTGACTATTCTGAACTAGAGGACTCTTTAACCTAGGCTTTCATTTGGCCTTTAGTCATGCACATATCATCTTAAAATTTATCGTCTTCATTTTTATTATTATTATATAAACTACAGTTTATTATTTATACAGATTTTTGCTGTGTATATGAAAAACGAATTCTTTGGAATTTGGAATCCAGAATTCTTTGGAAAAGATAATAACACTGGGAAAAGTAGCAGACAGCAGGAAAAGAGGAAGAGCAAATGTGAGATGGATTGACTCCATAAAGGAAGCCATAGGCAGGAGCCTACAGGAGCTTAGTAGGGCTGTTGAGGACAGGACATTGTGAACATCACTCTTCCGTAGGGTCACCAAGAGTTGGAGCCCACTTGATGACACGTAACGGCAACAATATAAAGAGTGGAGAGCTGAGATTTAAAACCATGTCTGCTTGATTTTCAACATTAAATGATTCATCAATTCATTCAGATGAGTGTCAGAACATGGAAGACTTTGTACTTTTCATATAACTCCACATTAGCTGTGATTGGTCCCTACATCTGACTCCATTTAACATTTCTCACATTGAGTTTCATGTGTTTGCTTCTCTGGCCCTCTTCGGCATACAAAAGGAGGAATCCTTGAGGGAGAGACTTTTGTCTTGTTCCTCTTTCTATCTCTTGCAGCTAATATAGCACAGGTGACATGTTAGGCAATTGTCCCTTCTTTCTTCCAGTCATCCATCAGGTCAATCATTCATTATATTTCAAACCCATATTGAAGTTCTACTCTGTCCCATGGAGTCCAATTTCTAGGGATACAAAAATGAATCTGGCATAATCCTTGCCTTCCAAAAGTCATTGGCCAGTTGTGGGTCACTTATGTTTAAGCATACAGTACAACATAACATTTTGAATGCAATGATAGAAATGCCCTGGCTGGGCTTCTCAGAGGTGAAGCTTCAAGTCTCTCTTGCTTTCAGAGCCTCAAAGTATAATAAAAATGAAAAAATGTGAAATCAAGAGTTACAAGAAACACTAGTTTATTTTAAATGCTGTCTCATTAAACACATAAAAATACAATGAAATATAATTTTTCTACTTACAAATATTAAGAAGATTTCTAAAATATTCATAGGATATCATAGGTTGAGCCTACCTGGGATAGAACTATGTGTTAGGCATGGATATCCCTGTGGATACCAGAAGGTATATCCCTGTGGATACCATGGAAACCAGAAGGATTAGCCAAGGGAATATATAGAAAGGAATCTGGATGATTGCTGTGCAAGAATTGTTCTGGACATGGGACCACGTGAGAGTGAGTAGTTTGGGAAAATAGTAATATCTTCCCCTCATCAACCTCTTAGGAATAATGAGAATGTGTGCCCTCCACAAGAAGGGGCTTACATTGTGGAAAAAATACCGTAATAGGTATGCTGTGGGACAGCTAGACTTGGAGGAAAGAAAAAATATCTGAGACAGCTAAGAGGACAGTCTTGATTTGACTGATTCACTCCAAGGTCTTCTGGGTCATTTTCTCATTCTTGATTTAAGACTCATTTGAATCACAGTTGACCTAGATTATGGTGGTGGGAGGAGTAGGAAATAAGACCCCAAATGCTATATTAAGTGTCAGTGAAGTACTTGACTCCCTAACTTATTGCCCTTACTTGGGTTGACAGTGTTCTGTTCTTGCCAAAAATTGATATATGTAGTTATCTCTTATATTTTGAGACATAAAATTATACAATAAAGTGAATAATAAAGAAAGCACTGTTAATTCTTTGGTGTGTGGCGCTGTGGGCATGGAGTGTCCTACCTATCAGAGTTAATGACAAATTGCCAAAGGACTTTGAAGGATCATTGGGAGCCTCAGGTGGTAAAGATGATTATCAATCATGATTGTACTGAAAGCAGGCAAAGTAATGCTTTGAATATAATTATACGATGGAGACAATGTCCCTAACCCTTTGTTAAATGCCATTTTGGTTTCAGAAACTGATAATGTTTTTTTATATAATCCCAAACATCTTGAGAGTGAGAGTCACTGCATTAAAAGTATCTCCATGTTCCAAATGTGAGGCAATAGTATTACAACAAGAAATTCAACCAGAATGAAAGGAAGAAGCTCTGATTTGTGTTACATGCGTATCACTGTAGATTTACAGTAGAGTTATATACCAGATCCCCATCTGTGAAGTGTTTGCATAAAACATCTTTCCTATGAAACAGAGATGAAGAATACTAACACAGAAAGCATACCAAGCGTTGAATCCATGCTATCTCAGTCTTTCCACTAAACTGATTTTATCCATATCAACTCAGCGTGGCTAGTTTATTTCTTGATCATTTTTCTTTTTTTCTTTTAAGAAACCATGTGTCAAGGAGAGAATTACCTGACTCCAGTCAGGTCAGATTTCTTTATTTCATAGAAAATAATGCCATTAGGAGGCAGGTGCTGTGATGTTTCCTTCTACTTTATATTTTTCTGAGTTTCTCTTTTACTTCTCAAGAAAACATTCTGAGCTTTTGGGTTAACAGTGGTGCACACAGAAATCATGAGCTGGGAATAACAAGGCTGAAATTAGTTATTTTTAAAGGGCATCTTTCCAAATTGGATTTGATATGAGCTCTATTAACTGGTGTGATGGCTGGCTGAGGATGGCAAATCAAAAAATATGACAAAAGGCTAGGTAGCTGGTCTTGTTTTACATCTTCATTAATGATCAAAAAGGAGCAAACAGCACATTAAATATGGATGATATTAATTCAATAGCTTTTGAAAGCCCTAGTGAGGTCAGGGAAAGAATTTTTTAAAAGGCCTATAAAACTTAGAATTGATGAGAAAAGATTGAAGTAAGGGAAAGGAGACTTCCCAGAGCTTGAGAACAGGTAATGCTCAAAACCAATACTTAATGAAAATGGTGTATTGTTAATAAGAACCACTGAATAACACTTCAGATTTATAATGGGAAGAAAAATGAATGGAACTTGCAATATGACCCAAGGGTGAAAAGATAAAGATAAATTAGCATTTGCGTCTAATATATGAATGTGAGCATTTATACAAAATGAAGCTATCACCCACATTTATTCTTCCACGGTTCAATCACCACAAATAAAAGCCAGAGAAAACTTTGTACGTGTCAATTATCCATAACATCTATGCTTACATTCTCTATTTTCTTCCAGTAGCAACTAGAATTATATGCAGGTCCTTCTATGACTTGTAAGCCAAGGACACACGTTGTTATTCTATCTACTGGGAATGCAGCCACGAATAAAACAGATGAAATCCTGCCCTTATTGAGCCTATATTCTAGTGGAGGGAGACATAAACAGTTTGGAAAAAATTAAGGAATTGTAAGAAGAAAGTTAATAAATAAACATATACTTTGAAAAGTGTGGAAAATGCCATTTTAATTGCATTTGTGTTAAGCCTTCTAGATAGAAAAGTTAAAATAATAAATTTACCATCCATTTTAGTTGTCTATCTGTGTGACAAATTACCCCAAACTTAGTAGTTTAAAACAATATCAATCACCTCTTATTATTGTCCTGCAATTCTGAGGGATTGATTAAGCTCAGCTGGGCGGTGCTTGCTTAGATTCTCTTCACTGTTTTAGTCAAATGGTGGCTGGGGCTGGAATCAGCTCTAAAGCTTCTGGGTTCTCCTGTCTGGTACCTGGGCTGGGAAGACTCAAACAGCTGGGGGATATAACAGCTGCAGCTCCTTGGGCATCTCTATTTTATGTGGTCTACCCTTGAGGTTTCTCATCATGGTGGTTTCAGAGTAGCTCTTAGCTCTCAAGACACATGGCCCGAAAGTGAGAAAGAAAACCAGGTGAGAACTATATTGCCTTTATGACCTAGTCTAGGATCAGTCAATGTCACTTGTACCACAATCTGGTGGTTGAGAAGTTTATACAGTTCCCCCAAGGTTCAAGGAGAGGAAACAGACACCATCTCTGGTTGGGAGGAGCATGGACATCGAGTTATAAAAGTACATGTGTTAAAATGTGATATATATTGTTGTTGTAGTCTTTGGAAAATACAATCTGCCATGTCAAAAAATAATTGATACACTGTTATGTACAAGGCAAGTTGAGTCTTCTGGTGAATAAACTCTAAGAGATGGCAGGTCATTAAGGAGAAATAATATCAAGTTACAATGAAAATTAATTAACATTATATAACAATATAAGATTAGTAAAAAGCTGGTGCAAGATGAGGTGATTTCGTATGATATAATTTCATAGAGAGAATAGATTCTATAAGTTTGGGGGAAAGAGATCACTCTGGAACATTTTGAGAAATTTCACATTGGAGAAGGACTTTGATCCTCTAGACTGGATTATAGGCTGAGAAATGGATAAGGCACTCCCAGGACAGAGGAAGAATAAATAAAGACTAAAAGATGAGAACATCCTCAGTAAGTCGGACCTGAAGACAGCAAAAAGACAGAAAAATTTCCTCGAGCATAATTAAAATAACAATGACAAAAATCCAAACAGACTAGAAAGATCACAAGGACAATAAACACACATAATATGCTCCCATTGTACTGAAAAATCAAGGAATAAGAAATGGAAAATAAAAGTCTTGGCCTTCCTTGAGTTGTCAACTGAAATTTGTTAAGGAAATCAGCAACAATATGGTAGTAGGATATTTGCATGTTAAAAACTTGACTCTGGTTATGAATAGGTAAAAGGAAGTTACCATTATTAGAAATCAGTTCTATGACAGTTTGCTAAAAATGTAGAATGGAATATAGAACATAGGTGTGTCCTGAGAGAGAGTCAAGTGGTACCTCTGTTGCCTCTCAGGACCTTGTCTCAGAAGTCACTCAGTCTGTCTTCTGCCACATTTTCTCTACCGAGGCAGTTACGAAGATCTGTCTAGGTTCAAGGAGATGAGGCTCTTCATAATGCTTCTTCATTTCATACAAGAAAAGAAAAGCCAGAATGAACTCAGTCATTGCTAGACCTGGATTGTGTAGCTATCAGCCAGGGAGACCTTGAAGTTAGAGCCCGCATTCAATTCATCTTTGTAACCTCGGTTGTTGGCACAGTGCTGGGCATCAAGTATGTATTTGTTGAATGAAAGAAAGCAGTAGTCCCTGCTTGGAGAATGGTTGGTTTATGGTTTCTTAAATCAGGCCTAAGATCCCCATAATAGTCCTCTCATTTCAATTGGTAGGTTTAGCCACATATATGTCCACATATGGACAACTCCATTGATCAGATTCTCCACCAAGCTACAAATTATGTGTCATTCTCTAGTATCTGTTGGTTGGTTAGTTTCTCTCTCTCTCTCACTATATATATATATATAATTGGTTTATTGAGCTTGTCATTTTGCATGCAAAGAGAGGAGCTAGAACATTCTATGATGTTTTGCAAAAAATAACTTTTTATATTGAAACCAGTGTGAAAAAGCCTCTCCTAACTTAAACTCATGGCATCTATGATTCTGTCTTCATAAAGAAGTTGAGAGTTCTTTATAATATATTTTAATATATTTAATATTTTAATATATGTAACATTTTAATATATTTTAATATTTTTATAATATATTTTTATATTGTAGGCTGTTCTTTAATTGGACATTATTTCATATTTATATTTCGTTCTTAGGTGTTTTGTTTAAAGTGGCCTGTGCCCAGTTGTTCTCAACAGCATTTCAATCAATTTTGCAGACTTTGCACAATACCTCAAATATTGACAGTATATCAGAATGGGGCAAGAAGAATACTGCAGATCATTCTTATAAACCTTCCCCACTCCTTCCACACCCTCATCTCAGAACGGCTACTAATGGAGCATCACTTCCTCATTTCATTTTTGAATTTTGAATCCACAGCAGTGATTCAATTCATAATGCCACTATTTAGCTATGGTGGCATTGCCTTTCTTCCTTACAAGTTCCACCAGTCAATTCTGTGTTATATACTAATATACATTCTAGTGTTTTCTCTGAGAGGATTGAACTGGCTACAAAAACCAAACACAGCAGGCTGAAAAATCAATACTGTTCCTCCTCTTCCCTCCTCATATACAGTGCTTCCCTTGGAATAATTTCTACCACAAATGCTAGCCTTCTGAAACATAAAGCAATCGATAAGGCTCACTTAAATGCCATGGCTTCAGGGAAACGTTTCCTAAAATGATCTAACAAGCCCTTCAATATTAGTAATGATTTGTTTATACTTTTGATTTTTTAATTATTCATTCAATAAATATTTATTAAACCTCTACTATATAAAGACACAATGCTAACCAATGGGTGTATAAGATCAGTGGATAAAGAAAACAGACACGGACTCTGTCTTACAAATTGAATTAGTGATTTGAGGGAAACAAGTAGGGGTCCTATGATGATAAAAATGTGTGTTTCTGGGTGTCCGTATGTGGTGTTTGTAGTGACGGGGGGTTTACAAAAAGTACTCCAAAAAACCCTCTTAAAGGAGGTGACAATTAAGCTGAGACTTGAAGAAGTTAATCATGTAAAGGACATGATCGAGGTTGGGGGTGGGAGAATAGAGCTAGACAAGGTTGAAGGAAGAGCATCTGCTAAAGCTCTAGGAAATAAAGAGCTCGTCATGTTCAGGAGACTGAAGTGAGAATGTTTGGAGCAGCAGCAGGTGAGACTGCGTTAGGGGCCAGAGTTGGCACAAAGTTTAATTTTAACTCAAAAATGCTGTAGAAAGCCATTGCAAAATTTCAACTAAGAGATTTCATGCAATTTCATAATGAGTATCTTTTCTCTTTTGATGCTTGCATAGTTGTTGCTAGAATATTTGCCTTAGTTTCTTTTTCTAAGTGATAAGCTACTTTGTCCTAGGGTTCGGTAGTTACCTATCAGTGTCTCTTCCATGCTATCTGATGTAAAGTAGATGTCCATTAAATAGTTTGTTGAATTGAATTGAAACAACTAATTTAACCACTTATTTACTTTCATCAGACTTATCAATTGTTGGATTATATATTTGTTATCTAGTGCTATACAACAAATCTCCCCAGAAACTTAGTGGCCAAGTCGACAATAATCATTTATTATCTCTTACAGTTCTGTGGGTCATGATTTTGGGAGGAGCTAGGTTGGAAAGTTCTGGCATGGAGTCTCTCACGAGGGTGCAGTTGACTGGGGCTACAGTCATCCAAAGGCTTAACTGGGGCTGGAGCATCAACTTACAAAATGGCTCACTCACATGGCTGGAAAGTTGGTGCTGGTTGTTGGTACAAAATTCTCAGTTCCTTTTCACATGGGCCTCTCCACAGGGCTGCTTGAGTGGTCTCATGTCACGGTGGCTGGCCTCCCTGAATGAGCCAACCTGGAGTCCAAGGTGGAAGCATCAATACTTTTTATGACTTAGCCTTGATTGAGTATGGAATGGACAATCACAAAAGCATGAATGCCAGGAAGCAAGGCTTATTGGGAGCCATCTTGGAGGTTGGTTACCACAGGTTGTAAGCACTTAGTACTAAATTTGTTTACCATAGATAGCTTAGGAGTCTTCATTCCTTATTCTCTCTTTGCTAAGTCTAGTATGCTCCAGCACGGCTACAGGTGAAATTAACTTCTCTATTGCAAAGATGATCTGGAGATTCTAACTCAGATGCTACAGTTTGTGCAGAAGGCTGCTGAATCCAATTCAGTCTCTCTTCCACTCTCAGCTCCACTTCCTTTTTCCCACCATGGGAACCAGATGGTAAACCTCTTCGGAGTACTGGTGGCTTTCAAAGCATATTTACAAGATTACATGAGACAGCATGTCTTTAATTTCCTATTTAGCTGAACAGCATCATGTTTCTCTACTTGGAAAATGGTTTTGTCAAGGTACCGGAACAAGGGATAGGAAATTAGGATTTCTAGGATCAATTTTCTAACTGACTTTTATGAGTTGCTGTGTACCCTTCAGCAAAGCACCTAATGTGCTTGTCTGTAAAACGGGGATATGAAGAATAAATCCCTACTTCAAGGGAATGCATCATAGTTGAATTCATATTAATGTAATAGGCTGTGAAATATCTCACAAGAAAAGTACTATGGAATACAAATATTATGATGTAAAGCTCTTCGGGATACAAGGTGCAACGTGCCTGCAAAATACTAAATCACTCTATTTTATCTGCTTTAGTGTATTGCCTTTTAATTTCAAAAAGTACCTCATTTCTTGAGTTGAGATAGGACAAAGGACAAGCTCAAATAGCACTTTATAGATGATACGTTGTTTTGGTAACTGTCTTTCACATATCCTTAAAATGGCTCTATCATTCTCACATGGAACTCACCTCTATAATCAAATGACACCATTCAAAGAAGATAATTGCCTTTTACTCCCATGCTAACCATAAAAGTGTATCACATAACATCCAAATAGAAATTTTTGACAGTATTTATTTGATATGCCCATATAATCAAAGTCCACTCTTGGCAAAATTTAGAGTAGTTGGATTTTTATTTTAGAGTTCTCTCGCTTCCCCAACGCGATTTCCTATTTCTAATCAGTTAGGCTGCCACTTTCTACCTTTAGGCATCCGTTAGTCTCATACTGTTTCTCTATCAAAATCTCTTCTTGAGAATAGAGCTGAAATTTCTTCTCACGAAAAGCAAAAGTGACAGAAAACAGTTTAAAATATGACCTCAGCCTAGAAAATTTGCAATTTAAACAAGAATGAAGGTCCTGTGGTGGAAGTTGACAAATGACCCTAAAGTGCTTCTTAGTGACAAGGAGACTTCTTCACCCACAGCAAGTATGATTGGCTCTGCCCACAACAAATCCAATACCAATTTGGAATCCTGTGGGAAGAGTGAGAAATGGTAAAGAGGAGGCAAATCAGGGTAAGAAAAGGGCAGGGGTCAGAGCTACGGCGTCTCAAGCAAATCTCTCCATCCTCCGTGTATTCTTGTCACTCCTGACATTTAGGCATTATTTGTTTTTATTAAGGAGAAAAAAACTCTGCTAATGAGAAAAAATTGTGACTTCTATGTATCAGTTATTTTCTTGGTGCGTAACAAGTCATTCCAAGACCTAGTATTTGAAATGACAAACATTTATCGTTTTTCATGGTTTTGTGGATTGACTAGGTAGGTGTTCTTCTGGCCTGGGTCAAGCTACTTGGAGTAGGATGATTTAAGATTGTCTCATGAACATATCTGGTGGCTGGCAGTGGTTGATCTAGGGGTGCCTCACTTACCTGTCTGATGACTGACTTGATGTTACATGGGGCAAGGCCACGTATATCTCACCATTCAGCAGGCTAGTCCAAGTTCATTCTTATGGAGGTTGAAGCAGCAAGAACAGGCACATTCCAAACGCACAAGCCTTGGCTTGTATCACATTTGCTCACACCGCATTGCATAAAGTCGCCAATGGCTAGGTCTAGGGTCAAAGGATTGAGAAATTGACTCCACTTTTTTATGGGAGGAGTTTCAAAGAATTTGTAACCAATTTTTTTTTAAATCTATCACAGACTGTAAATTCTATAATTGTCTTGTCTCTCCTTTCTTATGAATTCCTCAACGTTAAAAATATATTCCTTCTTTGTTTCCCAATGGATACCCACTACCAAATTATTCTCCTTTTGTTCTCCTCAATAAAAATATTTTCTTGAGAAAGGGTATAAAAATTTTTTTTACGTTGAGGTGGGTAATCATCGTCTTCTCAAGTGGTCTATCATTTTAACATAGAAAAACTGTAGTAAGCCTAATGTCATCATGATATGAATAGACTCACAGATTTCTACAGACCAATTTAGAGAGAGATATTTTAGAGTAAAGCTAGGAATTCTTTTTGATTCTGAAATATTATCATATATGTTCCAAGTGGCAATAAATAGTCTTTTAAAAGATTCACTGTTTGTCTAGAGAAACCAGCTTATACCTGTTCTTTAAAAACAGTGTTGACACTGTAAGACACCATCTACTGGAAATCCAACTACAGTAGTATCTGTCATTTTCTCATGTCTTTCTGCCTTGTCTCTTTGTGCTTTTCCTAATACATAGCTACATGTCTGCAATCTCAAATATGTTCATCCATCCATCCTTTCATTTATCTGTTTATTCCACAAATATTTATGTAGCATGTACTATGTGACGCTTACTATTCTAAGTGTCGGGGATACAGCAGAGAAGATAATGGACAATGTCCCTGCCATTGTGGAGCTCGCCTTCTAGTGGTGTTGCTGGCTCTTTTCTCTTTGCTTTTGTAAATTCACTCCCCATCTTTCCCAATCCTGCTCTGTGCTGCAGACTGTATCAATGTGCTCCCTTGCCCTTTGGCTTTTAGAGGAGTTTGAACAATGAGAGGCATCAGCAGGAGATCAAAGGGTGTAAAGAGAATGAAGCCATGGTATTTATTCCCAGTGTTCAATTTTCGCCAAATTGCCAGAGGTTGGCTGCACCTTTCTACTGAAAGTTCAGAGGCAACATTTATCATTAGAGACAAGGTGGGCACAATTATTACAATAAGCCACTGAGACAGAGTGGTAATTAGAGTGTTTGCTCCCACAAGAGTCTGTTGTGAAAGCTAATTGATTATAGATTCCTGAAGAATTAAACTGATGAGTAGCCTTTAAAATGCTAAGAGTATATAAGCAGACATTTTCTAAGCCTGATAGAAAGAAACCTAACTTGAACCACCGTTATGGAGATCATGGTCCTTACCAAAGGACACAAGCCAGTTAACAGATCCAGATTGCTTGAGGATAAGACCTTGTCCCGATGAGGAAGACCCCTTAACGTGGCCACAGATACACACCATGTGTCTTTCCCTAAGCCTTCCTTAAAGTGGTCAGTAGCCATTACCAGAGTCACAGTGATCTCGAAAAGGTAAATGCCCAGACTTTTTTTGTGATATTACTTAGTGGCTTTGTACTTGCAGTAATCACCAGACCTAAAGTACCACTCTGGCCCACTGGTTGCAGAGGCTTATGGAGATCAGGTAGTAATTGGAGTCTTAAGTAAATCTATCTCACAATCTCTCCGTGGAACTGAGGGTCCATCCCTTGTTTTATTTTGTTTTGTTTGCCAGATCCAGACTGTATGGTAGGAATAGACATAATAAGTAGTTAAAAATATCCCCACAAAAAATATCCTCTTTTATAGTAAGAAAGGGCATGTGGAAGTCCCTAGAAATATGCCTCCCAAGACAGTAAAACAAAAGCTATATGGGATCCCTAGGATAATGGCAAATTAGTACTTTTATCAAAGTCTTGAAAGATGCCGAAGTATGGATTACCATCTCAGCTCTATTCAACTTGCACATTTTTGTCAGTAAAATGCTAGATGGTTCACAGAAAATGACTTAGATTATTGTAGCCATAACCGGATCATGCTGTAATTCATAGTTGTAAATCCAAATGAGGTATCTTTACTGAAACAAACAAACAAACAGAGATTTTGGCACCTGATATATAATTATTGGCCTAGCAAATCCTTTCTTCTACATCTCTAGTATCAAAGAGAATCAGAAATTTTTTATCTTCTACTGACAAGGATGGCATTATACCCAACTTTCTTGCCTCTGGGTTATGACAACTCTCCTTCTATCTCATTACATAATCTAGAGGAAATTAGGTTATTGGGTTTTTCCCCCCTGTTTTAGTGAGGTATAATTGACAAATAAAAATTGTATATATTTAATATGTACAACATAATGTTTTGATATATGTATACATTGGGAAATTACCACAATCAAGCTAATTGACATATCTATCACTGTTTTATTTGCTATTTTTATATATTTATGGTAAGAATACTTAAAATGTACTCTCAGAAAATTTCAAGTATTCAATACATTATTAGGAACTATAGTCACCATGTTGCGCATTAATTCTCCAGAACTTACTCATAACTGGAAGTTTGTACCCTTTGACTGACATCTCCCTATTTCCCCCACCTCCTAGCCCCTGCTAACCACTCTTCTATTCTCTGTTTCTATGAGTTCAACATTTTTGGGTTCCATATATAAGCAAGATCATGCAATAGTTGCCTTTCTGTGTCTGGCTTATTTCACTTAGGATAATGTCCTCCAGTTTATTCCATGTTCTCACAAATGGCAAGATTTCTTTTTTTTTAAAGACTGAATAATGATACATTATATATACATACCACATTTTTCTTTATCCATTCACCCATCAACAGACACTTAGGTTGTTTATATATCTTGGCTATTGTCAGTAATGCTGCCATGAACATGGTAGTGGAGCTATCTCTTTGAAATAGTGATATTCATATATTCCTTCAGATATACACCCAGAGGTAAGAATCCTGGATAGTATGGTGGTTCTATTTTAAATTTTTTGAGGAACTGCCATACTGTTTCCCATAATGGCTGCACCAATTTACGTTCCCACCAACAGCATACAAGAGGGAACTTGGTAATCTTGATAGCTCAGAGACATGGTCCATTATATTAATGATATTAAGCTAATTGGACTGGGTAGGCAGGAAGTGGCAAGCACTCTAGATAGCTTAAGTTTTGTGCATCTCAGAGGGTGGAAAATAATAGCTGAGAAATTTCAGAGATGTTGCATTGGTCAGGTTTCTAGGAATCTAGTAGTCTGGTGCATGTCAGTATATCACCTCTAAAGTGATCTGCACTGTCCACCATGAAGAAGAAAGCACATTTGTGTTGGCCTGACCCATATATTGTATAACCTCAAGGCTGCCAGTTTTGAGTGGAGTTCAGAGCAAAAACGTGGCTTTGAAGATGGTACATACTGTGATACAAGTTTCCCTGCCACTTGGGTCTTGTAACTCAGCAGAATCCATGCTAAGGCAAGTGTCTGTGGCAGAAAGAGATACTGTCTGGAGCCTCTGGGAAACCTTCACAGGAGAATCAACAGAGTGGATGCCTACACCTCTGGAGAAGGGCAATGTTTTTCACTGCCAACAAATAATCCCCACTGTAACAGCGATGTTTGATTTGCAAGAAATTAATATCTTGCCATAGGACAGCTAGGGGCTAAGTGACATTAACTGGTTATGTTACCCGCCACTAAAATAAAAAAAAAAATGGAAATGCTATGGAAAACCAAACCTAGGGAGATCTCTTGGGGGCTAATGTGAACACTGTGAGCAGGTGGCTCAGGTTCTCATGACACCTGCTCTTCTTGCTTCACTGCTCTCCTTTATTGCACACTTATGGCTTCATTGGGAGTTCCCAATTATATGTCGATGGAGGAGGACGATATCAGACTTGCTATATGAATGGATCTTCATGATACGCTGGCACTAGCTAGAAGTGGATGCAGCCCTACTTAGGAGTGTCCCTATAATACAGTCATGAAGGAAAATTCTCCCAGTGGGCAGAACTTTGGGAACAACATCTGGTTTTCCATTTCTTGTGCAAGAAGATTTGGCCTGAGGTATGGATCTATACTACTTCATAGGCAATGACTTTGAATTTGTTACATGGTTAGCAACTTAGAACAAGATTGGAAGATTAGTGGCAAAGAGGTCGGAGAAGAGGTAGGTGAACAAATCTCTCAAGATGTGCAGTGATTGTGGAGGTATTCAGGTCCCATGTAAATGTCTACCAGTTTTTATAAACTGTAAGCGAGGCTCACAATAATTAGGTGGAGTGGATGACTCACCAATTAACCTCTTTTCCCAGACTTCTTAGTGCTAAATCAGTGAGTTCTCATAAAAAGTGCCCACGATGGAAGGAAAAGAGGCTGTGTATGGGCTTAAAACCATGAGATGTCCCACACCAAAGTTAATCTGAGTACCACCACAGCTGAGGGCCAGTCTGCCAAGATGAGAAGTCAATGTTAAGATTATAACATGATACCATTCTGTGGGGAGTCAAGCAAACTTAATGATGGCGGGTTGATTAGGAATTAAATTAGGCAGTAGCCCTCTTCCATTACGGAGAGTGAAGGAAATTTCCCCTTGGAAATAAGAAGTTCCTGAATTTTCAAAATGTCTTATTTACCACTTTGGTACCACTTTGGTAGCCACTATACCGATGTCTCTGTCCAGGGCATATTTTAGAGAAATAAGAATGGCATAGGCTCATACCCATGGAATTCACATGTTCCTCCTCTCCCCATATGCCTCATGACATTATTGAGTGGCCTGATGAAGGCTCAGTTATGACACTAGCATTTTGACCTTTGGCTCAGTGACGGTGAACATCCTAGGGTTCAAATGATAAATGCTTCTATCAGGCAATATAATCATAGTCCCCAAACCTCTTAAATTGGAAGCTGATACTGGCTTTTGGGCTCTTTGTGCCACTGAAACAACAGTCTGAGAGGGGAAACTATACTGGCCAAGATAATGATCCTAATTCCAAAGGGGTGTATTGGGTTTTCTAATTCAAAATGAGGGCAAGGAAAACTATGTATTGACATATGAGACACTCTAGAGAACCTTTGCACTACAGTTCTGATTAGTTAAAAACTCTTGAAATCCAACAAATACAGAGACTGCCAAAGACTCAGATTGTACAGAAATGAAGGTTTGGATCACCCCATTAAAAGAAAACAATCTTTTCCAGCTGTAGTTCTAGCACTTTGAATCTTCTGTACTCTGGCTGACTTTTTACCTAGCTATATTGACAATTACTGAGAGAACTGTGTTAAATTCTCAACCATGATTGTGAATTTATCAATTTCTCTCTTTAATTCTGTCATATTTTTGCCTCATGTATTATGAAGTTCTGTTATGAGGTGGATACATGTTTTTAATTGTTATGATTTCTTGACACATTTACACTTTTATCATTTAAAGTATCACCACATTTGTTTGTTTATCTTGGTTAGAGTTTTCTGAGATTCTTGGATATGGAAATATTAAATTAGTTTTCCACCAAATTTGGCCATTTTACTTATTACATTTTCAATTTTCTTTTCTGCCACATTTCATTCCTCTCCTTCTAGAACTCAAATTACATGTTTATTAGGCCTTTGGATATTGTCCACAGGTTAGACTGCAAGTTCTTCAAGTCTCTGAGCCTCTGTTCATCTTTTCTTTTTATTTTACCAATATTTTTTTCTCTATTCTTTGAAATGAGTACTTTCTATTTATCTATCTTCAAGTTTTCTTTTTTTCTGCTATCCCCAGTCTGCTATTGGGATCATTCAGTGAACTTTTATTTTCAGTTATTTTACATTTCAGTGAGGTAATTTCTGCTTTTGATATTTTACATTCCCCCATTGAGATTCCCTATCTGTTAATTCATTGGTACCATATTTTCCTTTGTTTCGTTATATTTAAAATAACTGCTTTGAAATTGTTGTTTACTAAAGTCAAAATCTGGGTCCCCTTGGATTCAGATTGTTTTAGCTGGTTTACTTCTTGACCAAGAGTATACTTTTGTGGTGTTTTTTTTGCTTCATGTCTAATTTTTGTTTGAAAAGTGGATATTGTTACGAATGTGTTGTAGCAACACTGAATTCTGTTGTGTTCTTAGAATTACTGGTTTTTGTTCTGCTAGGCAATTAAATTGCCTGAATTCCTCCTGAAAATCTTGTCTCCTTCACAGTATATGGTAACTCATATTTCTGTTCTGTATTCATGTCTTCCAGTTGCTACATTTTTATCCCGATCCCTGGGGGTATTGTTTATGTTTGTATAATTTGGTGGTCAGCCATAGATTTGGGCAGAGATTTTTCTCAGACTTAAGTACTTAGTGTATATGATTTTCTTGCTTCTAAGGGTTCTCCCCTCATTTCCAGCTGCTCTGTCAGCCTTGGGCTCTATTCTCTGACACCTCAGGCCTTGAATCTAGCTTTATGTGAATCAAGCTGCAGACAAGTACAAATGCTCTCAGTTATGAAAGCAGAACTTTCACAGAATTTGTCTAAGTGTGGCTCACTCTTTCAGGAGCAGATTTATCTTTCATCACTGATTGTTTTTTTCTATGACCCTGGGGGTCCTTGCAGATGGCTGTTTTATATGTCAGAGTTTTTTGAGCAGAGTTTTCCGGGTTTTACAATTTTTACCCATGGGAGAACTTGCACAACCATGTCACTCCATCACCTTTAGCAGGAGTTCTTCCTTTCCTTGTGAATTTGCCTCACTTTCCCCATGATCATGCTGCTAAGAGGTAATATCTAGCACAGTGGAGGTTTCCAAACACTGTTACAGCACTAGTGTTTATTCCAATTGCTCATTCCTCTGCCGTACCAATTGTTAGATCTTCTTAATATCACTCCTAGTTGTTTAAATGCCAAAATATTTGATGTTATCACTTAGAAAATGAGAATAAATAGGATAATAAGAAGTGTAAGGACTGAACCCTGTGCTAGTCCTATGTTTAGAAGTCCAGGAAATGAGAAGAGCCAGAAAAAAATAAATATCACCCCAATCACCTAAACATTATCATCAAAGCGATCATTTTATTTTTACATTTTTATTTTATTTATTATTGTTATTATTATTTTTTTGCTGAGGAAGATTTGTGTGGAGCTAACATCTGTTGCCAATCTTCCTCTTTTTTGTACGTGGGCCACCATCATAGCATGGCCACTGACAGACGAGTGGTGTAGGTCCGTGCCTGGGAATCGAACCCCGGGCTGGCAAAGTGGAGCATGCCAAACTTAAGCTTTAGGGCTTGCCCTAAAGCGATCATTTTAAAGCACTTCTGATCAAATTACTTTCCTACTTAAAATTTGCCTTTAGCTTCCTACTTTCTATAAGATAAAGTCCAAGCTCTCTTTCATGTCGTGAAAAGTATATATTCCATTTATTTTATGATTATATCTGTGAATTAGATTCAATGCACAGTGTCTGACATATGGTGGGACCTCAGTAAGTTCCTGACCAGAGTTGTCTATAGGACCTGGATGGTGCTACTCACTTGGTGAATTAATGCTATGTTGATTATATAAACATTTAAAGGAATATTTCTTGTCTATAACTAGATTGGAAAGTCTAGAGTGTGATGGTTAATTTTATATGTCAACTTAACTGGGCCACAAGGTACCCAGATAGTTGGTCAAAAATTATTCTGGGTGTGGCTGTGAGGGTGATTGTGGATGTGATTAATGTTTAAATCAATAGACTGAATAAAGCAGATTGCCCTCCCTGGTATTGGTGGGCCTTATTTAGTCAGTTGAATGTCTGAATAGGACAAAAAGGCTGATGCTCCCTCAAGTAAAAGAGAATTATTCCTGCCTGACTGCCTTCAAACTGGAACATTGCCTTTTTTCCTGCCTTGGACTCAAACCAAAACATTGACTTTTCCTGGGTCTCAAGCTTCCTGGCCCTTGGACAGGGAATATACCAGCGTCTATCCTGGTTCTTAGGCCTTCAGCTGTGTGCTGGAATCACACCATTAGTTCCCCTGGATCTTCAACTTGTTGACTCACCCTGCAGATCTTGGGACTTTCCATTTCCGTAAAGACATGAGCCGATGCCTTATAAAAAAAATCTCTTTTTATGTATCTCTTATTGGTTCTGTTTCTCTGGAGAACCCTGGCTAATACATACAGTAATGAATACATATTAAGCAAGTACTTACTTACTGAAGGAATAAACTATAACAAAAATCCAAGAGTCACCAATGCAGATTTTTCTTTTCTATGTAACTACAAACACCTAGTTTGAATGATTCATTTGCTGATCTGTCATTACTCTAGCTCTCATTTTCTAAATCTCTCATTACTGAATTAATATTACTGAGATCCTCAAATGTTAGTGGTAATAATAAATATAGCTAATAAAAATCTAAAAAGAGCACCAATATGTCCCAAAGTTCATTATAAAAACATTATCCATTAATTCATTTAGTCCTCACAACAGTCATATGAGGCAAATACTAATGTTATTCTGGAAAATAGCAAATACAATTTGTTAGGCATCTCCTTTATGCCAACCCCTATGCTAGTTTATATAAATTATCACATTAAAATTTCAGTATCAACCTACAAGTTATAGATGCAGCAGTGATACTCAGTGATTTAATAATCTGTTCAGGTTCAATCAATGTGAGAGATGTTGGTTTGAAATCCATGTCTATGTAACCCCAAGACTTTCCCCTACAATATTCTGAAGGAAGCATGTTCTTTTTACCTAAGTAAGCACTGTAGAACTTACTTTTTGGGGACTAGGACAATTTCTTCAGACCTATTCCAAGGTCTGTACAGAGAGAACATTGTAAGCTTCTGTAAGGTTCTGTACACGAAAAGTACTGAGTGAGTGCTAATCAGAAGAGATTAGCAATAACAAAGAATGGGAACATGCAGATCTTAACAAGAAACAGTCAGAATTCAAAAGAAAATGGACTTTAGCTTCAATCCAAGTGAATTTAACGCATGTATAAAAAAGAAACACACATTCAAATCTGAATATCTGCCATTTCATGAGCACTTCCATGGCTTTTCTCTCTCTTGAGGATACTCTGTATCTATTTATTGCTTCTGAACCATTACAGAAAGTCTTTCTTGGTTCTAAGTTGAGTCACCATCCTTAGTAACAGAGTGGCATGTCTATTAGATTATATTTCATCAATGTACAGTTCCATCCATTGTGTACTTTGTCCAATCCTCCAATAAATCTGATGTATTTTTCTATCTAATCACGTTTCCAAATATTAGTGGAGATAGAATTGTCTATGTCCATAGGAAAAGACAAGCCTTTGTACTATTATGAGTCCTTTTTAAAGAAACAGCTCTGCTGGGTTTTGCCCTGAGGCATTTTCATTACTCATTGACTGCTCAAAGGCCAAGGGACCTTTGCAGATGGAAAACATGGAATGCCGCTCAAGGGCCACACATTCAGTACTTGCCATTTGGTTTCTAGTTTAAAGAACATAGTCCTATTCCTGCTAGTCTGTATCAGAAGTTTTAGCAGATGTTTCAGCTGTGTGAGCCATAGCAGGTTTCCTCTCCTGCTTTTCAGACCAGATTTAATGGTCCAACCACTTATAATGTTTCGTTAGAAAAGAATTTCCAAATACAACTCCAATTTATTATTCTTTTAAAGCTCTTTGGAACAGTAGAGATTTGCCTTGAACTATTAAAGAGAGATTTAAACTGTGCAATAAGTAAAATTAAGCTGATACAGAATATAAGATACTGAAGACACTACTTCTTAATGGTATTAAAAGTTTGTATATGAGGATAATATTAATGGTTGGCGTAAAACCTATGTGAAGATCTCAAAACATTCTCACATTTCTTTTACTAATATTATCTCAATTTTGCTGAATTATTGTCTTTTGCTAGTTGTTTTTGATTCTACATCAGGCAGATGTAAGTGACCGCATAACATTATTAAAACATAGGATAGTCAAAGTTGGCATAGTTCCTGGATACCTTAAAGAGGGTACTCATATTCCTATAAACAGGTAAATCTGAAAGTGCCCCCCTTTCTTTTCTGTGGGCAAAAGTAGAGACATTTGGAAAAATATTCCCCAAATAATGATCATTTCCTACTGATGGCTATATTACTTGATGAAGGTGAAAAATAATTCTACTTTCACTTATTTTCTTGGCATCTACACAAGCTTTGCATATTTATATGATGCATGATCATGGCTGGGAATGTTTTCGAAACTATTCTTATTCTTGGAGAGAAAAATACCAACATAATTCTAGCATCATGATATGTAAGTTTAAGACTATGAATAAATTATTTTCAAATAATATGAAACCTTATGCCAACTTATATTTGGTCACTTTTTAAACAAAATACATTACTTATAAAGTCAAGGGTGGATTCTTGGTCTTTCCTTTAAACTGTTAATATGAGTATTTAGGATCAGAATTACAGAATAGAGCTCATGGAGTCAAGATGGCTTTGGGGAGAGAACTTTAAACTTGGTGCAAACTAACTCTTTTGTATCTACAGCTCTTGGTAATGACCCTAAATAAAGAGAATGATGTGAAAATATTGTTTATAAATATGGATAGTTATATGAAAATTAAAAGGCACAGTTGTACATATTAGTTAAAACATAAACATTTATACTCTATGTTCACCTCAATAAACTAGGTGAGATGATGACAAAAAAGGGTAGTAGCTAAAAATATTAAGAGTAAGTTGGGACTCAAATAATTCCCTAAGAAGAAGGGAATAGCTACAATAATATAAAAAATATCTGTTGAGACAGGGGGCCTGGAGTACAGAAAAAATAAGGTGGAACAGTCCCACAAGTAGTTAGGGGGCACCAGGACTCAATCTACATCAGAGTCTAATAATTAAATTTTCTCCATTCATCAGATTACAAATTGATGGCATGACAATCTCTACCGAACTACCAACATGAAGACCTCTTTTTCTTTTTTTAGTCTAGGTTGAAATTCTATGGGCAGCAGCACAATTTGCCCCATCTCTTGTCTATGATTATTGGAGATCTGTTGGGACTTGCTATATCAACCATAGTTGTGGGTGGAGGAAAAGTATGGAAAGCAGCATTTCATTTTCTTAAAGAAACTTCCCATGCCCTTTTCCTTCCTGTCTTTTTCATTCTGTTTAAAAAGTTGATTTTTTGGGGAAACGAGTATGAGACAATAATATTAATTGGACTCCTGGCAGGAAACAGATAACATATTCAAACCAGTAATTTGAAGAAATCTAGTGAAGAAACTATTTGAAAGGGCTTTGGCAGAATTCAGGACAGTCAATAAGGGAAAGGGCAGTGCCCTGGGCTAGTAACGGTCTTATGGGGCAAAAGGTTATAGAAGCTCAAGGATTTGGAAAAAGGTAGCTCTTAAGACAAGAGCTCTGGCTGAGGAATGCAGCCAGACATCAGTCACCTGGGAGGGAGGAGGTTGGCCTCACATTCCTCTCACTCTCTCACCTCCTGTCTATACCTCCTGTTGGCTAAAACCAATAGAATGACAGAGGGCAAGGGATCCTTTTTTTTTTTTTTTCATTGAGGTCACATTGGTTTATAAAATTATGTAAATTTCAGGTGTATATCATATTTTGACTTCTGTATAGACTGCATCTTATTCACCACGAAAAGTGTAGTGTCTATCTGTCACCATACACATGTGCCTCTTTACCCCTTTCTCCCTCCCCTCAACCCCTTCCCCTCTGGGAACCACCAATATGTTCTTTGTAACTATGTGTTTGTTTATATTCCACATATGAGTGAGATTACAGTATTTGTCTTCCTCTGTCTGACTTATATCACTTCGCATAATACCTTCAAAGTCCATCCATGTTGCAAATGGCAAGATTTCTTCATTTTGATGTCTGAGTAGTATTCCATTGTATATATATACCACATCTTCTTTATCCATTCATCCATTGACGGGCATTTAGGTTGCTTTTGAATATTGCTGCAATGAAATAGGGGTGCATATATCTTTTAAAATTAGTGTTTTCCTGTTCTTTGGATAAACAGCTGGAAGTGGGATAGCTGGAGCGTATGGTATTTCTATTTTTAACTTTTTGAGGACTCTCCATACTGTTTTCCATAGTGGCTGCACCAGTTTGCCTCCCCACCAGCAGTGGATGAGGGTTCCCTTTTCTCCACATCCTCTCCAACACTTGTTATTTCTTGTCTTTTTAATAGCCATTCTCATAGGTGTGAAGTGATATCTCATTGTAGTTTTGATTTGCATTTCCCTAAAGGGATCCTTTGATGTAATCCAAAAGGCTCATCCTCCCAGAGTTGAGAGCACAGTGGAAAAGGAAGAGTTTAACATCTGCAGGGGCAAAAATGACATTTAACACATAAGGGTAGAATAAACAAACTTTTAAAGAATCTTTACATCTGCCTTGGGGCAAAACTATCTGAGGCAAAGAATATAATTAATAATTTTCCTTTAAATTTTTGAAATTCTATTATAGTCCTTCACAACCTTCAAGATTGGAACAAAATAAAGATTTTTATGGGATCAGAAATGGAGGAATCCACAATGTAAGTAGAATTCAGAGAAGTTGGGGGAAAACTGCAGATTTAGAAGCAGACTGTACAGGTCTGCAGCAGCTGAGTAGGTACGTGGCTGTTCAAAGTAGAATTCTCTAGAATCTGACCTAGGCTTGAGGGTTGACCTCTGTCTGACTTTGCCAGCTTTTTCCTCTCTTATCACGCTATATCAGGATTTATTGAATTTTTCTTGAAATTATAGCACATGGCCAGTTCATTTGAATTTTTTCTCCACAATTAGTTTTGTTGGGGTAGAACCTGGTGATGTCTGAATTTATTCACAATCTTCTTCCATCTTTCCTCATCCCTCTGACTGAGTGTTACTCAGCAAAGACTTCTGGTGTGAGCTGCGTGGAGGAGTGGCTTTATTAGAGGAGGCAGAGTGTGCCTTGCACTGTTCGTTCTCTCTACTCAGAGATATTTTTTGAGCCAATCATATCCTGTAAATTGCTCTAAAATGGGGCACAGTTAAGTGGGGCAGATATATAAACATTGCACAGGCATCTAATAAGAGCTGCAAGAGAAATATGCGAGGTGAGCACCCAGCATAAATAAGAAGAGTAATTTATGATTAAGCAATTTTCAGGATTCTATGTAGGCTATATGACAATCTTTAAAAAAATAAATTCAATTCAAAAATATGCTTAGATATGGTAGCATGAATTTGCGCTCAGTGAATTGTTAGATATTACACAGGAAAAAAATGTATATACCATGTGGTCTGTGCATCAAGGGCTTTTCCAGCTGGTTGTGAAGACATGAAAATCCATTAAATGATGAATTATCCACCGCATTGCATCGTTGTTTAGGTGCCCAGCGAGTGGTACTGGCGTTAAATATTGAGAGAGAACTCTACATAACAAGAAAGCCTAGACAAGATGAAGGTCAGATCATAAGCTTAGAAACACGGACTGTAAAGATTGTAAGAGGAGATGGTTTTCCAAAGAAAGTGTAAGCATCTTCCTTTACCACTTTCAAACTAGAGCAATAAGGAATTATAGCAGCAGCGGAGTTGGCAAGAGTAACAAGATTCTTGACCTCGAAAATCTTCTCTATCTTTAATTCTCATGGATTTCCATCAGTCTCGGCAAAGATAAGAATATGAATTCTTTTGTGGTGTGGTCTTATTCATTTGAAATGCATCATAACTTAGAGTGCCTAAGAAATCTGAAACTATGGCCATTTGGGGTTTGCAGTAAATCTAGAATGCTTGTACTAAAGCTGCTTGTGTATTTATGTATGTGTATGTATGTGAATAAAATATTATATTTCTAACTAAGAATATACACATACACGAATATGAGTATATTTACAATATCATCACGTGTTCTGAGTCTGTGGTATTAGGAATAATGTACTTTTAGACATATAAATACCACCCAGGTTTTAAGAGCCTAATAAATTTTATGTAATCATTCTTAACCATTTTAGTAGAAACTTTCAGATTTCCTTTGCTTTCTTAACTCTTTATCCATATTTAGTTCTTATCCAAAAAAAAAAAATAGTACATTTTTCCTGCTTGGACTTATCATAATTTCTCTCCTAATGCCTGATTATTTAATTCAATATCAGAATTGCTTGGTTTGGCAAGATCTTTCAGCATCCAGGAAGTTAAAAGCATGCATAGAAAATTGCATTCTGCTTCATTATGGGAGCAGGTCTTATTTTTATGTGTTGTCTCTATTATAACACAGAGTAAAATACAGTCTTCCTTTGGAAAGTACATGCAGATAAAGTTATTTATATCCTTTGGGGCCTCCTATGAAAATGTGGAGCCACCAGAATTAGAAGTCAGATTCCAGATGCTCTTTGTGTATTAGTACTCATTGCCCTGGCTCAGGTTCTTGTTACCTGTGTCCTGAATTATTGAAGGCATTTCCCAACCTCCCTACCTGTAAAATGTCTGTAAACTATAAAACCCCATTGTTTTGTACTTAGGGCAGAGCAAATATCTGAAAACTCACCCACTTCTGTCGAAAATACTTAAACGGCTCTTCAATGGCTGTCGTTTCAATTCCTTCACATGGCACTGGAAACCGTTCACAATAAGAGCTAACATCCCTTTTACATTCTTATTTCTCAGTACACTCATTTCTCTATGTATCACATGGAATTGCCAGTAAGACTATGCAGCTGTAACTGAATATGCCTTGTGATTTTTATCTCCTCGTATTTAGATATATTGTACTTGTTTCTTAAAATGACATCTCTCTCTCTCTCTTGCTGTTGTAAAGTCTGTCCTTTTAGGCCCAAATCAGATCTCTCTGATCCTAATGTTTTCCTCTTCAAAATATTTATGTTGCATTTATACTCCAATAAAACATGTGTCATTCTTGGTCCTGCGTTTTAATAATTTATGCACATATCTTTCTTCTACTGTCCAACACTTCACTCAAAAACATTTAATATACCTCAACTCTGGGCCATGCTATTTTACAAGGAATTTTGGAAACAAAATAGAATACAACAGAATTTTTGTGCTACCAGAGTTTATATTGAATTTAGTGGATCAATAGCTAAACAAACTGTTACAAAACAATCTGAAATAAGTGATCATAGAAGAAGACATGAATGGTGTATAAAAAGAGAAGAAAAAGTACCTAAGTCTACCTGTGAGAGAAAGGGAAGTCTTCATTAATGACAGGTTAATAAAACTGAGTCTTTAAGGATGAAGAGAAATTTACTAGTTAGGCAAAAATAAGGAAAGACTCCGAGAAGATAAAGAGATAAATTGAGAGAACTAGACTGTTGGGTGGGTGCAAGGGATTCAATAAAGTTAGGTTCAGAGTGCTTATAGAGGAAATGCAGAAGTTAGGTCATAAAAAGCCTTTTGTGTCCTACTAAGGCTGTAAGGGATGGGAAAGAACTGAAAAAATTCCAAGCTGAACAGAGATCTGTGTATCTGAAACACTGCCATAGTGTGGAGAGAGATGGCTTGGAGTACATTAGACTTGAGAAAGGGAGTGAAATTAGATGATTGCTTCTGTGGTTCAAGTGAGACATGATTAAATAGTGAACCATGGTGGTGGCCTTGAACATGGAGAGGGGAGGCAGATTTGAGGATGGAGAGAGGCAGCCAGGAGAAATGGCAGGATTTAGTGGCTGATTGACTACAGGACTAAGAGAGAAGGAGGATTGAAACCATCTCTGGTTTTGGCTAGGGCAACTAGAAAAGGAGGTAACCCCTCCACCAAAACAGGGAATATGAGAGGAAAGGCTGGTAGAAGAAGGAAGAGAATGAAGTTGTCTCAAACTGGCTGAGTTTGAGGTATATTTAGGACACTCATGTTGAGTTGTCAATTTGGAAGTTGGAAGAAAATTTGAAGCGCTCAAGAGAGAGATGAAGAGAGAGTTCAAGAGAGTATGAAGGTGTTGATTCAGGACTTAGAAACAACACAGGTAATTAAAATAGTGGCATGGAATGAATGGAGTGTCCAGGGTGAGATAATGGAATGAAAAGGATCAGAAAGCACTGAAAACTGTCAATATATGAAGAGCAAAGGGAAGTTTATGATCCAATGAAAAAAGACTAAGAAGGAGGTTTCAGGGGAGTGTGGAGTAATGGAAGCTGAGAGAGGAGAAAATTTTCAATGGCGCCACAAGCTAGTAAGCTAACAATTCATTATTCATTGGATTTGGGAATTAAGGATCCTTGATGTCTTCATCAGGTCATTTTCAATGCGAGCAAAGCCAATTTTCAGCAACTTGAGAAGTGAAAGAGACACCAGGTATTGAGTTCTGTTTTGATAAGGCGAAAAATGAAGAAATAGTACATGATAGGGCATAGCCAAAGGGAACGAGTATTGTTGAATATTTTGTTTTTGCTTTTGTTTTATTGGTGAGAGATCTCAAACATAAGTACCTTCTTAGGGGAATGATCCAGTGGAAAGCAGTAAAGAAATCCTCTTGAGAAAGTGAGTATTTGATCGAAGCCATTTTTAGTCAAGATGAATTGTAGGTAGTAGAAAGAAAAGGCTGTAGAATAGTCTGAATAGCGTAAGACCAAGGCAAGATTTTAGATGAGGGAGTGAGACATTGCTCAGTTTTTTTCTGTGAATTAGGAAACTAGGTCATCTGTTGTGATGTGCTAAGAAGAAGGGGCCTTTGAAGAAATGGATGCATATTCAAAATAACCACTGTGTGGATGTGAAGAAGGACTTGACCAAGTGCACATTGCAGGATGTCTGAGCGGTATTCAGGATTCATCTGAAGTCAGACACCATAAAGATTTAATGGTACCTTTATTAAGAATTGGGTGATTTTTCCCCCAGGTGCAGAAATAAAGATAAGGGGATAGTTTGATGCAGACTTGAGGAACTTTAGGTTGAATAAAATGGAAGCAAACATGCAAGAGATGTTGAGGTGATATTGTCAAGGTTTGGAAGTAATATACCAAGAGGTTTTGAAGCCAGGAACAGATTTGATGGCCTTAGAAGTGGGTGGTAAGTGCAGGAAAAATGAGAATTTCCTTTTGCTTGAAGCAGAGGCCTGTTGTTCTCACACCTAAGTGTATATGAGAAGCATCAGGAATATCATATTAAAGGTGCAGGTTTTCAGGCTGCCTCCACAGACTTTAGGGTGAGTTTTTGGAAACTACATTTTTACCGATCCCAGATAATGATGTACGAGGTCCTCAATCACAATTAAAAAAAGAAAAACAAACAAAAAAACACTGGGAAAGGATGTCAGTTGAAAACAAAGATTGGGAATGAGTCTGGAAAGGTAAATGGGGGTTTTATTGTCATGGGATTTGAGTGTTTTGTGCTAAGGAATGTAAAATTCTCCCCTGAGATAATATATTAGCCTGAGGAATAAAAAAAAAGAAAAAACCTCTGAGAATTAATAAGTGAGTTCAGTAAGGTTGTGGAATACAAGATCAACAAACAAAATCAATCACATTTCTGTATGCTAACAATGAACATGTGGAAACCAAAATTAAAAACCATATACCATTTACTATCACTCCAAAGAAATGACATAAACTTAACAAAATATGTATGAGATCTGTATGCTCAAAATTACAAAACAGTGATGAAAGAAATCAAAGAAGAGCTAAATAATTGGAAAGACTTAACTATATTTGTGAATTGAAAGACTCTACACAATGTAAAGATGTCCAGTTTCCCCAAATTGATCCATGGATTTAATGCAATTCCTATCAAAATCCTAGCAAGATCTTTGTAGACATAGTCAAACTTATTCTAAAATTTACATGGAAAGGCACAGGCCCTAAAACAGCTAAAACAATCTTGAAAAAGAAGAGTGAAGTAGGAGGAGGCACCCTACCCAATATTAAGGCCTGCTATATAGCTATAGTGATCAAGACAGTGTGGGCTTAGCAGAAGAACAGACACTTAGACCACTAGAATTGAATAGAGAACTCAGAAATAAACCCATACATGAATGACCAACTGATTTTTGACAAAGTTGCAAAACAAATTCAATGGCAGACAGATAGACTTTTCAACAAATAGTGATGGAACAATTGGACATCCATAGGAAAAAAAAATGTTTTACAAAACCTCACACCTTATACAAATGATATATTAGATGGTAGTTTGTGCAAGAAAATGGAAACAGATTGTCTTTGTCTATAACAGAGCTGGCAGGCCAGGAGTCTTTCCTTCCCTGCCCAGAGCCTTCTGACAGGACTTCTTCACCAGCCATTGGGAATCCTGAGTTATTTCCATGGTTCCTCTAGGAAAGCGAATTGCAAAAGCGAATGTGCACCCGTATAACCTGGAAGGTTTGTTAGAAGACAGACTTCTGGACCCCAATCTCAGAGTTTCAGATTCTCAGTAGGTCTATGGTGAGAACGGAATTTACATTCTAAGTTGTTTCTGGGGAATGGTGATGCTGCAAGTACGGAGACCACGCTTGGAGAACCACTGTTCTAGGTATCCACAGAGCACAGATGAAAATTACTGTTCAGGAGAACAAGAGAAATTTTTAAGGAAGTAACCAATGTAATGAAAATAATAATACTTCAATCGATTTTTGGAAGATGGTTCTGAGTGGCAAGACATTAGATGAGCAGTGGTCCAGAAAAATGGAAGGAAGGGGCATATTTAAGACACCAGATGTCTAATTGGAAGTTATTGGTAACAGATTTGAAGTCAGGAAAAAGAAGGAGAGGTGTCAGTGATATATTGAAACATTTTAGCTTGAGGAGCTGTCTCCCTTCAATGAGGTAACAGAGAAAATTTATTCCTTATCACTCAGAGATGCAAAGAAAATATGGTTATTTATTTTCTATAATTGATCTAACTTTCCGCCTAAGCCCCTACGCCACCAAGTGTCAACAGGTGACTGGAACTTTAAATTGCCAATTAACGGAAATGGATCTTTAAATGGGGAAAAACAAAATCTATTTCAAGAAGCTCCGCCTTTTTCAGGTAAATGCTCAGTATCTTGTATATTTTCCTTCTCTCTGTGCTTCCAAAAAATGTCATTTTGCTGTTTGAGAAGTGGGGGATGTGGTGACATAGAGGTCTCTGAGTGTCAGTGGCATTGCCAGAGGATGACTGGTTGAATCCACTGAGGTGTGACAGGTGCTATCCCACCTCATGGTCACAGGTGTCACTCCCTCTGTGGTTGCTATCTGCCATCGTCCACGATTACTGATGTTTGTATTCGTGATGGCCTCCTCTTCCTGATGCAGGTTACTGCCGGTCCAGCTGTCCTCTCAGCATCTCTTGGTTCTACCAACCAGACAGGTGCTAACTTCTGTTGCCCTGCATGTCATATGTTGACCATGGACAACCAGCAGTGTAATCCAGCCCTCTAGCCAGGCATCTTCTCCCAAACACGCTGTACAGCTGCTCCCTCCCAGGCTACGTTGTATCTGGATCACAGCCAAATGTCCAGCTCCTTTGGGAGGTGAACAACCTACCCCAGTCTTTTCCCAGGAAATCAAGCTATAATGTCCTCAAGTTATTCATATTTTAATCTTGGTTTTTATAACCCTGAGAGTGAGAGAAAAAGAGGCTCTTCTCTTACTATTTCCCCTCTTCTTCTCATATTCCAAGGAAGCAAAGGGGACTCCCTATTTTCTGTCAGTGTTGGGAGGGAATTCCCCTATATCACATCCTCTTCATTCCTGAGTTGGCGTTCATCCTGCTCCTTTTCCAGAGGCCACAATCATGAATGAATACAGGTGAAAATGGATTTGTTAATCATGTAAGATAACACTAGAAGACATAAAATATCCCAGCCACAGGGAGATAGAGGCTATGGAAGAGGAGTTACTTTATTAGGAAAGACAGCTTACTCTGCTTGAGAAGTGTTGAATTTAAGTCTTGCCATCAGCCATCCAGATGGAGATAATCCAACAGAATTTGAGGATATAGATCTGGAGTTCAGAAATAAGACTGTGCTGAAAATATAGATATAATAATTCTCCAAGTATTTCTTCAGGTCGCTTGGCCATTTAATTAAAAGCAAAACAATCAGTTAATTAAAAGCTGTCTCCTTGGCTGGAATATATTCAAGCTAATTGGAGTGGTTATACGGTCCTGTTTTTTTCAGAACATCAGACTAGATAACTATTTTGACTATAATGTTGGAATACAATCTTTGTTTAATAGTTACTTTTGACGTTTGGAGTTTGGAGAATTAATTTCACATGGTTAAACTACAGATAGTGACAGAGTATTGTAGAAATGGTTCTGTTTACTTATTACTAAAGTGATGTGGTTTCAATTTAGTTCTGAGTTGAAGTGAAGAAGATACACGTTTGTAATTACTCCTGTTCATAGGTACAGCTCAAAATCTCTATTGGATGGGGAATTTGAGAAAGCTCTGATTGCGGTGAACCTTTCTGAAGTCTCTTGTCTTTGCTAAGTTCTCATCTTCTCTCTGCTCTTTCTCCTCATTTTTTCCCACTCCCACCCCAGGCCATGTCTTTGCTTTATAATTCCTGTTTTTCCTTCTCCTTCTCCAGCCACTTCTTGGATATTTTTTTCTGGCTTTTCCATTTTTTTTTTTCCTTCCTATGAATGTTGGAGTTCCCCAGAGCTCCATGCTGGGCCCTTTTCTTCTTTCTCTCACCCTTATAGATCTCATCCTGTCCTCTAGTTTAGATTACTTTGTTAACCACCACAAATATCATCTATCAGCAGATGACTAACATTTTATATCTCTAGCTGTGACCTCTGTGAACTCCAGGCACTTCAACACCTGCCATCTTGGCTCAGAGTTATAACAGATCTCAAATTTAAAATGTCCAATACCCAATTCTTGATTGATCTCCTGTATTAGTCTACTTGGGCTGCCATAACTAAATACCACAGACTGCATGGCTTGAACAATGGAAATTTATTTTCTCATAGTTCTGGAGACTGGAAGGTCTAATTCAGGGTGACAGCAGAGTTAGTGTCTGGTGAGAATTCTTCCCTTGGGGTATAGATGGCTACCTTCTTGCTATGTTCTCACCTGGCCTTTCCTTGGTGCATTTGTGTGGAGAGAGAGAGGGTGTCTCTTCCTCTTCTCATAAGGCCACCAGTGTTATTAGATTAGCACTCCACTCTCCTGGTTTCATTTAACCTTAAATACCTCCTAAAAGCACTATCTCCAAACACAGTCACATTGAGAGTTAAGGCTTCAACATATGAAATTGGGGGTGACACAATTCAGTCCATAGCCTCACCTCAGGATTCTGAAACTTTTGTTTTAGGGGGAGTTGAAAGCAGATGTTACTACAAGGATAATTCCATTCTCTGGTGTCTCTTCTTAGAAGGACACGAATCCTATCAGATCAGGACCCCACTTTTACGACATCATTTAACCTTAATTTCTTCCTTTGAGACCTTGTTTATGAATACAGCCACACTGGGGGTTAGGGCTTCAACCTATGCATTTTAGGGGGACATAAACATTCAGTCCATATCCCTTCCACTTGGAGTCTTCTCCTCCCACAGTCTTCCATATCGGAGTAAAGGAAGGCATCATATTAACTCAAATCCACTGGTAATGCTATTGACTCTGTCCTCAAAATCTGTGCCGAGTTTGATCATGTTTCACTTTCTCCATAACTGCCTCTCTATCGAGGCCTATTGCAATAGACCCCCTACAGGTCTCTCTGCTGCCACTCATGCTTGTCTACCATTTGTTCTCCACAAACATAAATCAGATTGTTTCACTCTCCTGCTCAAAGCCTTCCCATGCCTTTCCTGTCACTTAGAATGAAATCCAATGTCTTTGCCTGGTTGTGAGGCCTTACATGATGGTTGAGGCTACCAACTGCAGCCTCTTTCCTACCCCTGTTTATTGGATTACTGCACCCCACTTACATGAGCCTCTTTCTGAATGCTCTTGCTTCCGCTTCTCCACCTTTGCATCTGCTCTTTTCTCTGTCTGGAACGTTCTTTCCCCAGCTCTGTGTGTGGTTTGATGCCTTCATTCAAGGCCTGTGTGAATAGTGTCTGCTGCTGCTTCCATGTCTCCGTCCTCCATGTGCTTTTTAATCCCTTGTAGCCAGGTACCACTTTAGAGAATTCATTCTCACTACCCAAATTCCTAAATCCAACAGAAGGGATTCAGCTTGTGTATAACTAATGCTTGCCTTAGAACCCCTTACTCTTGGGCATGCTGTGTCTTTCCGGAACCATTCCTCTTCGCCTTTTGTGGAAAACTTTGTGAATTATTTGTTCACTCAGGCGTCTTCTAGGCATTGGGTGTGCAGCATGAGTGTCGCTCATGAAACTCACATTCTGCTGAGGGCAAAGGGAATAAATAAGCAAGTGAATGTATAGCATGAGGTCACCTCTGTTGGAGGGGCCTCTTCTCACCACCCTGTTGAAATAATAGTCCTCTCTTCACTTTCTACTATTTGGCTTTGTACTTATCACCATCTTACATGCCCTTATACACTAGAATGTAAGCTCCCTGAGGGTAGGAGGTCAAGGTCTTCGCTGTGATTCTGGGTTTCAAAATGCTACCTAGCATGTGGTCATAGTGCCTTGATAAATATTTTCTGAGTTACCAAATGGGTCATTGCATTATTAAGCCAAGAAGAATATCATTATTTGATGCCTTACATCTTGGTGTAATTTCAAATAATTGTTTTTTCTTGTTTTTGACGTGGACAATTCAAGTATTCACAAGTTTTTAGCAAGTGTGTACAGCATCCACAGGGTCCTGAGGGAAATTGGGTGCAGTTTACACCATTACAGTAAAATTGGAAAGAGAACAGAGCATTATGAGCTCACTCCACTGCTTGACCCCAGAGAGAGGTTCATAGCGCAAAACGTAGAGATGAAAACTATAAACTACTTCTTCCTGATTTGAATGAAAGGCTTAGTGCGCCTGAAAACTGTTGCATACATCTGTGTTGCTGTGAGCAAAATGTCACAGCAAGTTCACATCCAGTCAATTGCCTCTTTTACAATTTCTAGAAATAATTGCAGTATCCCTAGTTGCGCCATCATTTTTGCTATTCCTCAAGTATGTTTTGATCAGTTGAAGGAAACAAAACTAATTCCTCAAGCTTCAAAATTAACTGGCAAACTCTCAGTGAAATAGCCCAGCTTATACAGTGCTAGAAAAATACCACAGTGTGGACTGAGCATGATAGAAAATCCAAGTGAGAAAATGAATGCATTTTTGTTATTTTTACTCTCAAAACCATAGCACACTTACTGAATTGTAGTATGTAAATATTTCCCTTTGAATCCATAATGAAATCCTGATTTCAGAATACCAGACACACACTCTCTCTCTCACACACACACACACACACAAATTTAGAAACGACCCAACTTAAGGATCAAGCATTGAGAATTCATTTTGGTTGGTTATAATAGGGAGGTAGACACAAGCTGCTTCACAATGGCACACCTTCCTGTTATGTTCTCTTCCTTGGAGGTAGGAAATAAAGCTTCTTATTTTTGCATTGATGGAAGCAGCAAACTCACAAATTGTAACTGCATCAAGTCCTTGGCAGGGGGATACGGTGGGTGGCATCTGACTCAGCCCACCTCCCACATCTGACATTAAACACTCCCCAGTGAGCAGTCTTCCCTCCACACTAAGTTTGAGAGGGTCTCTACTTTATACTCTAGCATCACTGCCAACCAAAGAATCCTCCTAGGTGTGAGGCCCTTCAGCGGCATGATTCGTGGCAAGAACTTCAAAGACAAGACTCATTTTTAAACAATCCAAATTTTGGTTCATCACTACTATCTCTGCTGTATTTGGGGAGGTGGTTATGAGAGTAGCAAATCCTTGATTATATAAGATGTGATAGACAGTATTTTGAGATGACCCCCAAGATTCCTATCTCTCTGGGGTACATGACCTTGTATAATTCCTTTCCCTCAAGTATGGGAGGAACCTGCAATTTGCTTCTAAGCAATAGAATATGACAAAGATGAAGAGGACGTTTTAGATGTGATTAAGGTCCCTAATCATTTGACTTTGAGTTAGTCAAAAGGGAGATTATTCTGTGTGGGCCTGACCTAATCAGGCAAGTCCTTCTCTGAAGTTAGAGACTCTCTCTGGTGCTGGATTTGAAGAAACAAGACACCTTGAATTCTAAGTTGGAAGGAAATGGATTCCGTCAACAAACTGAGGGAGATTGGATGCAAAGCCTTTCTTTTTTTTTTTTTTTTTTTTTTTTTTTTTTTTTTTTTTTTGTGAGAAGATCAGCCCTGAGCTAACATCCGCCAATCCTCCTCTTTTTTTTTTTTTTGCTGAGGAAGACGGCCCTGGGCTAACATCTGTGCCTATCTTCCTCCACTTTATATGGGACGCCGCCACAGCATGGCTTACCAAGCAGTGCGTCGGTGCGCGCCCGGGATCCGAACCAGTGAACCCCGGGCCGCCGCAGCGGAGCGCGCGCACTTAACCGCTTGCGCCACCGGGCTGGCCCCGCAAAGCCTTTCTTAATCAAGCATCCAGATGAGAATACTTCTTAGCCAGCATCTTGATTTTAGCCTTGTGAGACTCTGAGCACAGAACCCAAGTAAGATATGTCTGGATTCTTGACCTACAGAAACCGTGAGATGATAAAGCTGTGTTGTTTTAAGCTGGTAATTTTGTAGTACTTTATTGCACAGCATAGAAAACCAATACACAAGCGTAAAAGAAGTTAAAAATGGTTGTTGAGCAAAGACAAGGATTCAGGACATTAGATGTGCTCTTTGCTATCAGGGCAAAAGAGAGCTCCATGAAGAATACTGTTGAAATTCTGGATTTAGTGATTCTGATCATTTGAAGATCTAGGCTTTGTTTTAGGTGAATACTTATTTGGCTCATAATATCATTTACCTAAATCTCATTCTCATTCTCATCCTCTAAACGTATGTTATTATTTTTCTTTTGTGTATTCACTAGACAGTGCGATTCATTTGTCTATCAAGTATAAAACACATCAACATCTGGATAAAAACTGAAAAACATCAATGAGTTGGAGAGTTTCAAATATACAGATGTTTAGTGTTGAATAAGCTAACACTCTGGATTGTTGGCTGATTTGAATTTCCTTTTATTTAGATGTTTGGGGACCATGCAGATATACCACCTGAAGTTGTAGATAATGATAAGACGCCAGTTTTGTTTGTTAGTGATGACAATATGTAATGTGATAACATGAATTAGAATCTTTCTAAGCCTGTGCCTATGTGTGTTTGATAGAATATTTCTATTTATTCCCCATATCAGAATTAAATATATACTTGAAGTGAATTATAACAAAACTTACAGCCTTTCAAATAATTAAAATTACATTTGTATTTTGCTTCCCATAAATAGAGCTCCTTACTTCTTTCTCTCTCTTTCACAGCATCCCAGTTTCATTGTTAAATATTCAGTCTTGTTGGCAATGATTTATTATAATAGAAGAGTCACAAATTAAAAAAAGAAAAAGCTGGGGGTTCAATTTGGCAGAATAGAGAAATTCTTGTTGGCTCTATCTTGGGAAATTCTGATCTGGCAGGTTGGATAGCGGCGTCCAGTCTTTGATATTCAGAAACACAACTAAGTGTTTACATGTGTATTGATTCATTGAGGAAGTAACTCTGAGGATTTTTTGTAATACCACATTACTGGTCACTGAGAATAATTAACAGATAGTAACACAAAATTTGTGCCTTCAAGTTTTTTTCAATGAAGTGGGTGAGAAAATGCTATTTTACAAGTAATAATAATTTAAGTAAATGTGATAAAATCTCCTTATGGAAGTACAAGGATTGTGGTAATTCAGAAAAAAAGAAGATGGAAAAGAAGATTTTTATTTGGGGGATAAGGTATGAGTTCTCAACCAAATTTAAAATTTAATTTATTATAAATTATTTGATGGCTGAATCTCTCTGGCATAGAGGATTTTTTTTTAATTGTATTGAGCACTGGAAGTTGTATATATTTTAAAACAGAAAATTCTTGACCACTTAGATGAATTTTTAGTTTACATGTTTATACTTTTATCTAGTGAATAGGGTAAGTAATCCGTTGCATTTTTGGAAAATTGCATTTTCTTGGGACTGCCTTCTAGACAACCAACCTAGGCATGTTCTGTAATTATAGCACAATTGCTTCTCAGAATCTGATGGTGGTAGGAGGCATAGGATTGAGTGAGAGAGGTGGAACAGGAGTATGTTACTCAGAAAATTTCCTGGATTAGGTATTTTTATATTAGTCTCTAAATCTATTACCCTTTCAGGCATTTCTCATTACAAATAAATACCACTGTCTCACTATCAAGAGTAACACTTTTTAATACAGTGGATACTTGAGTTTCAAAGTGCTTCCATATATGTTATTTCAAGAAGACATAATTTCCTTTAGGAGCATAAAAACATTTTTGTTTTTGTTCCTGCTGAAGGTCAACTTGGGAGATTGAAAGGGAAGCATTCCTGTGCATCCAGATTCATTTATTTTTTGGCTTAGATTTTGCAGCAGAGAAAATGCACCAATTCCCCACTGTCTGCTGTTCCGGCAGGTCCAGCTGCCTGTGGGTGATCTGTACAGTTGTGAGACCAAAGGCTTGTCAATGGAGAAAGAGTTTGCTCATGTTCTTCCAACTTTGGGTTCTTCAGCTGGAATTGCTGAGATTTGGCACAAGCTCTAGGGAGAGCCTCTAGCTTGGAAAACTCCTCTCTTTAATTAATTATTCTTGCTCTATCTTAATATAATTCACCCTTGTTTAAAGCTACACTTACACTTACATACAAATTTTTAATATTGGTTGTGTTGTGACATTGCCTTAAGATAACATTTCTACAAAGAAAAGGGAATTTCCTTGTTTTATGTTCCAAGTCAAAGTACAATAACTGGTGTACAAACTAATGGATAGTTTGGTATCTTACAGTTTATTAAACATGGAAACAAGAGGGTATTCATTGCAACTTAAATTTAAAAAAAAAAACAGATGAAAATTTTCAAATCAAATATATAACTTAGAAATATTAAGTTGAATTTATGTTAAATTATTAATACAAAAATGTAAATTTTATACTTTTCTATCTAGGTTACATGTTTGAAATATCAACTTTGTTTCAGGAGGTAAATTGATATATTCTAGTCTTTGTGCTATTTTTTTAAATGAAACTTCTATCTCTAGTGCTATTCTATTTAACAATGGAGATATTTTGTGTTCCAAGAACTGTGCTATGTCCTGGGCATTCAGAGATAAATATGACACACCTGGTGCTCACAGACTAATGGAGGAAATAGGCAATGTACTCTGAGAGGAACTAAATGAAGGAAGCCTTATAAGATGACCTTATAAGATACTTTGCTTTTTGCACCAACGTGGAAATGAGAAAGAAGGATGGCTCACTTTCCAGCAGTTAATCATGTTCAGTCAACTTATGTTGGTTGGTGGCCCCTTGATGTTTGGCTGACATGCATGAATTATTGTTGCAGAGGAGAGAGCAGGACATGGAAGAGGGTGGGCTCCGGAGTCAGAAGGGCTGAGTATGAATCCCAAGATAGCCCTCCCTTCCTAGCTTTGCGACATCAGACAAGGGATGAGGCCCCCAGTGCTGCATGACTCCATTGCCACAGCAGGATAATAATCCTACTTACCTCCTCAGATTGTGAGGATTAAAGAAGTGATACATATAAGACACATAGAATACTGCCTGAAATATTATTAATGAACATTTGCTATGGGTCCAGAACTGCAAATTCCATGTGAACATTACAAGTAGAAAACAAAATTAAAATTCCTGCATCATAAGGCAATTAGAGTATTTTGATGAAGACAAGATGACCCATTTGAAATACAAAATTAGAAAAAGAAAAGAATCCAGCATTTTGTGACATTGCACTAACCAATAAGGAAACCAGCAGGATTTCAGTGATGAGAAAGATGAACAGACTCTGGGAAAGACTGAATTAGTTATAAGCTTTAAACTTATAAAAGCATTATCTACATTTGAAATCATGGCCTTTGATAGGTTGGTTAAGTAATCTAATTTAATGTGCACAGGAATCTTGTGAAATTTAAATAATTATCACCATTTTACAGATGAGTATACGAAGGTCCATATAACTTAAGTGAATTACTCACAGTTTTATAGCTAGCAATATGCAGTTTCTGGATTTGAACCCAGGCTTTGACTCTGAAACCTGGGAAATTAACCACTTCTTATCTCCCATGGGGAGGTTGGGCATGGGCTGTGCTTACACAATATGAATTTGGATAAGTCAAAAAAGAAGGGGCAGCCACCTTATATTGGGGTATTAGCTGGAGCAAAGGAACATTGATGAGCAAGCTATGATTGGCGGACAGTGAAGAATCAAGCTTGATCTACTTGGTTGGATTGAGCATGGGATTAGTATGGTTAAGGAGGCAATCAAAACCATATAATAAGAAACTCAACTTCAAGTGACTCAAACAAATTAGTTCTGTTCCACATAGCAAGACATTTAGGGGTAAGTGGTTACTAGGTTACTAGGGATAGCTTAATGATGCTATCAGGGCTTCCATGTTTTATTTTTATTGTTTCTCTTCTTCATATGTAATGGGGTGAATTTTATACTTGTCATTTTATGGTCATATTTCAGTTCAAAGTAGGAAAATATAAGCAGCTTAGGGAAGAAGACTTAAAATCTGTGCCAGCCACATTTCTCTGCTTTCTTTAGAAAAGTGATAGGTTTCCCAGAATTGCGATTAACCCTACCCCCCAACCAAGATGATTCTTGCCTAGGTCTCAGTGGCTTGAACTAGCTCACACAGTCTCCCTTATCTATAAGACTCCCTAAAATCTTGGTGGCTTTAAGGACAAAGGAAAAGAGCACGTGAGGAACTATGCGATGTTTCTAAAGCTTTGTTTTGGAAGTGATATGCCTCCTTTCCTTGGCACATGCTCTTTACCCTTCACAGAATGTCCTTTACCTTTCCATCCTTTCCCTCAATGTCTCATTTTTCATCTTTCATACTTGGCTGATCCCTGCCCATTCTTGAACTCCTCCAGAAAACATTTCCCGAGTCACCTGTATGAGATGGAGGTCTCTCTGAAGCTTCAGACCTCTGTACATAAGACTTATCATGCTATATTTTCATCTCTTTACTTTTCATCACTCCAAGTGAACTCTGAGTTCCTTGTGACTTGGAGCTTCTTTTACCTTTGTATCTTTGCATCCACAAGGTCCAGGTTGGGGCCAAATGATCTTCATCACTATTTACTATAGCAATGTACTATACCAAAATAGCAAAGGAATAAGTGAACACTTTTCTTTTTTCTTTTTCTGTTTCTTTTTTTTTTTTTTTTGCTGAGGAAGACCGGCTCTGAGCTAACATCTATTGCCAATCTTCCTCCTTTTTTATTTCCCCCCCAAAGTCCCGGTAGATAGTTGTATGTCATAGTTGCACATCCTTCTAGTTGCTGTATGTGGGACGTGGCCTCAGCATGGCCGGAGAAGCAGTGCGTCAGTGCGCGCCTGGGATCCGAACCCGGGCCGCCAGTAGCGGAGTGCGCGCACTTAACCGCTAAGCCATGGGGCCGGCCCAGTGAGCACTTTTCTTTTGTCAGTTTCCAAAGTTCGAAAAGTATCATAGATTATTATGTGAATCTACGAAGAAAAATGTTTCCTACGTCGACCTTGAATAGAAGGGCAATATTAAAATTTCTTTTGTAAAATTCTCCGCTGCTGCTAATTTGCAGCTATAATTCCTACAGATTTCTCATAGTTGTCAAGTCCTTCTTACATGTTGGCAACAACATTCAAAAAGATTATTTGATCAATTGCTCTTTTGATACAAAGCATATCTAGAAATGACCTGAGAGGACAAATGACCTCTGGTTCCCTGTCACACAAGTTTATCACATATCATTGAGTATATAGTAGAAGAAATGTTACAAATAGGCCCCAGTGTTACCTGGGAAGGTAACAAGGCCAATATTAGTCTAAAGGGTAAATGAACAGAATTGTTCAGTGGCACCTTCCAGAACACAGCACGATATGGTTGAAGAATACAGGAAATGAAATCAAGCAGGCCTGAACCGAAATTTTTACTCTGCCAATGATTACGTCTGTATTTTGATCAATATTCTTAATTTTTATAAAATGTAGTTTCCTCATCTGTAAAATGAGGGAGTTAATATTGACATCATAATATTCCATGTGATATACTTGGCTTAGCATGTTGTGTGTTGATCATCAGCATTGCGTATTTCCCCTTATACTCTGTGGTTGGCAGACTCTCGACCTGGTTCATCACTCTTACTTGTCGTCTGGAATCTGAGTTTTCCTTCTTACCTTGCCTCTTCCATATTCTGGGCTGTTCCATCTTTTAACTCCCCCAGTGTTTCCTTTCTCTCCTCTTCTAACAGCTCCTATTGTTTCCAATTAAGGTAAGCTTTGTGGTATTATGTAATAATAAAAAATTAAATATGATAGCCTCCTTTTCTGAGTCTACACTATTTACCAGAAACATTGCTAAGTATTATCTCATTTAATTTTTATAATAGCTCTTAAAGAAAATATATTGTAGAAATTAAGAAGCAAGACTCAGAACATCAATAACTTCATTTGTTTAACATATAATATTAAGTTCCTAATATGTACCCAAAATGAAAGATAAGAGAGACATGGACTCTACTTTATCATGAAAACCAGGATTCATATCTCAATCTATCAGCAGTCAAACCCATGGTATAACCACTCTGTTAGAGGCAAAAATTGCTCAGCTTCCTCTTTACGAAACAATGTGAATTAATTTATAACAAAATGTTAGCAGTATAAACGCACTCTTAAATTTCATTTTTTCAAATAGAGAACTCGTCAAAAGCTTCAATTTTATTATTCCATCTGATATGTGTATTTTAGAGATAAAATAATGGAAGGAAGGAGCATAAACTTAGGAAATGGCAGAGGCAGGATTTGAATCAAAGTTTCTCCTTCTTATGCAGTTTTTTCTCCTTTTTAATGCATTCTCTCTCTCAACACAGATAGTGCCTTTTGTATTAGCCAGGGTGTGCTAGCTTATGTTGTGGTAACAAGTAAAGCATAATTCTACTGTCATTTACTTCTCATTCACTTTGCACGTACAACCTGGTTTGGCAGTTAGGTTCTGTTCATTGTAGGACTTAGGATGACTGAGGCTCCAAATTAACATATGTCTCCAGGATCACCACAGCAGGGGACAGAGAACATGGCAAATCATGCAATGGCTCTTAAAGTTTTCTCACAGAAGTAACACATGTAACTGCCTCTCACATTTCATTGGTCAAAGCAAGTCACTTCGTCCCATCTAACAAAAGGTGTGAAATGTTCAATCCTACTGTGTGCCCAGAAGAAGGAGAGCACAGAACATTTGTGCAGTGTTCTTAAGCATCAATTTTAAACATATGTCTCCACGAAAGAATATAACAGTGAGCATTTTCAGTGCCATGTCAACCTGGGGAAACTCAAGGTCTCCAGTTCCTTTCTTTCCTCTCTGAAATTAGCATTAAAAACAAGTCTAAGAAAAGTGAAACCTAGACTATTCTAGGCTAGTTGCATCTGTTACCACAACAGAACCTGGCATATCCTGACTAATACAAAAGACACTATTTGCGTTGCGACATTGAAAATGAGATGAAACTGTATGAAGAGGTGAGAAACCTTAATTCGAATACGGCTTCCACCATTTCCTAAGTTCATGCTTGTTTACATATTTGTTAGTTTACTAAGAAGCCGTGTAGAGATGAGCACCAGGTTAGTGTCACATGTTTTCTGAGTAAATCCCTGATAAAAAACCCTCTCCTTGTAGCTTTGAGAGTGAGAAAGACAAGGATTCAGGTCACAGTTTTACCACTTTCTCATGTTATGACCTGAACAACTTCCTGAAGCTCCCTAAAATTAATTTCCAATTCCGAAAAATGAAGGTAAACCCTCCTGTGTGATATGGGAAAAATGAGAAGAAGGGTGACATAGGAACGTGACCATCCTAACTGAGATGTCTGTGGTTTTCAGTTATTATGTTACCTGCACTACACGGGTCAGGAACTACTTTCAAATGAATATTTAGCTGAGTGAGAATGCTCAGTAATCAGGAAATCAAGCTCTGAAAGGGACTGACAAAAACTAACTCTGGTTTGAATAACCCATGACCAGTCTTGGAGATGGCTCTGCCACTGATTTTTGTGGGAATGCATCTCAGTACCTGTGTTTACATCTCTTCCTCGCATTGTTCGCTTTCACCCGCGCTGCTTTAAGTACCAATGACCACTGCCTCTTGTCCACTTTCTGTTTCTACTCTTCAGAATAAATTTGGCCTGTGCTATGCATTGAAAGTTTGTTTCCCCCCAAAACTCACATGTTGAAACCTAATCCCCAGTGTGATGGTATTTGGAGGTGAGGCCTTTGGGAGGTGATTCGATCATGTGGATGGATCCCTCATGAATGAGATTATTGCCCTTATAAGAAGGGACATGCAAGAGTTTGTTTTCTCTTTCTCTACCCCCGCCGTGTAAAGGTATGGCAAGAAGGAATCCATCTACAAGCCAGAAAACAGGCTCTCAGCAAACACTACTCTGCCAGTGTCTTGATCTTAGACTCCTCAGCATCCAGAGCTGTGCAGAGAAACCACTTCATTTTTTTTTTTAAAGGAGATTCCTTGAATCAAATATTATTCCCCATTCATTTCTCATATAGTAGGAGAAGGAGTGGAAGTAGTAGTAATTTTAAGGCAGAGTTACAGATTGAGAAGAGAGAGGGGGAGCAAAATAGGTTGACTTAGACCCAAGCAATATACAGCCTTTCTCAGGGTCCTGCACTTTAGAGAGCCCTGTACGCTGGTCCTACTTAGCTTTGTCCCAAAGGACAGAAAGTGCATGGATACAAGGGGCCTCTTCTAGGTGATATTAGGTTGCTTGGGGCCCTGGAATTCCTTGACCCAATGTCCCTGAACCCGCTTCTAGTCCTGCACCTCTTCCCTAGTCAGCCTCTTAAAAGCTCTGAGGAATGGCCATGTCAGGCTCTGGGAGGAGCAGGTGTATGGGAGTGCATGGAGCCTGGAATTTAGTGGGTGAGTGTTCACACACATGCGCACGAGGCCCTTCCTGCTGAGGAACAGAACTAGGGTAGGAAGGGAAGAGGTGAGCCCAGGGATCTGTGGTCATACCTTTGCCTCAGGCCTGGCAAATTTTAAAGGTGGGCCTTCCAGGAGAGAGAGAGAAAAAGGGTGGGTAGAGTGGAAGGGAGGGAAAGGCAATAATTGCACTTATAATTTCAGGTCCTTGAAATTGCATTTCTATTTCTTAAGGAAGACGGCTGAAGCTTCTGTAAAGAACTTGATGGGGTCAGATCACGGAGCTCTCTTTGGTTTTATTGTGCTCTGGTAGGAAGGAAGCACACACAAGCACAGTAAAGAAAAGGGAGCGAAGCTGAATGTGAAGGTGATGATAATTGCTACTGGGCAACCAAAGCTGCTGTTGTATCTTGAATCGACAAAACAAAACTGTCCAGTTCCATGAGCCTTTTGATGTGGCTACTGGGGCAGCTCTATGTTTTCATCCTCCCCAGTGTATCTTTACAATTAACCCCAATTCCCCAAGGCTCCATTCTGTTTCTTGCAAATTCTGTTTCTTGCAACCTAGAAGAGCTGGACTAACAGCTGTCTAGGGGAATAATTATCCCCAACACCTCTGCCACTTTCCTCCTGCCTAGAGAGACCTACAGCTAAGCTGTTATGGGAGATCCCTGTGTTTGGGTTTGAAGTTTACAAAATCAAAGCACTTTAACAAAGTACAAATTTGCCCCCTGTTCCCTTCAGCTGGTAGGAAGCAAATGCTATGAAAGCCTGTGACTACTTTGCAGATGGAGAAACTGAGCCAGGGGAGTTTAACTGGCCCCAAGCAATGGCTGAGTCTCCATACAGTCCAAGGCACCCATTCGATCCTAGTTCCTTCCTGCACATTCATGCTCCTTGACCGAACATGTTAAGTGAACAAGCTGTCCTTGATCTATGTTAGAAGTTGGTACAAAATACAGTATCTAGTTCAAATCTTTTCCTGCCTTTTTTGGGGGCATTGCTTTGCAAAGTGCTGAGAGATTCAGCTCATTGACCTTGTCACACAGGCCCATCCTTCTCCAAGTTCTAATTTCTAACTCCTGTTGAGAGCCATTGTGTGAAGGCATTGTTAGGCTTCCATGCCCACTCAATCCCCAGCCTTTCTTCTTAAACTGCCAACAGCGCCAATTAGTACCACATGCAGTGTGAGTTTGCAAAGTGGCTATTGTAGCCAAGTCCTTAAAATGCGGCCAAAATGCAAATTGGCCTATAGACAAGTTCTTGGGTGTGAGTTTAGGGGAAAAAGTTTAAGTACCACAGCATAAACATCAGTTCTTTTATTCCTCTGTAACTCCTGTCACACTTCATACCTTTAAAGTGAAACCTGAAAAAAGACCTGGAGAGCTCCAAAAGACAAAATATGAAAAAATACTGAAATTAAATAAAATCAGAAGAGCAAATAATTTAAAACTTAACTGAAGAGTATTAAAGAAAGAGCAGATGTGTGCCTGGAGTTTTGAACCTGTAACTGCTTATCATCATAACAGAAGCCACTAAAGTTTCCCCATCAACAAGTCAAGCACTCTTTGCCACTCCCAACCCCTTGGATCTTTTGCCAGTTACAAGAAGTACCATTGTTTGTGTCAGGAACCTTTCTTGTGACTATGTACATCTAATTCCGATTCCCTTTATGCTTCTTCTCCATAGATGTGTTATCCCAAGTTATAACAAATCCCTGGGAATCTATTGCCATAGTTCTGTCTTAATGCTGAACTCAGATCTGGGTCAGTCTTCCCTGGAGAGTTAACAAAGACCCTTGAGAAGTCTCCTTATTCATCTCTGCCTCCATCTGGGAAAAATATGGGAAGAGTAATGACATAATAAATGGACACTATTAAATGCTAGAGACTCTCTTAGGTATTTTATTATATCATTGATTTAATGATCAAATGATCCCTACAATGTAATTATTGTTTCCCCCATTATAAAGCTGAGAAACAAAAGTTCAATAAAGGAAAGGAACTTGTTCTAATTCATACAGCTACAAAAAGGTATTCAAACCTTGTTCTGTCCCATTCATAAATGACACTGTCTCATAAAAGATAAGTGATCATAGAAATTGCTATTTATAAAACACTACCAAGTACCAGCCACAATGCTAGGTGCTTTACACACATTTGCACTAAGCCTTACTGTAAAACTGAACGTGTTATTTGTAAGGTAGACTCAGGCAGCTTAAATGACTTGCCCAAGGCCACACAGCTGGAAGTTGCAGAAATGAAAGTCAAACACAGGTTTGCTGACCTATACAATCTGCTCCTTTCATTCTGCTAAGCTTTCTGCTCCATTAAGAGGCCGTAGTTGCCTGTGAGACACATTGGTCATTGGTTCCCTTCACCTCTCAGGAGGAACTCCAGCGCAGTGTGATTTTCCCTACTACTGCGGAGTCACATCTCCCAGACATCCTCTCAGGAGCCTCTCTGCAAGTCACCAGTTCTGTGTGCTCACTCATAAACTTAATTCTCGTTTTTCCCTTGTAGGAGATCAGCCAATACACCCTTCAGGAGCCCTGCTACCATGTTTCTTAAAATAAGCAGAAGACACTCAGCCCCTGAACACCGGTTCCCACATTGCCATAAGATTCTGTTTCCCCAAGTTTTTCATTTGTACGAAGTTGCTAGGGCCAATAGGACATTCAGTGGGGAATATCCCCATGCCCTCTTTCTATCTGGCAGTATGCCATTCCCACTGAATATCCATATGTCGCTTACCTTGTTACATCATTGACATCACGTAATGAGACATATTTGTAGTTGTGCTGGCCAGTTGACATTTTGGCCAAATCAAAATTGAGTTATTTCCCTGTATTCTTCTGCTTACCGTGCCAAGTGGTTGTCCAGATCATAATCTGGGCTTTAGCAAGAAAAGAAAAATTTTACTGACCAGATCAACTAATTTCCCTAATGTATCAAGCTTTCATCCCAAGATTAAAAATGGTCATTCTTGATCCAGCTGGGTTTAGTCAGTGGCCTGGGCTCTGTGTGTATCCTATTACCAACACCCAGCAGCACAAACCACAGCCTGTCTAAGTATTTACATGGAAAACAGCCCTAACCAAAGATTACGCAGTTTGGGTTGAGAAAGGCAATCCATCCCATTTACAAACATCTGCCGGAAAGGTCAGATGCAGGCTGGCCAGTCCCTGGGCTCAGAATCTGGAGACTATTTTGGTTGCAAGTACTGTGTCCAAGAGAAGCTGAAATTCAAAGAGAATCCAAATTCAGGCAGAAATCTCTGACAGTTAACTCAAATTCAGTCCAAACTAAGATTTCGCAGTCTTTTCCCAAAGGTGTTAGACCAGAAAGGCAAGTGAGAGAATTTATTACTTTTATTCAAGTACATGGAAGAACAGTACAGAAAAAGTGTGTGTACGTGTTTCACAGAAAGAGAGACAGAGGGAGAGAGAGGGAGAAACATTATTGTTAGTTCATCTTATATTCATGATTTTTCCCCTTGTCTGTAAATTCATAAAGAAATTATTTTCAGATAACCAAGGTGCTGCTAGCAAAATACGGAGGATTTGATTTAATTTTTTTTCATGGAAAGCTATGCTACCACTCAAGTTAATTTAGAATAAAGTCCCTCATAATGCTGTGCAGTTTAAGCAATGAAAACAGCAGAGGCTATCAGTTTCCATTTCAGAGTATTGGAATGGAACATTCTTTCAACTTGGGGTCAGTGAACACATACTATTATAATTCCATACAAGCCTGTGCCCCGAAGAGCTCATTTCCCTGATCTGATCTGACCAGGGATGTATCTGTCAGGGAAATTCATTACCAGTCTCCCAGCAATGCCAAATGAAGTGAACCACTCAGCAGGGCACACTGTACATGTACAAGCATCAAAACCTACTACTACTTATTGGCTACTAAGGGAAATTTCCTTTTGGGATCCACAAATATGGCTTTAATTTAGTGGGGTTTATTTTGAGGTGGTGGGGAGGGATGGGAGGATAAAGAAGGAGGGAAGTCTCAGAACACTCTCCCATGTAAATAGAACAGCATGTTTCCACTCCTGTTCTATCAACAGGAGAAAAACACCAATCGAGCAATCTTTCTTGCACATATCAAATTCCCATCTCTGCATTAGGTTTGAGTGTGGTAAGGGCTAAATCCAGAGGGTGCCTCACCCTCAGGCTGGCTGGGAAACAGCATCTATCATCTATTGCTTTATTTTGATTGCCATCACTGTTACGTGAATTCTGTAGCAATTGCCTGATCCATCAAAGTGAAGAGATAGGATTTGTTTCACTCATGTTTTAGGTTGTGCTTGGGTTTGCACGGATGTTTGTCAGGATTCTGTTACATCTTTAGCCTTAATCAAAATTTTAGCAGAGAGAGCATTTGTTGGCCTGGTATCCCTATTATGATTTGAAGTGCCGTGTGCTTCAAGAGCGTGGTAAATTAAAGACAGTTGCAAATTATATGAGAGATGGAGTCTCATTCTACTCCCTTTGGGTTGGCCTAAGTGACTTATTCAACTAGTAGAATGTGAAGTAAGTGACAGTTGGACATTCCAAGTTTAGGTTGTAAGAAATCTGGCAGTTTCCACCAGGTCTCTTGGAATACTCCCTCCGTTAGACCCCAGCTGCCATATAAGAAATTTGACAACCCTCCACCCCAAACCAAGACCATCAACATGTAGGCTCTTGGGTTCGCATTCTGAGCTGAGTCCAGCATTTGGATCATCCCTGGCTTGAGATGGTTTGTATCCAATGGACCAGCCTATCCATCTGCTGAATATCACCAAGGTGACAACACTTGGAGCAAGAAAAATTTCCTAGCTCACCTGTCAACTCTGAGAACAAGGAGAGCTAGTAAAAATTTCTTGTTTAAGCCACTAATGTTGGGAATGTTTGTTAAGCAGGAATAGGTAACTGATCAAAACATGATTCAACAATGGAAGCTCACTACTTCATAGGCTGGAATGGTCACCTAGTTCTTGTCTTTTTTTTTTTGCCATGTTTTGTTTTGTTTAGACTTTTTTTTATTTTATTGAGTCACATTGATTTATAACATTATATAAATTTCAGGTGTATATCATTATATTCGGCTTCTGTATAGACTGCATTGTTTTCACCATCATAAGGCTAGTTTCCATCTGTCACCATACATATGTGCCCCTTTACTCCTTTTGGCCTCCCCCCACCCCTTTCCCCTCTGGTAACCGCTGATCTGTTCTCCACATCTGTGTGTTTGTTTGTGTGTTTATCTTCCACATATGAGTGAAGTCATATAGTAATTGTCTGTCTCTGTCTGACTTATTTTGCTTAGCATAAAATCCTCAAGGTCCATCCATGTTGTTGCAAATGGTACAATTTCATGTTTTTATGGCTAAGTAGTATTCTGTTGTACATGTATATGTATACCACATCTTCTTTATCCATTCATTCATTGCTGGGTGCTTAGGTTGCTTCCAGGTCTTAGCTATTGTCAATATTGCTGCAATGAACATAGGAGTGCATATATCTTTTCGAATTAGTGTTTTCATGTTCTTTGGATAAATACCCAGGAGTGGAATAGCTGGATCATATGGTATTTCTATTTTTAATTTTTTGAGAAATCTCCATACTGGCTGCCCCAATTTGCATTCCCACTAGCAGTATATGAGGGTTCCTTTTGTTTGACTTGCTTTTTATCCCTTGAATCTCAGACCAATTCTCACTCCCTCTTAAAGCCTCCACTGTCCCTGCCCCTGCTTCTGAAAGATTAGACCCTCATTCTTTTTATTAGGCCCTCCTCCGTCAAATTCAGTTACCTGAAGGGAGATCATTTTTAAATTAATTGATCATTTGTTCATGTAGGAAACATTTATTGTACATCTACCAAGTGTAAATGATGATGTTCACTACTGGAAAAATTGGGGAGCCTCTCATCTTCTTTGCTGTACTCCTCAGACCTAGCACACATGTAGTTGGAGCTCGACAGATGCCAATTTTTGCTCAATTCAAACTGAGAAGGTACTTTCTTTTTGAGCAGCTAACTGGTTTGACCTGAATTTCTGCATTTATTGGTGTACAATAGGGATCATGAACATTGATAGCAAATAGAATCACGTTCAGATCCTAGCTTGGCCAAGTGTCAGGCGTGTGACTGAAGTGAAACTTGTTTCTGCTTTCTTTCATGATAAAAGTAACCTGATGAAACCAGAAGGGCTGGGGGTTAAATCACAGTTCTGCCACATCTCAGCAGTTTCTCAGTCTCCCCACTGGTAAAGTGGGACTAATAGTACCCAACTCCCAGGGTGGTTATGAGAATTAAATAAATTAACATGTGTAATGTGGCTTAGAACAGCACACTGTACATAGGAAGCACTAGAAAAGTATTTTTTAAATAAAATTATTTAAAAATATAACTTTTAGAGTAGTACCTGGTATATAACAGGCATGATGAAAAATATTTTTTCTCATGCTAGGTTACTTTTTTGCCCTTTTCGGCCTCTTGGCACTTAAAAGAAGTAGCAAATGTATACATTACCTTTTTAATCTTAAATAATGTGTGAGTTGGAAAATAATTTGGTTTAATAATACACGCCAAATGTATGTGAGTAAACCCAGCTGTCTGTCGATCAAAGCACACACCTGTTAATCCAGGACTGGCTCATGCAAGACGGCTCTCAAATGGGCATGAGCTCAGTGACTTTGATTCCTTTTTTTTTTTATGAAATCACCTCATTTATCATTGATTTGCAAATCTAGCGCTATTGAATGGCAGTAAAGAGATACCTGGTTAAATTCTAACCAGTGCATCTACTGTGTACTTTTTTTTCCTTGAGAATTATTTCGGTTATTTAATATCAGAATCGCTACTAGGAAGAGAGGAGGGGAGCAAGGTAACAAAGAAGGAAGATAGGAAAACAGAAAAAGCAGACATATTATATTTCTTGGAAATCCGTTGTCATTGGATTCAACTCATTTCTGTTTCATATGATCTTTATACTAAAGTCATAGAGGTTTAATTACATTTAACTTGGGTAAATGTAATTAGATGTATAGTATATGACATTATACTAAAGTCATAGAGGTTTAATTACATTAAATTATACTCTTTAGCTTCGGTAAATACAGAAGTAGGAACTTCTAATTTTTACAATTACTTATGGGCAGTTAGATATCCTTAGAACGGTCAATTACACTGGCAAATTATACTCATTGTGTATAGCTACATAAATATGGATATATACATAAATGTATACATTTCTTTGCTGCATATATACTAACATTGCTTTATTTAAGCCAATCGTGTGCCAACTAAAATTCAGCAACCCACGGATAGAGAAACATGAGAGGTTTTCAAAAACTATATTTATATCTTAATTCTAGTGAGACAACTCTGTTTCTACTCTGTATTTTCTTTCCCATATGTCATTTTCTCTCATATAGAACCTCCCATTCTGTACTCTAAATGTTCATACTCTTGACTTATTCCGATCAGACTGTGGGTTTCTCAAGAGATGAATCTCTACGTGACTATCACTGGTTTTAACTACATTGTATTGAAATGATTTGTTTACCCAGCTGAGTTTTCCACTTGCCTATGATCTCCTGGAGGGCTTAGAATACACCTTGCCCCTACCTGGCTTGTTATCCCAGAAATCCAGAACGAGTCTCAGTCCCAGAATGTCAAGGTAAACTTTTCTTCATGTTTTGATTTGGTCTAATGATCCAAAGCTAAAGACAACAGGTGACAAATATTATACGTATTATATTGTTATATATTATACATAGGGCTCCTACATAGCCTCATAGACTTAATGAGTTAGGCAAACTGGTCCCCCGAGTGTCAATACTCTTACCACCACCAGTATGTATAAGAAACGGCTAGAAATTTTAAAAGTGTTTCTTTATTGAAAATACAGAGGAGAAGAAAGTGCTGTGGTGTTTTTGATCATCTAAAGGTGAAGGAAAGAAACAGCTATTTCTTCCTCTCCCTCCCCCCATGCTACATAAGGGGAAACCCAGAAGAACCACTCATAAACACTTGGGATTTTTTTTTTCAAAATGGCAACCGGCCTCTTTGTTTCCATGTAGCCTCTTGCTGAGATGTAGGCCGGTCCCATGCTGTTACAGCAGCGGGCGGAGCATGGGAGTGGTCTCCTAAGAATCTGACATGTATCTACGAAAAGACTTGTGCTTGCTTTTTGCCTCGAAAAGCCAGAAGAAGGGAGAATATCTGGTGGTACCCCTTATAGCTGGGCAAGAGGATTTATCTGCGATAGGGACAACCATTATTTTTTTATTTATAAGAGCAAGAAGACCTAGTCACTGGTAATCAAGTATACTTCAGGAAGGGAACTAGGCTTTGATTCACCAGTGAGCCAAAAGGCCCCTAGCAGAAAGAGGCTGTGGGTGTATTGTCTGGGGCAGGAACTGAAGGAGTCTCGTAACATCAACCAGGGTCCGTCACTTTGTCAGAAAAAAGGGCAGTTCAGTCACCAGAGAGGAGATGGACTAGAGAGTGCCTTGAAAAATCTCCCATATGAACTCTATGATCAAGGGTCACTATTTTGATACCTGCCATAGCAGACGGTACCAATCACCCAAAGCTTTGCACCCAGAACTTTACTCCTTTGTAATCCCACTCCTAACCCAGAGGAGTCTTTCCTTAGAAGGGAAAGTCACAGGAGTGGGAGAAGAGCAATGGACAAACTAGACATTGCTAAACATTTTACTGAAGAGCACCTAGTTTTAAATGCACATTTTGATGAATTTTGATAAATATATACACTCTTGTAACCACCACCCAATCAAAATATGGACCATTATAATCACCTTGAGGAGAAGTTCCCTTGTGCCTTCGCACAGGTTGTTGCTCCCCAGTCCCCACTCCTGGCCCTAGGCAACCTCTGATTTAACTTCTGTCACTATAGATTAGTCTTTTCTCAAATTTTGAATAAATAGGATGAAAGAGTGTGTGCTTTTTTGTTTTGCTTCACTCATGCGACATGTTTTTGAGATTTACACACTGTTGATATATCAGTAGTTTGTTCTTTTTTTTTTTTTTTGGTGAGGAAGACTAGCCCTGAGCTAACATCTGTTAACATCTGTTGCCAACCCTCCTCTTTTTGCTGAGGAAGATTAACCCTGGGCTAACGTCTGTGCCCATCTTCCTCTACTTTATATGTGAGACGCCTGCCACAGCATGGCTTGATAGCAGTGTGTAGGTCCGTGCCGGGGATCTGAACCTGCAAACCCCAGGCCGCCAAAGTGGAGCACGTGAGCTTGACCACTAGGCCACCAGGCCTGTCCAGTTTGTTCTTTGTTAATTCTGAATGGTATGGTATTCTACTGTACAGATATACCACAATTTATCCACTCACCTATTGATAAACATTTGGGTTGTTTCCAGTTTTTGGCTACTATGAATAGAGATGTTGTGAACAGCAAAGTCCTTGTGTAAACATAAATTTTCATTTTCCTCCGTAAACATCTAGAATTGCGGTTTCTGGATTATACGGTAAGTATACGTGTTTAACTCATAAAAAACTGTAAAACTGTTTTCTAAGTTGTACCATTTTACAATACCACCAGCAAATGTATGAGAGTTCCACTTGCTGCACATCCCTATCAAAACTTGCTATTGATAACTTGCTAAATAAACATCAGCTTATTTAGTAAGTGAGTTGTGGTATTTCATTTTTGGTTTACTTCACATTACCCTCTTGACTATTGATTTTGAGCATTTTTTGTGTTTATTGCCATTAATGCATTTTCTTCTGGGAAATGTTCAAAACTTTTGCCTTGGGTTGTCTTATTATTGAGTTGCAAGACGTTCTTAAATATCCTGGATACATATCTTTGTGAGACAAACGTATTACAAATACTTTTCATAAGCTTATGGCTTGTTTTTTAAGTTTTTTACCATATCTTACAAAAAGAGGAATATTTTAATTTTATAGTGTCCAAATGATCATGTTTTTTTTTATGTTTCATGCTTTTGGGGTCCTATTTAAGAAATCTATTCCAAAGTTGTAAAAATGTTCTCATGATTTCTTCCAGAAGTTTTATGGTTTAGACTTTACAGTTAGCTCTATGAGCTGTTTCAAGTTAATTTCTGTGTATGTGAAGAGACAAAAGCCTAGTTTTACTTTTTTCCAAATTAATATCTCTGTTGTTCCAAACACATTTGTTGAAAAGACTATCTTTTCCTCACATGGGTATCTGTGTCAAATATAAATTAACTATATATGAATGGATTTATAGCTGTACTACCTATGTATATATTTATCCATACACAGATACCAAAAAATCCTGGTTACTGTAGCACTATATAAGTTTTGAAATCAGATACTGTACGTCCTCCAGCTTTGCTCTATTTTTTCAAAATTATTTGACCATCCTAGATCTTTTGCATTTCCATATATATTTTAAACCATATAAATTTTAAAATTTTAAATTTCTAAAATTTCTACAAAAAATCTGCTGGGATTTTGATTGGAATTGTGCTGAATCTGTAGATCAATTTGCGGATAATTGACACCTTAATAATATTAAGTCTTTCAATCCATTAGCACAGAATGTTTCTTTACTTATTTGGGATCTTTCAAAAATTTCTTTGGGTGCCTGCCCCATGGCGGAGCGGTTAAGTGCGTGCGCTCCACTGTTGGCGGCCTGGGGTCAGATCCCGGGAGCGCACCAACACACTGCTTGTCCCGCCGTGCTGAGGCCGAGTCCCACATACAGCAACTAGAAGGATGTGCAACTATGACATACAACTATCTACTGGGGCTTTGGGGAGAAAAAGGGAAAAAGAGGAGAATTGATAATAGATGTTAGCTCAGGGCTGGTCTTCCTCAGCAAAAAGAGGAGGATTGGCATGGATGTTAGCTCAGGGCTGATCTTCCTCACAAAAAAATAAACTAAAAATAAATAAAAATTTGTTTCATCAATGTTTTATAGTTTTAATTCTATAGATTTTACATATGTTTTATTAAATTTAACCCTAAGTATTTCTTATTTTTGAAGCTATTGTAAATGTAATAATTTCTAAAGTATAATTTCTAATATTTATTTGATAATACATAGAAATATAATCAATTTTTGTAAACTGACCTTATGTCCTGTGACCTTACTAGTTCTAGTCATTCTTAGAGATTCTTTAGAATTTTCTGCATAGATCAACATGTCATCAGTGTATAGCAACAGTATTACTTTTTCTTTTGTAATCTCTATGGTTTAACCTTTGTTTTCCAACCTCATTTCACTGGTAGAACCTCTGTGTTGAAGACAATTGGCAAGAACACTTGTTTCCCATCTACGATATTTCTTGTCTCATGTAGATCACCTTTAAAGGTTAAAGACTCCCTCTTTATTCCTAAATGTTGAAAGTTATTATCATAAATTGTTTTGTCAAGTGTTTCTTTTGCATCCATTGAGTAATCATAGTGGATTTTGTTTTTTCCTCAGCTAATGTGTATTAAATTGCTTATTTTTTAAATATAAAACAATCTTTGTATCCCTGGGATAAATCCTATTTGTGCATGGTATGTTATTCTTTTTATATAATACTGGATTTACCTAGCTAATATTTTGTTAAGAATTTTGTTCATGAAGGATATTAATTTCTAGTTTTCTTTTCTTGAAAAATCTTTATGATTTGATATCAGGGTAAAACTGCTCTTATAAAACAAATTAGGAAATGATCACTCCTTTAGTTCATAAAAGAGTTGGTGTAGGAATGGTGATTTCTTCTTCCCTAAATGTTTGGGAGAATTGACAAGAGAAATTATCCAGGACTAGAGCTTATTAACATAGCTGCCAGGTTCCAGCAAAAGACCAGGGAAAGTATCTAGGCGTGGTTAGTGTGGTTATGGGATACGGAGGAGATGGCATTTCTCTGACCAGGCAGCATGTGAAGAAAATGAGCAACATCACCACACGCCCTGCCCTCCAGCAGCGCCCGCCTGGTGCTGAGGGAGTCAAGCTACTCACTTAGAGATTGGACTATTTTAGGCTGCAGGGAAATTTGGCTCCATGAGGGAGATCACCCAGGGCACATGGAACCCTGGAAATCTATAGAGGAGGTACACCAAATTCTTAGGGAGTTGGGAATGAAACAATGAAACAGGCCATCTATGCACTTGCCTTTGAAGGCCCTGATCAGGTCACATTTGCTGCAGGAATGAAAGCCAATGTACTCCAGTCTGCTGTAGGCACCTGGTATGGGACGATGATATCAGTGCAGAGCCCAGTCGTGGGACAAGACGTTTATGATGTTGGGCAGTCTATTGTTGATCTGGGGAAACTGACAAATCCAGGAACGAGTACAAGCTGTGGGCAAGACTGGAGACAGAGAGGGAGCTCGAAAAGCCAAAAGTCTAACCCAATCAGCTGTAAAGTTCCGGTAAAAGTAACACAGAAGCAAATGTGGTTTGAACTCATTGCTACCAGGACCCTACCTGAAAAGGTAGACTGGCAGCCCAACGCTGTGTTGGTTGGCCTATGGAAAGCCTTAAAACTTGAACAACAGTTCAGACCTGCTCCACAGTTCAGACCTGCCCCACCTGCCCCTCCCTGATGCCCCAACTCCTCCAGCAGAGGCCTCAGGGATACAGTCCTATTCAGGGTGTATAGGATGCAGGCAAAGATCGCCTCCAAGTGAGGGCCGTTGGAGGTGATCAGAGGCCTCATGTTGAGGTCACTAGTTACTAGTCCCCCAGAAGTGAACAAAAAATGACAGCTCTGCTTAATACTGGTGCCAAATGTACTCTAATACAAGGTAACCCTCAGAAATTTTCTGGACCCCTCAGTGTCATTGACGGTTACAGAGGGCAAATAATTATGGTCAGGAAGGTTCCTTAGACACTGCAAATTGGCGGTTCTCTCCCATGAGAGTATGAGATTTTTATCTCTCCACTACCAGAGAACATATTGGGCATCCATATCCTAAAAGGTCACACTCTGCAAAGATCTATCAGGGAATCCCACCTCCAGGTTAGAGTAATCAAACCAGTGCCGAGGGGAAATGCCAACTGGGAACCGGTAAGTCTACTGCTCCCACAAAGAGTGGGAACTGTCAAACAATATAAATTTCCCGGAGGGCATAAGGAAATAGGAGAACCTATCCAAGAACTGCACGGGGTAGGTATTGTATGCCCTGCCCATAGTGCTTTCAACAGCCCAGTATGGCTGGTAAAAGAGCCAGATGGCTCATGGTGGATGACTGTGGACTACCTAGAATTGAACAAGGTAGTACCCCTCATCCACGTGGCTGTGCCCAATGTTGTTCCTATCTTTTACCTTTCCATGGTCCTAGGAGTGTACCATGCTGTACTCCTTGGCAATCAGGAAGCTGATGCCCTAGCCTGGGTATGAGCCCTAGCAACTGATTGCTTCAGTAGATATAGCAGATTGGGTGTATAGAAAGAGTGGCCATTGTAGTGCCCGAGTGGGATGGCATCTTGCCAAGGATGCTGGATTGCCCTTGAAATACAGTTATTTGGTTAATGCAGTAACAGCAGTCCTGTCTGCTCTAAACAATTCCCAAGGCAACTGCCAAAGGAGTCTGGGGCCATCCACTGGAGTTTCCAAACAGTGAGGGATTGGCAAATTGATTATATTGGCTCCCTCCCTTCCAGTAAATGTTCTAAATACTTCTTGGTTTGTGTGACGCTGTGTCTGGCCTCACTCAGATTTGGGATGGGTTCATGTGGCTCACCTGAAGTAATGGACATTTGGACACCTGACCACCCTTATGTTGGGAACAGAAAAATCACTCTACACAGAACCAACCCAATTGCACCAGGGATATGGGATGGATATCACCAGAACTGTGTAGTCATTTTGTCACACTAAAGGATAGCAACTGGTTTGGCACTGACCACTCTTGCCACCTTGGTATTTTTTGGGTGTTCTAAAGGGCACCTAATGATTGAGCGGCGCGAATCTTTGGCCATGGCTTCCACGTAGGTGGTTGGGCGACTGCACCCTGGGATTTCCCTGGGCACTAGGGAGAACCTGCCCCATGGTAACAAAAATCACCACCTCACTCTCCTCAAGGCCAGATGGGCACATTCTGTTTTCCATTGGTACCATCATTTGGCTGCTGTCTTTGTCCCCTCCGTTGGCCTAGAGGACATTATAGCGCACATTGAAGCCCTTACTAAATTCACCCAATAAGCCTTGAGTGATAGCCAGCAAAGCCTGTCCTTACCGAACACTGAAATGTCTCTAATAAGAAAAGCTGTCCTCCAAAATAGAGGGCCTTGGACATTATTACTGCCTCACAAGGAGGCACCTGTGCCATTATCCAGAGTATTGTATGTTCATACCCGATGAGTCTGCTAATGTATCATCTTTATTAAATCACATAAGGACACAAATGAATACCCTTAGTAATCCGACCCCCAGCCTAGGGGACTTAATAAATTAGTGGTTTGGGCCATGGGGCTCGTAGTGAAAAAAATTTACTTATTTTGATAATCATTATCTCGATCTGTGTTTTCTCTTGCATGTGCCTCTATTGCTGCTGTGGTATCTGCTTCCGGTACCTCCACACTAGTGAAAGCCCTGGCTGACTGCTCAGGTCACGTTGCAGAAGAGAGGAGCGTATAAGATTGTAAGAGCAGATCGGGATGGGTGGAGCGTTGGAGGAGGTCATCGAGAAGACATGAATGCTGGTTGACCCGTGAGCGGGACTCGGGCCATCTGAGGCTCCTCAAACCCTTCCCTGTCCTTGGGATGGGCTTTCTGCCTACCATTCCCACAGTAGGAGCCATTTTCAAGGACGCAGCCTTAAGAGAGCAATGTGTTGTTTTGCGCCCACCTAGATGGTATATGAGACTGAACCTAATTAAGGCCTCTATATAAAATTTGCAGATTCTGGCGAGCAGGTGTGGAGATTTATTCATCTGGTGACTGCCCAAGACAGGCCTCGTATGTAAATTCCTTTGCTTATTAACCCTGTCCCCTACCAGTCTGGAGTGGTCTGCCTCTTTATTCCATCTCTCTCTGCTCTCTGTGTGTGGGTCACAGTTTCAGATTTCACTCGGGAAACTCCTGAGTTTGTGAACCAACAGAGAAGTTTTTTGATTATGATTTTCATTTATTTAACAGACAAAGAGGTACTTATATTTTCTATTTTTTCTTTAGCTTGTTTTGGTAACTTGGATCTTTCAAGGAGTTTGTTCATGTAAACTAAATATTTAAAATTAACGGCTTAACGTTATTTGTAATATTCCTACTTATCCTTTTAATGTCTGATCTCTAATGATTTTTCTCTTTCGTTCTTGATATTGGTAGGTTGTTTCTCTCTCTCTCTCTTCCTCCATCTAGTTGAAGTATTCTCATTTTTGATTTTTGGTTTTGGTTTCATTAATTTTCTCTTGCTTTTTTCAGGTTTCTATTTCGTTGAATTATGCTCTTATCCTTTATCATTTCTTTTTTTACACTTACTTTGGGATAATTTATTCTAATTTTTTTAGCTTCTTAAAGTGGAAGCTTAGTTCATTGGTTTTAAGTGTTTCTTATTTTCTAATATAAATGTTTAAAGATAAGATTTTTCCTCTAAGCACTGCATTAGTTGCAACCCACACTTTTGATATGTTGTGGTTTTCATTTTATTTAGTTTAAAATGTTTTCTAGGGCCGGCCCTGTGGCCTAGTGGTTAAGTTTGGCACACTCTGCTTCGGCAGCCTGGGTTTGCAGGTTCAGATCCCGAAAGCAGACCTACACCACTCGTCAGCCATGCTGTAGTGGCAACCCACATATAAAATAGAGGAAGATTGACACAGATGTTAACTCAGGGATAATCTTCCTCAGCAAAAATATATATATATATATATATACACACATATTTTCTAATTTTTCTTGTGATTTTTTTTGACTCATGTTTATATATTGGAAATATGTTGTTTTCATTTCCAAATATTTGAGGAATTTCCAAACATATTGACTTCTAGTTTAATTCTATTGTGGCTACAGAACATTTTATGGTTCCAATTCTTTTATACTTATTAACACTTATGTAACGGCCCAAAATATGATTTATCTTGTTGGGATTTCATGTGCACTTGTACACAACGTGTAGTCTGCTGGTGTTATGGAAATGTCAATTAGGTCATTTTGATTGATACTATTTAAATTTTTCATATCCTTACTAATTTTCTATCTACTAATTCTACTGATTATTGAGAGAGGAGTGTGGAAATGTTCAATTTTAGATTAGTCTATTTCTTTTCATTCTCTTAATTTTCCTTTATGTATTTTGAAGGTCTATTTTAAGACATATATATACATTTATCAGTTATGTCTTCTTTATGAATTGACATTCTTATCATTATGAAATGTCTCTTTATCTCTGATAGTATGCCTTCTTCTGAAATTTAGTCTAATATTAATATAAGAACTCCAGCTCTCATATGCTTAAAGTTTGCCTGCATATTTTTTCTATCCTTTAATTTGAATTTCTCTGTGTCCTTATATTTAAAATGGATTTCTTATAGGTAGCATATAGTTGGTTTTGCACTTTTATTTATTCTGACAATTTCTGTTTTTGAATTGAGTGTGTAGAACATTTACATTTAATACAATTATTGACAAGGTTGTATTTAAATCTATCATGTTGCTAGATGTTTTCCATTTGTCCCTTCCATTGTTTATTCCTTTTTCCATTTTCCTGCCTTCTTTTGGATTAGTTCAGTATATTTTACCATTCAGTGTTATTTCCATCATTTATTTCTTAACTATGTCTCTGGGTTTTCTTTTTCGTGGTTGCCATTGGGTTTATAATATTATATTTAACTTATTGCAGTCTATTTTGATATTATATTTTATGATTTCATGTAACTTAATACATCTCAAGTAGTATACTTCCATTTTCCTGTATTTTGTTTCTCCTATCATTGTCAGAATTATACTTCTATATATATGTGATAACCTCTAAAATGCATTATTATTTTTGCTTTAAAGAGTAAATTATATTTGAGTAAAATTTTAAAATGAGAAAAACTTAAATTTTGCCACATATTTACCGTTCTAGCATTCTTCATCCCATCATATCATTTATCTTTCACCTAAAGAACTTCTTTAACATTTTTTATATTGCCAGTCTGGTGATAAATTCTCTCAACTTTTGTTTGTCTGAAAAATTGTCTAATTTACCTTAGTGAACAATATTTTCACTTGGTAAAAAATTCTGTTTTCATAGTGTTTATCTTTTATCACTTTAAAGATGTCATATTTATTCTGGTTTGCATAGTTTCTGATGTGAGTTTGTGATTATTCTTTTCTTTGTTTTTCTATATGTAATTATTTATTTCTTCTGGTTGCCTTTATGATTTTATTCTTTATCACTGATTTTCAGTAATCTGACTTTGATATATTTTGGAGTGTGGGTATCCACATCTGTATTCATCCTGCTTTGGGTTCTTTGGGCTTCTTTGACTTATGTGTATGTGTGTTTTAAATCAAATTTGAAAAATGTTCATTGTTTCTTCAACTATGTTGGGGTGTTTTGCTGTTGTTGATTTGTTTTTGCTGTTATTGTTATTGTGATTGTTTTTGTCCTTCTCTTCTTTGTCTCTTTTTTTAGAACCCTAAATACACATATTTTAGGCTTCTTGATATTTTTCCACTGATCTTTTAGGCTCTGTTCATTTTCTTTCAGTCTTTTTTTCTTAGTGTGCTTCATTATTAATAGATTCTATTGCTATGTCTTTAAAATCAGTGAAATCTTCTTCTGCAGTGTCCAATCTGCAGTTAATCTCATTCAGTGTAATTTCATTTCAGATATTTTACTTTTCATATCTAGAGGTTCCATCTGATTCTTTTTTTTTATATTTTCCCCTTACATCTTTGCTGTTTATATGTTCCTTTGAAAACTTGAATATAGTTATAATAGCTGTGTTAACATTCTTGTTGGTTAATTTCATCATCTCTCTCATTTCTGTGTTACCATAGTCAGTTAACACCAATAACTGTGGAGATATCTAGGGGTGAAATAGGCAAGTGAAATGAATACCTCTGCTGTGGATGTTTTAGAGAAAGAACTTCTAAAAATTTTGTAACTAAAAGCAAACTATAATGTTGAACATGGATATTGACTTTATTCTACACTTTGATTCTTAACATTAATCAGTCAACTTCCACATCAATAAAAGTTGATCATAGTTATTCCCAAATAAAAAGAAACCAACTGTTAAAAAATAAAACTGGCTGATATTTCTCCTGGTCATAGTTAATATTTTTCTCTCTTTGCATGTCTACTAATTTTTGGATGTTTGTTAGACATTTTGACATTATGTTGTTGAGTGTCTGGATTTGTTTTCTTTCTTTAAGGACCACTAAGGTTTGTTTTGGCAGGCAGTCCTGTTACTAGCAGATCAGTCCGATCCCTTCAATCCTGTTTTGAAACTTGGCTAGGGCATGGCTACAGTAGCCTCTTATCCAGAGATAGACACTTCTAGTTTCTCTGCTGTGGCCTGTAGGAACTCAAATATTTCTCCTTCTGATGTGAGTTCAGGGAATTCCTCAGCTTATGACTTTTTGTTCCTACTTTGCTTGCTTATATAGTGTTACTTTCACATCTGTGATCACTTTGTGGTGTGCCAAGTTTTCTAGACTAAACAAGACTCCTCAGAATTCCCTCTCTAGTGTGTTTCAAGTTAGAATGGGCAAGAAGGGAGACAACGGCCATTTTGTAGCATGCACACATCTTCTCCCACTTTATCAATTAAACGGTAATCTGGGTGTTGCTGTGAAGAAATTTTCAGATGGAATTAAAATCATAACCAGTTAACTTTGAGTTAATCAAAAGAAAGTGATCCTGGGCGGGACTTATTTAATCAGATAGAAGCCACTAGAAGAGGGCCCAGGCTCTCCCTGAGGAGAGAGACTCCAAGAAGCACCTAGGCCTGGTATCGCTTTCCTTTTCCTCTGGATCTCCCTTCCTAACTGCCTGCTTGTGGATTCAAGCTTCAGTTCAAGCTCCTAAGTTTCCAGCCTGCTCATGATCTTCCCTTCTTAACTGCCCGCCTTGCTTTGGGCTAATTTTACCAGCTCCCTAAATTTCATACGGCAGTTCCTTTTAATAATGATATGTCTATTTTATACTATAATTTATATAATAATAACTTATATAATTATATTACTATATTTTTAAATTATATCTACATATATGTTTTATATATACATGAATATATACATACACAATATGTATAATATACATATATTTTAGTATGTATAGACATTTTAGTACCTGAAAGGTAGACTCTCATTAGAGCTGAAATTTACCATCATTTGCCCCAATGCTTGAAGGCACTGATGAGGAAAGAAAAAAAAAATCGCAATTGTGCCCTTCCAAGATCATACATATAATATACATATTATACATATGTATAATATCTCCATCCCACTAATTCTGCTTCTCTAGGTTAATATTGACTGGAATAACATCCAATGGTATAATGCTTATCAAATACTAAAAGGAATCTCTTTGCAAATTTCTTGAGCTCATTTCCTTTGTTGCTCCTTCTTTTGGTGGAACTCTGCCACACAAATTTCAGCTGCTTTAGCATCCTCAAACTCTGACCTTGGTCTCCTGAACTCAGCAGGACTATAGGATTCTATTTGGATTCCTCCTTCCTGCTAATACTTGCTTCCAGTCAGAACACCAGCACTATTGTAGCTTCATCTCATTTTTCCCCTTTTATGAAGTATCATGCCTGGCATAGATTTTTATTCAATGTTTGAAAACCACCTTTTAAAATATTTTGCTTAGTCTTCTAGTTGTTTAGGTTGGGAGGTGAAGTTCTAAATAATTATTCCAACAAAGCTGAAAACAGAAATCCCTGGTCTGGACTTTTAAAAAAAAAATTTTTAATTTTTTATTTAATGACTTTATTTTTTTAGAGCAATTTTAGGTTCACAGAAAAACTGAGAGAAATGTACAGAGATTTCCCATATATCCCCCGCCCCACACAGGCATAGCCTCCTCCTTTATCAACATCCCCCACCAGAGCTCTACATTTGTTACAGGTGATGAATGTATATTGACATATCATAATCTCCCTAAGTTCATAGTTCACCTTACAGTTTGTTCTTGGTGTTGTACATTCTGTGAGTTTGGAGGGTCTAGACATTTTAGTACCTGAAAGGTAGACTCTCATTAGAGCTGAAATTTACCATCATTTGCCCCAATGCTTGAAGGCACTGATGAGGAAAGAAAAAAAAAATCCCAATTGTGCCCTTCCAAGATCATCTGCTCAATTATCCAGTTGTGTATCTTACCTGCTACATAATATTCTCTCAAAAAAACTTTGCTGGACTATACTGAGTTATGCTTCCAGTACTTTCCTAACACAGCACCTGATAGATAATTAATTTAAAGCAGCAGAATATAACGGTTAAGAATTTCTAAAGAGCTGGCGAAAATCATGTTTGAATTCCAGTTCTTCATTTACTAAGTATATGAAATAAATGCAAATTCCTTAATTTTTAGTAGCCTACCTAATTGTCTTCATCTGAAATAGGAGATAGTTATAATTCCAACCTCATTGGGTTGGTATGAAATTAAATAAAAGAATGTTTGCAATGTTCTTGCCCTGTTAAAAGTGCGCTGTTATTGACACATTGTAAGCACTCAATTTATTTTTGAAATCCTTGGTATATTTTTTATTTAAAAAAACTTAATAAATATTTAAATAAAGTTAACATATTTGAAAAAATTTTTCTCCATTTTTGAAGGCAGAGAAAAGGGGTCCTAAGTTGTTTGGAGGTTTGGATGAGATATGGTAACTCATCTAGATGAACCTCTTGTCAGATGCTTGAAACAATCCAGCAGAGAGTTGAACTCAAACTGACTTATGCAATACAAACAAGTTATAGATTCACATAACCGAGATGTCCAGAGGTAGAGCAGGTCTCAAGTGGTTGATCAGCTCTGTTTCTCAAGGATCCTCTAAAATCCACCTTCATTCTTATTTTGGTTTCATCCTCAGGCTGATTTCACTCACCGTAACGAAATGGCTGCAGTTGATCCTGGACTTAAAACTATGTTCCTCATCATCTAAAGTATCAGAGCTTCTTGCCGCTCAAATATAATACAAATGCCCTCTCCTTTCCTCAGATGACACCATCTGAGATCACATGTCCATCTCTTGTGATCAAAGTAATGGCTTATCCTGAAAGACTTAGGTGGAGATTAAATGTCTATGGCTGAATCAACCAATGGTACAATAGATAGCATATGGTAGTACACTTACTTACTTGTATTCCTCAGGTCCTACCTTTGAGTTGGAGCTGGAGTTAATCCTACTCCATCAACACTGTTACCGTTCAATGGGGAAATACAATGTTTTCTACAAAGAACATGTGCAACATCCACATTCTTTGTGAATATCCAGAGTGTGTTTGTCTTTTTTTTTTTTTTTTTTACCCAAAGCCCCAATGTCTAGTTGTGTATCCTAGTTGTAGGACTTGCTAGCTTTTCTATGTGGGACACTCCCTCAGCATGGCTTGATGAGCAGTGGGTAGGTCCGCGCCCAGGATTGGCACTGGCGAACCCCAGCCGCTGAAGCAGAGCACGCGAACTTAACTGCTATGCCACCAGCCCGGCCCCCAGAGTGTGTTTGAATATTCTCTGTCATGGGAAACTTGCTACAACCTGCCCAAGTTAGGTATTTTCACTGTTGACAAATTTTGATCTCTATGTCTCAGGTTTTGTATTTGAGGATGAGCTGGGGAAAAAAGATATCTGCCACTCTGGATTGATCAAGGCAGTGTGAGAGACTCTTATTGAATGGTCCTCACATATAAGTCAAAATTCTAAGTGCTTTACATATACGTAACCATTTAATATTCTTTACAAGCTTATGAAGCAGGATCTAGTACCATCTGCATTTCATAGATAAGGTAACTGAGATACTTAGTGGTTAAATAACTTGTACAAGGTAAGGGTCACAAAGAAATTGGCAGAAGTAGGATTTGAATCCAGCTCTTCTGGCTCCAAAATCCATGTTTTTAGCCATAAGACAATAATACAATATCATTTTATTAGTTGAGAACACTTAGTCTAGAAAGGGATGAAAAAGATTATAAAACCTGTTTGACTGATTGGGAAAACTTGATCTAGCTCATTCTATGTATCTATGTATCTACGTATCTATCATCTATCTATCTGTCTACCTATCCATCTACCCATCTATCAAATCTACCTATTTTGCTAGCGATAGTAGGGATACAATATAGGGGAAAGTATAATAACCATTTCCAAAAGTTCCAGTCTTTTATTTTTAATATGGTGCATGTATACTCCATTCATTCAGTAATTCATACACTAAAAATTTACTACTCATTTACTCAACCTAGACACTGGACTAGTTCCTTGAAAGATAGAGACTTAAGACAGGTTTCCTGCTCTTAGGGAGGTTGCAGTCCTGCCGCCTTGACCAATGTTTTTGAAATTTTGGTCAAGACTCATCATTTAAATAAAAAAAATAGAATGAAGTCAGAGTTCTTTATATGTAATAAGCGTGTTATCTGTTTTATGTGTCAACGTGTGGGGGAGTGTTCTATGTGTACTGGTTTATGTATAAACTATGTTTCTTAATATAGGGCATGGTCCTAAATATTCTAGAATGACTTCATTAGAACCTAGTTAACCAAATCTTTAGACCTTTTCCCAAAATTTTGCTTCCTATCATTATATGGTATTTACTTGAGGAAAATAGCTGTATCTTATACTCTACTTTTTCCCTTCTGGCGCACATTCTAGTAATTTTCTCAGGGTAGCTGCTCAATGAAACTGGTTTTCTTCTTGATTAATGAAGAAGTGTTTTATTTGGAATTATTGGTGCTCGTTATTGATTGATGTGTACTTTGTTGGATTTGTTTTAGAAGTCTTTTAAACAATATGTTTAACTTTGTGGAAAGAAAAACAAGTGGTTGGTTGACCAAAATTTTGAGTTTTTCAACCAATTTATTTTCTTCTTGGAGACAGAACCCAAGCCTTGCTTACGAGCAGCTATCACAAGGCAATAAGTCTTGTTCTCTAACCTTATTAAAGTAGATTTGTTTTGTCAGTGTTGAGGTAAAATGGCTTTAAATAGTATTATTAAACCTTAAGCATGCAATAGCTTTACCATCGGACTTTATGCTTTGTGGTTGCAGTGTTTTATGGATTTATTCTCCTTGCTGTAAGCATAATAAAAGACCGGCTGGAAAAGGCTACATTAACCGAAGACCACAAGATCTTGGACATGCAGATGACCCAACATTAGGGAATCTGGAATGGAAATTTCGTGTGTGTGTGGAACAATTTCATTAGTGTCTCATGCTTCTTACCATCTCTTTCTCTTTACCTCTCGAACTTGTGCAGGAACATAAAGATATAGAATGGTTTCTACAATTTTCCCTGAACTAAAAACATCCTCTGGCATCTAACCTCTATGGAAAATATGAGAAGACATAACCAAAGCAAACAATTTGTTCTCTGTGGGTTTAAGAAAATGGAATAGAACAACCTTTATAGGAAGTTCAGGACTTTTCCACAAAGAATGCCTGTGTAGTTAGTGTTCACATATTCATTCTTAATCTAATTTCTTTCTTTTCTAAACTTATTGATAGTCATCTGGAAAAGCAATTCTTTAAAGAAGTTATTCATGTTACAGAACACTCCTTAACTCATTTTCACTGCAGTTTAAAATGGGGCTTTAAAGTTTGTCTGTCTATCCAACTATATATGCAATCCATTCATTCATTCATTCATTTACTGTTTTAAACACAGCTAAAGGAGAAAGAAAACCTCAAGCTGCTTAAAAAATAGTAATAGCACTCATATATGCTTAATTAACTCTTTCACAAAGTTTTCTAAGTAGCCACTTATATAAGCATTTTTCCTGATAGTGCATAAATATAAATTAATACAAAAGCCACATTCACACAAACATCTTTCAAAAGCAGACTATTAGAAAGCACCTGAAAACATTGAAAGGTAGCTCATATTGGTGTGATGTTTTATTGTTATATTTTGAAATTGCTTACTAATAAAGTAAATTAAGTTAACACAAGAAGCAGAGATGGAAATTCATTTACTGTATCTTAAGAACTATTTCTAGGGGCTTGGGAAATTAATTTTAGTCACTCTCCTTTGTTTTTGAACTAAATGTGTTTATAATGCAGCATCGTAAGCTATCCATAAATATTGCTTTAGAAGGAATTTTCCTACTGGTCTTTGTAGTATTAGGCTTTTGGAAGAACGTGTTTCCCTTATATTGACATATTATACATTGGCAGCCAAGTTAGATCCAATGGCGTTTAAAATAAGAGCCTTTTTGAGCCCTACTTAGACAAACAGTGGAACAATGAAATATGTTTTAACTTTGAAATCTTAAATGTGTTTCAGTCTACGTCTACATGTAATCCAGACTCTGGGTCAATGCAACATACTTATGAGTATTTCTATCACATACAAGATGCGGTGGGGTAGTGATATTAATTTTGGGGTACTGGACTAAATCAATGTACTAGTGTTTTAACCATCAGGGATCCCATCTCTCTTTAAAATGACCCTTTAGACAATTGTCTATACCCCATCTTGTTTGACCACAAGATTTTTCATCTTTTGTCAGATTCTCCTCCCCAGGGATTTCCGGATGATACTGACTAATGTTTATGTGTTTCACAAATCCACCCTGGTTGTTACTTGTCCTACCTCCTATGTCTATAGGCCTACGTCTATACTCCCAAAGTAACTCCAACTGACAATCTGTCTTCATATGGCCTGGCCTTCCGGCCAAGATGTTGTGGGGGCCATCTTATCTTCCATCACTGAGGGTGCCTTTGATCTTATCTTTACTACCCCAAGTCCGTGTACGCCTTCTCAATGCTTTCTGAAACAGAGCAAAAAGGAGGAAAAACAACAAAACTGTTCCCCTCTTGCTCCCAATTTTCAGCCCATTTCCCAGCTCACATAAAAGTAATTTGCAGAGATACAGCATGACTCTTCATGAAGATATTTTACATATTTTACATTTTTATGCTTACAAGTTTAGCTCACTAGAGTTAGAGTTGTCCAATTTAGCAAATAAAAGTGCTTACACTTCTTATATAAAAATTATTCGTTTTTTGCCTGAAATTCAACCAGGCATTCTGTATTTTTTGTTTGTTTGTTTTTTGTTTGTTTTGTTTTTGTTTTTTTCTGTGAGGAAGATCGGCCCTGAGCTAACATCTGCCAATCCTCCTCTTTTTTTTTGCTGAGGAAGACTGGCCCTGGGCTAACATCCATGCCCATCTTCTTCCACTTTATATGGGACACCGCCACAGCATGGTTTGACAAACGGTGCTTCAGTGCGCGCCCGGGATCCGAACCGGCGAACCCCCGGCCGCCGCAGCAGAACGCGCGCACTTAACAGCTTGCGCCACCTGGCCGGCCCCCAGGCATTCTGTATTTTATCTGGCAACCCCAACTAATTCAGAGAGTCTTCTTGCTGGTACTGGCGACTTTTAAAAAAAAAACATTTTGAATAGCCAAAAATAATCAAATTAAGAATAAATCTAGCCTAAGGAATCTAAGCCTTCATCTAAAGAAAGAGAAATTGTTTGATCCTTAAAAATAGCAATTTCCCATCATCATTTAGCTATCTATGGTTCCAGGATATTGGAGTTAAGTGTCAGGTCATGCTGCAAATGACTATTATCCCTTCCTAACTGGTTGCTGTGTGCTGAGTGAGAAACTTCTCTTCAAGGTAGTGCCCCTACCTTGGGGACATTTCCTTTGCTTCAAGGATGGTTAATAGGATGATTTCCACAGATTCTTCTTTCCAGAGATCTGAAGGAGCCAAGAAGGATAATGCCCTCCGCATTCTCCAGTTTTTGCCATCTCCAATCCAATGATAGGTAGTGTATAAACCACTCAAAAATTTGCATCTGCAATATCTTCAGCACTGTCCAAATGGGAGGAGAATGGAATGGTAAAAAACCAGGTTTACCCTAATATAAAAATGCCTTCAGGTCTAATCTAAATTAAGGGACTTCCCAAATACTGAAGCTCCGGGTTTTCTAAGAATTCTTTGCACTTAATGATGTGGGGGTGGGGAGGCCACTTTTTGAGGTTTAGCCGTAAAATTTTCTGCCATGGTGGTACTTGGTGAATTTGGATTAATTCTGCATTGAAAAAATAGGGACTCTGCTCTGCCCCAGATCACAAAAATCTGCAAACTCTGTTTTTGTAACCTATTTACCGTCAGATTTATATCAGTGTTGAAAGGCTTTACCAATCAAATTAATTCAAATCTGCCTTCGCATCTCTTCACCTCAACATTAAAAATATTCACAATATTGTATTACAGAATGTTTTTGAATGTTTACCTTGCACTCACGTTACCTAGCTTAGACTTTGCTAATGCAACCTTTTGATCAGCTAACCACTGAAGCATTAGCTCTATTATCTGTTGCCTGAGAAATTTATAACAGAATCTGAACCTTTGACCCTATTTTAGCAAAATAGTAATTAATGTCAGATACATTTTGATAACTCTATTAAAATTGTTTTAAATACTTGAGCAGCTAATTAGAGAGAGTAGACTCCTGTATTTCTTTACCAAACATCCTCCCAGGATGAATATTATCTTTCTGGTTAAATACAATGAAATCCCTAACACTTCCGGAAAATAATCAAATTAAGCATATTTTGGTATAGGGTGTGTTTATATTATACAGGGAATATACTTAACAAAACAGCAATTGCTTCTCCTCTGCCAGTCAGAGAATGAAGTGGCACTTTGACCTACCACATTCTTTACATAATGATGGCACTGTTTGTGTTTTGAGAAGTTATGAAACTCGACTAAGGTCATTGTTGGGTCCTGCAATCTTGTACCAGATTAATTTCTCCAATATATTTTTGGGTGTAGAAAGGATCAGAGGAGATGTGTAGGTCACGCTAGTGTCTGATGAAATTTTCCTTTGACACCTGCTGCTGGTCCCATATTTTTTATGAGGAAATGTTGCTTAAGCTTGATGAGCCAGAAATATTTTCTCTGCTACGTTATTTACTTATGAATAAATAAATCCCAGAAACCTACATTATTTCCAGATTTGATAAATACTAAACCAAGGCTGTGAAATTAAGACATTTTTTGCTCTCAAACATTTTTTCAACATTTCACATTAATTAAAGCCTAAGATGCATTTGGCGGAGCTATTAAAGTAATTTTAAATCCAAGACTTTAGACTGTCAACACTTGGTCAAAGTAATCTCATCTTTAATAAATCTCATGATTACTTCACACGGTATTATTGGATTTTTTTCTCTTTAAAGTGGATGTGGTATGCAGGGTGTTTTTTTGTTTCCCCCCCTCTAACTGCAAACAATAAATGGATAAGAAAAACAGGTTAACTTCAATTTGAAACTTTCAAATTACTACTATTTTGAATACTTTGAACAAACATCTTCGAAACATGAAATGAATACCTAAGTATACTGAGTTTTAAATTTCAAATATTACTAAGAAAAATTTTTGTGATTTTATATTAGAGAAGGAATTGGTGATGACTGGCCTCTACTTAACCACCATATTGGTTTCATTCACATTTCCAAGATGTATTCACTTCTATTAGAGTGAGAAGATGATGGCATATACTCTGGTTATTTCTATTCTGTCTTTGAATATGTGACTTACTTTATCTAACAGTTCCTCATATTTCTTATCTCACTGTCATATGGCTTCACAATAAGAGTCTAGTCAATACTTCAAAGGAAACCATGAGTGTGGATTGAAGTAAGGAGAGAAATGGTTCCAGAAGGCTTCTGATTTACCTGGAGGAAAGGGGCTTCAACATGCCCCAGTCTTCTGAAACCCATTCACGTAGGCTGGTCAAGGTGAAAACCTGTAGAACACACACACACACACACACACACACACACATAAACACGGAGGCCTATTTATTGGGTGGAATAAGCACATTTAATCAATGCCTCTCATCTACTCTGCATCTGAAAGCCAGAAAAAATCAGTGCATTTCTGATGGGACTTTCTGCTTTAGGCTGTAGGCAGATAGGCTTCCTTTCTCCTCTCTGTCTCCCCTTCAGAAGCCGAACATGCTGTTCACCATTTCATTTCTCCTACCTTTGCTGTTGTGTTTACTTATCATTAGCTTATGTATCCTAAAATCTGCTAAAAGTGGGAGTTTGTATGGGCTGCTGAGATTCTTTTTTAACACAAAGTCATGTCTTGGTGAGAAGTACAAGAGTCATATTTTTTGCTTTCACTCTCTTAGTACTTACAGTTTAAAAAGAATCACACTCACTCTATTCCCACATATTCTAAGGAGAGAATGCCATAAAGAAATCTTCGAAAAGCTATTATAATGAGTTATAAATACAAGGCTTGCAGTGAATGCCCAGTGAGAAAGGTGAGGTTATAACTTTAATTCTTTATCCTGTTCTGAGACTTCATATTGCAGTGGAGAGAATGATGACAGAAAGTCCAAGAAATGAGGTGGCCATGAAACTGTAAGGAAAGACCCCAAATCTAGTCTGGAAACAGCCCTTAGGATTGCTCAATTCTAAGTTCCTTACTAGGAACTCAGTGGCAGAAATGAGAGACCTAATTTAGTCCTTTAGTCTCCATGTAGCTATTACCACCAATTATACATCTCTAAAATGGGCACAACGACACCTACTTCACAAAGTCTGTGAGAATTGAATAAGTAGGATATATTGATATCTAGCACAGTTTTGAGAACCTAGCACATTTTTATAAATACCATTTCTTTTAACTAAGCCCATTTCATGTCCAACTCTGTTGTAGCTTCATGGTTCCTCTTGGTTCCTCTTTCCCTTCGCTTCTAGGAAACACCAAGTAAAATAAAGCATGATTTTTCACTAATCACTACCTTAAGATGATAATATGATAATCTTGTTTCTATTTTATGCATGATTTTTAATGAACATATCTATCTATGTATCTATCTATCTATCTATCTATCTATCTATCTATCTGTCATCTATCTATCTAATAAGTCCTCTTGGAACATAGAAGAGAATAGATCATAATAAAAAACAAGCAAATAAATGTACTAATAATGAAGTCATATTAACTTCTTTAGGCTTTGACAGAACTGGCTTTCACTGTAAGATGTATGAAGTCTAGCATTTCTCTTTTAAATATTTGTATACTACAAGTAAGAAATGAACCTGTGGATAGGCAGTGTGCATTTAAGAGGGTATAAGTTATGGTGACTAACAGCACAATAATTAAGAATCAGACTCCAAAACAGATGTTTGCCTGTTTTTATGAAAGTATATGAAGAAGCATTTAGAGTTTATGAAGAACAGTGGACTTAATATTCTAACATGGCCAAACTCAAGTATTTTTGTGAATTTAAAGTCTCAATGACATGAGGGAATTAATACTGAGTGAAAATTTTAACAGTGCAATAATAGTAATAATTGAATCATTGCTTTATTTTGAGCATTCATTATTTATTCTACTGAAAGTGTGCATTATGTTACTTATTTGTCATAATCTTATAAAGCAGAAGCATTTTTTATCTCTATTTTACATAAGGAGGTAAACAGAAAGGTTATGGAAATAATCTAATGTCACCCAGCTCATAAATGATGGAAGTATGATTGGAACTCAAGTTTGTCTCCAAACTTTGATTTACCTTCTATGAAGTTTCATTTATGTTCAATGACTTTCGGATTGGTAATGAATGCTGCAAACAATTTAACCAAATGGCTAGGTTTGTATGTAGCCTGCAAAAGATCAAGATCCCAAAACTTCTTCTAAAGAGGACCTTCAAAGCCTTATTTAAAAATCTTTGCTAGACAAACAGATCTACTTCTAACAACGAGTTCTCTCATCTGGGAAAGACAAAGTAAAAAGGGGCAGCCTAAACCATGCAGAGGATAATTGCTATTGCTAAAATGGTCGTCGACGTAGAGGTTTTATTAGAAAGAACGACATAAAATTTAGAAGACACGACTAAATTCCAATAGGAAAGAATAAAAATTATTAAAACCAAGAAACATGTTTTATATAAATAGAGGAAAGCACTTTTTCTTTCTTCCAGGTTTTCCATCTTGACGTACAAATCTGGTTTATGTTGGAAAATGTTTTGATCTCAGTTATTTTGGTTTCAGGAATAGGTATAGCATGTTAAAACTCATCCCTATCCTGAATCGTTTCCTTTTCAATCAACCTCAGCTTTCAATGAGTAAAAAATAACAGAGGCCTGTGTGAGAACACAGAAAACAAGGAGATAAAGGGCTAAGATTTTTTTCATCTATAAAGAGGCTTATACAATGATTGGAGCAGACATCAGGAAATTAGACCAAATGGTAGTGTTAAATCCATTAGCCAACCTACATTCTCCAGTGAAAAATGACATAACTTTTAACAGTTTGGGTGAAAAAATTAAATATGTGGCTAGGATCTTTAATTCCTTTGTGGGTTACTCCCCTAGTAAGTATTTCCTAAAGTTTCACCATATGTACTTCCTTGGCTCGCACTTCGGATCACGTGTAAAATTTATTTAACAGGCATATTCTCAAAACAATTTAAGCCATGAGAAGTCCCTTTCCATTTCCTTGGTAGGTTTCTATTCCTTGTTATTTATTTAGGGTTTAGGGAACTTTGTGAATGTGTGTGTGTCTGTGTGTCTGTGTGTGTGTGTAAATGAGTTTTGTAGGAGATTTTAGGATTATTTAGAAAACATAAACATTCAATTACCTAGTCTTTCATTCCTTGGATTGAAACACTTTCTTAAAGTTAAAAGAAACACAGTTCATCAAAATCCAAAGAAAATATGTGGAAGAGACCTACTTCTGCTGTTAACCAAATGAAGTTGGATTTTAAATTTTACCTCTAGTTAAGCAACGTTTTGTAAATCAATATCATCAATAAAAAGCCATGCAAGGACAAAAATTGGATGTCTTTTTTTCCAGAAAGTAAAACACTTCAACAGATTTTTGAACCTGGTGGTCAAAAAAAAACTTTAGCCTTGGATTCTAGGAAGTTGCTTATAATGTAAAGTTGCTTATAATGTAAAATGTATTATAATGTAAATACATAAAAATGTGTGTATGTAAAGTTGCTTATAATGTAAAATGTATTATAATGCTTATAATGTAAATATATGAAAAATGTGTGTATGTAAAGTTGCTTATGATGTAAGGAAAGGGGGGAAAACTTCATGGATGTACATGTACACTGGGTCCTATTTCTAAGGAGAATCCTCCTTTCTCTAACACAAGCAGAACCCAGGGAGGAGAGAATTTTCGGCCCCCCACAGGATGCAATTTAAAGGATACTCGATGTCTTCCACCTGTCCAGATTCTTGCTTGCACAGCCTACCATGGTAGTTGACCATCATTATGAAAGAGAGATTCTTCAACATCTAAAGTGGGCTGCTTTGATAGTCAGCTGAGACCAAGTCCTTTCCAGAATATGACTTGGTGGAGGTGGGGGGAAGTCATTCAAAGGGCACCTTGAGGTAAAGACTAAGGCTGGAAGGAAAACACAAGAGATATTTTGGGCTAGTTGGCAAAGTGACTCAGGGAAAGCCTTGACTCTGATGTTTAGTCATCCTGATGTGGATTCTCAGTGGAATCCATAACTGACACTTAGAGACAAGGGTTACTCTTTCACATTCTGGGCAGAAAGTGCACACTTAACTTTGAAGAAAAATTACGTTGGGACCAATTCTTTGAAGCCGTCCATTGAAAGTCTTTTTAATTTCAACACTACGTCAATATTGCACGTCTTTCCGCATCTGGAAGAAGGCTAGTGGACCAGCACGCAAGAATGAGCCCAGAGTCAGCTCACGAGTACACAATTGCTCTGGTTTATTCAAGAGGAAAAAGAGAATTTTATGTGATAGAAAGCCAGTTCACATAAATCTAAACAATAGAAGTGAATTTATTGACTCATGAAGTTAGGAAGTCCACGAAGGTGCAGCTGACTTTAGGCATGTCTCAATAAATGTTCAAATAAGGTCATCAGGTTTGATCTATTGGATTCTCTCTTTCCTTTTCTCTGATCTACTTCCTTTTACGGTTGGCTGCAGAAACGACCATCGGAAGCTCAAATCTGTAGCATCCCTATATGTACGATTTCGGACAACAAAGGGAAATTTTCTCTGTCTCTGTGTCTATATCATTCTCCCCAAGAAGACTTACATTGACCCTTCTTGTTTGGTCCTAATCTAGCTTTAAGCTTTGTCCGTGCAATTAAGCTTGCAAGTGTGGAAAAGGCCTTAGTTTACTTCAATACTCAAAAACATACGTGCTGAAGAGACATTGCTGAAAATGGTTTTTGGCAAATGTTTAGATCTTTACTTCAATCACAGTGACAAAAATGGCTACATGCTGATAACTGACATTTTATCAGAGTTTCATCTTACCTGACAAGTTCTTACCAGTAGATAAATGCTCTGTGGAATTTCATATCTGTTTCTATGCATAGGTTCCTTCTCTGTCAATCTCCATGGGTATCTGCTACTAAAACAATAATTTTCATTTAAAATTAGAGGGTTTTAAAGCAAAAACAATGGTAAGGATCTCAACTGCTGTTTTTTCTTTCTGCTTGTTATAAAAGGGGATCTAAACTTTATAAATTTTTGAAGTATTTGAGCAAGTATACTGTTCTCTTTGACTTTCCAAACTCTAGACAAACAAGTATGATTGAGAGAAGGAAAGACGTGGTGAAAACTGAGTCCAGATGTAAATGAAGGCTGACCAAACTTTTTGTCAGTACAAGAACACGTGAAGAAAATGCAGCTAAATCAGCCACAAAGCAGGTAAATCAATGAAATAATTATTGAGAAATATATACTACTTTTAAAAATATAGTTTTTGAAATGAATGTAATCATTTGATCATGGATTAAACTGAAAAAAATGTTGAAGGCAGGGCAGAAAAATTTAAAATTTGGAATTAGAGTTTATTGAGGAAAAAAGAATGAAAAAATTGAAATAGAAACCTAGCGTAAACCAATGGGGGAAAATATAGGATTTAATTCACAAAAAAGCTTACAAACACACATAGACACAAAGTTTTCCAGCACAAAACCGTCACATAAAGGAAACATCCTGTCTGTGATGTGCTTACTTCAAAATATGGAGACAGAACAGTAGTCTACCGAGACAGCCAATAAAATGCAACCCTTATGAACGGTGAGATGTTACCACTTATTCTTCAGCTCTATAGAACACCATTGAATGTGATCAACGATGCTTCAGAAGAGCTTGTGTGTCACTGGAATTATGTTTTATTTACAATAATTGACTCTATTTGGCTTGTGTTCCAGTTTTTAAAACACCACAGTAGAAGGAGCTTGATACATGTGATCACTAGAGCCCATAATGCATCTAATTATGCTGTATTTTGCAATGGTGAGCCACTTTTAATCTGAAACTATGACCTTTTTTGATGTATCATGATAATTTATAGTATAGCAAGGCTTTGAAACAACTGAATGCAAATGCTAGGTGACTTATTCACAGTTGTACAAGGATAGAATACGTGGTGATTTCTTAAATGTATCCTCTCTATCTTTATAGAGGTGCAAGAGGGAAATTAACTGTGGAAGCATCAATCAATCAATATTGATAAAGGACTTACTGGGCTTACAGTACTGTGATAACTAATTTTCACAAAACAAGAGAAACATACGATATGACGCCTCTAAGTCTGTTAAATTTCATCATACTGTCAGCAAATGCAATATCTATTCACGAAAGTCACTGTCCATCATGGGCTGGAAGAGAGGGAATTTAAGCTGAGCCTTGAACGGTTTGTTGAATTTAGATAAGCAGAACACATGGGTTTCACGGAAGTGAAGGCAAAATACACAAACATGAAGTGGTAGTGGGAATGCATGTGTGGGGAAGAGGCCTGGGATGAGGAGGAAGAGAGAAATGTATTGTTTCGATACAGCAAGCTTGGCTAGGTAAGAAAGGATTAGATTAAAGGAGACTTTCAAATTCACTTATGGAATTTGGACATTTAGATTTGATATAGTAAGCAAAATAAAAGCATTTATCTTTCTGGATAGGAGAATGATATTTGGACAATCATAATGGGCAATGATATCTGTCCAATGGATGTAGCAAAGCATTAAATATGTACTCGAGGGAAAAAAGAGGGTATAAATATAGAAGGAAGTTTAAAAGATTACTGTATAAACTATTGGAGATTTGGGTAAGATGGCAGTCAAATTTAAACTTAACAATAAATTGAAACTTTAACTTTGTACTATCATCTGTCATAAGGATATTTTTAAGAAAGTTTGTTAGGAAGGAAATTCCTATGAAAAATTCTATTTTTGACTAAATTTAATGCAAATATGAGAGCTGTGATTTTAAAGAAAAAAAAAATCTTCCCATGAATGTGTCTGAAATATTAGAGAGAAAGGAGGGAAACCTATTTTTTTTAAAGTCCATCTGTATGAAGCTCTTTGCATTGATTCTACTCATACCAAGAATTTAGCCACGTGCTAAATAAAGACAACAACTGAGATTTAAATCATGCATTTGCAAAGTAGTTCACTTCCTAATTAACAAACCAGAAATTAGATTTTAGGTGCAAACCACTGGTTTGTGGGATCTGCTGTATTTTTACCCTTTGGGCCACTAACTACTGCACCTTCTGGGGACTTTCAGTTTACCTCTCTAGAAAACTGAAAGATTTAGGTGACTTTTTGAACCTTATTTATCTCCAACTAGTTTTTTGTGTACTACGATCTGCTGCCTTCAACATTGGAGACAACTTGATATTTCAATATCTTGACTTTCCTGGTGGTTAAATTTAAGCTGTCTGCCACATGGGAACAGGCAAATAACCAGGAATTGTAAAAGATTTTAAAAATTGTAACCTTGGGGCCAGCCCGGTGGTGTAATGGTTCAGCTCAGTGTGCTCTGCTTCAGCAGCCCGGGTTCACGGGTTCGGATCCTGGGCACAGACCTACACCACTCACCAAGCCATGCTGTGGCGGTGTCTCACATACAATATAGAGGAAGATGGGCACAGATGTTAGCTCAGGGCCACTCTTTGTCAGGCAAAAAGAGGAAGATTGGCAACAGGTGTTAGCTCAGGTCCAATCTTCCTCACCAAAAAAAAAAAAAAAGTAACTCCTGCGAGAGTAAAGATGATAATCAATTTCATGGTGAATCCAAGGACAAACTACATTTCTCCCTTTTCAATTCCCTAATTCCAAGCAAACGGCATTAAAACAACAACAAAGCCTGAATGAAATTTGCAGGATTTTAAGGCTTAGGAGATTTAGGCTCCTTGCGTGCTCCAGATAATTTAGTGTTATCTGATTGCATATGTACAGCCAAATGGAAACAGAAAACAAACTCTTTTGGGTTGTTTTTGGGAGACATTTGCAGTAATTATCCCAACTGGTTATTGCCTTCAATCTTCTTGATTGGCTGTGGGAATATCAGATAATTATGCAATAATGAGTGTTTATAAAAGAAATAGTCTCAAGTACTCTGTATTGATTTGCATAGAATGCTAAAACAAATATTTAACATTGATGTTCCTTTAGGGTATTTGAGTCTTGAGTAACACTAGGAGTCACTAAAGGTATCCAAATTAAATTTGTACATAGAGTATTTTCATGGAGATTTCCAGTTCTAGCAATCGTTGGCATGGCGATTGGTGATACTCCAACAGAATACTATTAAAAACACCAAGTTAGCAAAAAAACAAAGCAAAACAAAATTCAGGCAAATGTAATTTTCTCTACAACCTGAACTCTATCAACTAGTCAGGGTGATGTACCAGATAACCTTTGAATTGAGCCCAAGCATTCATTCCTTGGACCTTTGCTATAAGCATTTGTCATACCAAGAAAATCTTGTTCCCACATCAGCCTCTCAAATTCTATTCACCTTTTAACTCTCAATTCAAATACCATCTTTCCTGGGAAGATTTTTTTTTATGCTCCTGTTAGAATATGATGTGCACTCGGCTTGTCCTGAAATTATTTTGGTGCCTGTCTTACGCTTGTTATTAAATTATTAACAATGACGGTGGGGGCTGATATTGTCTTACTCTTTTTTCTTTTTAATCTTTTGTATTTCTGATACCCGAATAAGAGTCCCTTGGAACTACAGGTGTTAAATAAGTATCTGCCAACTGGAAGTCAACTTCACTGTAAATTGTTAACAAAAACAAGAGCAGTTCTGAACTGTTACTTACCATGTCGCATATCCATGTTCTTTTCTGTTTGTACTTTAGTTACAAGCTAGAAATGGAGCATCTGCCAAATACAGCATTTGTTGTTAACTTTGAAAAGAACAGCTCTAGGGATCCCCTTGTTCCTGGCTCATAGCGTACTAGGAAGAGGCTGGACTTAGGGGTAGAACCAACCTATTCCTGTATGCCACCCTCACTCTTGCTAACTAAAATTACTTACCCACTCTAAGATCAATTTTTCTCATACGTAAAATGGGAGTTGAAAGAGTACCGATTTCCAAGGCTGTTCTGAAGATTAGATGCACAAATGCTGGCAAGTGGCTTCACACAGTGCCAGTATATATCAAATGCTCCACAAGAATTAGGCGCCTCTAAGGCTTTTGAGGGATAGCCGAGTATTCAAATTCTTCCCTGCCTTACTCATGTTTTTCAACCTTGCTCATTACTAAATTTTAGATGCATTTTGTCTTGGGATCTCAACAGGCAACAGATTTCCAAGCTATCAACCCTTTTCTACCATGTGAGCCTACGAAGAGGGACATCTTGTTAAATTTCATTAATTTCTATTTCTCTTCATAGACTTCTCCACTCCAGATTTAAAGACATTAAGGAAGTGATGACTGTGTTTGAAGGAATGGCAGATTAGGAAAACAAAGAGATGGAGATGGATGATATGTTGAAAATTTACATTAGTTCAAGATTAGTTGACCTTAGTTTAAATCTAATATTTTTCTTCTCAAATGATTACATATTTTCCTACTTAATAATGACCAGTGCAGAAAGGCTGAGAGACCTTTGAAGTTCAATTGATAAATTATCTCCAGACCTTGTAAAACTATCACCATCCAGCTGGCTTACTGTATATTCAAATTCAATTTGAGACAATAAGAAAATTGTGGCCATGTGTCGACTTGGGGGGGGGTGTGTGTGTGTGTGTGCATGCACATGGAGTGCATATGCATGTATGATTGTTAGTAGTATGTGTGTGTGTACCTGATTGGAAATAAGGCCAGTTGAAAAAACTGAGCCTAAATGATGAATGCTCAACAGGAGGTTTCTGTGATCCAGGAACCTATCTGACTTGAAGCTGTTAATTTTCTCTGGTATGTTCCAACATACTGCCAGGAACATATAGGGTTTCTCCCTAGTGAATGTTATTATGCTATTTCTTATTCTGCTGCAAAAAGTGGAGGCAAACACCACAGGATCTTTGAGAATAATTATTTCTTTGTCATATCCAAAAAGAGACTGCATTTTTCTGTATACAGATGAGTTTTCTTTCATCCCAGTGGCCTTCTTTCAAAGCTTTGAGAATTTTAGCAAGCGATCTGTCCAGTCCTCCAGCCAGCACACAGAAGCATGATGCTGTGTTTTTGTTATTATGGTCTTTTATAGTCTTTTTTAACACGTTCTCTCTCTCTCTCTCTATATATATACATATATTTATTTTATATACAATAAAATTACTGTCTACCTTTCATGGTAAAATCCATAGTTTGTGTTTCACTTTTCCGTTAAAAACATTTCTTTTTCTCCCCCTTTCCAAATTCACTCTTCTGGAAATTGAAAATTTACTTCTCTGCTAAACTGCAAGGCGTGCCAAACCCCAAATAACTCAGGGATCGTAATTCAGAAGCCGCTGGTTTAGTCTGTTGTATGCAAAGTCTCTGGAAGTAACCATGGGCCCTGGGATAAGTTTCTTTCCCAGCAGGCAGATACTGAACTTGCCTGAAAGAACTTTCCAGAAGAATTGTCAGGGAAACTGCTTCATATTTTAAACCATATGGTAACACAGACTATCTCTTTTAGGTAGGCAAAACCTCCTTTTGCAAGTAGATAAGTGATTTCTTGGGAAATAGCACTTGTTTCTCACCTTTTCTTAGGATTTAAGAGGACTGGACCGGGATTTAAGAGATTCAAATTCTAGTCCCTGCTGAAAAGTTAACTAACTGTGACCTTGGGAAAATGGCACACTCCCTTAGCCTGTTTCCTCATCTGTAATTTGAGGGATTTGGAAGGAGTGATTTCTGTGGCCTCATCCAGCTTTAAAATCCTGTGATTCTACGCTATGACTTGTTTTCTACATCTCGTCCCTCCAAACAAAAAGGGTCAGAAGGCGCTTGTGTTCGTTTTTCCTCGTTTGTGAGTGGGTATGTTCTTCATTTTATTATTTCCCCACTTATAAAAATAAAAGAGAATCTCCCTGTGGTCTGTAAGAAGGTTTCATATTGAGTGCTATATATTACAGCCAGTTTTCCATTTTAATCCTCTAAAAATACCTGCTAAGAAAAAACAAGTGTAGATGGTTACAAAGCCTCCCTCTGACTTGCAACATTCTGAGTGGACTGCCCTCTGTCCGCACAATTTTCAATTGTTAAAAGTGTTGGAGTTTAAATACAGGCTGACAACAGGGTCTGGTATGGTTACAGTGTTTTGTGACTTCTTGATATGTCATCCGATGGTGCCTGGAGTTGGAGTGAGAAGTTGTGATGAATAACCCTATCTCCAATTCTATGGTGATTTTCCTTCCTCTCAATAATTTCTCCTTGCGGGATAAAATTCGCTCATGCATTTTAAATGTATAAATGTGGACATTCCTGCAAGTAAATCTGTAATGGGTAAAAGATTGACTGATGAAACATGAAACAGTGAAAGGCAAGTGCATTAGTGGTGTAAATTTAAACAGTAAATCAGCCAGTTTTTACTCGCAAAATGAGTGTATTTGGGAACAGCCAAAAGAATTGCAATTCCGGATGTGCATGCTATGGGGGACCATAGGCAAAACTGGAGATACAAAGGAAGGGGCTTGCTTTTATAGAGCAAAAAGGGGGGTGAGGTAGGGATGGGCTGTTCTAAAGAAAAGTTCATTGGAGGAAAGTAACAATTCAGGGTGTTGGTGGCTTCTCATTGGCTGAGCTGCAGTGCTTCACGTTGGCTGGGCTGTTGCTGCCAAGGGAGAGAAATCTTCCTTGAGTAGTCAAGTAGTTACACTTTCTGCCAGTGATGCAAGCTGTGTCTCTTCCTGTTTGGAGTAATTGAAGATGTATGATAGGGTGCAAGAACTCCCCCTACAGGCCTTCCTAACTGATTTAGTTGAGGTTTCTTTTATTAATTTTCACAGTGGGAAGAGCAGAAAGGAAATAAAACTAAAAGGAAAAATGGTGAAACAACTAAACAGGAGGGATGTGAAGCCTCTGTCTCCAAGTGATACACTTAAATCCATGGGAATCCAAAAAAAATTAGAAAGGAGGTTAATTTGGGGTTAAGGTATTGTGAATAATTTTGATCTTAAAGTCATATACGTCTTATACTGTGCTTTCAGTGAAACTAGTTGACTCTATTAGAATTGAAACTGAAGACCTCTAAACTCAGGACAGCATATATTAGTAATTGATCTTCATTTTATAATTTATTTTACTTTTCAGCATTTCAATTGACTAACAGCCTAACAAGAGTTTTTCCTACTCAAGAACTAGTGCCTATTCTACAAAATTCAATTTGGTTTACCCAGCTATTTATTATATGTATCAACAGAGCCAACACTGTGCTGAGAGTACTGTGGGATAAGGGGAAAATACATGATTTTAGCCTTTGATATTGTGCAATTTAAATCTACTTGGAGAAATTAGACATGCTGGTTGGGAACCAGTAGATTCAAACACCATTTATATACTGAAAACTTAAATGTATTTATCCTCAACAATCATCATACAGTGATATTCAACTATATTAAATGAATTTATCTGGGGCTTGATCATGGATCTCAATCTCAGAACAAAATCAAACTCATCATCCACCTGCTCTCACCTGCCCCTTCTCTTGTAACTTCTCTTTCAGCAAATATCCGCACAATCCTCCGTATCAGCATGTCAAAAGCCTGCAAGTCTAGAATGACTAAAAATTTAGAACGACTCCCACCTGTCTACCTATCTTTCTCCCACTTGCCTCCCACTCCACTCCCAGCCAATTTGATTAGGTTTCCTTGCTTTATATTTCTAAAAAGCTACTATGGGCTTTTTTTTTTTTTTGATAATAAAACTCAAATGGAAAGCTCTTTATAGTCTGGTCTCCTCTCTCACTGTTCCCTCAATCTGTGTGTTAGGCTCCTACCCATATGAGATCCTTGGAATTTTCAATAATATCCTTCTTCAAGTCTAGTACTTGGTTATGCACTTGCTAGGACCAAACTTTCTACCCTACTTCAACAGACAAAATCTTAGTTTTCCTTTATGAAAAGCCACCTCTTCAGCAAAACCTCTTCTGAATCTCTCTGGCCTCACTGTCACCTCTCTCGAGCCCCGCTAGGCCCCATGCTTGCCCCGACAAGGCGCTGACTGCTTGCTGATGTCCTGGCTGGTTTTCTCACCCTCCCCTCACTGGACTGTGATCTCCTGTAGGCAAGTAGTGTCTCACCTTTTGAAATTCGTTATTGTGATTATTACAATGTGTATTAAAACCTATTGTCTTATGCAGTATTTGTTACACTGTTGACATTCAAAGATGGGACTGAATTGAAGAGATTCAAATTTCAGGGCTTATTTTCCCCTAAGAACACGTTTACCTTTGCTACTTGTGTTGCATCACTGTCTTTCACATTTGGTATATGTTTTTCTCTCAGCCCTTTTTTCTTTTTGATCTATATTTTTCGCCTTCTCTTTTTTACTCTCCATCCCCCCACGATGTTTCTTTATTGAACCAAACAGAAAAACTTCCTTCTTCCTTCTCCTTTTCCGTCTAGCTAAAAGTTTCTGAGCTTCTACAATGTACCAGACACAGAAATACGAGTTTTCATTATCATCTCTTAAACTTCATAATAACTTGAAGAAGCAAGTTCTATACTTTGTTACATTTTACAGATGAGGAAAGCAAGGCCTAGGAAAGTTATGCAATTTGCACAAGGTCACACAGCAAGTAAATGATAAAAGCAAAGGCAAACTGGCTCCAGAACCAGTCTTAACAACTGTGCTTTGTTATTTTGAATAGAATTACGAAACTTAATTTTGTTTAAAATGATTTATTCTCTCTATCAAATCATAAGGGGATAATGCTGTGGATAGGTCCCAAAAGGAAATGGAAAAATAATAAAGAGAGGAAAAATGGGTGAAATTTGAGGAGATTCTGAAAAGCAGTTTGAATCTATCTAAGTTCTGATCTAGTTACCAAGGAAATCAAAATCAAGTACTTCTGACTTAGGCGTTGTTTCACCACATTAACCTGCAGGCAATTGTGCTCTGTGGCTTGAAATTCTGCAATAAACATTCCTCACCCCAAGGCTTCTCACATGACCAGTGTGCACCTCTTCTGTGGTTAGACCTGTGCACAAACACCACAAGCAGAAGACATGCATAAAATACCACACACACAAAACATAAAACCCTTTCATATTACTTGACCTAGTTGAGCAAATAGCTCACCATTGCTCTGTGCTGAATTTCTCCAGCACCTGACTGACCTGCATCGAATCACAGTACAGCATCTTGTTCAAGACCATGAACTGGACACTCCAGCACTGATCTTTACTACGTCGGCCACAAGTGATTCTAGTTAAATATAGCCAAGGATTTCATATTGGATTTTTGCTGGCAAGCTGACATCCCAGATTTGTAAGCACCACATTAAAAATAAAATTCACATATTGTTGTATGGAATTTGCAGGAAGAACTGCTGACTGAAAAGAACTTCATATTGGCATCACAAACCAAGGTCAAGGCTAAGTTGCAAATATGTGTTCTATGAGTGAGTTTCTTAAGAAGAAAAAAATGGAATTACTGTACTTTTGAGTCTTATTGCACTAGGATTGATGAAGGTCTTAAGTATTGGTCTGTTCCTCTTCACATCCAAATTTTTGTGTCATGTCATTGCAAATAGAAAGTGGCATACTTAAACTTAAGGAATTAAGCTAGAGAAAAGTTGTTTCTTCTATGTGTTTCAAATACTGGGCAAATTGTGCTTAGTGTCAATGGGGACAAGTTGAAATGTAGTTAGCCCTCTGTCTCCAAAAATTCATACTCTAAGTAGAAAAATCTTCATTTTGGTTCAATCTGGCTGCAGCCTAAGAAAATAGAGTGGCTTTGATGTGTATCTATGTCTCCAATAACCTAAATGTCACAACATAGAAGTTTGGGACCCAACCTCACTTTTCAGTCTTCTGGTTTCAACTTACAAAAAGTAACTAAGATGATAGGATTTGGCAGATGAATGAAGTTTCATAAATTAAAAAAGTCACAGTAAAGTTGATGTTATGGTCTTAAATGTTGGACAAGGATAGCTCCCATAAATTGCCATAAATATTTTAATATGAAAAATTTCAAACCTACAAAAGGATAGAGGAGAGTATAATGAATCCTAATGTTCTCATCAATTCAGGGACATTATCAACTCAGGGACATGCTCATTTCATCTGTATTTCACTCCACTCCCCTTGCCCAATAGCATTGTGATGAAACTTCATTCCCGGGCATCATTTTATCTTCTATAAATATTGCAATATGTGTCTCTGGAAGATACAATATTCTAAAACTGGAAACAATAACAAATTCTATACTTTTAAATGTATAGTCAGATTTCAAATATCCATTATTATCACATAAAATTTTTGCAATTAGTCTGTTCAAATGAGGAACAATGACACTTAGTTCACGTCTTTTAAGATACTTTCTAATCTATAAATTGCTTCTCTGTACTTTATCTGTTGAAGAAGTCAGTTCACTTGTAATGTAGGATTTCCCACAATCTGGATTTTGCCAAAAATGACTCTAACAGTACTTTTGACTTCATCATTTTTATTTTAAAGAACCCTAAAGAGTAAAATTACTTACTCTTAAACTTAAAATAAGTTTATCATTTTAAATAACAAAAATAGAATTTTTATCTCAGACTAGGTATATATTATTTCTCTTCACTGAAAAACATTTTCCATTATGTTTGTGTTTTTTAAGTCTGTTATGACTGATTGTTACAGTTGTGAAGGATCTTAGGGAGCAGTCTTTTCAATCACTTTTGACCATTGGAAAAACTGAGGCTCACAGAATTCAGCCTAGAATAATGATTTTCAAACCTTGCTTTTGGGAAGTCTAGAGTTCCTCGAGGATGAAGTCCCTGACAGATGCTCTACTTCAGAGGATCAGGGAACAGGAGTGGTGGGGTGTAGTGGGGAATGGGGGTGGCATATAGAACATATGCAGAATTGGCATCTTGATTCTTTATTGGCAAGCCTGAGCTCTATTCTGGGATATCCATGTTGCTGTGGCTGACTTCTTAAGCAGTGTGGTTTAGTGTAGAATTAGAAACATCGGAACTTGAATCAGGACTTTGAGCTAAATTCTACACTCTGGCCAATTAGTACCTACTCTCCTTGAGCTCCAGTTTTGCTATTTGAGTAATCTAGGTAGTGCAGTAGATAGTATTATATCTTGAATATAATCCCTAAGGGAGGGTTATACTTCCCAATGCCATTGACATCAGGCTTGAACTTGGGTCTTTGCTGTTCCCCTTCTTGCAGAAGGTGAATACATCCCACTCAGAACTCAGGAGTTGACATATGACTTGCTTTGACCAATAAAATATGGACAGAATTGAGTTGTGTCATTTCTAAGATGCGGTGATTCACCATAGCTCTCCTTTTTCTTTTCTTGGAAGCTGCAATATCCCAAATAAAGACTATAAGGCCACAAATCATCTGCAAGGACATGTAGAGTGAGCAAGAAATCAATGTTGGGTTGCAGAAAGTCACTGGAATTTGAGGGTTGTTTGTTGCTACAGCATAACTGTCTATCCTGCCTCATAAAGATGCTAAGACATGCTCTATTATCCTTATAGGGTTTGTCGACGCAAAATAATCAATAACCATTCTACAGATAAGAGAAGTAAGCTGAGTTTTACTTGAGCCAGAGTGAGGATTATAAACCAGGAAGACTTTAAAAAGCATTCTGGAGAAGCATGGTTTTCAGTACAGTCTTATATCTTTTTAGAACAAAGAACATACATTAAACATACCCAAGATACATTTTTATCAAAATTTCAAAGAGGTATTCAGTTGTCAGTCAGCAATTGAACATGACTGTGACGTCAGGAAAGGGACTAATCTGAGTGTCACCAATAGGGCCTTACCAATAGGGTATAGGAGGGAAAGTATGCATTCTTATCTTAAGACAGTATATTCTTTACTTTTTTTTTTTTTTTGTGAGGAAGATCAGCCCTGAGCTAACATCCATGCTAATCCTCCTCTTTTTGCTGAGGAAGACCGGCTCTGACTTAATATCTATTGCCAATCCTCCCCCTTTTTTTTTCCCCCAAAGCCCCAGTAGATAGGTGTATGTCATAGTTGCACATCCTTCTAGTTGCTGTATGTGGGACGCTGCCTCAGCATGGCCGGAGAAGCGGTGCGTCGGTGAGAGCCTGGGATCTGAACCCAGGCCGCCAGCAGTGGAGTGCACGCACTTAACCGCTAAGCCATGGGGCCGGCTCCAGTATATTCTTTACTTTAATGGTTAAGCACATGTACAATGTATGTTTGATAGGCCATAAGTCAGGCTTTTTAGTTCAAGCCAAATCAGTTTTGAACCTGAGTAGTTACTCCATATACCTCAACATGTGAAAAATCTTTTGTCAGGTTGTAGTACAAATCAAATGCAGACACATAATTGGAAGCTTTTGAGTCAATATGAAACATTTACTTTCTCTGAACCTTATTTCTTGAACACGTATTTTATTTCCTTAACCAGAGTGTAAATACCTCAAGAAAACTTTCAAATTATACTTCGTTTTAATAGTTTAGAATTTATGGTCTGAACAATATTTCGTTTGTCCAGCATTTAAAGTTAGAATTGTGTTAGGGGTGTGTCTCTGACAAGTAAAAGCTCTGTGAAATTAGGCAAATCACTTAATTTCTCTGAGCTTCAGTAAAATCTCTGCCCTGCTCTGCTTTTGGCAGCAAGGGCTGTAACTATGTAGAAGTATTTGTTAACTCCTTAGAATCATATCAGTTTTTTTTTTAGTTATAGAGATTTTATTGCATGTTTTAATGTCTGGTAGGGTTAGGTTCCTGATAGTATTTCTTTCTTTTTTTTTTTTTTAATCATATTTAAAGACTTCATTTTTTACATCAGTGTTATTTATTTTTTTTTTTTGTGAGGAGATCAGCCCTGTGCTAACATCCGCCAATCCTCCTCTTTTTTTGCTGAGGAAGACGGCCCTGGGCTAACATCTGTGCCCATCTTCCTCCACTTTATATGGGACGCCGCCACAGCATGGCTTACCAAGCAGTGCGTCGGTGCGCGCCCGGGATCCGAACCAGCGAACCCCGGGCCGCCGCAGCGGAGCGCGCGCACTTAACCGCTTGCGCCACCGGGCCGGCCCCCAGTGTTATTTTTTATGTTAAAAATTCTTAAGAAAGGTGACCAGAAAGGTAAAACATTTAAAAATTGAGGGTGGAAAGCAGGTAAATTTAAAAAAGAAAAAGAAAATGATTGCATATTAATCCTTATAAAGAAATATATAATACTATAAAATTTTTTATGAGACAAAAATTAAAATTATGCAGTATTAAATACTTTTATAGTGCTAAAATATACATCTCAGAGAAGCAGAGAGTCCCTATTCCCACCAATGAAGTTATACCTATTTTACATTCCCAGTGGGTAATTCTGACATTTGGACAAGCATCTTCCCAATAAAGCATTGTTAAAAGGTACCAAAATATCAAAAGCCAGACCTAGTTCGCACTTAGGAGGAAAAAAAAAAAGGAAAAGAACGAAAGAAGAAGTATATAATGTTTGTCAGTTTCATTTCATGTGACAGGATCAATATTATGTGACTTTTGGGAGTGATGTTTCAAACTGAGTCTCTCTCTGGAGTGGGAGTAAAGCCAACTTGCAGTGCTGGCTGCTGTTCTAGATGCTGGGGAAGCCACAGTGAATGAAACAAAATCCCCGCTGCCATGCAGCTTACTCTATTGTGGGGGTAAGGATGTGGGTGGGGGAGTTAAAAATAAACAAAAATATATACTATCTCCAGTAAGTTCAGGACACAGCTCAGAGAGGGCTAGGGGAGGACGCATGAGAGGTGAGCCTGCGGGGTCTGCTCTAAGAAGATAACATTTGACCAGAGACGTGAGATGGGGAAGGACATAAGGAATGAGCCCTGTAAATACATGGGGAAGAGCATTCCACGCAGAGGGACTAGCAAGTAAAATACAGGAAAATATTCGGTGTGTCTGAGGAGTAGCAAGGAGACCAGATGGCTGGAACTGAGTGAGAAGGAGGGAGAGTGATGGGATCCAAGTTCAAAGACGTAGCAGGAGACGAGATACCTGGGCGTGTTCTGGTTGACTACGTGGATTTGGGATTTTAATCTCAGTGAACCCAGCTGCCGTTGCAGGATTTTGAGCAGAGAAGTGACATGATCTAATTTAACTTGTGAAGAGATCACTCTGGCTGCTCTGTTGAGAATAGACTCCTGGGGGCGCGTGGATGGAAGCCGAGAGGTGAGTGAGGTGGCTTATGCCATAATTCAGGCGAGAAATCTTGAGACTTGGACCTGAGAGGTTGTGGTAGAGGTTGGGGGACATAGTCAGATTCTGGATATATTTTGAAGGCATAGCAAATAGAATAAGCTGATGAGTTAGATGTGAGGCTTAAGAGAACAAGGGGATGATGACTCCAACGTTCAGGCTTGAGCAGCTGGAAGAAGGGAGTTGCTACTTACTAAGCTGGGGAAGGCTGCAGGTGGGCAGGTTGGGGGAATGTCCACTGTGCATCTCTAGGGGTTGGAATTTTAAAGCTGTGTCCCGCAGGCAGTGTACAATGCCTGGTGTGAAGATTCAATAGCAATCTCGCTCTATATAAAATCTTTTACTCCTAATCACTCTATGCTCTCATTTCTGAGTGACATTTTGTGCGTGAACTTTATAACATCTAACACCCGATGTATCCCTTTACCCAACAAATGGTCATTGTTCACAGTCTATGCCAAGTTGTAAATTTCTATTTATTATTGAGCAGGCATTTTGTTTCCTCAACCACATTGTAAATATCTCAAAATATGAATTCAAGTCTTATAACTCTCTCTCTAATTATACATAGAGCATTTCTGACCACCTAGTCTTGGCCAATGCACACTTATCCTCGTTTAATTTAAACTTGTTTACCTCTGGAAAGGATCACATATCTTTAAGTCACAGAAGCACAATATGAAAGAGCATCTTTCTGATACAAAATGAAGGCAAATTGAGAGGATGTGCTTCAAGATAATGTTGGTTGATGAGTATTTCAAGCAATGAAGCTTCCTTCCCTTTATGATTCCCTTTTGTCTACTTTCCTAGAAGATGTAATTTGAGGTTAGTCTTGGTCGATAGTTAATAATAACAATGATAATGATAATGATCATCATCATTATCATAATACAATATAGTGGTACTAAAGAGAATGTTACAGCACTATAACAGCATCTGGACCCCAGAGGTGCCTGCAAATGCTAAATTTTGGAGAGAAGGTCCTTTTATTTAGGGAAAAACATATTTAAGAACATTTTGGATAAGCACTCCAATCACACTCCAGGCCCAGGACCTTAGCAATTGATTTTATATTTGCTTAGAGCACCAATCCCCCAGACATAGGTATTACTCTCTGATCACTGCTCAAGGGACACCTCCCTGGAGAGGTCTTTCTTGATCATCTTATACAAAATAGTATCCAATCCTGCTCCCCTAATCCCCTCTGTCCCTTGTCCCCTACATTATTATTCTCAATAATGGTTATAAATACCTGTTATTATACATTTGTTGTTTGTATTTACCTATTTCCCTCTCTATAATATCAACTCCCTGAGGGCAGGGATTTCGTCTGGTTTATGTATTGCTATGTGCCCAGTCACCAGCGGAGTGTTGATGCTAACTAAATATTCATAGAATAAATAGCTGAGTGAAGAGCAAGTTTCAGGATGGGAAAAGTTGAAGAAAGAAGCTGTAAACTGCTTTGAAAAAAATTCATGTCCAGTGTTTGTTTTATTGGAGGATGAGCAGGGTCTCTGGAAGTGATTTGAATGTAACTAATCAATTGCCTTCCTGAGGGCAAGACTTGGGTTCAGCTGTCTTTGGGACTGGAGGAAGCAAGAAGGGTTGCCTTCCTTGTAGTGCTAGCTTCTAAGGCAGGTAAGGAACTATGCATCTGGGAAACATTTGGTTCATCACTTACACCGACTGCCACTAAGGTCAGTTGAAGTTTCAGTGGCTCTCTGGTAGCCAAGAAGCTCTTGAACCTGAAGTCTCCATACGTTTACCCAAGTTTATTTCCTTTGTGGTTTCCTATGTAAAGCCATGGCCAAATTCCCTGCAGGATTTCCCCCAAGGTGGGGCTGGATGGTGATGTATCTCCACCTTGAATTTGTGTATTAGCAACAGTACAGGGCAATGGAGAGTTGAACATATTTCAGTTCAGCTTGGGTGTGGCCTGAACTGTGCTCTTGGCTCATCTCACTCTAGTTTGGCAAGATTGCAGTCTACGTCTTCGTGATTTTTCTTACTTTCTACGAATTCTTGGTGATCATCAATATTCTCCCATCTTATGATTTTACACATTCTATTTCCATGAATCCTCATATATTTCTCTTCTCCAGTTAAGTTGTTTTAGGCTAATACTCCTTAACAAGAATGGGTGCAAGCAACAGGGAGCCAGGCTAGGGAACTGGGAACTCTGTGAATGGATACAGATGTATACAGCTATTGTTTTTCGCGTAATTCCCTAAAGTAAACTATTGTTCACTGTAATGATTGTTGACTACTACTGTTTAACAGTAAATGAAACAAGATACTGTGGTCTCATGTTTTGGACCAAATTAGACTAGTGAGATTAGTAGCTGCATGAAGAGTAATGACAAGTCAGACAGGAGTGATCCCAGAGATGCATAGAAAATTAGATGGCAGAGAAGTATGTCAAGTGGAAATCATGGCAATGTATACACTGGCTAAGGGTCCTCAGATGTATTCAGGGGAGGGCACTAAACTCCTGGTCTACAGGGAATAGGGGACTGAATTATGGAGGATGTGAAAACTGAGGGACACTCAGGTTATAATAATAATAATAATAATAATAATAATAACTAGTTATTACTCCATTTATTACTGTGTTCCAGGCACTGTAATCTATATGTTTCATGAATTCTTTTATCGAATCTTCACAGTAACACCATGGAATACATACCCTACTCAGTGCTGCCATGTCTATGTCAACTAGGACAGGCATAGTAGAAACTTGAAAGTTTTTATTTATTCAAGTGCTTGGTTGGCACATCTTTGAGCTGTCCAAAGATGGACATGGTCTTTGGGAATGAGGAAACTCATCTCTATCAGCTTGCCCAATAGACACAACAAAGTCACCTTCCCAATGAGAAAACATCGTTACATTGGCACAGGACAAAGGCTAATACATCCTCGTTTCGCCGTGGGGATCTCGTCTATGCATCCTATTTTTTCATATATATGCAAACAATTCCATTGAAGTAAAAGTTGGAAGCAGATTGGTCTGGAGTTTCTAGTCCATTTTTAACAATTAAGGACATGTAAAGGCTCTGGCAAAAAAAAATGTTCTTGCTACTTAAATACACTCTCAGATTTTCGCAATGGATGTTGTACACAATCCAAAAAAGCATTTAAAACAATGAATATTCAAGTACATTAGCTTGATTTGACAGAAAACCAATACAAATTGAATAGAACTGAGGCATTTGGGTCTAGAATTTGGTCTCTGCTCCCATTTATTTACATGACTTGGCACATTTCCTCTGCCTTCTCTTCAGCCATTCCTCAACTTTTATTTTTCCATTTTAGGATGTTTTTGTATACTTACTGTTGGTTATTCTCCATTGATCATACCCTCTTTATTTATTTTCCCTCAATTAAATATAGTACCCTGAGTCACTCTAGGCCATGATGGTGATTGAGGAGCCTAGAAATAAAATTCTTCTTCATTCATTAATCTATGCTCCTATTCAATCAGGAGAAAAGTAGCCTTTCTTTTCCTTCTCTTTATTCCATATTTCTTTCTCTAGTTCAAAGCCAAGAATAAATTTTGAGGGTCTATGAAATCAGCTGCATAAGTGGAGAAAAGGTCAATGAATTTACCACAGTTGGTATGTCAGTTTTGGAAACACATATTTCTTAGTTATGGTCTCTCTTTCCCAAAACCCAATTTTGTCCCCTAAGGAATTAATATCTTGAGCAGCGCTTGGGTGAGGGTAGATTAAATGACTTCTAATTTTTTTTAACATTTACTTTCTAGATTCTAAGATTCTACAATATTTAGTGATTATTTGAGGCAATACTATATGCTGTATAGATAAACAAAATAGAGGTTAATTTTTCACTCATACAAGAGCTAAATATGAATATTCAGCAATCAGCCTTTCGTGTGGTGATGGAAGATACTAAATTCCTTTGGTCTTGTGACTCCATCATCCTTAAGGGTGTTCAACTACTCTGCATTCAGGTAGAAGGTAGGGAAGAGGTATGGAGATGGTGTACATTATTTCCACTCAAAATCTATTGCAAGAACTAGTCACAAGGCACACAGAGATGCAAGTGTTACTGGGAAACACAGTCCTTGGCTGGGTAGCTGGTTCCTTCCTATCAACAATTCTAAATTGTACAAGGGAAATACAAATATTTGGACAGTTTGCTTTCTGTACCACATATGAATTATGATTTGGGGGTACAAAATATCTAAATTGATTTTTCATTGGCCTAGAAAGGTAGTTAAAGAATCAATGAAAAATTAAACCCAAATCCACTGTTAATGACATAAATTCATATTAAAATATTTCTTTAGGAAAAAAAGAGAAAAGATGAAGGATTAACACAATATTTTCTGTAAGAGGAAGAAATAAATTTAAACCAAGGAATTATTCTCAAACTCTATTGAAGATTTTTAGGGTAACTTAGGTTTGACTATTTCTATCCTTTGACACTTTTTTTAAATAAAAAAAATAAATCTCATAATTTTTAATTCATACGTTGGAAGATTTCAGAAATAATTTAGAGAAATATTGCACCAAAAAGGTAAACATATTTAACATTTTATATAACTGGATCTGCTAGAATGACCAATGTGAATGTGTCTCCTAGGCTGTTAAAAAAAAAAAGTCTAGCCGTCAGCATGGGCCTCAGCAAAATAAACAGGAACAAAAGATCCACCAGTGTTCTAACAGTCAGCGGTAAACACCTTAAGATCAGTTCATCCTGCAATTCATAAATAAACCTACTGATGTTAGTGCTGGCCACCAGTTACAACAATGGAAAAAACATTTCTATTTTGTGTTTATTTTCTTAATTGTGGTTGCTTTTAGGGATCCTACTGAGGTATCTCTAAAAATTTAAAAAGAGGGCAGTAAGACTGCTCTTTGAAAGGTAAATGTTTAGATCATAAACAATGTTAATACAAAAAAGTGATTTAAAGAGATTGCGTAATTTTAGGTTCCTAAGACTTAGGTGTAACTCAAGCAAATATATTAAGATATCTAAAGAAAGAATATGCTCATCAGAAATGGAATTGGACAGGTATGGAAGCATAAAAAGGGAATCATAGAGGCAATGTGTGATAGATTCCAACAAAGCACTGGCAAGAGAGAAAGAAGGCTCTATATTCAGTGGTTCTAAGGGGCAACACCCTGCCTCTAGCGGACACACTTCAATCAAGCCCTTCCAACCTGGCCAACTGGCGATTCTTGATCTGACTCCATGCTCAAGGAGAAGTAATCTAAGTAAAATTTTGCTTTCTGAGTAATTTATGAGGATGAGATTCAGTGATCTGCTGATGTGCACATTCAAGGCTTTGAGATAGTCATATTTCTCATTATGAAATAATAGATTTTTTTTTCAGACTTATAGATCAGTCTTGGTTGATGAATGCATTCTTGGTGTGCTGAGCAAATAAAATTCATAGCCTACAAGTTTAAGGGCCAGAATCTGGCCTGAGATAAATTGACCAAGTTAATGAACAATAAATTCCCATGTAGACTTTCTGGAAGATAGTTTACTTGCTTTCCTCAAGTTTATTGAAATCCCCTCTGTACCACTGCAATGGATTAAATATTAGTTTTTTATTGTTAAATTTTAGAAAAATTTCAACTATCACTTAATGCCAAGGTCACTTTACCCAAATGAAAAAGAAAAGAAAAAAAATTTGATAATGTCAATAGATCAAGCATGCCAATAACATATGTTGCAGGCTTTACTCTCTATTCCATTTTAGTCTTAAGAAAAATGTAAATTGCCTCTAGTCATTATTTACCAACAAATCTTCATGAATAAATTTTGTAGACTATGTAAAAGTAAACAGCAACAATAACTGTAACATTTTGCCCACTTTAGTCTACAAAGAAACGTTTCCTTTATTGCTAGTTATCTTGCTTGGTTCAAATAGACCAAATGTATTAAGCAAAATTGCTAACTTTTAACAAAACCATTATTGTATCAGTGAAAGTAAGCCTTCTTGTAGTGGCCCTTGCTGCACTGAAATAGAAACATCCCTTCTAAGTTATAATAGGATTTGATTACAGATGCCTCTAATTGTCAGGGATGTCATGTGGTTTAAGGACTAGTCTGGATTCTGGAGCTTGAGTTCATGTCACAGAGGAGGGAGAAAGTCTGAGCAACCTCTGTGTACATTTTAAAATGCCTGTGCTGAGCTGAGACCTCTCACATCAGTGGTGCCCCAGTGCCCCAGACAGAGGATGGACTTGTGCCCCCAATCCAATCATCCTTATCATTAGTGGGAATCCAACGCCCTCTAACTTTTCATCACTCCTAGTCACCTAGAGACCCACACAGGTTCATTTGCCAAGAATGTCAGAGTTTTTCTTTTACACTGATGGAAATCAAACACAGTCACTATCCGTTCCATCAAAAACACTGATGAGGCCAATATCAGAATGCTGGTATTCAAGATACCTCTAACTTCCATGAGCTGCATTGTAAAACTCCACTCAATGTAGGGAATTTACACATGGTCTTAACTATACAGTAAACATAACGATGCAGGCTTCAATTGGGTATGAAGAGTCCCTAGTTCTAGTCCTGCCTTTCTTATATTATCTATAAAATTAGCTGCAAATTGATTTTGGTTCTCAAAATTTTCATCATCAAGAATCCCTGCTCTTTCTCTTCCTCTATATTTTGCATGAGCTTGTCTACCAGAATTTACTATAGACACTGCATGGAAGTGGAGAGTTGGGGGAAACAGTATTTATTATTTACCATACTAGACACAGTACATATCTATTAGCTGTTTTCAATCCCGTGGCAACCCAATGAGGTAGGTGAGCTTATCTCCATTTATGGAAGATAAATGGGGTCTAAGGTTAAAAAGTGAATAAGTAGTCCCAGGGCTTTGTAACTCTGATCTTATATTCTTTCTACACTACAAACATGAAAATGAATTATTAAGTAATTATCATAATAATTTTATATTTCATGATCAAAGACAGGGATTACCATGATTTAGAATTTCTGATCAGCATGTGATAATGGTTCCATGGTGAGAAGGAGGCCTGAATGATTGTGCATGCTATCAAACAACCTGATGGATCTAGAATGATTGGAGAGGGTGGAGATAAATGAGCTAAGGGAAGAAGGCATTGTCATGGATGAGGCTGGTCAAGGGGATGTTCTATTTCAAATGGAGGCATTCTAAGTTTTGAATGTGAAGGAAATCAAGAACATGATCTGAGTTGTGTTTTGGAGTAGATGCTAGAAACTGAAAGGCCAATAATTACCCTTCCAAAAGTCAGACCAAGAGGTAATGAGATTCTCAATAAATTCAAATCATTAGCCTATACAGACTTATCTAGGTGAAAATGTACACATTTCGTTAGGTATTTGAAACAATAAAGTAGCTTACAGTGGGGCAATTGGCTAAAATACTTCAAAAAACTTTTTATTTTTAGATAATTATAGATTCATAGAAAGTGGAAAGAAATGTACAGGAAGTACTGTGAATCCTTCATCCAGCCTCTCCTAAAGTCAAAAATTCTAAGACTATAGGTAATATTCTTTTGCAAGAAAAATATGTTTATCCATGCTTTAGACTATATACCAAATAGATCATGATTCCAAACTGATTATAATTTTAAAATAAGCAACAATATTGTAAAACTGCTAGGATAAAATAAGTGTATAGTTATAGCCTCTCGAATCACATTTTGAATGTTATACAAAAAGCAAACACCATAAAGGAAAAAATAAGTTATAATACATATCTTTTCGAAAAGTTCTCTATGTTAAAATATAAACAACCAACTAGCCAAAAACCTATGTGTCCTATTTCAGGCCCCATCATAGGCAGTTCCAAAGGCTTCATCTGGCAGGTCTCATGGGTGAAGGTGGTCCTCCACACACCAGACTTGTTGCACAGACAATATATTCAGTCTCTGAAGAGGTTGCATTCAAGGACATAGACCCCCCTGGCCAGGATTGTCTCTCTTGGACCTTACATTCTGGAGGTAATAAGTCCATGATCATCCAAAACCCAATCTGCAAATCACAAAGATCCTATGGAGGGGAGTTTCTTCAAGTTGTGAGAGGATGTTTCCAAGACAGTGAGGTCAGGGAATTCCTCTCTAAAAGAATTCTAAAGACCTGCCATAGTAAAAAAGTGGAAGAGAGGAGGAAAGGCCATGCCAGGCAATAGGGACAGCATGCACAAGGGTCTGGTGGCGGAAGAGAGCATGGAGGAGCCCAATGGAGGGCCAATGGATGTTCTGGAGTACAGAAAGGGAGGGGGAGTAGATTTCAGCAAAAACAAGATAGTGCTCAGAAGGTAGGCAGTGGCCCAATCGTGTAGCTAAAGGGAAAGAGATAGGATATGTCCAGAAAGGATAGATAATAGAAGTCCCAGTGCTTCCCAGCAGGTAAAAAATTAGGATCTGTTTTGAGTGACCATTTGAGATATCTGTATTCCAGAGATCATAAAAGGGCAAAGCAGTCAGATCCACATGCATTTTCCATAATACATTATGGACTCCTCTTGTTCTGGATCCCAAACCCAAATGACCAGATTTGGTTCATTGACTGTGTAATCAGGTTTTGAGATGTAGCTTGTTATACAAAGGCAGATCAGTTTGTGTCACTTCCCTGCAGAGAATCAATTATTGACTCCCCAGCAATCTCAGGGTAAAACTCTGTTTTTACTTTTTTTTTTGGCGTGGCATCTGTGTCTCTTGTGATCTGACCCCTGGTTACTGATCTTGAATCATCTGCCACTCACTCTTTGCTCCACTCATACCAACAACTCAATGTTTCCCAGTGCTCTAGCCTTTTCTTTTAAGTAGGGCTCTGAGCCTTCCTTCGTGTCTTGTATCCCTCCCCCTTCTCGTCCAAAGAAATACTTACCCATCCTTCAGGTTAAGTAAATTCACTCTTAGAAACCTTTCTATAATCCCCTTTTGACTTTGACACCAAAGCTGTACTTCTGTTTTCTTTCCTTGCACATCGTATCTTAATCATTTAAAAAAAATTTCTCTCTCTCCAAATCTGTGATGGCATGAGAAAACGTATGTATTTTTGTATTTATTTCAGTATTTGTGCTTAACAAGAGCTTCTGTGCATATATTAAAAATGTGTTCCTCATAATTATCAATTCAGTGGATTCCTGTGTTAGTACTGTAGGAAGTGGAGAAGTTCTGAGTGATGTGTTATAGATTGTTTTTGAATGGCTACATCTGAGTCTATTTTAATCATTTTATTCTTAAACTATTTATATGAACATTGTGATTTTATGTACATGGTCAGATTAGCTTCTGGAAGAAAAGACCATGTTTGCCTCATCTCTGTGATCCCTGGTAGCACCAACCATAAGTTATCACATATAGTTGACGCTCTTCAATTATTTATTTCTTTACTTCTTTTAAAAAACACAAAGACAGAGATTTAAATGTGGGTTTTTTACATCCGATTTTTTATCATATTCTTCTCATATCTCTTGCTCATGAGGTTGAGTCTCCACACAAAAGCATTTTCTCCTCCTATTCACAGCCAAGCTGAAATGGATATTTAACTCAGATTTTGTTCTTGATATCTGTACTTAGGCTGTTCTTAATAAATGCAGTTGTTATTTCTAAGCCAGTTGTTGTAATTATATTTTTGTTGGCTTTCTTCATTATATTTCTCCTCCAGATGGTCTACAATTTAGGTTTTTGGCTTCCCTCCTAATATCAAACTAAAGGAACATTACACCATCTTCTTTTAAAAACAAATCTCAATTGGTTTCTTATTCGCCAATGGCTAGAACTTTGAGAGTGCTCCTCCTGGGGGTCTTCGTATCTCAATGATTTCATTATGGAAGAGAACCCCGTGGGAGATCATGTTTTTCATTTCAGTCTGAACAAGGTTCTGGCAAAACTCTGATACCGTGCACTAGATTTTGACATCCTTACTTTTATATAAAACATTAGAAAAGCATTCTCCTCTGAAAATTCTGCTGAATCGAAACTCATGAACTACCTGACTCATGACAACATTAACTGGAAAACAAGGCTATTTTTAAATAAAACAAGCAAGAATGGTGACATGTACTGCGAAGCTTTGACGAGTTTGCAGCTCAAATACAAAGGCAGTTTGAGCATACATCTAAATTTTAAAGGATGTCATGTCCACGCTGATTTGTTTAACACAAAGAAGGCCAACACAGATGTATCAATTCTCTGTGCTTTGGTTTCCTTTCTTTTAAAATAGGAATAATAATAGTACACATCATCTCATTTTTTCCACTGGGGATGAAATAAGTTAATTCATGTAAAGTTCTTAGAAAAGTGCCTGATTAAAAAAAAAACAACTCAATAAATGTTGACTATTATTATTAGAAGTAGTAGTATCGATGGACTGTGCCAGCATTAAATGTTAGCCCTAGACCAAAATTACTAAGCGTTTATATATAATTAGTGGGATTTGCCTGTGGTGATATCTTCCTGCCTCTCCTTTAAAGAAAATGAACAGTAAGAACTAAAATCTCATGTGGTTTTTTAATATGGTCAGCTAATTTAACTTAGTCCAGGGACAGAAATGCTTCAGGTTTAAGTGCTACGTTGGGTGAGCATTTCAAACCCTAACAATTTAACAGTGAGAGGAGAACTGGGAAATAAATGAAAGTTCCTGGCAGGAGAAAGAAAGAAGGAATTGGGAGGGTGAAGACAGAAAAGCTCACGTGGCTTTTAGAGGGAAGGCACACGAAAAAATCTAGGAGAGGGGTTTCTTATCATTGTTAATCCCATCGTGGCACCCCATGATTTCACTTCAGAAGCAGCTGTCCTCATGGCTAGAGGCGACTTCCAGTCATTCAAGGAAGTGATTCTGTCTGAGTTGTCACACAGGTAGATGACACTGTCATTTTGTGTAATAGAATCTACTGTAGATGACTATAATGGTGAGTACAGCGGGTCCGCACCAATCCTGTTTACCAGCAGATACCCTGCCACTAGCATGGTGCCTGGCCTATTTATTGAGCTGGTACTCAGTCAATACTTGTGGAATGAAAGGGTGAAAGAATGAATGTAGGGCCGGCCCCGTGGCTTAGCGGTTAGGTGCGTGCACTCTGCTGCTGGTGGCCTGGGGTTCGCATCCCGGGCGCGCACCAACGCACCGCTTCTCCGGCCATGCTGAGGCCGTGTCCCACATACAGCAACTGGAAGGATGTGCGGCTATGACATGCAGCTGTCTACTGGGGCTTTGGGGGAAAAATAAATAAATAAATAAAATTATATATAAAAAAAGAATGAATGTAAAAAGGAATAAATATCATATAACTCTAAACATTTATACATTTCACAAACATCAAAATGGTAAATATGTAGATAGTGGTTCTGAACCCCAACTAAATCATCGGGAAGTTAAAAATTATTGATGCTTAAGTTGTGCCCCAGACCAAATAAATCAGAATCTCTGACAGCAGGATCTAGGCATCAACATTATTTTAAACAATCTTCCCAATTGTTTCCACCAAGCAGCACATGTTGACAACCACTGGCCTAGACCAGAACCAATGGAACACAGGAAATGTAATCCAAAAGAGTGACTGATGCAAAGGAATAAAAGATCGCCTCATGGATCAATACTATTGAAGATGAATTTGATTTCAAATTATTTCACCAAATAGTTTTATGTTCAATATTGAATGTTCAATTTCTCAATCTCCATATTTTAGGAAGGATAGTGATTACTTAAAGCCATATATTACTTAAAGCCATATACTCCAGTAGTTCAACTTAAACTTAACTCACACCATTAGAGTGATATTTTGCCATTAGCACTGATGCATTAGACTCTGCTTTATGCCTCCCTGTATGTTCAGGAGCAGCCTAGCCTGTGACCTTCAATGCCTGTTGGAATAATGGGCCATGCGTTGCTTTCTCTGGCATTTTCTATTCTAACAAATTTAATAACAATAGTAAAGCAAACACACATGTACAACTTCTGACCAGAAGTCAATCTACCTTCATCCACTGCCCCTTTCCAGTCAAGTACATCCACTCACTTCTCATCCTTGACGCCCCATCTTGTCCATATCTTCTAATTCCTGTTCTGATAAAACAAATGCAGGATATTGCTCGGTTGGCTCATTTAGGCTTCCAGATTTAGATCACATTACTGCTTCTTTCATTCATTCAAGAAATACTCACTGAGCCATGTTTTGCTACACACTCTGTTAGGCTCTGGGAATAGAATAGCAAATAAAATGGACCAAAAAAAAAAAAAAATCCCTGCCCTATGGAGTTTATATTTTAATGGGAGAGAAAGACAATAAACAAAGTCAATTATTATAATATATATCATATTTGAGATGTTACAGTGCTAAAGAGAAAAATAAAGCAGAACAAAGGGATAAAAATATCAGTGTGGTTGACATCACCAAGATGGTGGCATAGGAGAACCCAGCCTCTGTCCCCCAACAAAGACCAGCAATTAGACAGCTATCCATGAATAAAAACAGCTTTTGGAGAGCTCTGGGGTCTACTTAGGAAACTTCAGCAATGCAGTGAAACAAAAAACCTGAGAATAACTGCACAAAAAGAGAAAGAAGACAGCTTCATATTGCCTACATCATCCCATCCTTCAACCTGACATTGCTCAGTGCTGACAGGGATCTCCCCAGCTAGAAAGAGTTCCCCTCACCAAGAACAGAAGAGTGGGGTGAGCAACCAGTTTACCCAGCCTTTTGGGGAACCGCACAAAGGACCCTCTTCGATTGCATCCCGCTCAGACCATCAAAGCTGAAACATAAGCAGCCAGGAACAAGGAAGGAAAGCAGGGCTACCAATAGCAGTCATACAGCAGGAGCCATCACGATTCACCGTGACCTGCTTGACAGACAAAGCCAGCTGCTTTCACCACTGAAGAAGGAACCAACAGCCAGCACAGCTGCTGCAGACCCCCTGCAGATTTCACCAGCATTTGTCCCACTAGCTTATTTGTGTTCACTGATGCCAGGCACCTGAGTTGCTTCTCCTCACCACTGACACCTGGACCCAGGAACCCTGCACCAGCAACCAGCCCAGACCTCTGTGGCTGTGTGAGAGCAAAATGCCAGTCTAGATCCCTTTGGGGTCTTGGATTAGCCCTTCCAGCTGTGCATTTTCATGCTGTTGGTCTGACAGCCATCACCAGCCTCCACTGTACAAGTACATCTGGGAGGAGACTTCACAGCTACAGGAGACCAGGCCTGACAGCCAGGGCCTCTACAGCTGCTTGTGGGCACAGATCAGGCTCTGTCTACTGTCGCTGCCTTGCTTCATTGCGCTCACCTGCAGCTATTTCCTCCAGTTGAGCACTTGCAAGCCCGTAGTGCCTCTATTTCTGGCTTCCACTGTCGTGTTCCAAAGGTGAGACCCAACAGCCATGGTGGTATGTACTAACAGCCAGGGCCCCTACAGTGTGCCCACAGTTGGCCCTGGGCCTTGCTTCTTGCTCTGGTCCCCAACACTACGTGTGTGTCTGCAACCCGTCCCTGCCATTATACAGGAAACTGCAGCTGCCCCTAGTAGAGTGTGTGCATACCACAGGCTCCAACCACCACTGCTGCCTGCCCTCGTTCCTAGCTACTGGATCTGGAGGTGCCATTGAGGACCCTAACAGCCCTGGCAGACACTGTGGGCTCCCTAGAAGTGCTCACCACACAGGTGAGCTGTGGACCACAAGGACCACACAGTTGTTGAGCTGTGGACACCAATGGCCTGAGCTGAAGAGACATCACACACTCCCGCACTTGGTGCCCTGCACCACTAGATCTGGGGTCACAGCATGCACCAGCGTGTCGCCACCTACAGGAGAAGGTCTTTCCTAACCAAAATCAGTCCCTCAAGTCTGAAAGGAGTGACTGCTTCTCTAAATGTGCAGACACCTATGCAAGGCTACAGGGATCACAAAGAATCGGGGAGATGTGACTCCAGCAAAGGAATCAGTACATCTCCAGGAACTGCCCTCAAAGACACGGAAATCCAGAAATTAGCCAACAAATAATTGTTCTAAATATGCTCAGAGAGCTATAAGGGAATACCAATAAACAATTTAAGAATATTAGGAAAATAATACAAGAATAAAAGGAGAAGTTCAACAAAGAGATTAAAAAAAAAAACAAACAAACAGAACTTTTGGAGTTGAAGAATACAATGACTGAAATGAAGAACTCAATAGAGAAATCCAACAAGCAAAAGAAAGAATAAGTGAAGTCAAAGACAGATGAATTGAAATTATCCAGTCAGGGCCGGCCCCGTGGCTTAGCAGTTGAGTGCACGTGCTCTGCTACTGGCGGCCTGGGTTCAGATCCCGGACACGCACTGACATACCGCTTCTCGGGCCGTGTTGAGGCCACGTCCCACATACAGCAACTAGAAAGATATGCAACTATGACATACAACTATCTACTGGGGCTCTGGGGAAAAAAGGAGGAGGATTAGCAATAGATGTTAGCTCAGAGCCGGTCTTCCTCAGTTAAAAGAGGAGGATTAGCATGGATGTTAGCTCAGGGCTGATCTTCCTCACAAAAAAAAAAAAAAAACAAAGAAAAGAAATTATCCAATCAGAGGAACAAAAGGAAAAAAGATTGAAAAACAGTGAAGAAAGCCTACATGATCTAGGAGATACCATCAAAAGAAGTAATTTGCAAATTATTGAAGCCCCAGAAGAAGAGGAGAAGGGGAAAGAAAGCTTACTTAAAAGAAATAATGGCTGAGAACTTCCTAAATCTGGGGAAATATTTGGATATCCAAGTTCCTGAACTCATAGATCACTAAAGAAGATCAACTTAAACTTGGAGATCCTCTCCAAGACACATTATAATAAAACTGTCAAAAATCAAAGACAAAGAGAGAATCTTAAAAACAGCAAGAGAAAAAAAGCTTGTAATTTGCAAACACCCCCATAAGGCTATCAGCAGATTTCTCAGCAGAAACATTACAAACTGGGAGAGAGCGGCATGATGTATTCAAAGTGCTGAAAGAAAAAAACTACCAATCAAGAATACTTTACAAAGCAAAGCTGTCCTTCAGAAATGAAGGAGAGATCAAGACTTTTCCAGACAAATAAAAGCTGAGAGATTCATCACCACTAGACCTGCCTTTTAAGAAATGCTGAAAGGAGTTCCTCAAGCTGAAATGAAAAGATGTTAATTCATAACATGAAAACATATGAAAATATATAACATACTGCTAGAGGTAAAGTATATAGTCAGAATACTCTAACACTGTAGTATGGTAGACTGTTAACCACTTAATTCAAGTATAAAGGTTAAAGGACTAGAGTATTTAAAAAAACTATAGCTACAATAATTTGTTAATGGATACACCATATAAACAGAGATAAATTGTGACATCAAAAATATAGAAGAGGGTGGAGTAAAATGGTAGAGTTTTTATATGTGAGTAAAGTTAAGTTATCAGCATGAAATGGACTTTTATGTCTATAGGATATTTTATGTAAGCCTCATGGTAACCACAAAGCCAAAAGCTACAGTAGATTCACAAAAAGATAGAGAGAAGGGAATCAAAGCATACCACTTTGGAAACTCATTAATTCACAAAGGAAGAATGCAAGAGGGAAAGAAAGGAACAAGGGAACTATAAAACAGCCAGAAAACAACTGAGAAGATGGCATTAGTAAGTCCTTACGTGTCAATAATTGCTCTGAATGTAAATGGATGGAATTTTCAAATCAAAAGACATAGAGTGGCAGGATGGATTAAAAAAAATAAAAAAAGGACCCAGGTATATGCTGCCTATAGGAGACTGACTTCAGCTTTTAGGACACACATAGACTCAAAGTGAAGAGGTGGAAAAAGATATTACATGCAAGCAGAAATCAAAAGATACCAGGGGTAGCTATACTTATATCAGAAAAATTAGACTTTAAGTTAAAATGGTAAGAAGAGACAAAGAAAATCATCATATTATAAGAGGTGAATTCATCAAAAAATATAATACTTTTAACAACGGATAGATCATCCAGACAGAAAATCAACCCAGAAATGTTGGACAGGAACCATACTTTAAACCAAATGGACCTAACAGACATATATGGGACATTCTATCCAGCAGCAATAGAATACACATTCTTCTCAAGTGCACATGGACTATTCTCCAGGATAGATTATATAAAAGTCCACAAAACAAATCTTAGCAAATTTAAAAAGCTTGAAATCATACCAAGTATTTTTTTCCAACCACAACAGTGTGAAACTAGAACACGGGGAGAGTAACAAGGGAAAAGCTGGAAAATTCACAAATATGTGGAAACTAAACATCACACTCCTGAACAACCAATAGGTCAAAGAATAAACCAAAAAGGAAATTAAAAAAAATCCTGAAACAGAGGAAAATGGAAACATAACATAAAACCTATAGGATGCTGCAAAATCAGTGTTAAGAAGGAGGTTTATAGCAATAAGTGTCTACATTAAGAAAAAAGAAAGATCTTAAATAAACAACCTAACTTTACATCTCCAAGAATTAGCAAAGATGAAAAATTTAGCCCAAAGTCAACAGAAGGAAGGAAATAACAAAGATCAGATCAGAAATAAATGAAATAGAGACCAAAAAAACAACAAAAAAGATCAACAAAACTAAGAACTGGTTTTTTGAAAAGATAAATAAAATTGACAAACATTTTATGTAGACTAACTAAGAAAAAGAGAAGGAAGACATATTAATAAATTCAGAAATGAAAGAGGAGAATTATAGCTGATACAACAGAAATACAAAGGATTATAAGAGGCTACTGTAAAAATTATACACCAACAAATGGAATAAATTAGAAGAAATAGATAAATTCCTAGAAACATATGACCTACCAAGACTGAATCATGAAGAAACAGAAAATCTGAACAGACCAATTATTAATACGAAGATTGAATCAGTAACCAAAAACTTCCCAACAAAGAAAAGCACAGGAGCAGATGGTTTCACTGGTGAATTCTACCAAATATTTACAGAAGAATTAACACCAATCCTTCTCAAATGCTTCCAAAATATGAAAGAGGGGTAACACTCCTCAACTCATTTTATGAGGCCAGCATTACACTAACACCAAAGCCGGATAAGGACACCACAAGAAAATTTTAAAAATTACAGATCAACATCCTTTGTAAATACAGATGCAAAAATTCACAACATAGTATTAGCAAACCAAATGCAACAGCACATTAAAAGGATCATACACTATAATTAAGTGGGTTTTTCTCCTGGGATGCAAGGATGGTGCAACATATACAAATCAATAAATGTGATACAACACATTAATAGAATGAAAGATAAAAATCATATGATTATTTCAATAGATGCAAAATAAAAGGATTTGACAAAACATAACATCATTTCATGATAAAATTGCTCAAAAAAATTGGGTAGAGAAGTAATGTACCTCAACATAATAAAGGCCATATACGGCAAGCCTACAGTTAATATCATATGAAACAATGAAAGGTTGAAATTTTTCCTCTCCGATCAGGAATAAGATAAGGATACCCACTCACACCACTCCTAGTCAACATAGTGGTGGAGGTCCTAGCCAGAGCAACTAGGCAAGAAAAAGAAATAAAAGGCCTCCAAAATCAGAAAAGAAGAAGAAAAATTATCTTTGTTTCCAGATGGTATGATCTTTCATACAAAAAATCCTAACGACTCCACCAAAAAGCTATTAGAACTAATCAGTGAATTTTGTAAACTTGCAGGATACAAAATCAACATACAGAAACCAGTTGCATTTGTATACAGTAACAATGAAAATCTGCAAAACAATATTATTCAGCCATGAGAAAGAAGGAAATCCTGCCATTTTTGACAACATGGATAGAACTTGAGAGCATTATGCTAAACAAAAGAAGTGCGACAGACAAAGACAGATACTGTATGAAATCACTTACATGTGGAATCTAAAAAAGCCAGTTACGGAAACAGAGAGTAGAATGGCGGTCAGCAGAGGCTGGGGGGTGGGGGAAATGGGGAGATGTTGTTCAAAAGGTACAAACTTGCAGTTATAAGATGAATAAGTTCTGGGGAGCTAATGTACAGCATGGTGATTACAGTTAATAATACTGTATTATACTTTTGAAATTTATTAAGAGAGTAGATTTTAAACATTCTTATTACAAAAAAGAAAGGATAATTATGTGATATGATGCAGTTGTTAGCTAATGCTATGATGGTAATCATTTTGCAATATATAAGTATATCAAATCAATGTGTTGTATACTTTAAACTTGCAAAATGTTGTATGTTGTATGTCAATGATATCTCAATAAAGCTGGAAAAAAAGTATAATGGGGATATGTAGGAGTGGTCATTGCAAAAGAAGCTTTACTAGGGAAAATGGCATTGTAGTAAAAATATGAATAAAATTAGGGAACAAGCAAGGTAGATATTTAAACAATGGACATTTTTGACAGAGATCATAGCAAGTGCAAAGACCCTGAGGCAGGGATGTGCTGGAGTTAAAGATAGGCAAAAAAATCAATTTTGCTGGAGGAGTCAGTAAGGAAAAGACTAGTAGGATATATGTCAGAGAAATAGAAGTATGAGAGGAGCTCATGTAAACTTTACAGACCATTATAAGGGACTGTAGTTTCTACTCTGGGGAAGATGAGAAGCCTCTGGAGGTTTTGATGTGTGTTTATTTTTTCTCCTAGGAAAATCACTATTCTATTACTAATACCATAGTTCAATTTTGACTGTGTTTACATTTTATGTAATTCGGACTATCTAGAATGTGCTCTTTTGTTTATGGCTTCTTATGCTCATTATTATGTCTGCTAAATCCATCTATAATGTTTTGTGCAGTTGTATTTCATTCATTCACATTACCTCATAGTATTCCGTTGAATGGATATCTCACAATTTTTGTGTCCATTAAACTATACATGGTTATTTGAGTAGATTGCAGTTTGGGAATATGGTGAATATGTGCTGTTATGAACATTCTTTTGGTGAACACGTTTTTGTGGAGTATATTTACTAGGAGTGGAATTTCTGGTTCAGAGGTTCTGGATGTATTCAGCTTTCATAGTTTCACATACAGTTCAGTGATGACAAATTAATGCCTGAGAAGTTCAAAATTTGAGAGATGAGCCTGGGTAGGTTGGCAGGACACAGAGATGGAGGAGGTGACTATCAAGTTAAGGAGCCAAGTTGGTCTGATTTACTAAGTAATAGATGGTCAAAGGAGAGTTTTAAGAGGTGAATGACATAATCAGGATTGTACTTAAATAGATAATTCTGGCAGTTATGTGAAAGGAGATTTGAAAGGACCAACCAGTTAGGACACAACTATTATTTGTCTAGAGAAGAAAGGTAGTAGAGACGTGGAGGAGGCAACAGCTTTGAGAAAACTTAGGAAGTGAAATAAGGGCTTTGGCAATTGATGGAGACTAGGGAGGGGTGAGTAATGGAGAAAACGGCCAAAGATTCCCTGCACCGTAGCTTGGGCAACTGCACAGGTTCTGGGGTCTAAAACAGAAGCAGGCTATGGAAGGAAACATCATTTCAAGGAGAAATTAATGAGTACAAGGTTGGACATGTTGAGTTCAAGATGAGGGTACTTAAGTGACCTGAAAGATCCACAGAATGAGAAGAGCAATCAGCTCTGTTTAGGGTAGAAACCTAAGGAATCGCAATGTTTACTAGGTGGACAGGGGAGGAGACATCCACAAAAAAGAGAGATAGCTGTGGGGTGAAGGCAAGAGGGTAAGCTGCGTGTTTTAAAGAAGTGAATGTACTAACAAATGAAGCAGAGAATGGATTCATGACAGATAAGGGCTGTAAAATAGTCGTTAGATTTGACAGCTAGGAAGTTACTGCTGTCTATAGTGACAACAATTTTGCTTGAACTGTTGGGGCTGAAACCAACTTAACGGTTGAAAGTGAGGAAATGATTAAGTGAAATAAAGTTAAGTCTGTCCTTTCAAGGAGTTTGCATGAGAGAGGCAGAGAACAGAATGTAATTAGAAGGAGAAATGGGGTCAAGAAAAGGTTGTTTTGTTATTCTTTACCTTTTTATTTTAGACTTAAGGTGGGGGACATCGGGGTGCTTAAAAAAAAGAAAGGAAGATATAAACGAGAATTGCGTGAGAAACTAAAAATACGGGAAAGATAGTTGGAAGGGCTGAAGAAAGAGTCATCAAAAAGACACTGTGACAGTTAGCATTGCTATAACTGTCCATCTCTTTCCTGTTTTGATGTCTCCATCAATCTTATTTTTAACTAGGGCAACTTCACTCATGTCCATTACCTGTTCTGGCCCACATTACACTGTAAAATGATAATAATATTAACAACAAATAAAATTGATCGAGTACACTCTATGGTCCAGCCACTGTGTTACATGTTTTATACCTTATCTACAGTTGAGAAACAACCATTCAAGTCAAAAGTATTTACCCAAGTTATAGATGGGAAACTGAGGCTCAGAGTGCAAGAAATAAATTGCCTGAGGTAACATGGAATAAATAGCTATCAGGATTTAAACCCAGCTCTGTCTGGGTCCAAAGTCTATGCTCTTTCCGCTAAATCAGGCTGATTTGACTCCCCTAATGTTTGTATTTAAATATGTATGTCACTCTAATATGGATCTGGCAGTGACCAGCCCCTTTCTGAGCTGTTGAAGGAGGTCAAGCTAGTCGTATCCAATGCATCTGCTTTTACGTCCTGAGAGTAAAGAGTGAGTGATCTGTAATGCTAATTGTCCCTCGATGCACTGAAGCAGATTCAACTTCAATAAATCAAAGAACAGTTCCTCTATCCCTTCCAACCATCCGTAGCAAAGTATTTGATGCATGTATTTTCTGAGCATTCCTTATTACTAGTTATTAAAGAGAACGGCAGAAAGACTGGCTATTTGAGTTGGCTTTCTAACAAGGATGCTACCAGCCTTAAGATATAATAAAGCATTGTATTACTTTTATGGCTTTAGTTTATTTGAGTTTGGCTTGGCTGAATTTCAGATAATATACTTTGCAAACAATCTGTATTTTAAGTAAGTACCTTTTAAATTTCACTGCTGCTTCTTTACAGAGGCATTTGGAAGAGCAAAGAGAGGACTGGGTATATATGAATCATGTCATTAGAGAGATTGTTCTCTGACACAGGCAAATTGTACCTACTGCAACGAATGGGCCTCCCTTGAGGGCTACAGATATGCTTTACCAAAGATGCTCCTGGGGAAATTCATGGGGCCAAATGCACTCTCTCTGGGTAAGGAAATAATGTTCGGGAGATCCAAGCTGAATATAAATATTGACTGTTTTCCTTGAGTAACAGATATAGCAACCCTTATAACCCCAAGGCATGATGGGGTGTGTGGGTAGATGTACGCGGCCTGTATGTCTCTAATGGCAGCTTGATGGCATCCATTTCAGCTGTGACCTTTCTAATTCACTTTTGGAGCATGTTTATTGATCTTAAAAGAATGAAGCTTGCCGAGTGAGATATTGTTCTGCTGTGGTTATGAATGTTCGTTAAAACACAAAAGCATAACCCTATATCACACTTTGATACTTTAGGTGAAAGAATGCCCTAAGAATCTTGTTTGCTCCTACCCTTATCTGACACTTGGATTAACATTCTTTATTTTCCTTTAACTTACTAATTTGGTAAATATCTGGTGCCTATTCTGTGCTAGGCCTTTAACATACAGTGTTGAATCATATTGTTGAGATCTTTTCCTTGTGAACTTGGCATTCTTGTTGGGAATAAACTTTAAGCAAACAACTATAAAAATATATATGACATTAAAAAGTGTAATCAATGGGGTGAAGCACAGGAGGCCAGGAGAAAGGGTAATGGGGGAGATATAGTTTTTATTAATAAAGACCTCCTTGAGGAAGCTGGCATTTAGAATGACACCTGAAGTAGATTAACCAGGCCAGCAGTAACAGTGAGAAGTTCCTATGCCATATGACACAAAACTTAGGAGAATCACATTTTTAGTGAAATGAATCTCCATGTTTTGAGATATTCTAGTCTATGCTTGAAGGAGGTTGATGCAAGATGGAAATCAACATTCATTGAAGATACTATTATGTGCCGGAGACTTTCCACATATTGTGTCATTTACGCCTCACCATAAGTTACCAATGTTGGTGTTACTATTCCTATTTTAAATAAAAAACAAACCCTGAGGTTTAGATTGAATAAATAGATTACTTAAGGTAATATATTCAGGAACTGACTTTCAGGATGCCAATAGTTTCTCTCTATCATCAGCACGGTCTAAAGGTATTCTCAAACAACCTGGCTCCATGAGAGTTCGTATTATACATAGACACATACACATACACAGACACAAAAAGACACGGTCATACACACATATGCATACACATAAACCCCTGTATTCCCTTGGTTAAATACATTGGGCAATTTAAAAGTAAGCAGTGCTAACCTAGCTTGTAGTACGAATGGATATGCACTGTGGATCTCCAAGAAGGGTGCTAGGACTTTAGAGGATCAATAAGTAACACCCCACTTTCCAATCCAAGTTCAAAATGAGTTAAAAGGTAAACATAAGAGTCAGACAGATGGCAATCAAAATATCAGCTTTGCTCCCAGAAAGCTGAATTAGAGGAACTGGCTTTAGATTTGTGGCCCTGCTGGGCTTGCTAACACTTCATTTGGAAATTAGACTGATTTATCCAGCCAGGCTCTGGCAAGGCTGGACGACAAGCAGGCCACACCTACACACGCCTATGTAGAGACCAAGACCAGAGTAGATCCTTCCTGCAAAGATGCATATATGAAAATAGGAGAGACAAAGTAGTTAATTTAAGGATCATCAGCTCCTTTTCCCAAATACATTAATCAGAAAAGCAATTCTTTCCCAGGAGACTAAGGCAGCAGAGAGAAACTAGCAGTATTTTTCTAACGGAGGTTCCTCCCTGTGGAAACAGGAAGGTAGAGGGAAAGGGGTTTCTCTACTTAAAGGAAGTAGAGTGTGTACCCTGGATTTTTTCAAATAGATTTTATTTTTTAGAGCACTTTTAGGCCTACAGCAAAACTGAGTAGAAAGTATAGAAAGTTCCCATATACTCCTAGGGAGTAGATTTTTTCCTATCATATTTCACAATAAAAATGAACATTTGAGCATTTAACTCTGTATTATGAACCATTCTATGTATTAGTTAATTGAATGTGCACAACAACCTTATGATAGAGATGCTATTATTGTTCCTGTTTTACAAATGAGGAAACTGAGGCATGGAAGAGGTAACTTATTCAGGGTCAGTAGCTGGTAAATCCAATCCAAATGGATTGGATTCTCCATGAAACCCAGCTCCAGAGCCCAGTCTCTTAGCCAACAATATACTACCTTTTATCTGTAACTTAAAACTTTAAATAAAAATTCAGTTTTGATGAGTTTTCTATTGTTAGTGTTTCATAGTTTAAAGAGTCCATGACCGGGACAGCGCAGTGGCATATGAGTTAAATTCGCACACTCTGCTTCGGCGGCCCGGGGTTTGCAGGTATGGATCCCAGGTGCAGACCGATGCACCGCTTGTTAAGCCATGCCTTGGTGGCGTCCTCTTATAAAGTAGAGGAAGATGGGCATGGATGTTAGCTCAGGGCTAATCTTCTTTGCAATAACAACAACAAAAAATAGAGTCCATGACTATAGATAGACACCTGCTATCCAGGTATCACTAGCCTGTCAGAGGGATGGGTCTCAGTGGATATTACCCCTGGGTAGATCTACTGATTTTTTATGATGTTATCCTCTTTCCAAGACTACTTTATATTCCTTGCTAAAGCATCTTAGGATACAGTCTAGTCTGAGCACAGTGAGCATTTGTCTTTACTTCTCCAATGGTCACAACGACCACCCCCTGTGGTACGTTTCCAGTAGTTTCCCATACTTTTAGTCTGATCCTTTTGAAACTGGTGATGACAGCCTTCGACTGTGGCTAAAATAAGAAAAAAAAATGATCATTTTGTGGCACAGGTTGCTAAATTATTGCACATCCATTTTCTCTAGGAAATTTAATTAATTATTGAGTAAACATGGCTTCCTATTGATTCTATGTTGATTACTTTCTAATATGAAAAATGGAACCATGCCATAATGTTATTTGAGCACGGCAGATTGAGGGATTTATTGTGGAACAAATGAAATAAAGGATACTGGCATTTCTGCAGAAGGCAAGTGTCTGTCTCCATGTGAAAGAGGCTATCTTTCTACAATCTCAAAAATAAACAAACTATAATAGGAAGGGGAGGTCATATTATCCACAAGGTTTGGATTACATAGAGGACTTCATTAGTCATTGATCTTCCCGGTGATAGCACTGTGCCCCTTAAACATTATTGAAGTCTATTTACAATAAATGACTACTTGGAACCAGTTCTAAACGCTCCATGTAATCTCTGATCCTAAATCAAAGGAAAGAGAGAGGAATAAGAAATGTTTACCATTATACAGATTAAATAAACTCCTTCAGAAATTCATCCGGTGTAGCATCTCCCCACCTAAAATTTGTCCTCCTGTGTGTATGTGTGTAAGAAAGCTTTATAGAACAACCACTATAATGTGTACAAGGGAGAAAACTTGCTTTACCAAATTTAATAGTAATCCAAAATTAGTGGATTCATTATAATAAACATTTTAGGGCATGTTTTGATGAACTTTACACAGAACACTGCGTTCACCTCTTAAATGATGGTGTCCCCTAAGCTCATTCTGGAGGCCACACCTGCAAATGTAAGAAGAAGCTCTTGTAGAAACACATGTTGAGTATTTAGTTGTAAATCAAGCAAAAATGTATGGATTCATTTTCCCACGAGAGAATGGATTGGCAGCTTCATTGTATCCTTTATTGAAATTAAAATGTCAGGAAAAGTCTGAAATGCTCATTCTGGAACTTTATTTCTATTAAGAACTGTTCAATAGACTTGTTTCCAAAGGCTTATTGCTGAAACTTCATGGTTCGTATAAAGCAAAGGGGGAATTTAAGAATTAAAGTCATTCCTCTTCAGCTAAAATGTGCTTTTTACCGAAGTCCAGGTGCACGCAGCTATATTTCTCTTTACATTTTCCACAATCATAAGATTTTCAGGTTGAATGTTGAAGAATTCTTACTAAATTCAAAACATGATTTAGGGTGAATGACTAGCGAACTCTAAGTTTTATAATGTTAAAAAGGCATTACTTATTTAGAATGGAAATCAAGCAAGTTTCTTTCTCTAAAAATTTTATTTTTTTTAACTGTAATAGTCACACATCAGTATGTGTGTAAAGTAATTTCATGGAAACTACACAGACACAAGATCCAACAAATTTTGTGTCAAGCATAATAAGAAATTAAATTAGAGGTTAATAATCATTAATAATTTAACACGCAAATTCCCGTTATGATCCTCTTTTAATGTGCTTCCATTCTTGCTTTTTCCAACATTTTATTTATTGTTAATTTTGCTATTTTTTAGTTGTGAATGGAACATGTTTCTATTGTTTTAGTATCTTTACTGCAAACCAGAGTTCTCAGCTTTACTTTTTCTGTGGGCCTCAAAGCTCATTAATTCTTCTGCTCTATGTAATTTTGAAATGCATTTGGTTAGTGTGAACTTTTGACAATTCAAAAGGCTAAGTGTCTTTTCTTTTTTATTTAGACTCTGTCTCCCCACCTCGCCCCACCCCTTTGAGAAAATGAAGTGGGTCTGTATTCTGTAGCTTACCTCTAAAATCATAATTCCCTTTTTTCCTTTTTGAATCTTATTCTGTAGGACCTGTGAGGAATGGTTCCTGTCAACAACTCCATTAAAAGCTGGTCAGGAGTAAGTCACTGGTGGATAGTTACTCACATAGTTTGAGTCTTTTAGTCTGTTAGGGGCACTAGCATTGTTCCTATGAGCATTAAACAGATATATTTACTCATTAATCTACCATGTCCCTATTATTTAACAAAAAAATAGACACTCCTGAAACATTTGGTCAGTGAAGATTATATATTTCTGATTTTTAAAAAATATGAATTTTGTATATACCTGGAGAAAGAAAATTGAAACATAATTATTCAGACAAATAAAATAATTAGAGTCCACAATGAAAATCGTTGCTATTTTCATTACTAGATTATGTATTCTTCAAAGCAATATCTGAAATTACCTTGTTCACTCATTTTTTTTTTTATTGACTGAATCACCCCTCCCTAAAATTTAAGGTACATGAGAACAGACCTTGTCTCTGGTTCACAGCTAAATCTAAAGTTCCTACAACAATGACTGAAGCATAGCAAGTGTTCAAAAAAATGCATTGACTGACAATGGAAAACATTGCCAAATGCATGATCATGTCAATGCCCAACTTAGAGTGGAGATCTTCACTCAAGAGATAAATTCTACATTTCTCCTAGAAAGGGAAGACAGTAATGGGGTTGGAGAGTGATCATTTATGTTAATAGGCTATAAAAGGAAGACTCAGAAAGATGGCTTTCTACAACCATGTGAAAAGAAATGATTCTAAAGAATCTCCTTCCTTCCTCCTAAGAGTGAAGAGTAGACCTACAGAAATATGTAGGGCCAAATGTATCTTGGATTTAAGAGAGAAGAATGCTTAGTTCAAAGCTTATTGTTCTCTAAAATATCAGGCATCTGAAAGTTGTCAACTGATGTGCTAATTATATGCAAATAATTAAAATGAATTATTAATATTAAAAATAGTTGCTGTTTTAAGAGTAAAATATATCATTTAATGATTAGGGAGATTTAACCTTTACCAAGTTCCCTCAGAGACTCATGAATGAATTACCTTAAATGTACCTATGTCAAATCAAATGCCAATAGGTATGGTTTAAAAATGAGTAATATTAGGGGGCCTGCCCAGTGGCGCAGTGGTTAAGTGCACGTGCTCTGCTTCGGTGGCCCGCAGTTCACAGGTTTGGATCCCGGGCGCGGATCGACGCACCGCTTGTCAAGCCATGCTGTGGCGGCATCCCATATAAAGTAGAGAAAGATGGGCATGGATGTTAGCCCAGGGCCAATCTTCCTCAGCAAAAAAGAAGTGGATTGGCATTGGATGTTAGCTCAGGGCTGATCTTCCTCACGCACACACAAAAAAATTAGTAGTATATGATGAAGTCTACAGGTCAGTTTTTTCATGGTGACGAGTAAAGGGTTGACTAGGGTAAACTAACCCTGTCTCACCTAAAAGCCCTCCAATGTTTCAATATTAAAGAAGCAGCATTAAAGCAGTCACTCCTGGTTCTGGAAGCACTGAAATTCTAGTTTAACAAAAGCCAATGTCTTTACTTTTAGCTAATAAAATGAAAGATACAATCACAAAGAATGACTGTTCTTTACTATTATACTTCTTTGTACAGTCCCAGAGGACTTGGAGGACAACTGAGTCTGTGGTAGCAATAGCTCCCGTTAGCCAGGAAGACACAAGAGCCAGGCTCAGCGGCCCAGCCAATGACAGTCCAGTTCCAGTTTTGTTCCCTGGCTGACAGAGTTGGGCGTCTGGACTGTTATACACTATGTAAAGGATATTACTCAATTTCATAGTAATGGGGAATGAATCTGGATGACAACAGAAACATTACTTAGATCTTTGAGCCTTTGATCTCTCATTTGTGATTTTGAAATAGTAATATTGGCTTGATCTACTTAACAGAATTTTTATGAGTATAAAACAAAATAATAGAACTGAACGTGTGTTGCAAGAGGTAAAAGTTCCATAAAAGGTATGCTATTAATTACTGTAGTATTGTTAGCACATTCTAAATAAACGTGCAAGATATTGCTGGTTGATGCTGCCCTTAAATTCCAGGGAAGATGGGACCACTGATTTTGCTATTTTAACATGTCTATGATAATCACTTCTTATCCTTGAATTTGTTTTTGTTGGTTCAACGGAAGCAACAAATGGAATGGAAGCTTCAATGACAGAAAAATATATACTCCTCTATTTACGACCTCATTATGCATAAGCATCAGCAAGTTTTTAAAACAATGAGATTAGAACAAAAACATGGTGGCGTTGGTGGAGTGGTATAAATAAGGAATGTGTGTCTTTTTGCTTTTGGAAAAAAGGGATAACTTCCAGACTTCACTGTCTCAATAAATCATTATGTCCTTGAAAATGCAAAAAGAGTAGAGTATTTAGAACTGAAAGCTAGTTATTGAAGGTGACCATTTCAAAGCTGTATTTTGTTCTTCTCATCCTTTACTTTTGGGTGGGTCAGGGAAGTATTTCAGCTGCAGTGCTGGCATTTAACTGTAGTTACAATGAATTGCAGCCATGATTGCAATTGTTTTGTGATGCCTGTGGTGTCATTACAAAGATGCGATTACCAATTGCTATATGAAATTAGTTATGCATGAAATGAATAGGAAGCATAAATACTAGGAGGGAGAGTCTGAGCACAGACTTCATCCTCATTGTCTTCCACATCCGCTGATGCTTATGCATAATGTGGTCATAAAACTTTAATTTATTTCAGAGTCATAGGACTAGAAGGGATCTTTAAAGGTCAACGAGGACACCCCCTGTCTCCAGGCCCTTGAGCAAGCCTAAAAAGTTAATGAATGAACCTTTTTTCCCAGGAGCAAATTAAAAATCTTCTAATGATTATAAGTTAGTAAGAGGTAGTAATGTGGTAGTAAGAGGAATTTCTACCATGTAGTAATGTATGGTGTTCATTGGCCAATGAGTACAATGTATTTTATATATATTATACACCAAATTAATATAGAGATCTATCTATTGACTTTTAAATATTTAATGTTAGAATGTAATTTGAGCATAAAGCTTTAGGAAATTAATTGTCATTATGTGTTATGCTTCTTTTTAAAATTTTGTGTTAATTGAAATTCCTCAATAGAATGGTTAAAAGCTCAAGAGGAATAGTTTAAAAGCTTAAGAAGAACATGTTACACACAAACACACATATACACACACACCCCTCACAAGTTCCAGTGCAGTGAAATCACTCTGTAAAGTGAGGCAGTTCAATAAACTTTTAAGAATTAGATTTCTGTACATTGAATTCACTTAAAACAGGATGTACCCGTAGATTTTTCTAAGATGAAATAATATTACTATTATTCTGTTCAGTGCAGAAAAAAGAGAAATTTTCATTTCTCATTCTTGGATACTTATTATGGAATCCAATTGATATGGTTAATGGTTTGGTGTGAAAGAAGCAATCATGTTCCATATTTCATCACCCAAGTCATGTAGGTTAATGTAAAAGTGAATCAAATCTCTTTGATCCCTGACAGTAAGATGATGTGCACCTTTGGAATCATATGATGATGTTTCTTTTCTCTTGTAGCAAGACTGCCTTTGTTTGATGGAGCAAACATGGACTACCGTGGACCATTACCATTGGGTAATGGTCTACTTTGTGCCTTAGCGATGCTATTAGACTTTGGTAGGTCAATTATTCTCTCTTGAACTCAGTTTCTTCCCTGTAAAGTGGAGGCCATGACTCTCTCTTTTGTTTCAGTGAGAATTAAATAAAATAACACACTTAGTCTTAGCAAATTGCTGAACACACCATGGATGTATTCCCAATGTCAGTTCACTGTCCCACTTCCTCCTTCAAAATGAAGGGCTACAGAAGGTCCTGACACACAAAAACTTGATGAATTGGAGACCTTTACTTGGGGCTAAAGAATATGATCTAATAAACAGGTGTAGGGACATAAATGTGACCCAATGGTTCAGCTTAGGAAATTATTGTACCGACATAAATGTTCGAAAAAAATACTGCGCGAGAGAGAATTATTTTTCATGTTTCTATATACATTATGTTCAATATTAGTAATCCAGATCTTAATATAATTATATATTAAACAGCAAATCATAAAATGTGGCCAATATTTACTCACCCTCTATGATACATTCTTCTTTTCGTCCACCGTCTTTTCTACAGAGAGGCTAAACTATTATCCAAGGTCTACAGCTTTCAAGTTGCGAAGCTTTTAACCTTAATATTAAAACTTACATTATTTTCCTCACTAGTAATTCTGAGATTCTCAGACAGCTCTTTCAGCCACACAAATATGTAGCATTTTCCTATTTCTTATTAACACAGGAACAACATTGACCTTTCTCTTGAGAAGCTTAGCCATGTTATTTTGACCACTGAACTGGCAAATGATTGACACTATTTCCTACTGAACTCTCTTCCCTGCTTTGCTATCCTGGGGATCTACAGATGATGATGATAAAACAAATGATCTGCAGTGTCTGTGGACATAGTCTAATGGAAACCAAAGGAAAACCATGTTAGGAAGCTTTGGATACGAAGTAAATGAAAGGACAATGAAAGGATGAACAGCTCCTGAAGAGAGTAAGGAGTAGAAAAATGATGCTGTGTGGTAATATAAAGGACAACTTAATCCTGGTGTATCCACATATTGGGACCAGGAAACATCTGTAACAAGAATGTTCCTTCAGCCAAACTTTCTTCTTGGATGGTAAGCCAGGATAAGTGTAGTGGGAACAACTGGATGGTTGAAAGCAGGGAAGAGGCATGACATGATCTATCTTTTAAAAGGATCACTCTACTGAGCATAAAGAATAGACCAAAAAGGGAAATGTAGAAGCAGGGAGACCAATTAGGAGGCTGTTACAACAGACACACGAGAGATAATCATAGTTTGGATTAGGATGGTCAAAGAGGAGGTGGTAAGAAGTACCCAGATATAATATATATTTTGAAGTTTTGAACAACAGTATTTGCTATGTATTGAATGTGAGTGTGAGGGAGTGAATCAAGGAGGGCCAAGTCAAGGTCTGGAGCTCGAGCACCTGAATAAATGGAAGTTCCATTTTGTGAGAGATGCAACACAGACGGAAGTGCAGAGTTGGAAAGAGAAATCAAGAGATGTGTTCAGGACTTCTTGAGTTTGAGATGGCAACTGGATATACAAATGGAGATGTCATGGAGGCAGAAGAATATGAACCAGTGTTCAAAAGAGATGCCTAGAATGTAGATAGATATTCATAAGTCTTTGGGATGTTGATGGTAGTTAAAGCCATGGGAGTAAATGAGATCACCCAGGAAGTCAGTACAAAAGAGCCAAGTTCTGAGGATAGAGCTCTGAGTCATGTCAATATCTACATATCAAGAAATTGTGGGATCTTGCAAAGGAGATTAAAGAGGAGTGAGGTCAGAGGAAAACCAGGAATGAATGATGATCCAGAAGTTGTGTGGAAAAAGCATTTTAAGGAGGAATAGATTATAAACTGTGTTAAATACTGCTGATGGATAGATCAAGGTGAGAGCTAGGAACTGACTACAGAAATTAACAGTTTGGATGGCATTAGTGACTTTGACTCAAGTGAATTTAGGCAAAAAAAAAAATGGGGATTAAAACCTAACTGAACATTGTTGAGAGTGTATGCAGTGATGAATTGGAGATGAAGGCACAATATTTTGAAGAGTTTTGCTATAAAGTCGGGGAGGGGAAACGAGCAGCAGGGTTAGTTGATCTATTGTAACAAATAAAACAAAAATCACCTCCTCCTAGGGATGGCGAGTTGGTGGGAAAAAATTAATCTACTTTAGGTCTCTGCTCAAATTTGACTTTATCCCATTAAGTCTTCTTCAATGAACACAGTTGCAATTTATTTTCAATCATAAGAAGATGTATATATTTTTGTATTTCAATTTGAGACACAAAATTTTAGGGCTTGGAGTTGCTTTAAATATATCTAATCTCCAAAAATGCAAAAACTAAGGATGTCAATTTTTAATTGGTTGCTCATGGTCATCCTGGAATCTCAGAAGCAGCACTAGAACTAAAATCTAGCAACTCTTTCTCTTGTCAAGTAATCAAGCATTGTTTTCAGTCTCATAATTTTAAATTTGGGGCTATACAAATAAATGTTTAAGTGCTTTTCTTCGTTAATGCAAAAACAAATCTGAAGCTGTTTGGGTAGCAGTTTTGTCTATATTTTTACTTTAAATCTCAATAAAATTGTTTTATTTGTATGTGTATTAGTGATGAGTCAGTCTATCTATCTTTCTATCACATATTTATTTATCTAAATATTAAACCCACTGTATGTTATTTAAAGCAAATTGTTAGTTTTTATGGGGTTTTTTTCCCCATCATTCTCAGAATATTTCTTACTTAAGAGAATTTTGGAGTAAATATTTCTAATGTCACATTTAAAACTATCTTAAAATGCGCTATTACAACTTTCACTGTATTATCTTTAAGAAATGGAATTGTCTCTGACCTAAAAGCATTTATCCCTTTAAATGTCTCCACTTTATGTTACGCTTGTTCTGGAAAGTACATTACTCTTCTATCCTTAAAACTTTCCTAATTTCTTAAAATACAGCCTAAAGGTTGTATGCTAATGGAAGATATTCACAGTAGGTTTGTAAAGGAATTGCAGGGTTGCTCAGAAAGGTGGAACTAAGTTTTATGTGGTTTGCTGCCTGTCGATTACAAATACTTTAGTGCTGCATTTGTCTAATATATAAACTGTAAGTTACTTTCATTTAACTCATTACTGATGAAATGTATTTCTCCCAAGACAGTAAAGCTTGTAACCAAAACAGTACCACTTGAATTGGCAAAGTCGAAACACCTTTTAAAAAAAATCCGAGAAACACTAGCGACAATCTCAAAATTTTTAAGACGCTGACCTGTCATTTGGAGAGCATATTTAACAGGATTCATTTACCAAACTGGCACAACATGATCTGTTAGGCTGTGACTATATAAGAACACAATGTTCAGGCAATTAGATTTAAAAAAAGAATTCAGCCATTTTATTGAATTAATCACTTTAACTGCTAAGTGTTTTCCATGAGATCAGGTATTCTATTTATTTGATAAGATTATTGTATAGCTTTTATCATGTGCCAGGAGTTCTTCTAAGCACTTTACAAAGATTAATTTATTTAACCCTCCTAACAATTCTATGCAATTGTTAATATTAGTATCACCATTTCAGAAATGAGGAAACTGAGACAGAGAGAGAGTGAATAATTAATCTGTCTAGTGTCACATAATCAGTGGAACAGCTGAGATTCACACCCTTGGAGATGGGACTCCAAGGTGCATGGATATGTTTGTGCATATCCACCTTGCTGGGCTGCGTGTCTCTCTATGACTATTGAGGGCAGTATGTTTTATAATATTTTATAGTGTGGGCTTTTGAGCTAAATGGCCTGGGTTCAAATCCTCTCTGTGCTATTATTAGGTTGGTGATAATTGCAATTTATCTCATCTCTCTTTGCTTTAGTTTCCTCATCTGTAAAATTGAGATATTAATATTTGTAAAACAGAATATTAATTAGCACATAATAAAATTTATTAATCAAGAGTGATATTTTATTATCTAATAATTGGCTCTATGTTGACAAAATAATATATGACTGAGTAAATGGTTGAATTCTCAGGAATATGTTTTGATTTCACATAGTTATGGAGAAAATTGGGTTGAGGGGTTTATGGTCCAGCTGTGGGGAATGGCATCACATTTCTTTTCTTTTAAAGTGGGGTACAATGGGTAACTAGCCTTTTCTAACACCCTTACAAAGTCCAATTTTACGATATCTTTCTTTTTATTTAGGACAAGTGATGAATTTAGAATATCTAGAAAGCCACCTAACAGATGATATCAATGAAGTCAGTGGGTCTCCTCTGAGGTTGCTGGCTAGCCCTCTCATTTATTATTCATGACCCTCATCAGCTTCCCATACGCACTGTATATACACAAATACACACACACACACACACACACGTGTATATATACATATACACACATATATTAGATAAAATATATCCATATCTATGTCTATATATTCCAAATAAAAGCAGCAAGTTGGCTATTATGCAGGCAACACAAGTCCTCTAGTCCTTTAAGTACATCCAATATAGGAATTTTCGAGCTGTCACTGTGGTGGTATCCTCAATTCCTCTACTGAAATTAACTCCCAGAATTCTACTCAGAATTAGTTTTAAAACTTATACAAGCTGGCTTATAGCTAACTTTAAGAAAAATAAATATATACGATAAAGGGGCCGGCTGGGTGGCACAGTGGTTAAGTACACATGCTTTGCTTCAGTGGCCTGGGGTTTGCAGGTTCAGGTCCCAGATGCCAACCTACGCACCACTTGTCAAGCCATGCTGTGGCAGGCATCCCACATATAAAATAGAGGAAGATGGGCACAGGTGTTAGCTCAGGGCCAACCTTCCTCAGCAAAAAGAGGAGGATTGGCAACAGCTGATAGCTCCAGGCTAATCCCCCTCACTAATATATATATATTAGTGGCGGTTTTGCCAGCACGCGATGCTGCCCTGCTACGTTCTCGGGGTCTCTGAACAATAATTTACAAAAACGTTTTAGAGAGGTAGGTGGACTAATTAACTGTAATGGGCACTGGGGCAGTTTCAATACCAATTTAGATAAAACATGAACTCAGTCTTCCAGGAACTTGAACTCTCGTCGGTGAGTTTGCTGTAGTGCAATGCAAGGAAGTAGGATGTTCTCTGAACAAAATACAAACATCAGATTGCATAACGATTAAACAGATTTCTGACTTGGGGAATAACTTATGAAAAAGCTCCTCTGGCTTCTATGAGAATGAAAGATTTGAAAGTTCCTACAAATTCTACTTGACATGCCAGCCTTTCATGTTATAGACCTGCAATACGTGCCTCTGAAAGGAAGAGAGGGAGGCAGGCAGGGAGAGAAGAACAGCATTACAAGGAAAAAAAAAAGGTGAAGGGAGAGTCATGAACAGAGACAGAGCTCAGCTTCAGGTTGTTGTTGTTATTATTACTATTATTATTATTATTATTAATGATTTTGTTCTGCCGTTTGAGACAGAACTGACTTTTTGGTTTTAAATCAAAGTTCCTTTTGGAATGAGCAGGTCCCTGTGATCCAGGAACATGGAACCTCTGAGGCCAGAATTCCAAACCCGGGTCTCACCTGTCAGAGACCTCAGTCCTCCATTCCCCATGCAGGAAACATATTCTTATTCCTTTGTCCTGATTTCAGCTTTATGTCATCAGTCGGTTGTTCACAGACTCCCCAGGCCATATGGGCAACTTCTTTTGTCTTTTTTTAACGTTGTTTTGGTAAACAACCCTTAGAACTCCCATTGGCCTCCAACACCTTTCTTGAAACCTATATATAGGTTTAGCTTTGATTGGTATAACTTTGATTCAAGGTTTAACCAGTTTCAGGGCTGAGTCCTGATTTCTAGTTAGTCAGAGTGTATAAAATATTTTTGTAATTCTTAAGGCATAATGACCAAAAAAAAAAAAAAACAAACCCAACAGCTTTACAAAAAGTGTACATATATGCCTTGACTTGAGCCCCAAGCCTGTAGGCAAGAAGACCCTGGAACAGGCCCAACGCTCCATTTCTGCCATGCATTACCGCCAGCACAGTTGAAGGAGGTATCTTTACTCTTTAGAAGTCCTTTGGCCTAAATCTAATTAATACTTCACTTAATCTTTTAGTAACATCACTAATTGTTCACAAACCGGCAATTTAATCAACACTCTGCTAACAGGAAAAGTTTTTTTTCCCCTCCACTTTTTTGTGCTCTGACACAGTGCGAACTTAGGCAAGTATGTTCCAATTGCTTTGTTTCCATGTAATTTAACAGCAAGACATTATTTTCTCATAAGAGGTGCTTTGAATTTTTACTGCTAATGAATAAATTAACTAAAAAAGGTTAATCTGCCTACATGTTTATGAAACATTATGCAAATAGTTCTCCAAAAGGTTTAATGGTAATTGAAAGCAATTGAAAACCATGGTACATTTCCCCCAATTTTCATCTATTTTTTTAAACGGTACAGATTACACAGATTTCCACATTCTACAGATGTGTATGTAAAGGGGATTTTGCAAGGCTCTGACATCATCTCTGTGGTTTAAGTACATTAATGAAAACATGCAGGGCCTCTATTTTGGATGAGAAATGGCACGGACTTTGGTAATTAATTTCAAAGCAAAGCTGTAAAAATGAAAAGAATCTGTGTGATTAATATTATTACATTGAGCAGCAAATGAAGTAATTATGTTTAGACACTCACTGTAAAGCCTTGGCAAAATGGTTCTTGCATTGAGTTCAAATTGTGCTGTTTATGACCTGCTATTCACTCTGGAGGTGGTTACATGAATGGCACAGGTGTTGAAGGCTGAATAGATGTGGATCGCTGAGTATTTACATGAGTGTCACTTGGTGAGGAAGTTTTTCTCTAATAAAAGGGCCTGTTTTCCCCATTTCACCCTGTTGTCTCCTGCGGTGAAGGTGGGCTGACTTACCGGCTGGTAATGGCATTTTCAGAAAGGAAAATGTGCATGCATGCACATCTCTGTGTGTGCGTGTGTGTGTGTCTGTGTGTGTTTGTGTGTGTGTATGTTAGGGAGTCACAGAGGGCATTTATTAGGGATTACATACTGAAATAAAAAGAAAAGAACAATTTTCCTATTTGACCTAAAATGCTACATATCCGATAATCTGAAAGAGTGAATAGAGGCTGATAAGTCTCTGTCAAAATTTTAAAAAACTGTATTACATAAAACTGTGATCCTCATACTTTTTGGTCTTAGGATACTTTCACATTCTTAACAATTATTGAAGACCTCAAAGAGCTTTTGTTTATGTGTGTTATATCCAGTGGTGTGCTGTAAATGTTTAACAATAGGCTCTCTGGAAAAAAAAAAAAAGACCTGAAATGCAGTATTTGCTGATATCTGTACTATACATATACCCATGATGACCAATTTCAAGCTACCACCATAAGGTCGTTGAACTTGTTTGTAACTGTTGCCATATTGGAAGATAAAACTAGCAAGTTTAAAAATATTTATTTATTTATGTATTCGTTAAAAATAACTAAAGCCAGCTGTATAGGTTAAGAGGCCTGGTACAAAATGATAAAGTGAAGCCTTTCTTCAAAAAGTAGGAAAAATAGGGGCCGGCCCGGTGGCGCAAGTGGTTAAGTGCGCGCGCTCCGCTGCGGCGGCCCGGGGTTCGCTGGTTCGGATCCCGGGCGCGCACCGACGCACTGCTTGGTAAGCCATGCTGTGGAGGCGTCCCATATAAAGTGGAGGAAGATAGGCACAGATGTTAGCCCAGGGCCGTCTTCCTCGGCAAAAAAAGAGGAGGATTGGCGGATGTTAGCTCAGGGCTGATCTCCTCACAAAAAAAAAAAAAAAAAAAAAAAAAGTAGGAAAAATATTGTTCAAGTTACAAAACGTAAAATTTTATCCTTTCTTTTGTGGTCTTGTCATTTCTTTTTTTCCCCCAGCTTTATTGAGGTATAATTGACGTATAACATTGTGTAGGTTTAAGGTGTACAATGTGATGATTTGATATATGTATATATTGCAAAATGATTACCACAATAAAGTTAGTTAACATCTCTGTCAGTTCATATTATTACCTTGTGTGTGTGTGTGTGGGGGGAGGTGAGAACATTTAAGATCCGCTCTCTTAGCAACTTTCAAGTATACAATACAGTGTTATTAACTATAGTCACCATGCTGTACATTACATCGCCTGAATTTATTCATTTTATAACTGGAAGTTTGTACTCTTTGGCCAACATTTCTCCATTTCCTCTGCCCTGCAGCCCCTGGTAACCACTTTTCTACTCTCTGTTTCTGTGAATTCAGCTTTTTTAGATTCCACATATAAGTGAGATCATGCAGTACTTGTTTTTCTATTTCTGGCTTATTTCACTTAACATAATGTCCTCCAGGTTCATCCATATTGTTGCAAATGGAAGGATTTCCTTATTTTTAAAGCCTGAATAATATTCCATTGTATAGATATACATGTAACGCATTTTCTTTATCCATTCATCCATTGATGGACAGTTAGGTTGTTTCCATATCTTGGCTTTGTAAATAATGGTACAGTGAACATGGGAGTGCTGATATCTCTTTTAGATGCAGATTTCATTTCCTTTGGATATATACCCAGAAGTGGAATTGCTGGATCACATAGTTCTAGGGTTAATTTTTTAAGGAACTTCCATGCTGTTTTCCATAATAGTTGTACCAATTTACGTTCCTACCGGCAGTGTACAAGGGGAAATTGGTTATCTTGATAGTGCAGAGACATAGTCTCTAACCCGTGATACCATCACTAGAACCAAAGTACTAAATATATCTATCACCTCCAAAAATTTCCTGGTGTTCTGTGTGTGTGTATGTTTGTTTGTATTTGGTAAGAACATGTAACATAGATCTATCCTCTTAACATATTTTAAAGTGCACAATGTAGTATTGTTGGTACTGTGTTGTACAGCAAGTCTCTAACTTATTCATCTTACACAACTGAAACTTTCTACCTATTGAAAGACAATTCCCCATTTCACCCTCCCCTCAGCCCCTGGCAACCACTGATCTACTCCGTGCTTCTGTGAGTTTGGCTTTTTTAGATTCCACATATAAGTGAGATCATACAGCATTTATCTTTCTCTATCTGACTTATTTCACTTAGCATAATGCCCTCAGAGTTCATCCTTGTTGTCCTAAATGGTAAGATTTCTTTCCTTTTTGTGGCTGAATAATATTCCATTATGTACATATATGTATACACACACATATCACATTTTCTTTATCTATTCATCCTCTTGTCAATTTTATTTCCCATTTACTGTCATTATTAGTAAAGAAAAATTAAAAATTTAATTTGTCAGCGTGAATTTAGCCTTTCTTTATATTGTGCAAATTTCAACTGTAAACTCAAATATAAGAGCATTTAACTCCTATATGGAATAACTGAAGTTATAAAATTTATATTTCATAGCTCATATATGCATATATATTTCATTCTTATCAGAAGAGTGGAAACAGCAGAAAACTAACTCAGCTGTTTTATATTTCACCTCTTGATGTGCACACATTCTACCAACACTATCTCTTCCATCACCTCACCGATTTGTAAGAAAGGATTGAGAGGAAAAAGAACTATGGGTTATTCCAACTTTTCCTTTTCTTCTGTATCGTCATTTTCAGTCTAAGTATTTGGCTAATACAGGGAAGCAACAAAAGTAAGAAAAGATATGATGGAGTTCTTTGGCTGTTAGCATTTCTTAAAATGCCATTGGCTTTTTCCTGCATGTAAAGCAAATTCTGGTTCAAAGAGAAAGTATGTCATCTCAGAGCTTTCGGCCAACAGCCTCTCCATATTCCAGTCTTAGATGGAATGTGCTTCCCTTGTACTTGCTTTGAATCTTGCTGAACTCTCATGCATTGTGGACCCACCAGAATTCTGTGCTCACATGGCATTGTGTACTAATTGGTGGCAAGGAATGGTGGCCATGCATATTGCGTGTATCTCTTTTGCTGAAGCACGTGCTCCATTGTCCCATTAGACTTCACTGTAAACACAGAGATAAAATTAAGAATTTTAAGATGACAATAGCAGAGCATTAAACCAAGCATGGGGCCTTTCCGAGTATAGGGCTCCATGCCACTGCCCAGGCCACACATTCACAAAGCCAGCGCTGAAAATAGCATTAACAAACCCATTCCATGTTCATGTGAATATTTTCATGAAAAATAACTATGTTTCCAAAAAAACTGAGAAAAGTGACATTGTTTTTCTCTTTTTCAAATATCTTTAATGTCGCATTTAATAAGAGGCAATTGGATTCTCATATCTGCTTTTGTATTGAATCTGTTGCAATATATTTCTTTGGTTGAGGTATTTGAAGAATATCTGGCCTCCCGCAAATACGTAGTTGGACAAAGTAAAAGTATTTTAATAAACTTTTCAGAAAGTTGTGTATATTCTTATTTGAAATTAAACTCAATAAGTGGTAGTTCCATGTAAGTTAATTGCAATATGCAATTCTGATACCATATTAATAAACACTGATACTCTTTTTAATCTTAATCCATTGGTCTATCTTGCACTTTGAATTAATCTTTATCCATGCATGGTTTTTGTAACATTATGCATTGTTCATTGGAAAACACTGGCTCACTAAATTATGCAGATATTACAAATTTTGACACCTTTCATTGTACAGTAAAACTTAGATGATATTTATTAATATCACCTTCTGTCTTATCAGAAGCTGTCAAGTTCACAGTGGCTGATACAAGTTTTCAAAACTTACAATAATTTTCACTTAAATTTTATCATTGACAACAAATGCCGTCAATTGTTTTCCTTGAAGTGACAAGATGAGGCTTCGTTCGTGTTTGAGAAAATATCCGCCTAATAGCAAAGTCTGAATAAGCACTATTTGTCAATCATTTTTTCCGAGTAAAAATTTCATACCATGAAAAAAGAGGTTAGTTCAGCTGGCAACTCAAACAATTACATAAATATTCTTTCTTCAGATAACCATCACCCTGGATATGCAGCAGAAATGTTTTAATCACACTTCCCATTTCATCACACAGACTATAAAAAAGACATGGGCTGAAGGCTCAAAATTTAATAGTATTAACAAGTTTTACTGATTCATGAAAGATATTTCAAGTGAAACTTGTTTTTTTTTTCTTTTTTATACTATTTGTGTAAATAAAGAATATGATGAATACTAATACAGTTTGGTGTCACAGCTTTAATTTGTGTTAAGGGGCCATCAGCTGCACCCACCATTGTTTTTGTAACACTAGGGCAAATGTCAACACAGTGAAAAAGGCAGATAATATCACAGTATTTTTACAAAATTGTTTTTCACGTTACAGACCCCACATGTGGATTTTGGGAATCCAGAAACCACACATTAGGCACTGCTGGTAGGAAAATATTGCAGTAGGAGATTTTTAGTCTGTCACTTGATTCAAATGTCCCTCTGGTCTGTCACCTCCCCTCTCTGAATCTAAGTTTTCTCCTCTGTTAAGTGGGGGTAATAACATTTGTTCTGACAACAACAGATTTACTCAAAGGATCAAATGAAATCATGGCTGAAAGAGTTTTGAAAGAATAATGGCCTCCTTGTTAGTCTCTGTTTTCCTAAAATCATTATTGCTTTCTTGTTGCTAATGCTAGTAAAATCTATATTTGAGTATCCATTATGAACCATGTACAGTATTAATAACTTTTATACCTATTGTTCATTTAACATTCACTGTAATTCCTAGTTTATGCAGTCAGAGCTGGGCTGTGACTCAGAAGTCCATGGTTTTTCCTTTCCATCATACTTTTCCTAAATGCTGAAATCAATGTAGAAAGAAAGAAAAAATTGAGTAAGAACTGGTTTGACTTCTTCGTTTAAAGAATTCTCATTCCTAAAATAACAGAAAAACCCTTGAAAATCTGTAAATAATAGTTACAGAACTGCCCTTATATGCAGAACACTGTTCTGAGCATATAAAAAATGTTCTCCAAGAAGTTAATGCAAATAAAATATGCAGACATCTCATCTAGAGCTATATATGGATGAAAACAAGGCACAGCAGTAACGCAGCAGAGTTTTGGTAGGAGAGCCCTTGCTGTTTTGATTTGGTATTTCTCTAAGTTTTTGTTCATATGATTTCTATGCTAGGACAAATCTGGGATTAATTTATTACCAAGAAGTTATTCATGGGTAACATAGTTTTTTTTTTTTTCCCCAGTGAAAACACTCCTCTCATTGCCTTGTGAGCAAGTACTGGGTTTTTAACACTTGCAAACCTACTAATGAGTATGAGATATGAGAAGAAGATGAGGCATAGCAACTTTAGTGTTAAATGCAACACAAATGCAATCATGGGCAGTTTGTAGCTCATCTGATTTAGGTTCAGAGTGGGTCAGTGGAGTTTTAGGAAGCTTCTCCAAATCTTCTAATACAGAAACTCCTAATGTAGTCTATTCCAGAGGAAATAACTTCCCTCCCCAACTTGCAGCCTCTCCTGCTACTATCCACGTGACCTGTTATATTATCATCTTAACACTTATGAACTGAAATTGTTTTATCTATTTCAATGAATTTATAACATCCTCAATTAAAAGACAGTTCATTATTTTGCATGCACTAAAAAATTACCAATTAAATTATATTGTTGTATTTAAGTTTTTTTAGTATATATTGTGAAAACATTTTCAATGTGACATTTTTTATACGTAAAGTAAATATGTCTTTCTTTTTCCAAACAATATCATCCTCTTGTGCCATCACATCACATCACTTTTTTCTTTGAAAAAAGTGTTCCACACTTGTCTCTGGGATTTTTTTTCAAAGCCTTATACTGTTTTGATGACGGTGTTTTTTAAATCTTACCAAAAAGTGTCACAGAAGGTTTTAAGACATGAGCTAGGACTCGTATTCCATCTGTAAATGGTCATTGAGTGGTTCATGGACTGATATGTCAATGGGCTGAGGTTGTCCTCTCATGCCATCAGGAAAAACAGCTACATTTGCCCATGGATAGGCAATGACAGCAGGTTACGACGGCCACCTGGCCTCCAGAATTGAAAGAAACCATCCCAGTTTCAGAGACGTTAAAATGTGGGGGGAAAATGAGATACAGTAATACCTATTTTTTAGTGTGTATAGTTTCTTGTTTCTGCCACTGCAATATAAGCTCGTTGAGGGCAAGGTTCTATCTTTATTGTTCATCCAAATATCTAGGTAGAACATTGTTCGATACATGTATGAAACACACATGATTTAAATGAATGATGAATGAAAGCTCAACACAGACATGCAAGACTTATAGGAATGTGGAAATATGGGACACTTGAGAAAACAAAAGCTTTCTAATGAGAAAGACCTCTGACTTCCTAATCCTGCTTTGACATTGGCCATGTGACATGGCATAAATGTTAAAATGCTCTAACCTTCAAAGTGTGGATAAAAATACCAACCTTGGGAGTTATTTCATGAGTTTTGACTAACGGTCTATAAGGTAAACTTTAGTACAAAGTCTTTAGGAATTTCTACTAACGACGGAAGAGTATCCTTCTCATCCTTTTGCATCTAGTAGTAATTGTAGCACTGAGATTAGAATTCCTATTGTGATGACCTTTTTCTTAATTTTCAGAGTTTACACAATTGTAGAAAAATAATCTGAAAAAATAGATCTCTTTAGATTTCCACATATGGAGTTTGCTTTCCTCCTCTCCTCCAGTCTAGTAGCTGAAATCTAGAAAAAACAAGAGTGTGGAGAGACAAGCAAAGTGAAAGGAGGAATAAAAATAATCTATCCATTCTCTATAACTCAAGACAAAATGTATTGTTATTATTTTGATGAGTTGAAAGTTTGTGATGTTTCCAACCACAGAATTCCCCAAATTCTCAGTTAGCAGGTGTCAGTGTCATGCTGCAATTGGTTCTTTGCAGAAAGGAGTCAGGTGGAACTAAAGTTTGGAAAGAAGACTTGATAATTACATTTGAACTATCATCCATGTGCCCTGAAGCTTATAGCATCTCAAAAGGAGGCTGTACTTTCTTCTTTCACGCAGCCAGTAATGAAGAAGTAGGCTGATTGTCCTTTCAAATTAAACTAGATAGAAGGTAGGAAATTGAGGCAAAGAATGTGAGTGTATTCTATGCCACTCAAAGAAGTATTCAATGATAGTACTGGGATGTGAATCAATTTTCAGATTTCGCTTCATATTTAGTCACTGTTCCCAATGTTTAGTTTTCTAATACATTTCCTGTATGATTTTAAGAATTTACCAATGTGACTGAAAGTAATTCTGTATATATTTAATATTTTATAGCTCTCTTATTTTCATAATGATAACTGCTTCAGAAACCAAGAGAAAAGGAATGAAGTTAAAGATACTATAAGTTGGAAACAAGCAGAGAAATCAGGTGAATTTAAGATTATAACAGTGATGCTAATGCAATATGCAAAGGAGATTGCAAATTCAGTAGAGTGTTCTGAAACCTTAAGAGTAAAATAAATGGAAATATTTCATTTAAATGTTGAAATCTTAAGCATAGAAAACAATGTTAGTAACCTCAAGAGAATAGACGCCACTATTGCTACTTCCAATGAATTGGATTGATGGCAGTATCACTTCCACTGCGTTTACTTTTGACAGCTAGAATTCTGATTTTATTTCGAAACTGAGGTAGAGTCTTCAAAGAATTCTCTAGTTCATGTTTAATTCTGTGTTCGGTTTGAAATAATCTGTAAGTCGCATACCATAAAGGTGTGTGTTTGTGAGAATTGTCTTCTATTTTGTTGCTTTCCCAAAACTTAATTCTGTCACAAATATTTTGAAAAGCTTTTGTCGATTTTCCAACATGCCTCTGCCGTTCTTAAGTCACGGTGGTCTCAAAATCCAAACCATTCAAGTCTCTGGTTTTATTTTCACGCAACACATTGGACTGTGCAGTATGATGATGTCAGAAAATAGACTTGATTCATGTCTCATATCAAAATAAACTCTCCGAAATAGTAGGAGTTTGATTCAAACAAGAAAAATTACAATTTTCCATATCTCTTTCTTTTAATTTCTTTCTCTGACTCATAAAACTGTGATCCAATTTGACTGTTTAGCTTCCCTTCTGATTTGATTTCTTTCATGCCAAGTGATGCACAAGGGAGCATTTCACCTGGTGCTAAAATGGGAAACTTGGCAGACCTTAATATATCACTGCACTGTTTTTCTCAATTATATACTTTTTTCCTTGTATTTTTTGGATATATTTCAGATGATCTTGACCATTAAGTTTCTGCAAATGAATATTTTTCCGAAAGTTACTTGAAAAATATCCTTGTACAGCAATTTCATAGGCTCATGATAGACTCTAATATCAAGATAGACAAGATTTCCAGTTACTTAGTGTGTAAAGATGTTATGCAGAGATGAAGTCGGTTGAAATTACTTGATGTAGACATGCCAGTTAAAACAAACAATGAAATCTTCCATTCTCTATCTACATCTGAACTCAATTGTTGAAGGAGTTTGAACAGTGGAATGACATTTTTTGAAAGACAGAGGGACAAGACAAACTATGTAAGGAAATGGTCAATGATTACTTGAAGTCTTATGATAGATAATGGTAATGGTTAATGTGAGTTTTATTCTTGGTTATGTTATATGTTGCACACATTATTGTATCATTCTGACATCCTGGTTCTACATCTCTATGTATTCACTCGTTTATGCAACAACTGTTTTGAGTATCCATTATGTGCCAGGCAACATCCAAGTTTAAAAAGGAAGGACAAACAGTAAGTAAATAGGGCAATTCAAATAAATTGTGACAAATGCCAAAGGAAATAGGCACAGATTATGGAAGTATAGAGGGAGAACACTTAACCCAGACTTGGTCACAAAGAATGGTTCCTTGCAAGAAGTGACAGCTATACTGAAGTTTAATGTCTGAAGGATGTTTAGGACTAGTTGGAGTGAGATAACATGGGGGAACATTTAATCACATCTAGGACTCTTTGTGGTAACATGAGTAGTGGATCAATGGGATAGAAGAGTATGGTCCAAAATATTTCCTTATGCTCTATATGCTGTCACTCAATTTATTTTATCCATCTTCACAGACAGCAACAAATCCTACAAATCAAAATATCTTTTTCCATTGCCTTTGGGTATATGTGTAGCATAATACAATTAGTTCTTTTTTAAAACTATCTGTGGCATTTTCTGCCTTTTAAGAGGTTTGGAGAAAGTGGGAAATTTTTTTCATTGGAAAATAACTTTATATTACTCTGTACAAAGAGATTGGTGAGTCATAGAGACGAAAGGCTAAACTTTCTATCTTCTACTAATTCTTCAGTACTGTTAAATTATCAGGATAAAAAAGTGAGGTTTGTTCAAAGCATAGTGGAAAGATAAAAGTAGACCCAGAAGCCTAAGCAATAGAAAATGAAGTATCCAGGCAAAATAAAGGGAGGAGAATGGGAGACATAGGGGTCTTAAAGAGGAGAAGAGGCTAAACAATTTGGATAGGTGGCTAAAACCGTTTAAGAATCAAGGTAGCTATTATTTAATTTTAATGTGTTTGGGCTTTGTGATTACATAACTTGATATGGCTGTAAACTTTAAACAAGACTGTTACACGCAGAAATCTCTTGCTTTTGAGGAAAATCAAAGAATAGGGCTAAGTTGCACATATGGTTTAGTGCGGAGCAGAGCAAAGAGAAAGGCAAGAAACCAGTGGATCGTGCATATTCCTGTGAAGAACGTGGGGCATCACAAGGGAGATGGGTCAAAGGACTCAGTGCAGTTTTGTACAAATCAAAGGTACAATGACCTCACCTGACGTCTGGTTGCCTTAGAACATTTGAAGAAATATAATACAAAGTTTTTACACATCTAAGACAACATTATAGGGTCAAATTTTAATTGTTTGTGCTAGTGAAGGGAAGTTGCAACAGCAATAATCTCAAATTGTTAATATCCATTGTAGAATTTTTTTTTTTAATATTTGGTTTTAAGTGTATTTTTTCAGCTGATTTAACTTCTCGGTTACATTATGCTTAGGTTTTTATTAAAATGTTTTTATTTCCTAAGCACAGTCTGGCTAGACAACAGGAAAAGAAGTCTACACTATTTTACCAACGGTATAATATCTTTATGCATGTATCTGAAAATTGACTGCATTTTGAATACTGTATTTTATTCTTGTAGATTCAAACAGTTAACTTACTTAAAAGAAAAGAATCTTTGACCAACATCCCAGGCATGTGCTGAAACCAACTGAATATGTATTTTGATTTCCCAACTATTATCTAAGAGTTGATGTTTCCTAAAGAAAGGCTACAATTATACATAAAGCAAGTATAGCTATAAACTTTAAATGTACTAATGCTTTGAAGAATACTTAATTTCGAAATAGGTCAAAACACAAATCATTATTTTGTTGCACTTTTCTGCCTGTTTGTAACTCTTTTAGGGTTATAGAAATAGGAACAAATATTTGTGTTCCATGACTTTAGAAAATGGATGCTGGGCTACTGTTCTTGTAGCCTTGTCTAATCATCTCACTGTGATACCAACAGCATTCCAGGTGCCTCAAAACTGAACCAAATCAAATACATAATCCAATTTGCTTTTTATCCTTCATGATGCTTGCTTTTTGCATTTCATTTAGTTTGGTCAATAAAAACACTCAGGTTTTTCTCAGTGGAATCAGTCTTTTATTTCATTATTTTTAAATTTTAATTTTCTGATATTTAGCATGAACATAAAACCACTCTCAGTGGGTCTCTGGGATGGCACTGAAAGGTGTCAATAGAACCAAAATCTGTTTTCATTTAATGCCAAAAATAAACTCAGGAGGTGATTTTATTCTTATTAGGTTTTATAGCTCTTCAATCTCCTCTCTTTTGTGAAACTGAAATTATGGATCAAAGCTAAATGGTCAGTGTCTGTTTAATTTTAAAAGCATGCTGTAAAAGCAACTGACCTCTATTCCATACAATTTGGGTGGATCAGGTCATTTAGAAGATCCTACTTACTGCACCAGTTGCCCATATATGCATTTTAGAATGAGAGATGTCTCCAAACTCATCATCACAATGCTATCTACATGCAAATGAAAATCTTGTGGAACTGCTCCTGCGTGAAAGTTAATTCAGCTCAGAACTCTTCTCTTTCCTTAGTTTTGATTTGTTGCTTCAGAGCAAAATCGCATATTATGGCAAATAATAAATTGAAAATAGGAGAAGACGCCTCTAAATATACTAGAATGCTATCAAATCTTTCTGGGTCCATGTCTTCCCTAAGGGTTTCTATGAAACTTCTAAGTCCTGAATAACTGCTGGCCACTTTCGTTCAGCCTTGAATTGTATTTAATTGAAAAATGGAGTGCGGAAATAGCAGAAAGCAAAACTGATGAGATTTCTATGGTCAAAGAATGTTAACTCATTTGATTTTCCTGAAATTCTAGACACAAAGCAATTCCACACACATTGCTAGATGTTGCCTGTGGCTTATGTTAGAAATGTCGCTTAGCTGAAGCCCTTTGAGGGTATTACATATGTGTACAATATAGCCTTGGTCGTCTAGGGTAGAGGATTTCATTGTATGATCAACAGCCCGAGGACTCCTGCATTGAACTTGAAAAATATTGGTTTGTCAAAGTGGCTGTTGTACTCTGCATGTGGATGTGATTCAAATTTTATTTTCTCTGAATTCTTCTCCTTAGACACCTGTTATCCTCATAGTTCCATCATGGTGCTCATTCAGAAAGTAACGTGTCTCTAATTTAAATGAAAAAGAAGAAATTTAATTGGAACAGAATAGCAGAGTCTGAAAATCATTCCCTGACCCCTCCTGAATATAGCACAAAGCTACAAGGCACAAGAAAAATTTGGAAACACAGTTATGAATGTCAAACTCCAAAGGCTTTTTTTGTTCCCTTACTTTATCCCTTTACTTGCTCGACTTACTCTCTAATTCAATATTTATTTATTAAAACATTTTCTAGCTGCCAAAACTGTGCTGAGTTCGGTAAAGAAATCAAAGGAGTGAAAAACACTGTTCTGTTCATCAAGAAATTATAAACTGGTATACGAGAGAACTAATCACGGTTCAAAACCCTAAACAATGAGAGTTTTATAAGTGGTATCAATGCTTCATGCATGTGAATATGTTTGCGGATGTGTCTGGGCAACAAATGTATTAGTGCATAATCTTTCACCCTTCTACACAGTGATGTAGATATATATTTGCACAAATAAATTAGCATTTCATATCACACACACAATCGTCAATAATAATGGACCCATGGATTAAGCTTTTGGCCTCTCTACCAAAGTAGGATAGGTGTAAATGTAATGTGTTTTTAAAGCAGTTCCAGCCATTTTCCTGCACCTTATATTCAGTTATTCTGCTCAGGGTGGAACAAGAACGGCCATACCCATTATGCCTTTTGAACTCCTTTCTTCCTTTTTTTTTTGCCATATGCATCATAGACTATGGTAGTCTATGAGCTGGAATAATGCAGTGTAAATATTTCCCATGATGGGCCAGTCTGAAATCCTCCCTGGATTCCTGGAGTCCCTATCTTTCTGTGGAACTAAAAAGCAATAACCTACAGGCTTTCAGAGGAGAATCAATTCTGGAGAAAGACAATACATTCAGATTACCAGGGAAGTTATATTTTTTCATCTGAGACATCCTGACAATGTGCAGTGAGTGCAAGAAAATTAAAATGGGAGAGTCAAGGTATAGTTTGTCAAGAGATGAATCCTGGCATATGGCCCAACAGGAAATGACACTCCACCACGTGGGAAGGAGCAACTACCTGGTTCCTGTTTCTTCTATGAGTCTCTTTATTTGCAGACAGCACTTTCTGTAAGTTATCACTTAGGCAAATAATATATTGTCAGTGAATACTAGTTGATCTTCCAAATATGTACACATCAGATTGCAGTGACACACTGTAAACTCCTTGAGATCATTAATGACCAAGACAAACATTCTCTTTGCTATTATCATACTTTGGTACCAACACCTCCCCTACAGCCCCCTTTTAAGGAATTGAGCCACTTAAGCACTACTTGTTTTAATAATGAAAAGACCACTGTGATGCTAAATGAGGAGGTGATGAAAGGATTCATGTTGGAGGGATGATTAGCAAGCAAATGAAATACTGTCATAAGCTAATAGGAAGTCTGGCTGTAATTCCTCAGGAAAGCAGAATGGCATAAGCAAAATCACCAGAGTGAAAATTATGGATTATGTTCAGAAGAGGTCAACTTGTTCAAAGCATAGAATTTGTGTAGAGAAGTAATGGCATAAAATGGCAGATCTAGTCCGGAATCTTACCTCCTAGAGCCTACCTATACATCTTTCTAGATTCTAGAGGGATCAGCCTATGTTTTTAATTTATTTTGTGCCCCTTAAAAATATCACATTTTTCTCTCCTGGACATTCATTGGTGAACAAAACAAGCTGGACGCCTGCTCCCGTGGAATCCCAATTCTAATGTGTGTGCTTAAGGATTGGGGTGGGGAAGGGGCACAGGAGCTGACAGTAAATAAATAAGTGAATAACTAAGTGAGTAAATAAAAATATAGCACATGGAGGATCATATCTCTTGAGCCCTTGTTATTCTGAGCATAAGAATATTATAGTCCCTACTCTCACATTATTGGGTAGCCTTGGATCTGAGTACAATAAATGAGGGTGGGCTGGAGAGTGTTTTAGTGATTAGAAAAGTTTACTTATGAGCTGGAGTCAACAGGAAGTGTCATCTGCTGACCTGAATCTCAATTGAGGAAAGAATAGTAGGGAAACAAAAGAAACCTAAAGGGATAGACAATTCTTTTAAATATTTATTGAAGGCCTAGTATGTGCCATATACTCTTTTAGGATTTAGCAGTGATATAAGCAGAAAAATTCCTACCTTCTGGAGTTTACTTTCTGGGCACAGGAGGGGGTAAATAAACAAATTGATCAATCAATAAAATAAAGAAGTAAAATATGGACTATCTTAGTTGCTGGTAAGTGCTTTGAATAAGAGTAAGGAAGGAAGGGAGTGGTAAGGCAGGGATGGTGGTGGTACAATTTTAAAAAAGATAGTCAGGAAAGATTTCATTGAAGAGGTGACATTTAACCAAAGGTCTGAAGATGTCACCATGTCAGTATTTTGGGGAAGAAGTTCCAAGCAGGAAAAAAAAAAAAAAAAACCAGAAAAGTATGCAGCTCCTGGTGCCTGGTATGTTCTAGAAATAGAAGATCCATGTGGTAGGAGGAGTGTGAGCAAGGGAGAGACTAGTGGGCTGCGAGATCAGAGAAAACTGGAGAGCCAGATCATGGTGAATGTTGGAGTAAAATTTGTCTATTAAATAGTCGTCACATTAGTCTTCTTATGTTAGGGGTATTTTTAGAGGTAATTTATTTTGTACTAAGCAATGGCTTCTTGGGGGTGCCTGATTTTGCTCCATCCCTACACTAATGATCAGATTAGAAAGCTGAGAGCTAAGCCTTGAGAAGATATAATCAATTAAAATGTTAGTTGAGGGGCCCAGGGACAGGCATGGAGAGGTGTCTAGCACTTGTTCTGTAGAATTTTCCTAGCTGTGTTAAAGGTACCAAATGGATGACAAAAGGACGTTTCCTATAGGAAATTCACTATTTTCTTCCAAACAACCACAAAGTGTTGGGATCTGAGTACCGAGTTAAGGCTTTTACTACAAAAGTGATCCACTCTTATCATGTGTCCTACAAAGTAAGGGGCACTATGTGAATGATTTTGATGAACGCTCGACAGCGATTATGAAAATGGCCAAAACTAAAGGTTTTGATTATAAGTGCAAAAAGTGGTTAAGAGACTATTTTGAACCCTTACCCTTTTATCCAATTAACCATCTACTCATTTTGCCTTAGATACCACCCCCCCACATTTAGCAAGAGAGAACCTCCCAGCTCTTACAGTGCTGTTGCGCCCAGTAGAGCGCATAATAGACAGTAAATATCTGGAGAATGATTAATAAATGTGCATTATGGGTTCTGAAATAGGGGTTGATTATTTTACTTAAATGTATACTAAATGAATATTTCAAACAATTATAATCAATGGAATGCTGTTTGCTTTAAAAATAAAGATAAGAAGTTTCTTTAAAAATATATAGGATAGCTGAAATATAGACATTCATAATGATGAAATCTGAAGAGTTTGTAAGATTTAATTTTTAGTCTAAATATCAAATGACTTGGTACACTATTTGGATTCATCCTAACTGTATTAAGCTAATAAAATTCAAATGAATCTATAGCAATACTTTTTGCAAGAAATATTTTGGATATTATATGTGAAACTAAGTGGAAGATTTTCACATATCACTCTGGTGTGGTGAAAAGAATATTAAACTAGAGGACAGGAACTCTGAGTTCTGGGTCTGATGATTTTGTTAACTAATTTATGTGACCTTTGGAAGACACTAACATATCTACGCCTATCTCCTCCTCTATAAAACAATTACCTTTACAGAGTGCTTACACTGGAGCTGCATTAGTCTAAGTATTTTATATATATTATCTCATTTAATCTTTCCAATATCCACTACATAAGACTGTCTCCTCATTAGAAGGTTAAATTAAATTATTATGCTATTTCTGAGGTTTCTTCTAGCTCTAAAATTCCAGTTTATTCAAATCAGTTCATTTATTTCCCCAAGGAATGAGAAAAGAAATACCATGAAATAGAACGTGTTGGTAGCTGACCAGGCAAGAAATTTGATATTCTTTCATCACCTGTCTTAGCATCTTAATAGCTGCATGAATATTGAACTAAAATTTTGATGCCTAGTCTAGATTTCTCAGCCTCTGGCTACAGAGTTGGGTATTAGTACATGAAATATGACTTCTATCTGTAATAATAGAATCACTGGGGGAATGTGAGTTAATTAGAATATTGCTGCAAAAGCTTGGGCAATAGCCCATTAAATGTCACAACTCCAGCAAACACAGATTGTGGAAAAAGGCTAGTTTCTGTGAATATGTTCACATTATCTTGTTATGGGACAACTTATAACTCCTGTCACCACTATAACCTCCCCACGTGATTGTTACTGCTGATCTTGAGGGAACAGCAGTATTTAACATAGCAACACAAAGCAATAGTCCATATTCCTTTTTCCATTTGCATGAAGACATGAACCAGATGATCCTAAGAAAATTTCTAAATACTCATAATACAACAAGTCATATACACAAAATGATTTTTTTTGAATATGTGTTTTCCCTATCAACAGTTATGGTCTTGGTTTTCAATGTGAAATGTTTTCCAGGTAGTTTAAATATAAAGAAAGAATTGCTATTGTATATCTATTAGTAAATGTTCATGTGTCCCTATAAGGGAGTCAGGAACAAAACAAATGTTTAAGGAGGTATAAATAGGATAATTTGTTCAAGAATAAAGGGAGAAGTGAAAACAAGCTCTTATTTAATAAAGCTTTGAATCCAAGAATGCTTCCCGTTACCAGTAATTATTGCCTAACTTGATAAGCCAGCAAGTAGTTATTGGAAAACATTTGTGAAAATATAGTATCACTTTACCACTATTGGCTTATAACTGCCTGCATGAATAGCCATTGCTCTTTATCACTGATTTTGCTTATGTCTCTGCTCTGATGAGAAAAGGCAAAACTGTGGGTACCAAATTCTGGGAATAGAGCAGCTCAATTACCATTTGGACTAGTTTGAATCCCACAAGACCACACCACATTTAAATGATTGATATTGATTCAAGAAATAGACCTCAAATGAGCTGGTATGGCAGACACAGAATTAATCTCTGTTGAAATGTGAATGAAATCATGATGAGGGAAGCTGGCCAAAGGTTTGCCTGATAACAACAAGATCACCAAGATCTATGATAATTTTTAATATTTGCTCCTATAATTAACAAATTAGGTTTATGTCAGGAGAGCTGAATAACAGAAGAATTTAGGGAAGCAGGTTGAACAGGACAGATGTAGGGAAAGCCAAGGGAGGGCGTTTAGTATTAGAAGAGTGTCTGATTGTGAAATGTCTGGAAGGCTTAAAGGTACATATCAAACCCTTCATAGAAGCTGTGTCACTAAAAAAGCTTTTCACTTGCTTCAAGGCACTGTATTTAATTAATTAATTATTTTTTTAACAGTTTTATTTATTTGTTTATTTATTTTTGTGAGGAAGATCAGCCCTGAGCTAACATCCATGCCAATCCTCCTCTTTTTGCTGAGGAAGATGGGCTCTGAGCTAACATCTATTGCCAATCCTCCTCCTTTTTTTTTTTTTTTCCTCAAAGCCCCAGTAGATAGTTGTATGTCATAGTTGCACATCCTTCCAGTTGCCTTATGTGGGACGAGGCCTCAGCATGGCCGGAGAAGCGGTGCATCGGTGCTCACCTGGGATCCAAACCCGGGCCGCCAGTAGCGGAGCGCGCACTTAACCGCTAAGCCATGGGGCTGGCCCAAGACACTGTATTTTAAATAAACTGCTTTCTGTACTATGCATTTTTATCTGAGCAGTGCTTGGCAAACTGTAGCTACGGAAAAAATAAAAATATTTAATGTTTCAGTCAGTCTTTAAAGACAGGAGGCGTTAATTAAAATTAGGAAAGAGAAAAAATAAGTACTGCAAGAAATAATAACAAAGGAAAATTAGAGCAATTGTCCAAGCGGTTCCCTCCACATTCCTGTACTAGATTCACCTAAATCAGAGGAGGGTAAAAAGCAAGTATTATTATATTACGTTTGACACATTTTGCTTTGCATTAGGACCAAGACTCCCGAAATTTTGGACATCCAAGCTTTTTATATCTAACTTTATGTGTTTTGAGTAATAGAAAGTGAACAGTATCTGGCAGATGCTAGTGATTCAGCCTCACGCTGCCACCAGGGGGCGAACGGAGAGAAGGCTCCAGAGTGGCACCCCTCATATTGCACCAATGGGGCTGGCCAAAGTGTTCTCATAGTTGGCTGAGTTGTTGGACTTTAATTTAAGTATAAGAATATGGATCTTTGTTGATAATAAGGGCAGAGACAACTTTTCAGTTATTAAAATGTATGAGGTTTCTGCAGGAAATCAAGAGCAGGCCCATGGGAGACACTAAGTGTATTTTCATAAAAATAATAGATACAGACCTAGAATTAATCTTCAGTCAGTTTTAATCAAGTGAATGATAATACTGGTATTTAAATATCAGAACTATTATAAATGTAGTGAATATTTTCCATGAGACCATACCTAAACTCTCAGTCTAAAGTTGATGTTACTGGTGGTGGCTCAACTTTTCATTTAGGAGATTCATAAAAAGGTAACTTATGTAAAGGTAGTTTGTAACCTTATGTAACTTAGGTAAAAGTAACTCCAAAAGTGGACTCTGATTATCAAAAGTTAATAACATGGGTAGTATTGCCCATGACTCAGATTCATTGCTGACTTATTCTCAATCAGGAACTGGAGGCTCTTGGACCCAGTGATGGTACCGATGTCCTAGAATCAAGGCTGGGCATGATTCAGTGCTGAGCTTTTCAGGCATGTGCCAAAACAGTTAAAAATGGCTAAATACTATGAAGGGTTTTCGGGTCAGTGTTGTCAAGTTAAATTGTCTGAAACCTATTTATAAAATCCAAATAGAGCAAAATGGCTTGCTTCAAATTAATTACTATGTTCAAGACAAGGTAGAAAGACAAGACCCGGATGAAATGCTTGAATAGAGCAGATAATTGCACAGGCTTTTTAATATAGTTTCCATGGCCAACGAAATGAGGTGTATGTTGAGCCCTTAAGAGCTCATCCTCGGAGTAGAAAAGGCCCTGACTACTATGGAAATTCCAGGGACACTATATTTTCTTTATGGTCACAGCTTAAACCTAATCAATTCCTTATGATGGTTATTTTGATAAGACAAGTTTATAATAATTAGGTCTGCTTTTTTGTGTGTGTGTGAGGAAGATTAGCCCTGAGCTAATATCCGTTGCCAATCCTCCTCTTTTTGCTGAGGAAGATTGGCCCTGGGCTAACGTCCATGCCCATCTTCCTCTGCTTTATATGGGACGCTGCCACAGCATGGCTTGACAGGCAGTGCGTTGGCCCACACCAGGAATCCGAACTGGCGAACCCCGGGCCACTGAAGCAGAGCGTGGGAACTTAACCACTATGCCACTGGGCCAGCCCCGAATTAGGCCTGCTTTTAAATCTACTATTCTATTAAGTCTGGGCCAGTTTGCTAAAGAAAATTACATCATCGTAGTCTCTATTTACCATCTTTTCAATCCAAATATGCAATGTAATTTCTACAAAAGATCTCAAATGGTCTGATTTTTTTTTATAGGGATCAATATTCCTAAGTCCCGTGTCTTATCCAAGATCTCATGGGTAAATAGAGAGTCTAACAGATTGCATTTCTTGTTTAAACATAAAATGTCTTTGGGGAAAATGAACAACTCAATTAAAAATGAGCAAATATCTGAACCAACACCTCACCAAAGAAGATACAGAAAGCAAATAAACATATGAAAAGATGCTCACCATCATACGTCATTAGGGAATTTTACATTAAAACAACAATGAGAAATCACTAAACACCTATTAGAATGGTGAAAATTCAAAACACTGACAATACCAAATGCTGGCAAGAATAGGGAGCAGCGGGAATATTCATTCATCACTGGTGGAGATGCAAAATTGTACAGCCACATTGGAAAATAGTTTGGCAGTTTCTTAGAAAACTAAATATACTCTTACCATACAATCCAGCAATCATGTTCCTTGGCATTAACTCAAATGAGTTGAAAATGTATATCCCCACCAAAACCTGCAGGCGGATGTTTATAGCAGCTTTATTCATAATTGCCAAAACCTGAAAGTAACCAAGATGTCCATCAGTAGGTGAATGGATAAATACACTGTGCTACATTCAGATGACGGAATGTTATTCAGCACTAAAAAGAAATGAGCTATCAAGCTTTGAAAAGACATGGAGGAACCTTAAAAGCATATTGCTAGGTGAAAGAAACCAATCTGAAAAAACTAGATACTGTATGATTTCAACTATGATATTCTAGAAAGGGAAAATCTATGGAGACAGTAGTTGCCAGGGATTGGGTGGGGGTAGGAAAGTGGGGGAGAAATGAATGGATAGAGCACTGAGGAGTTTTAGAGTAGTGAAACTATTTTGTATAGTGGTGGTTTCATGTCCTTCCATATTTAACAGTGCTCCTAGAATAGGCAACACAAAGAGTGAACTGTAATGTAAACTGTGGATTTTGGTTGATGATGATGTGTCAGTGCTGGTTCATTGATCGTAACAGATGCACCACTCTGGTATAGGATCTTGATGGGTGGTCATATGCACAAGGCCTATTTCTTGAGCACAGCCCATTCTGCAAAGTGGAAGCTACGTGAGGTGGTATTTCATGTTGATCAAGGTTAAAACTCAGAGAATCTGGGTTCAAGCACCAGCTCTATAATCTACTACCTATATGACTTTGTGCAAGAAATATAACTTGTTTAGTCTTCAAATTTGTAGTCTTGTGAGATTGCTACAAAGATTAAATGAGATAATATACTTGAAATCTTTTGTATACTTCTTGGTAAGTGTTGTCAAAAATGTTAACTACTCTTAAAGTTGAATGGATAAATCAAAGGAAGCTGGGCATAGTATATTTTTCCTTATATATTGCTTTTCCCATCAGTATACACACACACACACACACACACACCCATACACATCTTTCATTTCAGGTGTCAAACTGTGGCAAATGAACTCAGATTTTCCATGTTTAGGCCAAATCTCTCATATTTCCTATAAACCAATGTCATATGTGTAAGTTAATTAATTAAAAAACATCTCTCTGCATGCTGGATTCACATATAGTCCACCCAGTTTCAGACCATATGCTTAAGACTCCTGCTATAAGACATTAGCATTTTCTTTTACTTTTTATTAAAAATAGCTTTATTGAAATAAATTCATATACTATGCATATACTCATTTAAAATGTACAATTCAGTAGTTTGTGGTATATTTAGAGACTTGTACCAACATCACCATAATCCATTTTAGAACATTTTCATTTACTCCATTTCCCTCCAACTCCTCCACAGCCCAAAGGAAACACTAATCTATAGATCATAGATCTATTGATCTTTAGCAAACACTGTCTCTATAGATTTGCCTACCCTGGACATTTCATATAAATGGAATAATAAAACATGTAGTCTTTTGTGACTGAGTTCTTTAGCTTAATATTTTCAGGGTTCATCATGTTTTAGCATATATCAGTACTTCATTCCTTTTTTATTGCTGAATTATATTTCATTTTATGGATATACTACATTTTATTACCATTCATTAGTTGGTCGGTTATTCAATAGGGCATTTGGCTACTATGAATAATACTGCTATGAACATTCATGTACAAATATTTGTGTGGACATTTATTTTTATTTCTTTGAGGTATATACCTCAGAGTAGAATTACTGGATCACATGCGAACTTTATGTTTAAACTTTTAAGGAGCTACCAGACTGTTTTCAAAAGTGGCTACAAAATTTTACATTCCTACCAACAATGCATGAAGGTTTCAGTTTCTCCTTATCCTCACCAATGCTTGTTATTATCTCTTTATTCTAGACATCCCAGTGGGTGTAAAGTGGTATCTCATTATGCTTTTGATTTGCATTTTCCTGATAACTAATGTTGTTTAGCATGTTTTCATGGGCTGATTCATGAACTCATTGATCTGTTTTACTTGGGATATATTTCAGAAAGTAGTATTTGAAATTATACCTACATTTAAATAATAACTATTTAAAATAGATATACTATGCTATGTAAAATATAATATGTACGTATTAAATATAAAATACGTGTATTTCATATATGTAATAATATATAATAAATATTATACCATATAAAATATATTAAATATAGCATATAAAATCTTCTGACTATTTCTTTCATGTTTATACCTATCTGATCTGATACCACACAGTTCTGCTCCTCATTCCACAACCCTGCAAGGTAGAGAGGGAGGCATCCTTAATATCCCCATTTTATGTATGGTAATCTTTCGGCTGCTCTGTCAAACCTAAACTGCCTACGTACACTAATTGGTGAGTTTTTTCCACGTGGCCTGTGTGTAATGCAATGAGAAGAGAGGCGTGGGTTTCCCTGGCAGCACTAAGAGGACATGTTCTTCCAAATTAGAAAGGAGAGGGTTCAGGATTGAGCAGGACTGTTGTGGTGTCATATTAGGTGTAAACGTGAAAGAAACAACCAAGAGATTTTATTCTTTTTTCATTATTCTAATTTCATGTATTTAATGTGCATAAAAATAGATTAATGTTATATGCTATGTGTGAAATATTTACATTTGGTATAATATTTATTATATGTTATGATATGTCATGTATATGATACATTTATATTTTATATGTAACACATATACATTAATATTATATTTTATATAAGATACTATATCCAGTTGCCAGAAATCCTTTCTTAAAATTAGCCAAACCAGAGATGTTAAGTGACCTACTTACCTACCTGAAATCATTCCCGTAAACTACCAACTAATGATCTAGGTTCTGGACAGGTGACTGTGGAAGAAACAGCCAGTTTCCTCCTATTATCTCTTCTCCTACTTTTCTATAGTAATAGAGACCCAAATCTTCATTTTTTCATCCCCCTTTGCTGTTTAATATGGCCACGTATCTAAGTGTTGGCCAAAAGATGTGAGTGAAAATGCTTGAAACTTTTAAATCTTACTCTTAACAAGAGGGAGTATGTTTTTCACTCCCTCTTTTTCTTGTCTTCTACTGACTGGAGTGTGATCTGAAGGCAGGAGCTGGAGGAGCAATTTTGGACCAAGAGGTAGAGATATTTTGTGGAGTTTAGCAGAGCAGGATAGAAAGATCCTGGATCCCCAATAGCTTGAAGTTGCCATCTCAGCCCTGAACTTCTTAGTTCGTATTCTGTTATTTTGAGCCTCTCTGTTAGAGCAGCTAAAACTGTGATCTAACAAGGAAACTACCTCATCCACAGAAAGTCTTTGTTCTCCATGGCAACCTTCAGTATGCAAAAGCTGCTGTATTGTTTGTCTTAAGTATATTCTACTCTAGAAAATTTTTTCAATTTCTTCGACTGGATTTCCTATAACACTGTTCATAGACATCTCTGCTTCCTGGACTCATTCTTTATCAAGGTTTCTCTGAAATTTTGTTACTAGACTGGAAAAGACTACTCTAAATGTGGACTGAGAAGCATAGAGTAGACTGATTCCTCTCAAGATAAGAAGGCAGTTCAATTTCAAATTAGCTTATCTAACGATCTCGTTTATTTATTCAGTCAGTCAGTCGTTAGGCTGAGATTATATAGTATGATAGGCTATGGGTAGGGAGCTGGAGCAATCAAAGGTGAACATGCTCTGAATATTTATTGAATTTGCAGTAAATGAACACATGTTTTCATAACCTGTTCCTCAGTCAGAACTTCCCCATGCTGTAAAAATGAAATTAATAAATAAGAGACTTACATGCATTTCATATTTGTGAAATTTCATCATGTTGTTTGCTTACATGGTCCAATAGTTGCGTTAAGCTCAAGGGTTGGTTTAGAGGCTTGGGCATGCCCAGGGAAGAGACATATATTTTTATTGCCCTTGGATATTTCTGAAACTCAGAATGAATGTATAGATCAGTATTGCCAGGCCACAAGCAGAGGAGAAGGAAGGAGATGACTTCGAAACTCTTGTAACTTTGTAACTTTTCTTCTCCATTTCTGCAATCATTGGAGCATTTTCTTCCCAGATTTGTGGCTTTGGACCTCAGACATAATGCTCACTAGTATTCAATATTCTTGGTCCACACATGGCTTCTCTTTCTACCATAGTTCCGAAGGATGAGGTGCTGGCAAGGACATTGTGAGTATGCAATTATTTCCCTTGGGCCACTTATTATTCTATTCTGCTTAACTTTAGATTCCTTTTGAATTTCTTCCCTTGTTTGCCTGCACTTTCTCCTTGAAAATCCCTCTGCCAATGGTGTCAAGTAATGTCATTTCCACTACATCATTCCCTTTCATCCTTTATAGGGGAACTAGGGCGAGAGTGGTTAACAACTGTTAGGCTCCAACCATTGAAACTAAAGAAAGCAACTTCAACGCTGCTGTGAAGGGCTTTCACCACGAGCATGCGTGCAGTTGGGAACCACTGTAAGTTTTCTTTAGCTCTTAATTACCCCCACACAAAGGGCAGTGTTTGCTCCTCATGCACATGGGATTTAACCGCCTATTTTTCATTAGTGTTAATGGGGGTCTCTATGTATAAATCCTCTTCCCTTGCCCCGGTATCAATGTGGAATAGACGTCAAGAGAGCTTTCTGCATTTTCCCTCACTGATTGGTTTCAGATGGAACACAAAGCAAACCTCTGAGTGTGAGCACACTCACCCTCCCCACACCGCACTCCAGGCATTATTAAGGCTCAGGGGATTTCTTGTCTCATTTGCTCTCCAAGGAGGGGCCAGAAACCATCCTCCCACTGTGCCCCACTTCGCCTCCTCCCAAGCTATTGAAAAGCACATTTATTTTTCTCACATCAGCTTGACTTATTCTATTTTTCTTGGTGTAAGTAGATCAATATAAAGATGAGAAGCCAAAAATACACAAAAACACAAATTTCTCCTCTTTCGGTCCCACAAACACTCTTTTAAACTTCCTTCCTGTCGTCCAGGTGCCCAGTTCCATTTAGACGTCCTACCTCACCTGAGACTGTTCACGGGATAGTGATGTCATTTTGTTGGTTCATTCATGTCCCCAAATCTATCCTCGTGCTTTTCAGGATCCTCATATTTATATCTTAACTAGTTTCAGTTTTTGGAATCTCCAAATCCTCACCCAAATATTAGCTCTCAGCTTGTCAGAATATTATCCACTAGTAGGTAGGAACTGACCGAGTTTTCATTAGCGACACACAGAACTATCTCCATTATTCGTCTTGGCCTTAAACCATATATCCTACCTATAATGTCTTTTCTTTCTTTAATTTTACTGGTTGGCTTACACCTGGGTATACTTATTGATGAATTTTTCCAGCTACCCTGGGTGTAATGCAGTGGGAAAAGGGATGTGGGTTTCCTTGGCAGCACTAAGAGCGCGGTTTCTTCCAAATCGGAAAGGTGAGGGTCATCCCAAATTAAGGCACAAACCCCCAGATTTTTATTCAGCTGCTGACTGTAAGTGATTGCACAGTTGCTATCTCATCTGCCAGGATGAGAAAGAGAGTGACAAGAGAGTTGGAAACAGAAGATGCAGTGTCGTGGAGTATTCATGGGTGTCATCTCTTTTGTCAAATAACAAAAGCAAACAACATCTTTTTAGTAAAATAAAATTAATGTTTACTGATTTGTAAAAGTATATATATAGTTGTACATATATATATACACACACACATATGTATATATATATCCTATATATAAAAACATATATAGACACATCCCATATATATGGAAAATCTCCCCCAAGCCAAAATTAAAACCTTTTTTATGTTAGTTTTGCTTAAAAGATTTAATGAAAACAGATTAAAATTTTCAGATATCCAATTGCTTATTTAAGCACTAAATTTTAAAAAATGTTACCCATGATAATAAATATGCTACTTTACAGTTTTAGCAAACAGTGCCATATATATTATTGTAGTTGATCCTCAAGAAAATGCAGTTATTCAGGGATCATCGTCCCATTGTTAGTAGTAAGGATCAACCTGTTTTCTTGAGGACCTCTGACACACATCTTTTGTCTTAAATCTGCAATGTTTTCCCTTGCTCTAAAGTTTCTCTGATGAAAAGAAACCTAAGTCATCAAGCTAATCAGAAACATCCTCCACTTTAGCCTTTTCCCCTTTGAGCTGCCTCCTAATTTCACTTATTTTCCCTCCTCTATATCTAACTCCATCCCCTAGCTCCAAAAGGATAAAATAAGGAAAAATATTAACACAAAATAAAAATGTCAAGGGCAAAGTAACAGCAAAAAATTCTTATTCTTAGTATTCTAGATACTCCCTTCTCCTCCCAGAGGCAGATTTACTATGTGACACGCATCAGGGGAACATTCCTCCCTGAAGTTTGCAGGTCTGGATGGTGAAGGGCTGTTGGTCCTTTGAGGCTTTTGGCATACGCGTCACTGGGCTTATGTTTGCAGGGGTAGGTTATCAACATCAGGTATGACTTCAAGGTTCTTTGGTGATCTGTTAACTCCTCATGTTCGAAGACCATGGAATATTTGTATTTGTTAATTGTCCTAAGACTCTAACACATTTGAGGGAGTGATAGAGCTGATTTACTGACAAAAGCCATTTGATTAGTTTCAGGGAATTCTGAGTGTCTGTGAAATAACGTGTCCACCTTTCCAAAAGTGCCACATTGTCTTGATGATTAAGAACAAACAGCCTTGCTGACAAAGTCTGAAGTACTTGATAAGGTTTCTATGAGCAGGAGCTACATTGAAAGATGAAGTGAGGCACTTGGGAAGGAGCCTCCAACCCTGACTCAACACGGAAGGGTATGAAATGTCAATTGTTGCTACTGATGTGGACCTGGTGGGGCTAGGGTATTTGAGGGACTGTAGTCATGGGACTATCTGGCTGATTAGGTAAAAATGATAAACGCCTTAACAAAAGCATGCATCTGAATTAGAAATGAAATAATCTGAAAGTCAATGCAGCATAGACTTGAAATTGCTTTTGGTCTACAAGCTTAATACACTGGCACACTCGCATAATAATTAAGCCTGGGAGGTAAGTTCTTAGAGAGCAAAGCAATCACTCTTCTTGGACAGGCAGGAAACCTGTAATCCTTGTATCCACACAGGTCTTGAAAAAAAAGGATAAATTGAAAGACACCCTTGTGTCTTAAAATGTCCAATGCTTCTGTGTATGTGCGGGGGAAGCAGGCCGGACTGTGTGTGTCTGCTTATAAATATAACTACCTTTCCACACAAGCTCCTCATTCATGTATGGGAATGATTAATGCCCAAGAGCCAAGTCTTTACACTCAGCAGCTCTAGAGGATGTGGCTTGATTGGTTGTGGGTTCAACCGTCATTGTTTTCTACATGATGAGAAAGGATCTTGTATATTAAGGGTCTGCCCAACTTTCCTCCTGCCCGCCTCCGCTGACACTCTCGCTAGATTGTTATGAGAAGTGAAATGAAGAACAAAGGTAAAATTTGGCACAACACAATATTATGCATTGGTAAAGGAGCTCAGTTAATGGTTGTTGCTGTTATCTTCATCAACATGAATAACCGTAATAAATATGCATCTTGAGCCATGAGTGGACTTGCTCAAGAGGACAATTGAATCAGTGAAGGGCTTAATCTGTTTTATTCCCTTTAAAAAAACATTACTGGATGTTTATTATGTATGCTTACTATAAGTAATACAAAAAAGAGTAATTCACAAATCCATTCTCAAAATAATGCATGATTCTGTGGAGATGAGGGGAGGGAGCTCATACAGATAAATAATAAAAAGAGAAAAACCAGGGGACAAAGATAATGGGGTACTGATCCCAGGAATAGGCTCTCTCCAATTTCATTTTGAAACATAGGGTTATGGTGCTTCTGTTAAAACATATCCCAGTGACCTTGTTGGGAGGGTACTAGATGGCCTAAAAGTGGGAAAAAAGAACAGATGCTTTGGCTGGTATTAAATCCTGTCCCAACTCACAGGTAAGAAGGAAACACCTGGTTTTAGTGCAGTGTTGCTCAAATTGTCACCCAAACTCACCTGCTTCAGAGTTACTTGGAGTGTGTGTTAGATGCACACTCCAAGATCTATGGTATCTGCTCTGAGTTTCTAAGCAGAATCTCTTGGGGGTAAAACCCAGAGTCTGCATTTGAAACAAGCTTCTCAGGTGATTCCTGCACCCATTAGAATTAAAAAGGAGACATTCAAGAGAGAATGACATTGGAAAACCTTGCCAGTGATTTCATTGAGAGTGTTTGGTTAGGCATGGAAATATGACTGGTGGTTTCTTTTCTATTTCTATGCTCCCAAACTTAATTAAATGTAGAGTAGATATAAAAAGGGGGAAAAGACTAGAATAAATGATGAAAAGAAGTGAAAAAGAAATCATCCGAGGATAACTAAGATCTCCCTTCTTCACTCAACTCCTGAGGAGATATTCTAATTATGTGTCAAGGATTTATGGCAGAGATGGGAAATAACTAGCACTTGTGCCTTCTTTCATACCTCTAGTACCCACAGAAGTCATTATTCATAGGTAAGAACACTTTCCAGCAGAGCATTGTCTCAAGATTCATTCCGACATATCTCTCCGTGTAACTACCTTCAGTCAAATGGAATTACTATGCATGATGAAATCTTCATGCTTTAGTGGGGCACACACAGTTAATCCCTGTCTCCTTAAAAGAAGCAAACAGGCATAGAGCCTGTTCTTCTATAGGAAGTGCCTTTGAGGGATTTCTGAGGGTACCTGTTGTTATGCATGTGGGCCTGTATCCTATTTGGGGTCACTTTTCTTAAAAATACAAACGTACAGGCTCGGAAGTGAGCCCTGGGGTAGGGAAGAATTTTGTGGATGGTTTAGGCAGATTTTCTGCTTAATCTTGGCGAGAAATACTCATATTCTTATGTAAGGTAGTGGTCAGGAGACAGATTCTGACAGGCTGCATGGGTTGCATCCCTGCTCTGTAGTTTTCTGATAATGAGAATGGTCAAAGCTCAGATGCTTCACCTTCAGTCTCCTCATCTGTGAAATAGAGGCAAGAATGCTAACTACTTTGCTGACATATTGAGTAGATTAAATGAAATCATACATAGTGTCTGGCATATGAATGCTAGTGATTATTAATTCGTGTGGGTATAACTACTTGTACTTCTCTTTTACATCAGAATATTGAGACCCAGAAGGATTAATTAGGATATAGAGCTAAAAAAAAATTGATATTCTTTTTTTTGGTTCTAGATTTTAAGCTTGAGTGGCAAAAAGGATCCCATTGAACTCATATATGATCCCATTCCATTTACCAGAGCAGAAAGGCACATATGTGAGTTGAGTCCAGTTCCAAGCATAGAATATTCTTTGCCTGTTGAGACCTCTGGCTTATCCCATAGGGTTTGAATTAAATGGCCATAACCAAGGAAGGTGGCTGAGTGACGATTTCAAACACAAATGACTAACCTCGCATAGAAAAAATGTCATGGAAGAGATTCATGCATCTTTTAAGCAACACATTAAAAGACAGATAGACTGTTGTAATTCTGCCTCTGCCTCTGATGGTGTCAGCAGTTTAAGATGCTAGCATTTTCCTAGACTTTTCTTTATGGGATTCCCTACAATCTGATTTCCAGGCCTAGTATCTACTGCAGTACCTGTTGTGCTAGAGTGAGCATCAACCAGCTTCTTGCCTCTCCGTGTTGGCAAAGTAATGAACTGTTGGTTATAAAGAGTGGAAAACAAATATTAGAAGGTCATTGTGCTGCTAAACTTTGATGTATTGAGAAATGTGAACTTTAGCAGGGCTTCTGAAGGATTGTCACGCAGGAGGCAGTGGAGTAAGTGGATTCATCTATCACTGGTGAAAACATGGGCACAGCATCAGTGCTTGAAGGTTGAGCATGGAAATGTTCAACCCTGATTAAACGGCCATAATTCCTCAAGGCTGTGACATGGCTGGCAGGCATGGGAAGCCGGGGACTTAAAATATAAATTGTTGGAATTTATAATACACTGTCAGTCTGTCAGGAAAAAAAGGAATGTTGGATTCTCCCTAAATTCAAACTATTGGATAATTATTTTAGCATTTTCAATGTATTTTGATGGTTGAGGGAAAAAAATCCATATTTTTTTCTACTTTAACAGAACTATCATGAGCAGTTTGCATATAATGGTAATAGTTAATGTTTCTTTAAAATTCATGCCCTCTTTGATAGCTTGGGTGATTTGTTAGTAGCATCATCTTAAAGTATGGATTGCGAGGTTGGGATAATTAAGGATACTGAGCAGTAGACTTATCCTTGACATATCAGACACTTAGACTACAGAAATGAAAAATCAGCTGGTGAGAGCATTTATTTTCTACCATGAAGTCTCCCATAGATATGCTGCACTAATTTCAGTTCTTTCAAAGAATAAGAGAAGGTGCAGGTAACTTATTGGAGCAAGAAACTAGACATGTGTATGGCACTCTGAACTGTGGGTCATGCTTGGAATGACCTTGAGTCACATCCCTAGAGGTCAAGGTTATGTCAGTGGTCCATCTATTTTATATATAGTACTCAGTCTATGTATATAGGCGTAGTGAGTATATACTAAGTAAGAAGAGATTTGATTAAGAGTTTTAAGATCATGAGTCAACAAAAGTAGCTGCTGAGTGGGATTTTAAAGGGACTTTTATAGCTCTAAGACAGAGCTATTGTCTGGCCAGAGCAATAAGTATTTCTTTAGCTCTCATTATGTGCCTTGCTATGTATCACGGAAGATAGGGCAGAAGAACAAGGGGAGGACTTCCTTCAAATAGCTTAACATCTGGGGAGACAAAACTCAACCAAATAAGCATTAAGCTTATGTAATGGAATGTATATGATTGTTTTAGCAGGCAAATAGAGTTACGTGTATTCCAAGAAGAGAGAGCAATACTGGCTCAGTAGTTGGGAAAGGTCAAATGGAGTAGGTAGGGCTTCAGAAGGACCTTGAATGATGAGGACAATTTTTAAAGTTTGATGAAACATTCTTCAGATGGGAAATTTCAAAGGTAAAGGCACTCTAAGGTCATGCGTGATGTTAAGACTTTCCGTATTTATTTGCTCCACATTTTATTATATTCTGTAACTTCCCTTATCTTTCCTAAAACTCCTCTTTGAACTCCCTCTTCCAACCTCAGGAGTTAACTCAATGATTCCTATCTGCATCTTCCCTAGCTACCCTTTTCCTCTCAAGAGATCTACTATGTGCTTCCACCATAAGCTATCTCCACACAGTTTTGCAAGGGTTCTATCAAATCCTTGTTCCTGTGACAGCCACTCCTAAAGAGATGGACTTTCCCTTCTCCATGTTCTCTTTATTTTTGCACTTATATATGTGTCTCCCTCTTTCCTTCTCTCAACATATTATGCACCCATGGAGTCTTAGCCCTCTTTGCATCTTGTAAAACATCTAATATAGTACTTTGCTTATAATAGGTGTAGTGTCAATGGCTGTTGGATTAAATTTCCATCTTTCTACGAATAACAGAAGAGTTATATAATGCTCAGTGGATAAAAATGGAAAAAGCAAACGTCAGCTTCCTCAGGACTTAGCAAATGTGTGCTACTAAGTTAGAGCCCCTTAAAGGTTGGGCCTGTCTTGTTCGTCACTGTCTTTCCAGTGTCTTTTGCAACACATGGTACAGAGAAGGTGCTGAAACATGTTTGATGAATGAATGAATGAATATGCATGGGTGGCCACAATTCTATCCATGTATTTTCTGGAGCTCACAAGATGTCATCACTGCACCTGTCAGCACTGTCTGGCTTTGTCAGGTTCCTGCAGGTATCTAGTGAGATCAGTCAACACTTACCCAGATAGCGTGTGTACGACCCAGGCCCAAGCCTCTGTCCCTTCTCCCACGGGAGACAGTTTTTCATAGAGGAAGCTGTAAAAAGGTAAGCTAACGTGCAAGTAAACAGACATAAACTTTATGCCAGATCTTGATTCCCATCGTCTAAAGAGCATGTCCTGTTTGCAGTGAGAATATATAACAAAACCCAGAATCTTTATCTTGTGACTTAAGAAAAAATAACTGAGATTTTTGCGATTCTGTTCTTATAAGGAAGTATCACGTCCCTCCTATAAGCTAGGCAAAATCCTGGCTATGGCTTCAGTAATCAGATGAAAGCCTGAATATTCTACAGCTACAAATAATATATTTTCTGTATGACTTGTGGGTCTTCCTTGCTATAGTGTCTGGAGAGGCATACAAATCACTTTTTCTAGGAATATGCACTTCCTGTTTGGGGTTTTAAATGACAACAGATTCCCTGATTTTGCAGAAACATGACACTAGGGCGCTTCCTGCAAACAACAAATAAACAGAAATACAATTTATAAATTCCTAAATGATATGCCAATGGAGATGTCAAATCTCATCTAGACTAGAGCTATCCCCATTTAGATGGAGAACTCTAGAGAAATTTACTGCCAAATGAATCATAATCATAATGATCAGAATTGTAATCATGTTAAAGAGAGTATTTAATTTCAAAAGCCAAGTTCAGATGTATCCATTGAGAACTTATTTAAAAATAAGTAAGTTCTTCCTCATATTTATTTTGTGGATGTGCCTTGGCACTTTCACACACAGGCCTTGTGTCATATCTCGTCATGTTGACAAAGCAAGAAGTCTTCTCTCCTGGACTTGTAGAAACCCTGATATCTCACAAAAGAATAGACAATGTAGCCCAGTGAGCAGGTGCAAGCATTTGCCTGGTTTTGTTACACTGAACCCACATAAGGAATTCCATTCAATGGTGAGGATATATCTGACTAGTTCAAAGTGATTCATTAGCACAAAGAAATTACAGAGTGGGAACAGTTCTCAGAGTCTTTGGCAAGCATGTTAAAGCAGGCCCGTGACAGATGAACTCAATGAACTAACAGCTTAAATAGCATCTGGGAGTTGGGAGTGCTGAGAAATGAATGTGCTGACCTTACAATAGTGAGCAAAACTTCATGACCAGAAAACACAAACTTTCAGGCCCTTGTGGGAGAATGTATCCCATTATGTAGTGTTTAAGGGGAGGAGAAGGGGACAATACAGTTACACATGCTGTTAATTAAACTTAGCCTAGAGAGGCCATGGGTGTCTACCTTACTGCCTGATTAACATATTGGGTCCAGAGCGTTAGATATTTACCGACTGTTTTTGCATCAGAAACCATAAGGGAAATGGCCCCATAGAAGTGCATCTATAATTCATGGACCAAATCAGAAGCTGTGCATGTAGACTTACATTGCTATGCAGTCTTTCCCCTCATTCAAGTGGGAGCCAGCCATGCACAAGGAAGGTCCCGTCCTGCTGTGCAATTCCATTTCTGTTTATGTTGTTTTCAGGATGCTTTGGATATCCTGAGGCTTGGACAAGGACAATGGGGAGAATGGGATATGTAGTCTAAATTAAAGGAAACTTATTTTAGTGGATCTTTCAAAGACTCGTAGGTATCTAATTAGACAAAAACAAATTATTATAAGTCTGGAATGTGTAAAGATGCCTCAGAGAGATCAGATTGTCTATGCTTCATAGCACTATCAGATTAAATTATAAATACATATGTGCAACATATTTTATCTCTTTGAATGTCATAATTATTTAGTATAGCTATTGCATTAGCCATTGTGGTATTTTTTCCCAATATTTGTGTTTGCCTCCAATTTTATCACTTGCTGTACAGAAAGTGGATTCTTTGCATAATTTTTTTATAGTTTGGAGTACATATATGTTATTGCTTTTTATTAATATATCAATTTTGAAATTTTCAAATAAAATGTTTAGGATTTTTTTTAATTAAATGAGAAGCTGCACATTTTGAAATTTTTCTTACATAAAACTAACAATTTTAGCAAGCCATTGATAGAAATTAAGTGAACAAATGAAAATAGCCTTTTATCTTATTAGGAAATTTCTGTTTTCAACTGCAAAGTATTAACGTGGGGATTATAAGTCACCCATGAGGGCTGTGTAACTAATCAGTTTCACAATTAGATGGCAGCCCAGAACTGTCTCTTCCTAAACACCGGGGAACAGCCTGCCAGCCTCACTAAGTAATTATGGGGCTGACCAAATCGCTAATCAATATTGGGGGTGATGTGACTGGTAGCTGGCTGACCAGAGACTGGGATAAGACATAGATGGTGGAGCCTGGCGTGAAGCACTATCCAGCACTATGCTTTACTCACGCTCCAAGTCCCTTCTCAGTCCATTTTATGTGATTAGTTTCAAAAGATAAAGATTTTCACTTTCTGGTAACTTAAATACAAATCCCAAAATACATGCTAACTGAAAGTAGCCTGTTTCTCATATTGTATTTCAGCTTTCAGTCTGTTGAGCCTGTCCATGTCTAGGTCAGGCAATAGGATTCTACAAAAGATAAACATTATGTGTGCTTTTTTGCCTTGTAGGCTGTAAAACAATATGGACCAAGTTATGTGCATACATTAAAAGGACTCTGTTCATTCTCTGGTGATGGTTAAATGTGTAACTTTGCCTCCCATGTTATGCAATTCTTAGTTCTTGGAAATTTCCAGCCACATCAGCCGGATAAACTTTGCTTATTTTCTTTCAATGAGATTTTTCCTTCATAAGGACATGTTTGCAAAACTGCAGTCTAAGCCTGCATTCCAGGACCAACATACCACCCGTTATCTATCTGACTCGACGCCATATACTGACCCAGTCTCAAACCCTGACTTTACCCCCACCACATCTAAAATCCCCCTCAGTCTCTATCCATCAGCCTATAAGCAAAGGAAAGACATGAGTCCCAGAGACATCCACGCAGACCAAAGGCTGTTGATTGACCATATGGAATTGGGTACCTGAAAGATGTCTCCGCCTCTACTCAGCCTGGTTAAATGTGGGTAAATTGTGCACATCTGCAAGCCAGCTGTTGCCTTCAGCTCAATCCCATCTGATGTAGGAGTCTCAGGAGGTCAAAGAGAAGAGCTTTTCAGTTCCCTGCTGTACCGACATATGGTGGTGCAGGTGGATCCTTGCCCAGTCCGAGAGTCAGAATGCAGAGAAGGAAGGGTGGCCATAGTGACCCTTCTTCCTATTATTTTCATCTGCATTATGTATTCATGCAGTTGTGTGTATTAGTTAAGACAAGTACCCTAGAAAACGGAAGCCTTTGTTCTATCTCTAACCAGCTGAAAATCACCAAGTGCGGCTAGACAATATTCTTAGATTCTTTGTTTATTCCTTCATTTATATTTGTAAATGTGGCGTGCTTTTGTGCAAATGACTTGGCGAGTTGTATTTGTTTAAAGAGATGAGAGGAATTCAAAGTCAGATTATTCCTTGGGAGGATGGCGGTCACCTCTGAACTCCCAGTCTAATGTGACCCCTGGAGAAAACATGAATCAAAATGAGAGCTGATAGTAACATGGAAAAACAGGGAAGAATTAAAGTCAAGAAGAAACTTAGACAAAATATGTGGGAGTTAGCAAAAAATATTAAGGGTATTAATAACAATTTAAGAGTTTCTTTAGAAGGGTCAAGAAAAATATGAAAAGAGCAAAGACAAATTTCTTTTGCAAGACAGGCGATCAGAAAGAATGAGTAAATCAGGCATTAATGAGCAGATTGAAAGTCCCTTTGGGATGTCTGAATTTAAGAATTTCCTCCCAAGCCTCAACTGCAGTTGCTTAAATAAAATCCTTGAACAGGCGTGGGCAAGAAGTAAGCTGTATGGTGGCCTGCTGTAATCTTTCTTCTTCAATCATACTTGATAAGAGCCCAATCAGGCATCTCTACCCATAGGGAAGGAGGTAATAGTGCCTCATTCTTAAAGACTATGTTTCATCATTCTAGGACTATCCTCTATATTAATTTCTCTCTTTGTTTGTCCATCATCACCCTAAGTCCTCTCTGCAATAAAAGAAAGGGTTCTAATCAATTCCGTTGCCCTACAGAAATTGTTACTATATTTTCTACCAGGGATAATTGTATTTTAGCTTAAAAAAAATTCCTGGATAGCCATTCTAGAGCCTACCAAAACTGGGGAATTTCAGGCGTGTTGGTCGACATATTTGAGGACTTGTAATATGTTTCAAATAACTCTACATATCACCTCTCTACTGTGTTTAAGATAAAGCCAGCCATGTGTCTATACTGGTCTTTGGGCATTGCCTTTAAAAAGAGAAGTCTCATCATCCATTCGTAAAGCATATATGATGGTTGTGGTACAGACAGAAAGAGGAACACAGAAAACAGTTTGGAAAAGGATGGAAGAATTTCCAGAACATTGTAACTAAAGCCATTTCTCTCTTAAAGACGTCTTGTTATTAATAATACTCGTTAGATTCTTTGGGAAGTGGGAAACAGCTTAAATTATCAATGTGCTTCCCCAATTTGCTTTGTAAAACCAAGTGGCTATTCTCTCATTAGCGAAAATAGTAAAACTGTGCAAACTTACATCCCTGTGGGTATATATGATCTGTTTCTCTCTTATTCCTTATTTCCTCCCTGATTCTATGAGACTAGTTCTGGATAATGGTTGCTCCTTAGAAGTTTTAATCGAACAGCTTCCTCATTTTAATTTGCCTCCAGATAATAGTTTGCTTTCTTAATTAATGCTGTGAAAACACACATTATGATCTTTACCTGAAACATGTTTTGATTAACACTGGTACCTATGGTTTCGGTTGCCTAAAGTACTCTTTTCCCCCTGCAGAGAGGCTGAGCTCTCTTAAGCATCTGCTTCATTTCACCCCAGAGGTTGCTGCATTTTGCTAACTGTAAAAATAATGTTTATTTATGATAGAGTTTTTAAACTTCTTTACATCAATTGAAATAAAATCCCCACGTTCTCTGAGAGAGATGAACATCTCTCTCTCATTTTTGTCGTTTCTTTTGCTCTCTTTCTCATTCTGCCTTCCTCTCACACATAATATCTATGTAACGTCACAGAATAGAAAGCCTATGAACATTCTTGAACAACCACTCGTAATATTAATGATAATAAAAATAGCTGCAATTTATTGAGCAATTCTTATGTATTTGGCCTTTTTATAGAATTTTTGCATTACATTATCTCACTTGTTTCCATGGCAATCCTATAAAGTAGGAAATATTATTATTTCCCTCACACAGAGGACACCAGCTGAGATTCAGAGTGGTTACTCAGTGAGTGGAGGAACAGCTGTACTGTGCCTGCTCTGAATCTACCCATTCTTTGAGTTGAAGTTAAGCATTCCAGCTCTCTACATAGCTATTGCTCATTTGAAATGAGACACCAAGAGACACTAACCAATCTCCATATAGTGGAGTGTTTGTTCTAAGGGGCAAATCTGATCATGAAACACTCCCAAATTAAAATTATTCGGTTCATCCGAATTTCCCTCCAGATAAAGTTCAAGTTCTTTATCATGGTATCTCCAACCTTCATGGTCTGGATTTGGCTTACTTCTCGGATTCCATCTCTCCTCCTCCCTATCCTCCATTTCAAGTTGACCTTACTGGCAAGGATTTGTATATTTCTCTTTTGTCTACTTGCAACTTGCTTCTTTCTCTACCCTGGCTGAATTCGACTCCCCTTCGAGTCTCGATTTGGAAGATGTCCTTCTGGGTAGCCTTCCTGACAACCCCTGCATCCCCTATTTGGTTCTCTTGCTGTGTTCTCAAAACACCCGAAGCTTACCTAGCTCTTTATTCACCTACTGGCTTTTCCTCTCACCTACTAGATGAAAAGATCCTTGAAGGTAGAGGTGGCTTCTCCACCACCACACTTCCATCCACTCAGTACATGGCACCAAGTAACAATCAAACAATATATGCTCAATAAATGAATTAACAGAGAATCAAGGTAGAGCTAAAAGAACATCTTGATAAAACTTTAAAGAGTTAATATATGTTAATGCTTATCGCTTCAAACTCATTTACAGGAAAATGATTCCTGTCTCCTTTCAGGTCAGTGCATAGTGATTGGTTTAGGGGTGGCATGAAAAGAAAGCCTTGCAAATGAGTTGGGTTAATTTGACTAGAACTATTGAGAAGCATAAATTTTCCTTTATTGAGGACATTGGGCTGGAGGGAATACAGATCTGGATCTTTGGATGGCCTCCAAATGAATAAGCCTGATTTAAATATGTATATATATACACACACATATATGTGTATATATATATGTATTTAATTTTATTTGTTTATTTATTTTTGCCTAAGTCAATTCTAGTTGGGTTTCTATAAGGTCCTACTAAAATAATCTTAATACCCTACCTTGGTTTATTCTCATAACTCTTTTCTGTTCTTCACTCCTGTCAATTCTTAAATTCCTGAGTTATTCTGAAATATAAATGTGATCGTGTTGCTTCCTTTCTCAAATGTTTCAGTGATTCCCCATACCCCTTCAATGAATGCTTTAGTATTGAGGAGAGCCCTGGTCTGCCTGTGTAGTCCTATTCACTGTCACCCCCTCATGGATCCCAGCTATGATTCTTACACTTGATAGTCTCTCTACACAAGAGGATGTTTCATTCTTCCGGGGCTTTGCATATGCATTATTTTCTGTCTGAATATCATTCTCATCCAACCTTGTGAATGGATGTTCCCACATTAACAGGCTCATCAAATATCATCAATTCCCCTCTCCCATACAGTTAGTTGTTTCGTCCTCTTCTGTCATGTAAACCTGCTTCTTTTAGCATCATTGCACTATATTCTAATTGTTTAATTTCATACCTATCTCTCCATGGAACATACGATCCTTAGAGTCAGTTTTGGTGTCTTCTTCACCTTTGTAGACATATTGTATAACACATTCTTGAGACACAATAAATGCTAAATAAGTGTTCATGGAATGAATAAATAAATGGATCAAATTAGGTGATGCTCTTTTTATTACTTTATCAGTATAGAGAAGGAATTGGTAAACTTTTTCTGTAAAGGATAACATAGTAAATATTTCTCGCTTGTGGGCCATACCATCTCTGTCACAACTACTCAACTCTGCATTGTGGAGCAAAGGCAGCCATAGACAATACATAAACAAATGGGCACAGCTGTGTTCCACAAATTTTTCGTTTACAAAGTCAGGTGGAAGTCTAGGTTTGCCCCGGGGCCTTCATTTGCCAACCACTGGTATAAAAGAAAGAGACAGATCATAGTTCCTAAACTAACTCTAAATAGACTTTGAAAAAGAGGTCCCTGCATGAAATAAATAGGAAGGTGCACAGATTTTAAGATAATCATGTTGAAGTCCAAGTCCTTTCTACATATAAGCTCTGATTTGCAACCTCTTCGATACAGCATTTCTTACCATATGTTCCAATAGCTCCATTATATTTTGTTAAAATCTATCTAGTCACATAATCAATAAGTGCTGATTGAAAATCTAATCATACTCTATTTGAAGAAATTTCAAATAAGGTGTTCAATTTAACATTGAATATGCTCTCTGTCAGTAGAAAATGTATTTTACTGTAAAGAGTTGGTGGATATCTAAGTTTCTTTTTGAGAAGTGCAGAGCTTCTTTTACTTTCTCTTAGTTTTCAGTGAAATGTCATTTTCAAACAATTTTATTCTTTAAACTAACTGTTTCCAAAAACCCAAAACTAAATGAGAATTCTCTAACCTAAAATCAGTCTAATGGTATCATACTTAGGAAGGGCTCCATTTTGCAGATCAAATGAGAAGGACCCACCGTTGTAGTTTCACATTTTTTTGAAATCATTCAGTTGGAGACTATTTGATGGTTTCCAATTGTCAGTCTCCTCTACGCACTGAGCCAGCACAGTCAGAAGCAGAGGGCTTGGAAAGACACAGCAGAACTCGACTTAGAAAACTACACACGAGCAAACATATGGAAATCATTTAATTATGTGGAGGTCATCTTTGGACAGTGTCCATGGGCCCAGTTGCAGCTTAATGCAAGAGCCCCAAACCTCCAACAGTACCCTCCATCCCCTCCAGTGCGTGTCTCCAAAGAGCCACACAAATCTACATTATAAATAGGATAAAGTTTTGACTAGATTTGCCCAAACCAACTAAGGGACTTTTACTCAGATATGATATTGTGTTCTGTTTTTCTGTGTTTCTTATACCAAGTTACACATATTATGCTTTTTGTTTTGTTTCGCTTCTGTGTGTTCAGCTTGCTAGACACACGATGGAATTATGGATGCTTTGATTTTATAAAGTTATCACTATGTTCAAATGTTCTTTTGGATGAATGGTGTATAATCTGCTTTTATTTTCTAAGTTTTAAAGAGACTTGATATCAGTGCATAAAAGTACTTTAAAGGCTACATTGCTACCTACACAAGTAGAGGCTTTTGAAACAGTGGAATTTACAAAACGTGGGGAGTTTAGATCCACATAGCTAAACTACTTTTAAGTGGTCCCAAATTAAATGTCATTTCCTTGTAGGCCAGATCCATATCCCCTGTATCACTCAGGGTTCTCCAGAGAATAGAAGCAAAAGGATATATTTTATATATATATATACACACACACACGTACACATTACATATACATACATATAATATTATAATATGATATGTATATGTACATTATATATAAGCATATATGTATATATGTATATATCACACATTATACATATTATACACATGTATACATTTATATAATAGTATATTTTTATATATTATATGCATGTATACATTATATACATTCATATATACATATAATGATTATGTATATATATGTATATGTGTGTATACGTGTGTGTCTGCATAAATAGATTTATTTTAAGGAATTGGCTGACATGACTGTGGGGGCTGGTGAGTCCGAAATCTGTAGGGCATGCCAGCCATCTGAAAAGTCAGACAGAAGTTGACAATATAGTCTTCAGGGGGAATTTCTCAAAAAACTTCAGATTTTGTTTTTTAGGACTTGCAACTGTTTGGATGAGGCCCATCCCCATTATCAACGGTAATTTTTCTCTAATGTTAACTGATTGAACATGTTAACTACGTCTACAAAATACCTTCACAGCAACACCTAGATTAGTGTTTGATTAAATAACTGTGTGTTACAGCCTAAAGAAGTTGATACATAAAACTAACCATCATACCTTCCAGAATACAATAAGAGAGATATATATATATCCTTTGACATATACAACGTTTAAAAAGAAATAGAGAGAAATACATTGATTAGAAGTATAGACTTTGGAAGTCATCACATCAAGGTTAAAACTCTATTTCTGTCACTTATTAGCTGTATAAATGTGGGAAGTAGTTGTAAAATTATCCCCTCCCTGATGAACCACTCCTTTCAGTCTCCATATACCTGTGTAGCCCCTCCCTTTGCTTCTTGGCTGGCCTGGTGACGCACTGACTTATTTTTGACCAATTGAACGTGGCAAAGATGACACAGTATTATTTCTGGGGCTAGTTCATAAGAAGACTTACAGCTTCCACCTGGTTCTTTTGGATCACTTATTCCTGCTTCAGAATTCTGACTACCCTGACACAGCCGGGCTGCGAGAAAAGCCAAGCTAACTAGAGGAAAATGCCACATATCAGGTGAGACACACAGCCAGTGGGCAAGTGTTCCTTCCTTCCTAGCTTATGCACCAGACAAACAAATGAAGAATCTATCCTGGACACACAGATGATTTCTGGCCCAGACACATCTGACTACAGTTACCCCAAAGGAGACAGCCCAAAGTAGAACCACCCAACTGAGACCATTCAGCCCACAAAACCATAAGAGATAAAAACAAACTGTTGTTTTAAGCTACTATTTTGAGCTAAATTTTGGAGTGGTTTGTTAAGCAGCAATAGCAAACTCTCAAATTAAGCAGTAGCCTCAGGAGAGGGATCAAACTCAGATTGCTCTCAGTACAGTACAGACATCACGATCAAGATATCAAGTGTGGAACCTTTGTTAAGACCTCAGAAAGATTTAAGTAGGTGCCTTGTAGACTCTCTTAACTAGACAAAAAAGGCTTCTAAGAATCTTATGAGCATTTTAACCACAGTTCACTAATTCTCAGCTCAGGTAGCAAGGGGACTTGATTGCAGAGATTTTGTGTGCTTTGGTATAATAGAATGAATCTCGATAAGATTTATAGGAAACGCACAAGGTTTTGTTTCTTTGTTTTTTTTTTAAGAATTGTGTCAGTGGAAGAACTACTAGCTTGAACTAAAATGAAAAGAGGACTTTGGGCCCTCAAGTTTCTATTAGGAAAACTACTCCTTGCAAACTCATACCATTTCTTATTAAAAAGGAAGCATGACTCTCAGATCAGATATAAGAGCCATGGAGAATCATTCACGGCATATAGACTAGGTCCCAATCAAGGAACTGGTGCAATACGCCTGTCTTTATTTCAGAATTGTTATGACCATTACCTACAATGTGCCTTCCATTTCCTCCCTTTCTGAATAGAAGAATCTATAAGTGGTTTTCTTGTCCTTATTTTAGAATGGTAACTCTATGTTAGAGGAGACGGGGATAATTTCTCCATTTTCTTCCTAGTCCACAGGTCTTTGGATTGTTAGGAGCTGCTCCTGAGTTTTATTCCCATTTGAACCTGATTTAGATGATGTGATCCTGGTCTTCAAGCCTGATGATATATTGGGGTGAGACTTTGGAGATCTTGGAATGCAGTTAGTACATTTTGCTCGTGGGAAGAATATAAATAATTTGTGACCAGAGGGCAGACTACACTGGTTTAAAGATTGCTATAATAAATTTTTTATTAGTTCCCTCCATAAAGAGTAAAACTTATTTCCTCTCCTCTTAAATATGGGCAGGCTTTGTGATTGCTTTGCCAACGGATGGCAGTGGAAGTGACACTATGCCAGCTCTAGGCCTAAGCCAATTCATTCATGTGACCAGTCACACAATCACTAGATGTTGGAGAGGATATTCTGCCTGGCAATTTGTTCTCTTTGAGGGTGCAGCTTCAGTGAAACGGATGCATATGTAGTTCTACAGAAGGAGGAATACTTGTATCCTGCAAGGCAGTTTGATCAGATATTAAACACATATTTATTATGAATCTACCATGTTCCAAGCATTTTTCTGAACCATTGTATAACTGATGTTTGCATCAGACTACCCTTAATTCTTATGTACTGTCAATGTCCACAGACCCAAAGTGAGGGTAAAAAAGTGAAATATTACTCTTAAAAGATTTGCAACTGAGTTTTATTCTATTAATTGAACATGAAGTTTATTTTGTGATCTTGGCTGGTAACATTATCATATAAAAATAGCCCAGAATTACATAAAATTGAGTTAGGGGTTAAGAAGGGAATGACTTGTGATAATCAGAATACAAAAACAGCAGAAATATTTATCTCTTAAAACTTGAAGAAAATTCGTCACAACCAACATGGGAAGCTTTTTAGTTGATGAATTATAATACAAGAGGAGATCCTATAATAAAAAATAGAAAATGCTCAACATTTAGATTTAGTGGCTAGAGTAGAAATCAATTCTCATTTTGCATCAACAGTAGATTGTGCTTGTGATTGCTTCATGCAATGTGAAGTATCATGAAGGAACAAAGAAAGCAAAATGCAGTTTTGGCAAAAACTTATCAAAAGTAAGGTGAGAACACAAGATAAAATCTTAGAATATTTGTCAATAATAATATAAACATAATACCTAGTACTGTGCTAGGAATTTTACATGTATTATCTCAATTAATTCTACAATTACTCTAGCAAGTAAGCACTGTTATTACCCCTACACTTACAGATAAGAAAACTGAAACATTAAACATTTTTGTAATTTTACGAAATCACTGTTTCAGTTGTTTATTGTTTTATAAACAGATGAACAGGTCAGTGCTTCTGCCTACAAGATGTACATAGTGTTAAAGACCCATAAAGAATTTTCTCCTAACAACCTTAGGCACCATGTAAAAACTTGACTCCTCTGATAGAGAAAACACATGGAGAGACCATGTGGAGGAGAGAGGCGTTGAAAGCACATGGGGAAGAAGAGATCCAGCCATCCCCGCAGCCCAGAGACCCGTAGAACTATCCAGTTGTATTGGAACCACAGAATCATGAGAGATAACACAATATTTGTTAAAATGTTTGAAACCACTAAGTTTTGGAGTATCATTCTGCTATAATATTGAATAGTGTTCCATTGTATGAACCTACCACTTTCTTTAAAAGCCAACTTTCCCTATAAAAATTAAAATCAATATTGGAGAAGATGAACTCTGTGACTTGAATGAGTCCAGTTTTTTTAAAATTATGATGTTACCTGAGCTCTGAAAGATGGTAAAGCAGAAAGAGTACTAGACTGGAAGTTGAGAAATCTGAGTTTTATTTCTAATTCTGTTAAAAGTTATCCGATGGCCTCAAACAAGTAAAATTAATTTTTTCACAGTAAAATGATGAATTTGGTTTCAATTTTGATCTCTTCTAAATATCACATTTTATAGCTCTAGATTTAAATCATTTAGAGCAGTATTTCTCAAAGAGATAGGGAGAGTCTTCGTTTTGTAGAAATATCTTTCTCATTTCAGGCTGATAAGACTTGTCTTCTCGCCATTTAAATCCATTTTGCCCCTCTTCCATCATTATGAAATCAAATTCTTCCCCTGCCCCACCCCACCCCATCCCGCAAACACTTTCCCAAATTCCCCCAGGAAACCTTATAGTCCCCAGTTGAGAATCCTCTTATCAATTTCTACAAAATTAGATATTTGGGTCTTTTCTCTGGGTTCTATTGAATTTGTAAATCAATTTGAGAAGAATTAATGACTAAACAATATTAAATCTTCTAATCTAAGAATACAACCTATCTTTCCATATATTTTGATTTTCTTTAATATCTCTATGCAACGATATATTTTCAAAATAGAGGTTATGCATATTCTTTTTTTTTTTTTTTTGTGAGAAGATCAGCCCTGTGTTAACATCTGCCAATCTTCCTCTGTTTTTTGCTGAGGAAGACTGGCCCTGGGCTAACATCCATGCCCATCTTCCTCCACCTTATATGGGACGCCGCCACAGCATGGCCCACCAAGTGGTGCATCGGTGTGAGCCCGGGATCCAAACTGGGGAACCCCGGGCTGCCGCAGAGGAGCACGCACATTTAATCGCTTGCCACCAGGTCGGCCTCAAGGTTATGTGTTTTTTTTTTTTTTAATTTTTTGTTTATTGCAGTAACATTGGTTTATAACATTGTATAAATTTCAGGTGTACATCATTATACTTCTATTTCTGCATAGATTACATCATGTTCACCACCCAAATACTAATTACAACCCATCACCACACACATGTGCCGAATTATCCCTTTCGCCCTCCTCCCTCCCCCCTTCCCCTCTGGTAACCACCAATCCAATCTCTGTGTCTATGTGTTTGTTTATTGTTGTTATTATCTACTACTTAATGAAGGAAATCATACTGCTTGTGCCACTGGGTCGGCCCCGTGGTTATTCGTATTTTGATGAATATATTCCTAGGTTTCTTATGTTTCTGATGATGTGAAGGTTTTATTTATTTTTCTAATTGTTTCCATCTAGTATACAGAAAAAAATTTAACTTTGAGTAATGATAATGTACTACATTATCTTGCTAAATTCATCTATTATTTACAGTTTTTCTTTTTTGGAAATTCCCTAAGATTTTATGAATTCCCTAAGATTTTATTATTTTCAACAATTTCGTCGTTTTCAAGTAAAAGCTGTTTGATTTTGTCCTTTCTAATCTGACTACGTTTTATTTCTTTCTCTTGCCTTATTACAATGGCTAGGAATGCCATTCTAATGTTGAGTAAAGATAGATAAAGAGCTGTGCCTTTTTCCTAAACATAGGGAAAAGAAGTTTAGTATTTCCTTATTAATATGATGTGGAATTTTTGTACATATGCCTTATCTATTTGAGGAAGTTCCCTTTTCTTTCTACGTCACCAAGAATTTTTATGCAGAATGGCTATTGGGTTTTGTCAAATGTGTTTCTTAAATCTGTGATATTTTTTTCTTGTTCTATTAACTTAATGAATTGCATTGATTGATTTTTAAATGTTAAATCAAGTGGGGTAAACCCACTTAATTATCTTTTATGTTGCTGGATTCAATTTGCTAATATTTTAAAAATACTTCTGTGTCTATGTTTATGAGGGAATATTTGTCAATAGTTTTCTTTTCTTGTATTGTCTTTTCTAAATTTTGATATAAGTATTCTGGCCTCATAAAAAAGTTACAGAATCATCCCTCTCCTCTACTTTTTAAAAGAGTTTGTGTAACTTTTATATGATGTTTCTTTTTAGAATATTTGGTAGAATTCATGAGTGAAACCATATGCCTGAAGTTTTTTTTTAAGATAATTCGTGGTGTTAGCTCAGGGTGGGTCTTCCTCAGCAAAAAGAGGAGGATTGGCATGGATGTTAGCTCAGAGCTGTTCTTCTTCACAAAAGAAAAAATGATAATTCATGGTAACAAATTCTGATTCAAATAAATATTAGGCTATTAAAATTATTTTTCATCTTTTGTCAGTTTGGGTAAATTCTGTTTTTCAAGAAAATTTTCTGCTTCATCTAAATTTTGAAATTTATTGGCATAAAATTATTTATAATGTTACTTTATTATCCATTTCATACTTTAATTCATTCATGATATTGGTAATTTGTGTTTTCTCTATTTCATGGCAATAAGTTTATTGTTATGTCATTATTATTATACTATTATTATATCATGTCATAATATAATATATATTTTATATTGTATATTATTTTCTATATTATATATTTTTATTGATGTTTATATAAAATTACAATATATAATATATATTGCTATTGTATTGAATCAGTTTATTATTTTATTAGCCTTTTCAGAAGCAATAGGGCTTTGTTAATTTTATTTTGATATTTTTTTCTCCTTCATTGCCCTACTCTTATCTTTATTTTCTTCCTTCTACTTCTTAAGGTAGAAACCTTGATCGTTGATTTTAAAAATCTTCTTTCTTAAGTCTTTTAAAACTATTTCCCTTTAACCATTGCTTTATGACAAGGACCAATAAACTTTTTCTTTGAAGATTCAGAGAGTAAATATGTCAGGTTTTGTAAGCTATACAGTCTCTGTCACCACTACTCGACCCTGTTGTTATAGTGCCAAAATAGTCATAGGCAATACAAAAATGAATGATGTGGCTGTGTTCCAATAAAACTTTATTTATAAAAACAGGCAGTTGATTGAATATGGCTTTTGGGCAATACTTTGCCTATGCCTATATACATATCTCACAAATGCGATATGCTATATTTAAATTATAATTTATTATTATATGTGATTTCTTCTTTGTCCATGGACTTATTTATATGCAGTTGTTTACTTTCCAAATATTTTTGATTTTTCTATCTATCTTGTATATTAATCTCTAATTTAATTCCTCTGTGATAGAACACAGTCTGTAAAATTTTAGTCTTTTGAAGTATATTGAGACTATTTTTTTATACACAAGCATACGATCTATCTTGGTCAATGTTCCCTGTACAACTTGAAAGGAATATGTATTCTGCAGTTATTGGACTGAGTATTTTATACATATGAGATATTTCAAGTTGTTTGGCAGTGTTATTTCAATTCAAATATTCAAATTCAAAAATATAATTTTTATTTTTGTATATGTGCCTTTGTCTGGGTGTGATCTCAATTACTGAGAGTGTTAAAATCTCCAACTATGATTGCAAATTTGTCCTTATCTCCCTTTTGTACTCAAGTTTGTTATATGAATTTTGATGTATATACAGTTAGACTTGCTAGGTCTTCCTAAATCTGCTTCCTAGTGATTGGAGAAAAAAATCATTTCACATATTTGTACTCTCCTATGAAAATTTTGCCAATTAACATTTTGAGTGACAACCTTCCTGTTGCCCAGGAACTACAAAATACAGCCACACTAACTGGAAAGGCCACGGACTAGTGATCTATATACCATTTCATCATCTTCACATTATCCTCTGAATTCACTCTCTTGGCTGCATTTCTGTGCCCAGATGCTGGCAGCTAAAACATCAGTGCCCATGCAGCAATAGGAAAAGGAGGAAACTTAGCAAGAGACTGGTAGTCGGCTAAGGCCCCCAAGCCAGGAACCTGTCTTTGCTAATGTGTATGTTACTCCTGTTGAATATGCCGTTTGTATTTAGAGTAACATATCTACTCTTAAGTGAGTGACAACATATTAGCACACTTACTTTTGCTTTCACGAATTCTTAAAGGGAGAAAGTGAGTCCACATGATTTGAAGGAGAGACAATAAATCCAATTTAAATGAAAACTGAGTTGGGATTAAAGAAAAGCAAGCAAAGGAAAGAAACGCACTCCGTGACCCCTGGAGGGAATTTCATAGCTGAAATACAACGGGGGAACTAAACTTTGTACACTTTGTAACTGTGCACAAGCACAGAACTAACATTACAGTCAGCTGGGTGAATGCTCTGTGTATGAAGGACCAGCGAGATTGACCTAGTTAGGGCTTCTTCGGAGCAGGGTCAAGGCCCATCAAGCTAACTCATGACAGGGGTGATTTATTGCAAGATGCCAGTATAGAAACATTGAGAATCTGAGGCTAAATACTAAGGCAAAACTAGGTCTCATGACAAATGGGACCAAGAGAAGTTTTGACATCAAGACCAAGGGTGATTGAATCCTTGAAGGTCATTCCAACCTCGAGAGTCTATTGACGAATTGAGCTATTCCTGATTTGTGGACTCTAGGTCCATCAGAAGTAGGCAAAGCGTTAATGCAAAGGATATTTGAATCCATATGCATACAATGTACTATACACTGTATGTATGTTCTGCTGGATGGATAAACTGACATGCCTGGGGAGCCTACAGTTTAACATCTCTTCAAGCCTGTATTATTTTAATTGTTCAATATCTATTTAGGAGAAATGGGGCCTGGGGCCCTTGAAGAGAGTTATAAAATTTCCACTTGAGGGCACTATCTACTGCAAGCAGAGAAGCAAGACCAACTTACAATTCAGTGAAAATTTAACAAGTCAGATTTGACCTGAGTTAAATGGCAAACTTTTTGTTTATTTCACTGTTATTTTAATGCCCTTTATAGATTGACATTCTGGTCAGCTTTCTGGCATGTCTCTTTAATCTGGCTTCCTGTATAGGTACATCTTTTTTGTTTGTTTGCTTGCTTATACTGCTGTGACATTGTTTTGTTTTTTTAAATGTTTTAAAGTGTCATTAAATTTACAATAGCTTTTAGTCATTTTCTCAGACACTGACAGTCCATTAACTATATTGTGGAGCTCTAAAATAATCTTTGGCATCTATAAGGGGTCCTCATACATGAAAAATGTGAAAACCACTATATTGAACTGTAAAGCTACCAGCTGCAAAAACAAAATCTGTTTTTATTTTACTGTGGGATGCATTTTTTATTTATAAGCTCAATTTCATTTATAAATGCAACCAGAGTGTCCTTTTTCACTCAGAGATTAATATTTCATTTTACTCATTTACCCAAATACCCACTTTATCTATTACAGAAATCGCTTCTCATTTGACATCCTTTTTTCTTCTCACCTCCACCCATCTCCCACTGAACAACCTAAGGCAACGTCATTTGTAGAAATGTCAGAATTTCCATCATCATTTGTCTATATTTCTCTTTCAAAATAATTTTGAATCTGTGGCATTGTAAGAGTCAGCTTAAATGATTCTGAAATTTTTCATAGAGTTTTCCAGATTTTTTTTCTGAATGGAAATTTTGTTAAACCAGAATCTGTCGGGACCTCAAAAAACATTTGGTTGGTTGTTTTTCCTATTCCTCTCTTTCCTCCAAATTGAAATTGAGTTCTTCGTCATCTCTGGTCAGAAAGATTTTTCTCTCTTCTTTTCCTTCCTCAATGGACCACACCACACTTTTAGAGTAATAAAACATCATTTAAATGAAATGTACAAGACAATAACCATTGAGCTCACTGCCATTAAATATTTATCAATACAATAGTTCAAGTTTGACTGTGAAATAAACATGAGGTTCTGTAAACTTAATAGTTTCCTGTAAAAATAAAGAAAAATCATCTCTAGGCTTTTGCTGCCCAGAGTACTGAACTTAACAAACAAATAGTTCATAGTATGCCAAAATTGAATTGCCAAATGATTGACCGCATCCTATACTGCACAAGGAAAAGGCCACTATTGTGTGTACAAGTGTATTTCATTCAATATTTGACTTTGGTAGATAAATAGTATGAAGTGGGCATTTCTAAATTAATCTTAGTTTTCAGTTAACTGCAGATGAGGGAGTATAAGGGCAGGGAAAAAAAGCTGAAGGATTTAGGCAAAGAGGAACGCCAGGAAGTCTTGACCTGACGTGTCCTGCTCAGATGCAGGAATTGTTGATCTAAATTTGGACTGATTGAACCAACTTAGTGAATTATCATACTAGCATTGATATATAAGAAAGCCATCTACTGCTTTTTGTTTGTTTGTTTTTTTCCAGGAAAGAATAACAAAAGTAAAAATTTAAAGAAGTAAATAGTGATTTTAAGCTACTGAAAGGCAGATGAAATTATTCTTTATGACACTGACAACAATGATATTACTTTAGTAAAAGCTATCTTTTGGACAACTCTACATGTGTCATTAGCAAAAGCCATCTTACGTTGGGTAGTTGTTTCCATTTTTTATTTGAATTGGGAATACTGCAATCAATATATTCTATGATAGATACGTTGATCAATTCAATCACAAAACACTAAATTCAGGGTATCTTTTTAAATTTCAAAATATTCTAGAACACAGACACACACACACTCCTACCTCAATTGGCCTATTGGCCTCCTAAGCAGTAAATTACCTATAGATCGCCTATGTTGCATATTAATCTAATTGTGATCAACAATTAAACACCATTAAATACTTGATCCTAGAGATAGTTATATATTTAAGAAAAAAGAAAAAATATATTGTTATAACAATGATGACTATGAAAATAAGAATAACATTTATACCATAAATTATAGTTCACAACCACTTCTTATCTTTTGACACTGTTGATACATAGCCCTGTAAAGAAGAGATGAGTGGCATTAGCATTCTAATTTTACAGGTGAGAAACCTATGACTCATAGAGTTTAGTTACTCGCCCAAGGTCACCACAATTAACAGAGGGCAGTGTCCAAACTTAAAATCAGAGATGTTTGTCTTCTAATACTCTGATACTTCTAGTCAGAAAACTATCTAATTTTTGTATAAGTACATTGTAGCAGAGGCTTTCTGGATATAAAGAAATAAAAAACATGAGCTTGCCCATATATGGTCATGATCCCAACCGCTTAGTTTGCTTTTCTAATAACTCCCTCAGAAAACAATTTAAGGTCATTAAAATCAAAGAGGAGATTATTCTGATTTAGGAGGTGGTTGGAAAAGCAACATACTAATTGCCGTCATGACTTTCCTAAACCACAGAATTGACATGTTACAAACAACATTTTGCTCAAGGCTGTTCTTTTGCATTCTGCATCTAATGAATAAATGGCTCCTCTACCTACTCAGTTACACAATGTAAAAACCGGGAATCATTCTCCATTTCTGCCCTGTCTTCTTCCCCCTCACTGTATCCATCTCTTAACCCACCTACATCTACTAAATATGGTTCCTACCCAATCTCACCTCCTCCACAGCTCCAACCAAGCAGCAGGAGTCTGGTATCAAATGTCTTCCAGAATAAGAAGGGTAAGAGATGGAGGGAGAAGAAGGTGGAAATCACTATGGTATTCTCCCATCACGTTTGGAATCCATTACCCCGTGCTCCAGCAAGCTCTTCAGGCTTTGGAGTGCTCACTTTTAGCATCAGCCTTCCATGCGTGTCGCTCAGTCCTCCTAGCCTTGCTAATGTGCCCTAGAGAGTTTCAGCAGCAGCGTGGGGAGCCACTTACTATAGTGAGGTCTTCCTACCATCTTTCACATCCCATTGCTGATCTAGCAATTTGTTAGTCCATGTTATGACATCTGTAATTTGCTGTAAAATACTTTACTAATGACACGAGATAGTGCACACATGCCGATAAGTTAAAAAAATGTTTCACTCCTGGGGGCCAATGCCCTAACCCAGAATCCACATTGGAGGGACAGCAAACCTGATATCAAAAATACTATACTCAAGCCATAGGGCTATAGATTCATCCTTTATCCATATGTATTTCCATTCATGGATTTCATTGCTTGTTAATCAGCCTGATGAATGTTAGAAATGGGCTCTTATTGCAGAAATTAAAGTTATTCAAGATATGGGGACTGACTAAATATATTTTAAAGACTTTTCTCATACTTGCATGAAAATGTCATAAGAATGGAGTCAGTGAGACCTTAATCCTTTGCCCATGCGGACAGCGCTCAAGGCTAAATCCCCAGACTGTCCTGCTTTCAACTGTTAATTCTGTAGGACTCTGGTTGCCTGATGCCAGCATGTGGAATAGTCCTGAATCTGGAGCCCTGGTGTTTATCTTGAGTGAACCCTCCATGCATGGCAGAGAAGCCCTTGAGTGTGTAAGACAGGTCATGTGAGCTGTTTTTTGTACTTACTTGTTACTGCGTGTGTAATACATAAATATCTGTATTTGTGGCAGAATTTGACTGGGACATGATTTCACTGTGGCTTGAAAGCAAGATTGTGGGGTGAGTAGTTAACCTTACTCACCACAAAACTTCTTTGGCAGCTATCATTAACAACAAAAAAACCCCAAAGTTTGTGCATGAGCGGCTCTGCAGGTCACCTTGCTTCCACATGTGCTGATGGAATGACTGGGTATTTGTAATGATGATTCATGTTAATATTTCTTTCCAGGTACTCTAATCAGATTCAAAATTATCAGAATCACTTTTTGTTTTTTGAGAGTATAAAAAGAAAACATACTCATTAACTAAAACCAGTGTTAACTTGATTTAGTAATAAATTTTTTATTAATAACAAAATTTTTAATAACAAAATTGTACTTGTTTTATACTTTCATTGACAATACCTCATTTGGCTGTATTTTCTTTTGAAGATTTTTTGTGTGTGTGTGAGGAAGATCAGCACTGAGCTAACATCCATGCAAATCCTCCTGTTTTTTTGCTGAGGAAGACTGGCCCTGAGCTAACATCTATTGACCATCCTCCTCCTTTTTTTCCCTTTTTCTCCCCAAAGCCCCAGTAGATAGTTATATGTCATAATTGCACATCCTGCTAGTTGCTGTATGTGGGACGCCACCTCAGCATGGCCGGACAAGCGGTGCGTCAGTGTGCGCCTGGGATCCTAACCCGGGCTGCCAGTAGCAGAGCATGCGCACTTAACCTCCAAGCCACAGGCCCGGCCCCTGAAGATATTTTTGAGATAGTCCTTTTATCTTTATATTTGATTATAACATTTCCATGGTAATGCTATTTTTTTTTATAGTCCTCCCCCTCCTCTTTTAGGGAAATAGCAGCTCAAACAAGTTTTTTTTTAATAAGGGTCCAAAATGATTTTCTTCCTTGTAATTCAATTTTGTGAATATCTTTTATAGTGCTCTGTAATTTTTCTCTCAAAAATTATTTTATATCATAGGATGATTGTATATAAAAACAGGATGTATACATAAATAAGAATATATATATTGTTTAAATATATTCATTAATATATATACATACAGACAGAAATATATATATACACACACATAAAACATATCTATCTATCTATATCTTTAGATTTTCTTTAAGTTAAACCATCCATTAGTGACCAGATATCACATTTGATAAGAACCATATGAAAAAACAGGCAGGCTGATAAATAAGGGACATCCACTGGGTATGGCATAGCCAGTAAAGAACAAAACAATATTATTCTAAATGAATTTACCTTTCAATGAAGGAAAAAAGTAGTGGAAACTTGATAGCACCAAGACATTATTAGAAAGACCTGGAGAGTAAATGGGGAAATAGTTTGCTCACCTTGACAGAGGATATGATTGTATTCAATTTCGTTTCCTTTCTGGCATCTGCGTGATGGACCTGTGCTCTGTTAGAAATAAGTCTGAATTGTCAAACAAGCAGTTACAGAAGATCTATAGACCAAGTATACAAAGAATTAGGTCTTTGGAGGGTTGTTGATGGAAACTTGATCTGTGAACTTCCCTGTTAATAATTTTGAGGATCCAAAGAACAGGTAACAGACATAATGGTGTCTATTTCCGGGCTGATCACCTGGGTAACTTTGCGTGTAGGTTAACACGCTATTAATCCACAATGCACTAACATTTCACTCAAGCATTGCCCAGGTATTGGTTGGACCATTAACTGAGTTCTTTATCTTTCTTCACATAATTTTGCCTACTAAGCTTCTATGGCAGAAGCACTGAAACAGTTCTGAGTCAGTGAGCTCAGTGCCTAGTATTAGCTAGAGAACAAAATATGATCACAGTTCTTACTGTGTTTTCTGGCCTGAAACCCTCAGGGGACTACCCTTTTAGTTCAGTGTTTCTTAAAATCTCATCATCTGTCAATTTGTATATGAACCACCTGGGATGCTTATTAAACATGTAGATTCTTGGGCCTCATTCAACATCATTGGAATCAGAATATCTGGGGTAAGGACTATGAATCTGAGTTTTCAATAAATAACCTCTTTTAATGGTTCTCAATGAATGCTAAAATATTAGAAGCACTCTTTTAGACAACTATCTTCCAACAAGTCTAGATTTATTTTTTCTATCTTAAAGACTCTAAATATGCCTCTATACCATATACCGTTTGAGAAGGCATGGCCAGGGCACACACTTCTCTACAGTAGGGGATGTAAAGTTTTGCAACTTTTTGACATGAGTCATTTTCTATCCTTATCTCTTAGGTTTCAGCCACTCTGATTCTCCTTTCTTTGCCTCTCTTCTCCTCTGTTCTCCTCTCCTCTGCTCTTCAATTCATTCGCCATTTCTTTTTTTTTTTTTTAATTTTTTGTTTATTGCAGTAACATTGGTTCATAACATTGTAAAAGTTTCAGGTGTACATCATTGTACTTCTATTTCTGCATAGATTACTTCACGTTCACCACCAAAATACTAATTACAACCCATCACCACACACATGTACCGAATTATCCCTTTCACCCTCCTCCCTCCCCCCTTCCCCTCTGGTAACCACCAATCCAATCTCTGTCCCTATGTGTTTGTTTATTGTTGTTATTATCTACTACTTAATGAAGGAAATCATACGGTATTTGACCTTCTGCCTCTGACTTATTTCACTTTGCATTATACCCTCAATGTCCATCCATGTTGTCACAAATGGCTGGATTTCATCGTTTCTTATGGCTGAGTAGTATTCCATTGTGTATATATACCACAGCTTCTTTATCCATTCGTCCCTTGATGGGCCATTTCTGATCTATTAACAGAGCCCTGTTCTTTTCATCTCATCTTCTCTCAGGAAGGAGAGATGTAGTATATACAGTTTGCCTTGTATACTATATGTTTTGATGGTGTAAGTTTCTAGGAGATTAGTGAAGAAGTCTAATCCATGAAGAAGAAAGTCCAGTGTCTGGGGTATTATGAAATGTGTAATAAGGGACTTATTTTCTAAGAGTTCAAGAGCTGGAGGGAGGCTCTGAGTCTTCAACGAGGACTGCCAGTGAAGCCGGTGCCCCTGGATCTGGATGTGGAATGCAAAACTGGTGCCAAAATTCTAGCCTAAGAAATTGGTAAATAGAAATGATACCTTCGGGTCATTTTAGAATCTAGGACATCAGTTTGGGAATTGAATGCCTTTCTCTAACCACGCTGATAAGTTTTCCAGGTCAACAAAGTTGACTTTATGAAGTTGGAATGCTGACATGTGTATAACACGTATCCTATCTGTGTTGTTCTCATGTGGGCAGGCACTGGTTTTGTTCTGTGCTAACCTTCCAAAGTGTTAGCAGAATCCAGTGCTTCGTGTCGCCATAAAAAACAAATCTACTCACCAAGTATTTAGTGAGGAATGTGTATTTTACTGAAGATTTCTTTGAAAACAACAAGGGGGCTTATATTAAATGTTACATAGAAAAAATCAATACAAATTCCCATTTGTCATTTCTGTTCTTTTCCAAACATTTACTTTGTCCTTCAGCCACCAAGTCTTCTCTATAGACACTTTCAGAACAGCTCTCTATTTTCCCTCTCCTATGTTCTGGGTCCCAGAACCAGGGATCTTCCTTCTGTGTCTTTCAATATTTTCATTCCGTATTATTTATTTTATGTGTAATTTAAATCTGTGGCAATGCTTACACACTCTAACCCCTAAATCCATTTTCCTTGATTCAAAAGCCAACCAACCTTTGTTAATGATGATCCACCTTCCTTAGAAGTCAATAGGAGAGGCTAATACATCCTTTTTCTTTTCTTTCTTGTCACAAACATAATATTTTATGTGTGTATGTGTGTATATATATATATATATATATATATATATATATACACACACACACTTTCTAGCTATTTCATGCCATATAAAGTCCTTAACCTCACTGAGCCTTAGGAGTGATAACTGTACTTATCTTAAAAGGGGATGAAGTGAATTAGTATATTTTTATATACAGGGTTCAGAATAGTGCCTGGCCCATATTAAGGGCTATAGAAGTCTGAGATGTTTTTATTTTTATTTATCATATATATGATATCTTTGTAGTCTACCAAAGGATTTTTTAAAATACAAGTCTCAAAAAAGAAAAACAAAAAAAGTATCTTAGCTTAAAATCTAGCTCAGACCACAACTTAATAAAAAATATTTAAAGAGAACTACAGTATTTTTTTTCTCTTTAGTAGATTTGGCAAGACTCAAGTGCAGCTCTCTGACCTGGCTTTGCACCCCGAGAAAAAGTCTTAGCCCATCAGAATCTCTGCCTTCTTTCTGGTTGCATTAGAGGCAATGAGCAGATGATCTACTCTTTCACTTGGTAAGTGTCAAAATTTACTTAGGAACGTGAATAGTGAGCTGTCATTGCCTTGCTCTAGGCATCTTGCCAGGTTGTGAAGTTAAATATTCACTTGGGTTTGTATCTCGTCATTACAGCTATGGCCTTCCAGGGGGAACCAAAAGGGCCAGACAGCAATGAATTAATGAAGCTCTGTGGGAAGTCTAAATAGAGACAAAAGTTTTCATCTATATTTGTTTAAGAATATTGAAGTAGAGCCTGGTTTCCAAATGCCATGTCTAATTTAAGAGCAGGCCTGCAGTGGTAATAGCCCAATATCACCATGTCCCCACTGCCTGCTAAAGCTGATACCAGGCGACATCATGCTGTGGAAACAATTATATCAACATAATTGGAAAATATTTTTTTGGTGCAGTTCTGCCTTAATTAAAGCTCATTTTACATCTTGGGGAAGGAAGTGTTTTCTCAAAACTTTGGAGTATATTCAAATTACCTTCAAAAAATAAAGTCTTGATGAAACACACAAAGGAAGGCCAGTGTAGATTAGGGATACAGAGAATTGAATGGAGATTTTTACATCAGGTGATCCAGGTTTGAATTCCAGTACTGCCACTCACTGGCTACATGACCTTGGGCAGGTGACTTCAAATATGTAAAGTCTAGGTTATTTCCTCTGAAAATGTCCACGAAGAATGTACACTTCTGAGTATTGTTGTGAGAAATGATAAATTGCTTATGAAACTATCTCGAGAATTATAGGGGTAGAAGGTGAGATCCTGGGTAAATATGGTGATAGCTAAGCTGTTCTGCATGAGCCAATGAGAGAAAATTGATTTATGTTCCTGGGAATTTATAGATCTCATGTGGGTTCGTAGATCTCAGGCAGTGGGTGACTGGGTGCATAAGACTTTTAAGTCATTAAATAACAAGAACATCAAATATACAGTTTTGGTGTTGATGTAATTCCTCCCATGATTCCAGAATTCTCAATGATATCTACCAATCACATTGGTGATTATGTGAGAATTTTATTGTTTGTGGTGTTAGTAGGGGAAACTGAGGAAAGAGGGGACTTAGCTTAGTTTTATCTCTGGTTCAACATGGTATAGAAAAAGGGCACAGTTGGAAACAGGAGCTTGGCCACAGAAGTGACAGAGAGAACATAAGCCCACTAGAAAAGTCACAATATCTTGGAGAGATCAGGTTTACTGTTTGGTATAGAAGAGTGATTTGAGATGAAGATCATTTTGCTTGGGAGAGCCATCTGACATCTGGGTTACAGAGATACAGCATACATATGTACTCAATAAATTTTTATTATAATTGCCAAACCAATGAGGATAGCTCAAAACAATAATATTATATTTAGACTAAATAATATTTTACCCTTCACAATGCCATTTCACTTTCGTAATCTCCTTGTCTCAGGAATCAGGTTGCTTCCTCCCTACCTCCATATTTTTTCCCAGAATATTACTCATCACAATCTATTCAAGTTTGGTTACATATTTTTTCTAGGAGAGATTCTCTGTAAATGAGGTTGTGTGCATTTTGTATAACTCTGTGTTCCCAAAGTCCAGTAAAGGGCCTGGTACGTAGTTGGCAATCAACAAACATTTGTTGAATGAATCAATGGGTTTGAGTCTCACAATAATAGATAGAAGGGATATTGTTTCCCTTTACTTATGGGCAAACTGAAGATCAGAGCCGTTTGTCCAAAGTTACATAAGTAGTAAGTGATGGAGGCATAATTTAGATCTAGGCCTTCTCCAAGTTTAGAATTCTCATTATGCTCTATTTCACCATAAGCTTTTCTAAACAGATAAGGCAAAACAAACAGAATTTTAAATTTCTGAGATAAGTACCTTAATTTTATAGAAAATTAGACCATTCCCTCTTCCTAATGGTTATTACTCTAAAAAGAGATTCAACTTTATTTTATTTTTTTTTTTTGGTGAGGAAGATTAGCCCTGGGCTAACATCCGTGCCCATCTTCCTCTACTTTATATGAGACAGCACCACAGCATGGCTTGACAAGTGATACATCGATGGGCACCGGAGATCCGAAACTGCAAACCCCGGGCCACCGTAGCGGAGCACACACATTTAACTGCTACGCCACGGGGCCAACCCCAAGAGATTGAACTTTTAATGACAAATTTTATAAATTTGTATCCCTTGGAGCTGGACTTAGCCTTCCTTCCTCAAAATGAAATGGCATAAATTTTAATTTGTTTTCCTATTTCCAGTCTAGAAGAAATGAATGTTCTTTGTGTTTGATGTAATGAATTCATGATCTTGAGATGTATTCCAGGACCTTGAAATCCTGTCCCTATATCCTTACTCAAGACTGTTAGATGCTGGTTACCCCACACTTCGCCTTTAAGTCTTAAAGAAGCATTTTGACCATAGAAAACAGATGGAGAGGGGCAATGTCAGGGATCTTAAGAGCAGAACACTAACCAAGTTCATGGAGACCTGTCATTTACTTTCCTTTTTACATCAAACTGCTCTAATCTCAGATGATTGCTTGAAAGTCAGTTCTCAGCTTCACCCTTTCACAGATTTGTCATTTCCTTGCTATTCACTAAGTGTATGATTTTGGCCATTGACCCTTATTCACATATTATACCTTAGTGACTGTATCAGTTTCAGAGCTTTTTGGCTAAAAATGGCAGAAAACAGAGACATAGTGGTTTAAAAACACATAGGTTTATTTATTTCACATAACAAGAAGTCCATGGGGAGCCACTCAAGAGCTGAGAGAGCTGCTTACAGATACTCTGATTGATCCTGTTCTTTCTATCTTTCTGCCTCAATCCAGTAGTCTTCTCCCACATCGTTTCAAGATGGCAGCTGGGACTTCGGACCTCTAGTGTGAATTTTGTAGGGGAGTCTTGCCTTTTTATTCCTGGAGACCTTAGTCTATATCTTTTTGATCAGATATGTGTCAAATGGCTAACACTAGCTGGAGGGTGGCTAGTGAAAAAAGCTTTGTGGATAAGGTTGGATTAGAAAACCAACAGTATCTACCTAAATGACCTTCTCACTGTTCACCTCAAAATTCTGACTTTTCTCTTCTCCCCTCAGTGCTACTATTACAGATCTCCAAGGGATGAGAGACAGGATAAGTAACTCTAATACACCTAATGTCTACAGCAAGACTTTGTGTGTCCCAGAATCCCAGAATCTCAGGCTTGACAAGGACATCAAAGGTCATCTGGATGGATCTCATATTCAAAGCTGATTTTCATGAAAATGAGTTTGCTCAGCCTGCCTTAGAAAATCTTCGGCAATTTCCATGAGCCGGCAGCTGGCTGAGGCTGCCATCGGTAGAGTGGGGTTTTTGATTTGCTTTAGGTCTCCCTAATGGAGCCACCTACCAAGTAAAGTGTCTCTGTGGTCAACTTTTCCCCGGGCTCAGATGGGAGGAGAAAGTGCACAGAAGAATACAGAATAGCTTACTCATCTGGAATTCTTTCTCCCGTTTAGCTACTGTTGGCTGCCCTAGCATACTAACAGACAACTAGAATATTCCGAGGCTGAAATTAGTGGTTAGAACAAGAAATGCTGTCAGAGATATTGCCAACAAGTCCTTTCCCTAGAACATTAGCCCTTCTCTGAAGGTGACATGGGTGGGTAGGCTAAATTGTCAGTTCGTTTTGCTGGATTAAAAAGGAAAAGATGTTAGAAATAAAGGCTGGGAGATTCTGAAGGTGGCTCCGGCAAGGTATGACTGGATAAAGGAAGCTGTGCCTATATTGACTGGCTTGAATTAGCTCAGCTAGGTGGAGACATTTAAATATTTCATTGGCAGCCAGACTTTTTATAAATATATAAATGCTGCTGATCTGGTCTTTAATAGTCAGGGAAGTGAAAGATAAAAGAAGATCTTTTATTTTTGAGTAATATATTTTTTTGAGATGGTACATAAAATGAACATTTCTCACCAATTAAGTGTTTTTGAAAAACAAAACAAATGATACCAAGAGATCTCTAAACTCATCCACCACATTGTCATGGAGCAGTTACATCAAAATATGCACAATGCCCTTTTCAAACTGCTGTGGAAATTGATATGACTGAAAACAACTGTTTCTATGCCCTTTTTAGCCATAGTTCTGACATATTTTAGATGATGTGGAAAGCACAAAACTAAAAAAAAAATTCTTTTACACTTAGAAAGAAGAATTCTGTGCTATATAAAGTCTCTAATATAATGTGATTTATTTGATATGATTATTGTTACATTAGGTTTCATTTTAAAATCTTTAAAATATATATGTTTTCCTATTTCCTCTGAGAGACATCAAAAGAATTAGCAGAACTTGCTCAACAATTCGCAAAGATTTGATTCACAACACAGAGACCTTTAATAAACCATTTAGCTCATATTGTTTTTCGTCCAATTCCAAATAAGGAATAATTTCATCTTTGGAAGTTAACTAATTCTTGTTAGCTCTATATATCTATATATTTAATATTTCATTGTCAACTTAATTTTTCATCTGTACATCAAAAGTTACTGATCAGGAAATAAGAGGCTAATTCCAGCCTTTCCATACACACAGCCTCCTATATTCAGCCACATCATAGGGGAGCCACCCTTAGAACTTTTCAGTTCTTATTTCTAACTTTATTCCATTTTTAATCCACCAGAATGCACTGACACTTTATCCTACCTATGCATAGATAGATAGATAGATAGATAGATAGATAGATAGATAGATAGATAGACAGACAGATAGACAGACAGATGGATGGACAGATAGAGAGATGGATGGATGGATAGCTGTAGATAGATGCAGTTGCTCAAAAGAGTAGCTCAAGCTTAACTTATATATCCTTAAACACAGGTTTTGGAAAAGACTTCTTGCATTCCAAAGAGAACTCCAGTAGATTTCTTGCTAGAACTTTCCTCTTTATAGAACTTTAATGATTTCTGAATTAAAATGGCTGCTTGAGCAAGAGACAGACTTTTCATATTTTTGAGTTTATAATCACTTGAGATTTATGAGAAAGTATTATTTTGGTAATATCTTCTATAACCAGGACTATGGTGTTACTTACATCTTTAGTTTTTATTTCCATTTGATTTAGTGAAGTGAAACATTTACCTGAAGCAGGATTAAGAGAATTTTCATCAAATATAGACCAAAGGCTCATGAAAGATGTCTCATAATATTTCAGTGACAAGTTCTAGATGTCCATTGCCCTCAAATCCCCCAGTAATCTCTTTTATATCTGGTATTATTGGTCTAATATGTTGCATGATTTCTATAACACTCTATGATCATTCTGTTTTTACAGCACCCCTTTGAGATTAACCAATGATCCATCCACTCATTTCTACCTTTGAAGGAGAGAGATGAACCCAAAACTGTTACAGATATTCCAAGTATCAGAGAGCAAATAAGAAAGGAGACTAATACTCACGAATTAATTGGTAGACTTAGTGGTCTACTGTTAGTCTACTACTACTACTAGCTCTACTGGTGTTTTATTGGGTCTTAAGCCCTGTTCTCAAGGAAGAAATAAACGCTACCCTATCTGGTGATTTATATATCATTTTTCCCTTCACATTATCTCTTGATTCTTCTATTTATCCTTATGTATGCACAATAACTTCATAAATTTTCTGGTTTACATTTTATTTTTTGGCTACTATTCATTACGGTTACAGAAAAACCATAAAATCTAAATACAGTGACAATGTCAATGATTTTTCCTTTATATCACTGTCTTCACCAATAATAAGGCTATATATATGCAGTAAATTCAAAGATAGGACCGAACTGGGTTGTACTCATGAGTCATCAAACTTAGTGGTCTGTTGACAGAGGTACTTCGTTGCATTGTGAGAGAACACGGCTGAAAGAGAGGGAGAAGGAATTCATTCATTCAAACAAGTAAATACCCGCTCAGTGATATACAAAATTCTGAAATAGGGCTACAGAGATGAATAAATACTGTGTTTGTCCTGAAAAAAAACTCAATGTATATTTGGAGGAGTTAGATGGACAAGTTAGAGGCCACTGCAGGTAAACTTCTCCTGCTTCATAATATTAACCCATATTTTTTGACAAGTTGAGAAGTGATAGTGGTGGTATCAGGAATGAGGGACCTGGCCAGGGAGTTAGTCTACTCAAATTGACTGTTGTGAGAAGAGTTTAACATGTACACTATACACAAAGATCCAGGCAGAGTGTAAGGACGCCACAAAGGATAATATTGTGCTTAGGTTTGAGGGGCTAGGGAGGGAGCCATTACTGGATCCCGAAGACAGCTGCATAGAAAGAACCACCAGACAGGAGCTAGGCCCTTTGATTGATAGACCAGGGATATAGCCAGCCTAAGATAACCCTGTAAAGAGAGACATGGGGGAATAACCGCCTGCTCCCTTCTCTTAGCTCCCTCCAACACCCTACTAGTACCCCATGTTTTTCAAATGCGTCTTGAAGCAGGACCATACAAGTTAGCTTTCAGGGACATGAAAAAGGTTGAAGAGGGTGGAGGGGAGATTAGAAAACATTCTGCACAATGATCAAAAGCACAGACTCTAAAGACTGACTGATGGGGTTCAAATACCAGCTTTGGCACTTACTAGCTATGACTTTAGGCAAGTTATTTAAGCTTTTGTTGCATCTATTCACTTATCTTTATAATGGAGAATAATACTGGTACTTCATAATTGAGTTTCTTTTAATAAATTTTTAATTTTAAGACAGTTTTAGATTTACAGAAAAAGTGAGAACACAGCACAGAGTTCCTGCATCCAGTTTCCCCTATTACTAATGGCTTATGTGACTGTGTTATATTTGTCACAATCAATGAATCAATATTGATACATTATTATTAAATGAGGTCCATACTTTAATCAGATTTCTGTAGTTTTTATCTGTCTTTTTGTGTTCTTGGCTGTCATCCAGGATATATTACATTACATTTAGCCTCCATGTCTCTTTAGTCTCCTCTTGGCTGTGTATACCAGTTTCTCAGTCTTTTCTTATTTTTGACGACCTTGACAGTTTTGAGGCGTACTGGTTGAGTACTGGTGAGGCATACAGGTCAGAATGGCTCTCAAATGGGATTTTTAAAAATTGAGATATAATTGACATACTATAAAATTTACACTTTAAAGTAGTACAATTTAGTGGATTTAGTATATACATCAAGTTTTGCAACCATTACCCTTATCTAATTCCAGAATATTTTCATCACTCCAAAATGAAGTCCCATACCCGTTTCCTCCTCCCTCAAGCCCCCAGGAACCACTAATGTACTTTGTGTCTCTGTGGATTTGCCTACTTTAGGCAATTCATATATATAGAATCATATAATATGTGGTTTTTTGTGTCTGGGTTCTTTCATTTAGTATAATGACTTCAAGATCCATCTATGTTGTAGCATGTATCAGTACTTCATTACTTTTTATGAATCAATAATCTTCAATTGTATGGATATACTGTATTTTGTTTTTCCATTCATTAATTGATGGACATTTGGGTCGTTTCATCTTTTTGCCTATTACAAATAATGCTGTGAACATTTGAGTACAAGTTTCTGTGTGAGCATATGTCTTCAGTCTCTTGGATATGTCCCTAGCAGTAGAATTGCCGGATCATATAGTAACTCTACTCTTAACTTTTCTGGGAACTACCAAATGGTATACTACAGTGGCTGCTTCATTTTAACTTCCTACCAGCAATGTATGAGGGTTCCAATTTCTCCACATCCTTGTCAACGCTTGGTATTGTCTGTCTTCTTTAACTTGGTCATCCTAGTGGGTGTGAAGTGATATCTTATTGTGGTTTTGATTTACCTTTTCTAGATGGCTAATGATGCTGAGTATCTTTTCATATCCTAATTTGCCATTTGCATATCTTCTTTTGAGAAATGGCTTTTCAAACCCTTTGCCCATTATTGGGCTATTTGTCTTTTTATTTTTGAGTAGTAAGAGTTCTTAATATATTCTCGATACTAGGCCATTATCAGATACACATTTTACAAATATTTTCTTATATTCCAGTTGTCTTTTCACTTTCTTGATAGTGTCCTTTGAATCACAAAATTTCTAACATTGATGAAGTCCAACTTATCTATTTTCTCTTTGGTTGCTTGTGCTATAGGTGTCATATCTGAAAAAACTTGCCTAATCCAAGGTCGCAAAGATTTACACCTATGTGGTTTTCTAAGAATTTCATGGTTTTAGCACTTACATTTAGGCCATTGGTCCATTTAGTCCATTTGTGTATATGGTGTGAGGTTGGGGTCCAATTTGATTCTTTTGCCTGTGGATATTCAGTTGTCCTAGCACTATGTGTTCAAAAGACTAAATTGGGATTTGTCTGTGATTTCTTCATGATTTAGACTGGGTTTATGGGTTTGGGGAAGAAGGCCACAGAGGTAAAGTTCCATTCTTATTACATCATGCAATCACCAAACTTGCCACTGATGAAGTTAACCTTGAGAAGCTGGATTAGGTAGTATTTGTCAGATTTCTCCACTGTAAAGCTACTCTCCCTACTCCCATCTCCACCCCACTTTCTATACTGTAATCTTTAGAAAGAAGTCATTATGCATAGCCCACACTTAAGGAGTGGGGAGTTATGCTCTACCTCCTTGAGGGTAGAGTATCTTCATAAATTATCTAGAATTCTTCTGCATAGGAAATTTATCTATTCTCTCTTATTTTGAAAATTCATTTATATCAGTATGTACTCATGGATATTTATTTAATACTTTCGGTTATAACCCAATAATGCTTTGTTTATTTTGTTGCTCAAATTGTTTCATTTTTGGCCACTGTACTCTTTCAGTTGTCTCCTTTGACATATTCATATTATTGCATTCTCTTCTGAGTACTTCCTTACTGGCATTTCAAGATGGTCAAGTCTCATCTTGTATATTTTATGTTCCAGTTCTAGAGTTAGTCATTTCTCTAAGGAGCACAAATTCCTTTTATTGGTAAATAGTATTAGAAACCAATATCTGGGCCCTAGGTTGTTCATTGCTACTAGGGAGTCATTGCTTCTAGGCCCTCTCAGCTGACAGAGTAGGGGAATATATGTGTGTATACTAACCTGTGTATATACATATATCTATAAATATTATTGTATGTAACTTTATAAATATTAAGTTAACTATGAGTTCATACTCATATCTCCAATTTGAATTCACTATCACATGGATCTTTTTGCCTTCTTCCCTTGTTTATCTGTAACTTTCCACTGTGACAGAGAGAAACCTAGCTCTCTAGTCTTTTAACACTTGACACAGGACAGGTTTGCTGGCAATAAAATCCTTCAGCTTTTTCTTTGTCTGTATTTCTTCATTAATTTTCAATGACAATTTTACTGGATATAGAATTCTAGGTTGGTGGGGTTTTTTTGCAATGCTTTAAATATTTAACTTTGCTCTCTTCTTGCTTGCATGATTTCTCTGAGAAGTTTGCTTTAATTTGTGTCCTTCTTTCTCCATAAGTAAGATTTTCTTTTTTTTTTTTTTTTGATCTGGATGCTTTCAAGATGTTCCTTTTGTCATTGGTTTTCTGTAATTTGAATATGATATGCTTGGGAGTTATGTTTGTTGATATTTATTCTGCTTGTTATTCTCTGGTTTTCCTGAATCTATATTTTAGTATCTGTCATTAATTTTGGACAGTTCTTGCCCATTATTACTTCAAATCTTTTCTTTTCTTTTCTCCATCTTCTTTGTTTTCCATCCAATAATATGTATGGTGCACCTTTTGAAATTGTACCACAATTCTTGAATATTCTCTTCTAATGTTTTCATTCTTTTTTCACTTTGTATATATTTTGGAAATTTTCTAATGGTCTATTTTCAATCTCACTTATTTTTCGCCAATAATGTAGAGTCTACTAATGAGCCATCAAAGACATTCATCTTTTTCTGTTACAGTGATTTTTATTTCTAGTATTTCCTTTTGATTCTTTCTACTTTAAATATGTTCTGCTTGGCTCACAGAAACTTCAGTTGTCTTTCTATGAGAATAGAAATCTGAATGAAAGGATATAATTAAATCAATCAAGTGAGCATATTTCAAATATTTAGATTTTTGGAAATGATCAGATTAAGCATTCAGATAATTGAGTTGTTCTTTTTTTTAAAAAAAATTATTTTTTCATCCATCTAAATATGTTTTTATCCCTGACTTAGTGGGAAGCAGAATTTAATTTTGGTTGCATATTCAAGTGGAGTTGCCAAGGCAGGTACAGAACCACAACATATACTAAAGTCTAGATCCTGGAGTCAGGAGACGATCAGGGGCTAAATCAGGGTCAAGTCCATAATGAGAATTACCCACATTTGGGTGAAGGAAACTGGGGAGCCAGAATCTTTGAGTTATTTCCCAGGACCAAGTCAACTGGATCTAACATGAACACCAGGTGATGGAATAAGACTGCAGCAAAATGTGAGCAAAAGAAGTTCCTATGAGCAGACTTTGTTGTCTTTCCATTGGAAGATTAAGAACTCCATCCCTGTTGGTTCATCTCCGTACAGATTAAAGGTACAGTATGGTAAGACTACTATCTGGTGACTGGTGAAGACTGGGAAAAGCTTACTTAAATACTGTCTTGAAAAAGGCCAATCATAAAGAAACAAATGAATCCAGACATATAATCCATGTAAACAATCATAAATACAGGTATCCCATGTTACAATAATTTTAAACAAATTCTGTACTTCAATATGATTCATCATACTCACCGAATGCTGTTGAGTAAGATATATAAGCCATCTTGCTCATCTTCCCTCCAAATTCATACTTTCAGCTCAGCAGGCACTGTTTTTGTAATCAAAGTTCCTCAAAGCTTTTCTTTTTGAAAAGGTTAGCCTCAACATGACACATTGGGAAAACTGAAAAAAGAACTTTCAACTGCAGTATTTTATTTTCAACACAAACCACAAACTATCACTCTTTTCTAATACTTCGAATTGAAGAAAGAAGAAAAGTATTCAAATACCAACCTCTTGTTTTCTTTGAAATAGCACAAAGAAAACACTTTCTAGCAACCATTTGAAACAATAACACAACAGGAACGATCATTACAGGGTAAAATTTTTTGTAAAAACTATCACTACACACTCAACCTAGGTGTCTTCATGCAGTGACTCAAGAGCGCCATGGTACCATTTTGCTAAAAACAACAATGAAACTCTGAATCTGACAGACTCCATTTCTTTCTCAAACATTCAATTCCCTAATAAGTTAGAGCTGACTCTATGCATCCATTTAATTCCTGTCAAAGGTATCACAAGCAATTTGCTTTCTAATGAAAATAGCAAAAGGACCATGTCTCATTTTGCAGGCAATTTTCATAGAAGACACAAGGGTCTGGAATACTGGCAACTTATTTTCTGATGGAAGGATTAGCTTGTTGAAACAATTATAGAAAGCTCAGATTGGAGGGTGGGCAAACTACTGAGCCCTTGAAAGGAAATACAAGTCCTTTTTATCCTTGTATCCCCAGTCCTAGCACAGGGCATTGTGCTCAATTATTGTTTGTGGAATGAATGAGTGAATGCATCACCAAACTCTGAAAATCCCCACAAGGATGTTTGCTGCAACACTTAAAGTCAATCCTCAAGTATTTTTTTTTGATACAATCGTGGGAGAGATCAATGAGGTCAGAGCTTAAAGATACACTTCTCATGTTCAACATGTCAAATGAGATGGCGCCAATGGAAAAGTCATTCTTTCATTGAATAAATATGTATTGAGCATACACTAGTTTCCAGAGGATGTACTGAGCTACAGAATAATGGAAGAGATAGACATTAATCAAATAATCTCTTAAATAGATAGTTATTACTTGTGATTAGTGCTGTGGAAGAAAAGCATAGGGGGCTATGGGAGTGCATATGGGGGCTCTGATCTGGTCGGGGAAGTGGTGAAGATGCCATCCCTGAGAACGTGGTGCTTGAGCTAAGATATGAAGCTTGAAAGGGCGTTGACTATGATAGAGAATAGGAGGGTGGCTGTTGGGTAGGAAGGAAAAAGAAGATACCAAAGCTCTGAGGTGAGTGGGAGAGTCGTTATGACTTAGAAAAAGTGCTTTGTAAAGCTATGCACAGAGTGAGCATGCCAAATGGAACTAAGTATACCTGCCCAAAAGCGAGTCAGTCTCAACGTGCCCAGACCTCACCTCATGGTCTGAGTCAATGAGACAACCCCCAGCCGATGCAGAGTCCAGATCATAGTACCATCCCACACAAGGCAACCACTGCTTAGACCCGAGCCAGATACAACTGTGACTTCCTACACTGAGGATTTCTAAAGTCCCACTTCTAACACTTGCCTGTCTTTAGAACTCATGTGTGCAACACATGGGTCACTTTGATAGAATCTCTCCCTTTTTTGATGTGAAGCCTTTTTTTCTCACAAATTTGCTTCATTTTATCTGTTAGATACCTTAGTAATGGTTCTACCGGATACCCTTTCACCTGGTATGATGGGACTTCCATCAGATCAGACAAACGTGCAAATACAACCTTGCCATTTCCCTGCTTAAGCTTCAGTCATTTTCTATGACCTAAAGAAGCCTCAGATTCCTAGTTGGGCATATGAACCGCTAATGATTTGCCCCCAGCCTAACTCTTCCACCTCATGTCTGCCTCTTGCTCTATGCAATTTATAATTATATGACAAAAAATTGCTTTGGATTCTATAAAAATATAGTGTACTCCTCTCTTCTGGTATATCAATGACATTCTTCTCGATTAAATTCGTTTTCTCACTCTACTTCCATGCTTGCTTAATTTCACATTTGTTTATAGACTCAGCTGTGGTTGGATCTCCTCTGGAAAAACTTCCCTGGTGGCCAAGTAGGAGGATGTAAAGTGAGGGATTAAAAACAGGGCTTTGGATTTAGATAGTTATCATAGTGAATCCTGGATCTTCCACTTACAAGCTGTGGAAATAAGATACTTACCTCTCAGATCATTATTATTGTTTTTGATTAGAATGAGGACAATTATACATACATTCTTCAGTAAAAACTCAAGGAGTGCTACATAGGAAGCACTTAGCAGGGAAACTGGGACATAATGAACATTTCATAGTTGGCACTAATAATTATTGTTATTGTCATTTGTTGTTGTTATTTAGATGGTCATTCCATGTGCTCTGACATGACGTCTATCACGACGTTAAACACGTGAGATTGAAAATGTGTGTTTGCAAACCCATGTTTCCCTTTAAACTGCCTGATCCTTAGGGCACGCACTCTGCCACCCAGCAGACTGAAATATAGACATATCTTGTGTCTGTTCGGTCTTCTCTATTCTCTAAGCAGTAAATAAACTTTTTTTTCTTTCTGACTAAATATTTGTATTCAGATAATGCTCATAACTTCCCAACTCATTAGTTGTGTAGGTGTTAGAAATTCTCCATTAGCGTCAAGGAAATAAAGCCAAATCGCAAAGCAATTAGCCAATTGTAATTGCTTATTTTTTTCCTTTTGCCTCATTTCAAATAAAGACAAATTTCTCCAGTTGTCTTTATAGTTTTTTTTTTAATACACAGATTGTATTTTGGGTATAAATAGAAAAATTACATCTTATCAATTTTAAAAAGTATGCTGAATTCAATAAAGTTATAATGTGTACTTATCTATGAATTCTGGAACAGATAATAAATGCTTTTAGGACAAACTCTTTGGCTAGTCTAAAATGTTAAAAAGTAGGGGTTTTTATAATTAAAATTTTCTTTTAATTTTTTAAGGCTTTAATCTTTTAAAGCCTTTTCACAAGACTTTGTTAAACATCAATTCTATGACATTATAGGTAACTCAAGAGAAAAAAAATCATGTACTGATAAAGTTTTAACCATAGAAGTCAAGAATGTAGACTCAGAAATTAGAGGGTAAGCCTTTGATATTTTCTTAACAAAATTTCCAATATATATTACTATCTAGTAGTAGAAGAATATGAATGCCAATTTCTGTTAGATATAAAAATATAAGCTAGTGGCCAGCCCCATGGCGTAGTGGTTGAGTGCCATGCGCTCTGCTTCAGTGGCCTGGGTTCATGGGTTTGGATCCCTGGTGCAGACCTACACCACTTGTCAGCCTTGCTGTGGCAGTGACCTACATATAAAGTGGAGGAAGATTGGCCCACATGTTGGCTCAGGGCTAATCTTCCTCAAGCAAAAAAAAAAAGAAAAAGAAGAAGATTGGCAACAGACGTTAGCTCGAGGCTAATCTTCCTCAGCAGAAAAAAAAAATATATATATATATATACATATAAGCTTTCCATTCTCTTTTCTTAGCTACATTAGAAGTAGCTCATTCAGTCCCTTCTTGGGTAGGATTTTAGAATGAGTAGTTGTGATGGAAAGCTATTTTCCCAGGAGCAAATAAATATCTCTCTTCTTTACCAGTATCAACTACACAGTTATTCAGCCTTCGTTGCAGTTTATGAGAGAGGAGAACCTTTTTTACATTTTTTCTGTTGTTCTTTATTTGGTCTTAATGGATTATTATCCAGGTTACTGATTAGTTTTCAAGTGTTATTATTACAGGAAAGAGAACAGTACCTTTTTGAGGCAGGAAACGAAAGGCTATGAGCTGGAAAGAGACAGAATCTGAAAACTACGAGAGAAGGAAGGGGCACATGCATATCAGGATTCCTCTAACGGAAACATGGTCTCAGAGAAAGGGCACTTTGTAAAAGAACCTGGAAATGGAGGAAAAAACATCAAATGCAGAAAGCATTGTTTTATTGCTGAAGAACTTTGTTGAATAAAAATCCTTCCAAGTTATTCATTGCTTAAGTTCCCAGTAGTTAAAATGTTGTGCCAGCTTCACTAACAGCCCTCATCAGCCTGTCCCTAGCCAACAACAGGCCAATGCCATGAGAATTTGCTCTGTGAGCTAGCTACTGTAAGTGATGTTTCTCTGGAGTTCATGCTTGAGAAATTGCAAAATCAAATGGACCCCTGAGCACCTAGAAGGATAGCAGAGAGAAGATCCTGCCCTTGAACTTGAGAGTTAAACAGTGATTGTGCCCAAGCTCTTACAGCTGAGACAGTTAGGAATGAATACTCCTGACTTACACGTGGTTAGTCACAGATCGTGATTATGGAAATTCATATATTTTGTACCTCTATTGACAGAGGATTGTAACAATAGCTCATGTAAAGCATGCAAGAGGGCTGCATTATGAAGGAGATAGTCTAGAATTTTCCTTACCTGACATGAGCATCAATTGGATTGTATATTAAAAAGAAAAAATAAATTTCTCAGCAATAAAGAGATTGAAATGCTTACATGGGAGATTTAAGAGAAGGGTCTAAATAGCTGAGTTTGAGCAGATTCGTATATTTCACGTACAGCTGATTGTCTCAAGTAGAAATGGACCCAGTTATAATGGAGACAAATATTTCAAAGAGAATCTTATGACAATAGTATACAACTTTCCGATTTCTGACCTAAATCTTCACCATCCAGTCCTGGAGAGTATTTATTGTAATCTCTTTTCAAGGTAATGCACTGAACTACCCACTTCTCTCCCGGAGGAATTTTCCTCTCTTTTCAAACTTGAGATGGGAAAGTGCCATAACAATTGAGAAACTATTCAGAGGAAGAATGTCAGCTTTTGTCAAGTTAGCTTTTCTCTCACTTGAAGGGACCAGAGAAAATCAGCAGATGAAAGGAAAATTGATGAAGTTTTTGGCACAAAAAATCATACCAAGGTATGTTGTCTCTTGTGAGTCTCTCGCTTTCTCTCTGCTCTACCTACGACCCCAATTTCTTGACCATAAACTATCCCTTTGATGGTGGTTTGATTCTTGGATGGCCTGCTAGATGACCTAGTTCTCTTGGGCTGGCTGTGTGGTACTGAAAGTCATTTTGGTATTGACAAGTAATTGAACAATTCATTTCTACAGAAAAATTAATTTTCCCCCTATTGAATTGCAGGTTGACTGAATTGAGCTAACAACTGTTTGGTTTTAATAACGTATACAGAACAATCATACCTGAATAGCTTTTTCAATTATAAAAATTTTTCTTACCAGAATGCCCAATTTTAATACTTTACTTAATGCTGGTTTATATAACTCTGTTTTCAAAAGTGATGTTAAATGTGGATCACAGAAAATATTGCTAAAAATGATCCACAAGCTTATTCAAGATGGCAGACAGCATTCAGTTTTATTGCCTCTTCTTCCCATACTGCCTTTGGGGTTATAGGAATTTATAAAACAAATAGAAGCCTGACTACAGGAAAACAAGAAATCAGTGGACCAGAATATTTGAGGAAATCTGGAAAATTTCAAGCAGATGGGTTGATATTAATAGAGAGATTCACAATTCAAGACACAAGAGGTAAGAACAATCTTTACTGAGGGAGCCCTGGAGGCAATGAAATCTGAGCTAATTGCACGAAGGACAGGTGGGATACAGGGCAATTATGAGTGTAATTAATTAAAGAACTCTATCAGGAATAAGTGGGCCAGTTAGGATTTCACCCTTCTATTACCCTTTCTCCTCCCTTCTAATACGAAATGGCAGTTTTTAGTCCCCAGATAAAAAATATCTGAACTGCCCTCTGTAGAAAGGATTTGGAGCCATAGAGATAGACTCAACAAATTTCAAAAGAATGAAATTATTCAGAGTATGTTCTCTAACCACAAAATTAAGCTAGAATTAATTTTATTTTAAAAAATGTTTTATTAAAAAAAGAAGATAACCAGAAAAATCTCAAACTCCAAACTACAAAATATTAGACAACATATTTCTTACTATTCCAGGGTCAAAGAGGAACTCAAAAGGCAAATTGGAGACTATTTTAAATGGAAAGTTAATGAAGTTATAAAATGTTTAAAAATGTGGAATACAGCTAAAGCAACGTTTTGAGAGAAATTTATAGGCTTAATTTTATACATTAGAAAAAAAGTAAAGACTAAAAATTAATCTAAGCATTCGTCACAAAATTTGAAAGTCAAATCAAATCCAAAGGATGTACAAGAAAATAAATATGAAAGATAAGAGAAGAAATAAATGAAATATAATATATATATAAATAATAGAGAATATAAACAAAACTAAAAGTTTGTTCTTTGAAAATACCATTTGAAAAAGCACTAGGAAGAATATTCAAGAAAAAAATTAAAATGATACTAATTAGCATTAAGGATGAGAAAGAGATACAAATAATTTCAATATAACATCATAGAACTATAGCATGACCAATTTTAAAATACTAAATTTTATCATTTGGGTGAAACAGAAAACTTCATTGAGTAATAAACAGGTGAGAGAAAAATAAATATAAAATCTGACTACTTTAGCACTTGTTTAAAAATTGAATCCATAATTTGAGATCTTCCATCACGAAAATTCAGGACTACATCTCCTGTCCAGGGAATTTTTCCAATAATGCAAATCTTACCCAAACTTATTCCAAGAATAGAAAAAAATAGGGAGTGAGTCCTAATTTTTTTATAAGGCTAGCATAATTTTGATTCCAAATATTTGACAAGCATCATTCAAGAAAAAAAAGTTATATTGTTGGCCATTTTTTTCTCAGGAACTTGAATGCAAAAATGTGGCTATATACTAAAACTAATACATTGAGGTAATTAATAAAATTCACCACATTAGTAAAAAAGAGAGGAAACATAATTAGATAATTTTAATAGATGTGCAAAAGGCAAAAAATGTATTTTTGACAATATTTAACACCTATTTATGATTTAAAAAAACACTTAGAAAATTAGAAATAGAAGAAATTTTCTGAAATCTGAAACAACATGAAAAAGTATAGTTCCAAAAAACTTATAGCAAACATTGTACACAATGGTGAAATATTGACATCTTTTCCCCAGAAGCTGGAAAAAGTAAGTGAATGACCATTATCATCACTTCTTACTGTGTTTCATAAGCCAAGGAAAATAAACAGAATCATGATATGGATAAAATTGTAACTATCAATATTTACAGATAATATGATTATTCAGATAGATAACCCAAAGCAGTCTATAAACTTTTAGAATTAATGAATGAATTAGCAAGTTCACTGCATACAGATCAATATAAAAAATGAAATACAATTCTACATACCAGCACCAAATAGTTAGAAAATGAAATTAATAAGTTACCATAAAAAATATTCAATTCCTGCTAACAAATTTAACACAAATTCTGAAAGACTCTTAAACAAAAAACTATAAAATATTGTTGAGAGGAATTGAAGAGCATCAATAAATGGAGAGATGTACCATATTCATGGATCCAAGCCACAATATTTGTGAGGATGTTAATTTTCTCTAAATTAAACTATAAATTAAATGCAATCTTAATAAAGAATTCTAGCAGGAAATTTTATAGAAATTGACAAGTTGAATTTTAAGTTTTAAAAATACAAAGAGCCAAGAATAGTTAGGGCAAACTTGAAGAAGAACAAAGTTGAAAGATCTATACTAACAGATCTTGAAAGCTATTTATGAAATAATAATTATAATATATAAATATATATTTACATGTCATATAAAATGTATATATAATATATATTGTAATTTGTATTATTTATAAAATTTATATTATATAAAAATATTTCTCTCTCTCTCTATATATATATACCTACATACATAAATCTGCCCCTGGTTTTTGACTCTGGTTTCTTACATACAGCTCTTAAATCCCTTGGAATTTCCTTAGTGATAGAATCATCTTTTGTTCTAACGAGGTAACTCTTGGCAGGCTCCTAGATGGTGGCTGGTCGCCAGAAAGATCTAGCATGATTAGAAGGTGGTACTTTCGGCCCCACCCTCCATTCTCTAGAGAGGAGAGAGGGACTGGAAAGTGAATTAATAATTGATCTTGCTTAACTGATGAAGCCTCCATAAAAATCCCAAAAGTACAGCGTTTGGGGAGATTCCAGGTTCTTGAACACAACCACACGCAAGGAGGGTGGTGCACTCCAACTCCACAGCACAGAAGCCCCTGTGCTCAGGACACTTCCAGATCTAACCCTATGTACTACTTCATCTGACTGTTCATTGGTACCCTTCAAAATATCCTTTGTGATAAATAAGCAGTAAGAAGTGAACTGTTTTCCTGGATTCTGTGAGCTGCTCTAGCAAATCGTTGGACTTGAGGAGGGGCTTGTGGGAACCTACCATTTGTAGCCAAGTACGACAGAAGTTGTGGGTCACCTGGGACACACTACTTGCAATTGGTGTCTGAAGTAGAGGGCAGTCTTCTGGGACTCAGCCCTTAACCTGTGGGGTCTGCACTAACTCTCGCTAGTGTCAGAATTGAATTGAACTGTAGGACACACAGTTGATGTTGGAGAATTGGTTAGTGCGGGAAGAAACCCACACATCTGGTCACAGAAGTGTTCTGTGTGAGCAGGTAAGGGAAAACAGTGAATTTTTCCCATGCACTATTATAAAACTAAGTTTATTAAAACAGTGTGTTATTGGCATTAAGGCATTATTGGAATTAAGGATAGATGAACTGACTAATAGAAACAACTGGAGAGAGAACGAGAGAGAGTAGAAACAGAGCCTCACATACTTCATCCCCTGAATACAACAAAGTGTACATTTTAGTATAATATTTTGTACTAAATTTTTATGAATTATACCATATATGGTGCTGAGTCAATTAATATCCATTCTAAAAAAATGATTCTGAACATTTATCTTATACCATACACAAAATCAATTCTAAATGACTTGTTTGTCCAAACATAAAAAATAAAATAATAAAACTTTTAGAGGAAAATTTAGAATATACCTTTGTGACCTTGGAATAGGCAAGAAAATTTCTTGACAAGAACACAGGAAACACTAATCACAAAAGTCAAAATGGATAACTTTTACCTTAAATTAAAAATTAATTAAGAATGCTCAAAATTAAAAAATCTGTTCATCAAAAGTTACCATTAAAAGAGGGAAAATCAAGCCCTAGGGTAGAAGAAGATATTTGCTATATGTGCATTTAAATATTTATATCTATCTCTCTATACATACAGTGAGCTCATATACAGGATGTATATACTTAAAAACAAGGCTCCCATATCATAAAGAAAGAGACAGACATCACAATGGAAAAAAATCAATGAGCACATGTCTTGGATGTATGCTTCACAAAGGAGGTTAGCCAAATGGCCATTAAACATATGAAAGGTGCTCAGTTTCAATTGTCAAAAAATATGATTCCAGATCCAACGACCAGATAACTAAAACGAGAAAGACTGTAAACACCCAGTCTTGGCAAGGACATGAAGAAAATTGCAACTCTCATAATTGCCAGTGGGAGTGAATCACTTTGGAAAGCTATTTAGCAGTTTCTACTGAATCTAATTCCATACTCTGTGATCCTTCAATTCCAGTTCTTGGTATATATGCAACAGAAATGTGGCATATGTTTATGAAAAAGGATGAACTAGAATGTCCATAACAGAATGATTCTTAATAACCTCAAACTGGAATCTACCCACATGCCCATTGAGAGTAGAATGATGTTTTTTTTTTTTTTAACTCACACAATAGAATACTATTCAGCAATGAGAATGAAAGATGAACCATGGCACAGAATGATAATATGAATATGCACAACATGAATAGAATAAATCTCACAAACCTAACATTGAGAAAAGAAGCCATAAACCAAAGAGGGCACACTATATGCTAATTAGAAGTAAAGATAGTTGATACTCTTGGTGGAAGGGGTGGACTGTGAACTTAATAAAGTTTTCTTAGATTTTTTCTTGACTCCCATAGGTTAGACAAGAAGGCTAGAGAGGTCTGGAGTGGGAGAAACATCCTTGCATCCCTCCCCCAGGCAGGATAATGCTCTGGTAAAGTCTCCTCCACCAACCCCCATGAGGGCTTACTTAGCAACAAACCATTAATGTAAACTACCATGCTTTTGATAAATATGGCTATAAAAATCTGTACATTCTTATCTGGCTGTTTCCTTAGGTTGGATATTGTCTGGGTCTTTCCTTAGGATACATTTCTTAGAAGAAAATTCCTAGGTTAAAATGTATAATATTTAATTATCTTGATGATTATTGTTTTAAAGATTGTGATTCACACACACAGTCTTGTCTATCCCCATCACCTACCCGCTATGAGACGGGTGACCAGGCCAGCCTTCCCCCTAAGGGAGGGGACTTGTTTAATTCACCACTTACCCAGCTTTTCATAGCTACTACCCTATGATAACCATCTTTGCCTCATGTCTACACTGCTAAAAGTGCTTTTTGTTTATTCTCAGCCTCTTATAATCCCATCTTCAACTTACTCAGACATATTTGCTATACTGCAGCTTTCAATACATGACATTACTCCCTAGAAATCTAGACAAATATCCATTGTAGTTCAGTCTCTCTGTCACATGTATGTTTCTAATAAAACTTTTATTAAGATTGCTCAAATGAGTCTTTTCCCCTTAAAATTAAAAAAACATTATATCTGACCAATTTTGCCTTTTCTGATCTACAAATAAACGAAGTGTACAGAAACACAGATGAGAGACGCAAAGAGAGCCAGATTCACTTCTCAATTCTTACTGACAGCTCTTCCTGAAACCCAGCAACACCCCTGTTCATGGGTCTGTGATGCACGGCTTTACTTTATAATCAAGTAACCAATTGTTACTGGGTTTTGTATTCACCGTGAAAAAAGTCCTGACAAATAACAGCTGATTCAGAAATTGTAGTCAGGGAGCTGAAGAAATCTGAAATAGGTCCCAAGATGAAGATGAGGGCAGCAGCAAGCACTGGGAATGGAGGGCAGGATGGAGAAGATAAGGCAGAAGGTAGACCCAGGTGACTAATGGGGAGAGCTACAGGAGCTTCTGGCTTGTTCCTGAGGATATGCAAACAAGCCTTCTGACTTGTCTCAGAATTCAAAGGTCTAAAATTCTTCCACTAGAAGAGTCTGACTGGCAATCTGAGGCTCACTTTTGACCCTGACCCTACTCAAGGAGAGCATGGCAACTTCAATAAGTCATTTAGGATTTTAATTTTTCAGTTTGCTTGTCCCTAAAAATGGTTAGACCAGAAGATACCTAATACCTATTTACGGTCTTAAAATTGGCAGAATATTTGTTTTGTAACTCTGCAGTGAGTGCATGGGCTACTTTTTGTGCACTTCTTTGTCTTCATCTTGGTGCAGTGTCTTGCATTCTTTAGGTAATCATGATTGCCGTGCTCTAATTCTTTCCTGCATGCAAGTGGAAAGAAAAAAAACAAATGGAGAGAGACCTTAGACAAACACTTTGCTTTTGCTTCCTTCATTTGATGAAGTCTTTCTCAGTCCTGCCATGGAGCATGGCAGCAGTCCATACAGGGACAATATGTCTTTCACGCGGACGGGACTGAGAGAATTCCCAGCAGAGGTTCAGAACTCCACTCCAAGCTGTTGCTGTTAAGCTCTGAAGCAATGGAGGCCCTTGCTTTTGGCAACAATCAGGACTTCTTCCCAAGATACCGCCCACATTTTTCTTTGCAACCACAGACTAGAACTGTGGTTCAAAATAGAAAAGCACATTTAGAAAAATAAACTGAAATCATTGAGTGGGTTTCATTATACCGTAGAATCTCAAACCTTTTGATACAAAGACACGTTTCAATATCCCATAACGGGGAATATTTTACAGGGAAAGAATCCAGAGCAGCTTTTATATTCTCCTGTCCAAGGGTTCCGTGACCATTTCATATGGCACTATTGACTTGCTCCTAATTTGTAACTCATTGATTTGCTGATATCACAGAGAAGGTAATCAGCAGCTGGGAGAAAGAGTTCATTGTTGATTGTATTAGTCAGCTCAGATTGCCATAACAAACTGCCACAGACTGGGTGGCTTAAACAACAAAAATTCATTTTTCTCATGGTTTTGGAGGCTGGAAGTCCAAGACCAAAGTGCCAGCAGGGTTGGTTTCTGGTGAGACCTTTCTTCCCACCTTCTCACTGTGTCTTTATATGGCTTTTCTTCTCTGTGTGCTAGGAGAGAAAGAGAGAGATCTGGGGTCTCTTCTTCTTCTTATAAGGACGTCAGTTCTGTCAGATTAGGGTTCCAAGTTTATGACCTCATTTATCCTTAATACCCTCCTTAAAGGCCCTGTCTCTAAATGTTATCACATTGGGGTTAGGGCTTCCACGTATGAATTTGGGGGAAATACAATTCAGTCCATAATACTGATATTTGATTAATTCCTTTTAAAAGCGGCTATGAAATAAAAATGGATTTTTTACATATGGATTTTTTAATACCTTTGGATATAACATATCAAATTTTTAATTCAAAGTTATTAAATTTTGGTAACAAAATTCTAACTTTGTCAGCTATGTTCACTAATGTAAACTGCCCCTAACATTAACTAGAGCAATGCATAATTATTAAAGAAACTTGCCCCCAACAGTTCTCACATAATATCTTAGCTAAGTTGAATAGAAATAATTCTCATGACACCTTGAAGCTATATGTTTTAAGCAGGAAGAAGGTGATTTAGCATCTGATTCCTTGAGACTAGTGGAAAGTAACAGTGGATAACTTGATACTGGGAAATAACATTTTAAAAATATTTATTTAAAATTACTGAATGTATGTTCATGTGTGTGTGTGTGGCCATTTAGTGTAGGGACCAAAAAACCGTGAAAAAACTTTAGAAATTGTTTTTCCTAATCATTGTCTTGGAAAAAATATCAAGTGAAGATCACATTTTGGTTTAAGATCCTCAGTTTATGCAGCTGGAAATCTGTGAAATATATTTGAAAAAACAAATTCCAACAGAAATTAAAAGCAGTAAGGATATTATTTGTCTTTCTTGAAAAACATCAATTATACAAAACAACCATTGTCTCAGCATGCTAGAGAAATAGGCATTTTATATCAAACTAAATTGGTAAAACCACCACTGCTCTGGAACTACTGTTTCAAGCTATGGATCAATACTGTTGACTACTAAAAAAATTCCCGAAGTCCAGTTTTATCATTATCATAAACAGAAAACCACATAATTGATGCTTTATATTTGAAGTTTTGATATTTTTGATGCAGGTATCGTAGCACCTGTTAAATATTTCTTGAGTAACTTTAGATTATTTCTGATTCAAATTTTCTCTTGGTAAATCAACTATTAATTTATACTACTTGAGAATTGATCTAAATTAAAATCATTTTATTTCATCCATCAATGCTCAGTAGGAACCACACTTAATGTCTTCCAACCAAATTGTACTCATCTTTTTGCTATGACAACTTCCAGAAGATTTGAATTCCTGAGCACTGTGTGGGGAAATGTTTCAGATGGTAACACTGATTATATGCTAAGGGAAGTGGGTGTAGGAGGTATTAGAAAATGGAAAAAAATGGTTTTATAGCTGCAATATTCTCATACTTTGTTGCTACACTCTCTTCAGTGAAATGGCTTCTTCTTTTGTGCTGAACTATTCAATTATTTTGAGTGATTTGTACTCAAATTCATGATAAAATGAGGTTGTCATCACTATGAAATTCCAGCCTGGAAATTGGAAGAAATATCTGTTGAATTTACAGAACTGGGATTCAGGTGGCAATTGGGGCCTTTCAGAAAATTTTGTTGGTCAGCAAAGCAGGGCTCAGTTTAGAGAAAATACAGTTTGGGATAAATAAACCTCTTTCATAAGCAACCTCAGATGGCTGGTTCTAGCACCAAGCTCACTATGGAAATTTTCAAGACTGCAAATAATGCTGTGTTAAATTTAAATCACATATGCATCCTGTTTTTTATCCTTTAACATGATTTGTGATCTAAGAGGCATGGTTGCAGATAGATGTCAATTTAATGAGGCAGTTATACTTCAGTTAGGACTTTGTTCCTTTGTTCCTTTTGGCACAGATGCTGACCCAACCTGGTGAAACATTATAATTTTGGTTGTTTCACAAAAACATTATATAGAATGGAAGAATGTTGGTGCTGGTGCCTATCTGCTGTTTGGACACTTCTTTATTTCATTTATATTCTTATTTTTTCTCTCTTCCTCAGTCATTCTAATATAAAGTTTATTTTGATCACATTAACTTTCAAATACCTTATAATCATACATGTTGCCTAAGAAACATATAATGAACAGTTCTCATTGTTTTGATATCATCCACATTCAATCCATTGTCTAGAATCACAGATCTTTTTACAAATCCATGACAGAGAAGCCATTGTATCCCACTGTTATGTCCCTCTTCCAAAAGAGGATAGGACTTCAAATGGAGGGATGGGGTGCAGCGTTACTTCTTCTAACACACTAACTGCCGGGCACCTTCTGAATTCCATGGTTTTTCTGGCCTATACACTGTGCCTGTAATAGCTTTCTTCTCTTTTTTGCACTTTATCCCAACAGGCTTTTATCCCATGCCTGCAACTAGACTATAAATATCAATTCAGTACTGAGGACTCCCTAAATTCTATTTTTATGTGTTTATTTATTAACTGTCCACTCCAATAGCATCTAATCTACATCAGGCTGTGGACTTTGTCGATTTTGTTTATTGCTGTATTTCTAAAATATAGAAGAGTGCCTGGTGAGTAAGAAACATTTAGTAAATATTCTTTGAATTAATTATTTCATTACTATTTTTCTTTTTGATGAGTATTTTAAGAGACATTCCTATGTTTTTTAGAATTTCTTCCAAATTCCAAGGAAAAAACATTTAAGACGATTACTTTTCACAAAAGATAATTGTCTTCATAAATACAACCACAGTTCCTAACAGTTCTCTCTGCTTTTTTTCCTAAAATAACCCCTTCTTTACGTATTCCACAAAAATCTACACCCACCTGACCCACAGAAAGTGTTTGTTGAAAGCAAGCAGTCCAGAGTTTCAATCTTAACTCAGTCATAGAGTAGCTGTGTAGATTTTGTAAGTCTCTGAACATCTGTGAACCTCAGTTTTGTAATCAGACATAATTCTTAACTTGCAGATATGGTGTAAGAATTAAAGATAGTATACATAAAGCCAAGATCATAGAACCTGGACATGTGTCAGGGGCTCCAAAAAGAAAGATAATTATTTCCATTCAGTTTATTATTATTGGAAAATATTTAAATGCTCTTGATAAGAACAAAATTTAACTAATTTTTCTTAATTACCTACAGAGTTCAAGGCATTTTGTTAGGCTCTGTAATGTTGCTGTTTACTTTTGCTTCTGAAAAGCAGCTAGATTTGAATTCAATCTGATTTGATGGAGGGGGTCAGTCATGTGGGGGCTGGTTTCCCTCTCATTTTTAAGTATGGGACTTCATGGGTCTCAACTGAAGTGGTGGCATTTACCAGGATTCCTCCTTCATGTGGAGCCTTGAATCCTAATCTCTGTCCCCCTTTGCCCTACAATTGATGGAAGCTCCCAGCTCAGTTTCTCAGCATCCAGACCCCCACTTGTGAGTTAGCAAATGCCTCAAAGGGAAAGCTCTGCTGATTGTTGGGCTTACATCTAAGTGTCCCATCTCTTCATCTCCAATCCCTTAAATTCTGGCTGCCTTGATTTTTTCTCCAATGCTTCAGATTAATTTGGGACAAAACAATTTTCCCCCAGCTTTTCTTGTTGCTCCCAATGGGAGAGTTAATCTGAGATAATTTATCTACAAATACCAGAAGGAAAATCTATAATATTGATGTTTACAAATGATATATTATTCATCAATTTTTCTCAAAATCATATTTTTTTGTTACTACCATGTCACATTTAATGTTTGTAAATTAGTAAGTTTCACGAAACATAGTATGAGACCCACAGACATAGACTATGCAGTTTAATTTCTGTTTGAGTAATGATGGTCACCAAGCGTCATCAAAGTGCTAAAATCTTCTCTACTGTCTTGCTATCATTGAGCTTCAATGTCAACATTTTTAAAATACTTCATATTTTATACAGGTTGTTAAAAATGGGGTGGCATATCACAAGTGAATCAAGGAAGATTTGGGATAACATTGACCAGGTGGCCTCTGATGACTGCTGAGGAACAAGAACCATTTCTCCTTCAAGACTGGGATGGAAACGCATCTCGTGCACAGACAACTTGCAGTGCAGATTTTCCTGAACCACTTTGTTTACTTAACATGGCTGACTGGCTGTGAGGGCCTGGGTGTCAGACTACATTAGCATGCACGTACATGTAAAATTAATCAACAGACCTAGCAACGCGCAGCATAGTCCCCTTAGAGCCTGGGGTTAAATATCTGTCTGGAGTGATGTTTCCTAAAAAGCTGTATGTAATGGCCTGAAGAGCTCAGAGTAGGCACTTAGTGGGAAAGGAAGGGCAAGACAGACACTTGAGGGGAGGTGCTGGGTTGCAGTGGACTGACAATCTCACCATCATACCGAAGGTTACAACCTTAGACTCCGAAAGCTTTTAAAGCTTCTTGCATCTGTGTTGCCTGACTGCCTTTAGCATTAAGCACTTATGACCACGATGCTCTGAACATATGTCTTTTTCCAGAGTTTCTTTAACGTGGATGAAAATGTTTGCATCTTTCTGAAATATCCATCCCATATGTCACAGCTTTAACTTTGTTGGATTGGGCTGAACTGTTTGTTTTTTCCAAGTTTTGCCATTGTAAAGTTGAACAAGTAAGGTTTAGATACATTTTGCAGTGGTTTAAAACAACAGCGAGTTTTCTTCCTAATATTTGACAAAGTTCGTGATGAGTTAGAAAGCAGCATGGGATAATTGAAAGACCATGACCTTTGGATTCAAATCTGGGCTCTACTATGTATTAGCTGTGTGAATCATCCAGCATCCTTGTCCATTGAACCACACCATGCCATCTCCTGAAGAACAGCATCTCTAAGTCTATAGTTGGGATTATATGGATCCTGTTTTATTCGGAAGGTGCTCTATAAGATTAGGTACTCTGGAACCAGTTCAAGAAATCAATCTTATTCGGTTGCTACCGTGACTAATAGTCCTAAAGAAACTGATTTGTGTTCTGACACTCCACAAGTATCCAAATAATTAACAATGAGGGAGGGAAACTTTAAAAGTGGCAGAATAACTCCTTCCATTTAGCAATGTGAATGCTGCTTGGAAAATATAGCAAAATGATAATAAACTCATCCAAAGACGATATATTTAGAATAGAGAAGATTTAGAGACATGCGTGGGAGAGATTTCCTGGGGTGAACAGACGCATCACCAAGCATCAGTCATTTGGAAGTGAGTAATAGTCAGCTGTCATTGAGTTGAATAGCAGGGTTTCTTGGTCAATGCAATATTTGCACTGAATGTTTGAAGGTGCTCTATTAGTAAAATAAGAAAGAAAGTGATTAGGTTTTTATACAAGTTTCCCAAAATTAGTCTCATTAAATAATGGACTTTTTTTTTTTTTTTAACTTAAAATGAACTCAATTTATATATGAGATCTGACAGAATCTTGCTCTGGGAAATGAATGGACCTGCAGTCATGAGCTTTGAATTTTAGCAATATTCTGCTCCTATCACCTGTGACTTTGGGCGTGTTAATTAAACTCCCAGAATATCAGTTGCCTCATCTTTAAAATGAGAATTATAAAAAAGATTAACTTCTCAAAACAACTTCTTGTTCAAAGAATGGATGAGAGACAGTGCAGTATTTAGACTATTTGCTGGCTTTGTGGTGAAGCAGCTAACTGGAATTTGGGGAGAGAGCCACAGTCAGGCCCTATGGTAGATCTCAGGAATAAAGGTGAACAGTGCAGATTTGTGCCTGTGCAAGGCAGAATAATGCCCCCAAAGATGTCCATGTCTTAATCCCCAGATTTTGTGAATATGCTACCTTACATGAGACTGTACAGATGTGATTAAATTAGGACCTTGAGATGGGGAGATTATTTTGAATATCCAGATGGGCCTATGGTAATTGCAAGCATTCTTAAAAGTGGAAAAGGGAGGCAGAAGAAGTAGTCAGAGTGATGTGACATGAGAAGGACTTGACCTGCCATTGCAGGCTGTGTAGATGGAGGAAGAAGACAACATAAGAATGTGGGTGACCTCCAGAAACTCGAAGATGCAAGGAAATGGATTTTCTCCTATAAAGATTCCAGAAAGGAATATAGACCAGCCATCACCTTGATTTTACTCCAGTAAGACTGTGTCACATTTCTGACCTAGAAAACTGTAAGTTAATAAATTTGGTTGTGTTAAGCCACTAAGTTTGTGACAATTTGTTGCAGCAGTAATAGAAAACTAATACAGTGCCTAACATGGTACCTAGCACACAAAAGCTTCTCTGTAATTGAAGGAGAGTTTAGGTTTGTTAGATGAATAAATGAATGAGTAATGAATGAGTGGATTACCATGATAAACATGTATATGGAGCTTCCTGAGTAATCTGATTAAATGGACCAAGGGCCTTTCACTTTCATAGTCTTTATGCATCCTTTAAATCCACACTCATGTTTCTCCTTTTTGGGAAGATTACCTCGCCCTTAAGAACTCACCTCTTAGTCCATCAAAGTGTATGCTTGTTCTCCATGGCAGATGCACTGTATGCAAATATGAGCACACAAGACTATCTTCCTAGAATGGGAGATGCTGGAGAGGAGGATCTTGTCATCTTCATTTCTATCTTCCCAATGTCCAAGTAGGAATGCAATAGACAGTGGATGATAGAATTAATGGAATGAAGGATGGAAATCAGGAAATGACTGCGAGTTCCATTTGCTCAGCTCTGAATCAAATGCCTTGGAAAAGTTAAATATTTGAGTCTTTTGCCCACATATAGCACACACTAATTCCATCCCCAAGAAAGAAATCGTAAGGTCAAATCTAGTCACTGTATCTACTCAAAATCCAGGATCTCCTAAACTTGATCAGTCCTCTCCGTTTGGTCTGACTAGCATTCCCTGTGGTCTGGCTGCTTGTAAACTGAAAAGACCAACTTTCTCCTACCACATACAGAATTCTATATTCAATATATACAGGGATAAAGACAGGGTAATGATGATATGCATTATAAAGAGGAAGAATGGAAGACTCAGTAATTATTCTTCTATAGCAATTCTGAAATCCCACTGGTGAGATGTTATGAAGGCCCCTGAACCCAGAAGAGGGGAAATAATCTTTGTGGCCCTGACTCTACCCTCTAGAAGTTCTGTCTTATCCATCATGCTCCACGGCAATGTCTGAAGTAGGAATAATGCTCCCTTGAGAAATTGTATGGCTTTTAAAGCCACCTTTCTGTACATGTAGGCTTGGAGGATCAAAGTTTATTATAAGTCACAAAAAGTCAAATAATTTTCAGTCTGCCCATTGTTTATTTGGCAAAATTACTCCTTCATAAATTTTGTAGGCTTCTAATCTATTTCATTTCAGTCACATATGTTATTAATCATACTTAAATTGTTACACATAGTCTCAAATCTATTTTATTTCTTTATTTCCTTACCTCTATGCCATAACTTTTAAATTAATTGTAGCTACATTGAAGCTACCAAGATTCAGTGGACAGTCTACACAATTAATCATCTTTGCTGCAAAGCTGAATTTTCCATCATCTCTTGAGCTATAATTTAAGTACAATTAAGTTTACCAATTTTATTATACAATTTGATGATACTTATGAAATATCCAATTGTGTAACCAGTGCCACAATTATGACATAAAACATTTCTGGCACACTAAAAGCTTCCCTCATGTACCTTTGCAGTCAAACTCTGCTCCATGCCCCGCCCCAGGCAACTGCTGATCTGCCTTCTGTCACTAGAGATTATTTTAATTTGTCCAGAATTTCTTATAAAAGGAATCATACAGTATACACTATTTTGTATCTGTCTTCTTTTAATCAGCCTAGTGATTTTGAGATTTTTTCTTGATATTATATATATCAAGAGTTCATTCCATTTTTTGATGAGTAGTATCTTCATTTATATGGATACATGAAAATGTGTTTCTCCATTATCCTCTTGATAAACATTTGAGTTGTTTGCAGTTTTTGGCTATCATGCTCTATGACCTATGACCATTTGTTTGCAAATTTTTATGGGAACATGTTTTCATTTCTTTTTGGTAAATATGAGAATGATAAATATGGTAAGTGCATGTTTAACTTTATGAGAAACTGCCAATATGAATTTATGATTCTACATTCCCACCAGCAGTGTATGAGTTTCAGTTATTCTCTCCAACATGTGATATAGTCAGTCTTTTTAACTTTAGCTATTCTGGAAAGTGTGCAGTAATTTAATTGCGATGTTTATTTACTGTTAGTGATGATTATGGTATATGTCTTTTTATGTGCCTATATATCTTCTTTTATCTTCTTCTGTAAAGTGTATCTTCAAATATTTTGTCCCCCTTCATTGTCCTATTGAGTTATACAGTTCTGCATATATAGATTCAAAAAAAAAAGATCCTTTGTCAAATTTTATTGCAAATATTTTCTCCTAGTTGATGACTTGCCTTTAAATTCCCATAAAAAAGTCCTTTGTTGAGCAGAAGTTTTTGATTTAGATAAGTCTAGTATATCATTTTTTCATTTATGGTTTGTGCTTTTTGTGTCTTATCAAAGATATCATTGCCTTCCCCGAGGATATAAAGATTTTCTCATATGATTTCTTCTAGAATTGTAATTGTTTTAGCTCTCACTTTAAGTCCGTGGTCCACTTTGAATCAACTTTTTGTGTATGGTAAGGGGTAAGGGTAGAAGTTCATTATTTTGTACATGGATATCAATTGTGACTTCACTATTTTAGCAAAATTATGAATATCTTTTCTCCATTGAATCACCTTGGAAACACGTTGAAATATCAATAATATATATTGATATTGTCTATTTGTGTGTATATATGTCTATTTTTAGAATTTTTATTCTGTCCCACATATCTAGCTATTTGCCAATGTCACACTGTCTTGTTTACTGTCCGTTATTGTAAGTCTTAATATGATGTATAGTAAGTACTCCAACTTTGTTTTTATTTTAAAAAATTGTTTCTGATAATGGTTCATTTTTCATTTCTCTATGTTTTAAAATAAGCTTGTCAAAAAGTTCTACCAAAAACCAAAACAAAAAACCCCAGCTGGGATTTTGATCAGGATTGCCCTTAGTCTATAGGTCAATTTTGTGAGAATGAGTATCTTAATATTTTCTGTTTTAATCCATGATTATGGTATATATTTCCACTCTTTAGTCTTCCTTACATTACTAGTTTTCAGTTCACAAGTCTTGCTTGTGTTTAATTAAATCTGTCTCTCAGTAGACAATCATATTGTTGATTCTATTATAATGATATTGTTTTTATTTCAAGTTCCAATTTTTAATTGTTAGTGTATAGACATACAATTTATTTTTTATATTGCCCTTGTAGTCTGTTACCTTCATATATGCATTAAGTAGTTCTAGTAGCTTTGAGATTTTCTATATAGACAACCATGTCATGTGCAAATAAAGACATTTTTATTTTTTCCTTTCCAATCTGTAAAGTTTTTTTTCGGTTTCTTCTTCTTACCTTCATTATGATGTTGAATAGAAGTGGTGAAGGCGTACATCCTTGCTTTGTTCCTGATCATAGAGGGAAAGAAAGGATTCAGTCTTTTACCCTGAAGTATAATGTTAGCTATAGGGTTTTTTTTGTAAATGTCCTTTGTCAGTCTTAGGAAGTTCCCTTTTATTTCTAGATTGGTTAGTGGTTTTTTTTTTTTTTCCCCCATGAATAGGTATTAAATTTTGTAAGAAAAAAATTCTGCATCTGTCAAGACGGTCATATAGTCTTTCTTCTTTCATTCCTTCCTTCCTCTCTTTCTTCCTTCCTCCCTCTCTTCCTTCCTTCCTCTCTTTCTTTCTTTCATATATCTTCTTCAGTTTTCTAGTTATTTAAGGAAAAATAATAAATTAGGGCTCTATTACTTCATCATTGCTGGAAGGCATTTTTTCTGTGCATGGTTATGTTTTAATGTGATTTTTGTTTCTCAGGGTTTTTTTCATCATATTACCCACTGTTTGGTGGACAGAAGCAGCTAGCTTTCCCACCCTGTAAGGCTCTGAATTTCCAGACTCTCTTTCTTTCCTGTTTCTGCTTGCAAACTGGCCAAATCCCTTTTGGATGTGTTTCTTTCTTGTAATGCATTGACAAAAAGATACAATAGTATCTACCAGACACTGAATACTTTGATTCTTCTCAATCTTTTCCCCACAGCTGCCGTTCAGTAGACACGTGATCTTCCCCCAGGAAATTGTAGGCAAGAATTTTACCAAATGTTTTGCCGTTAGGTAATGTGGATCATCATATCTTCAGCCTCTGATAACAGTTTTATTATTTCTTGTTTCCTGTATGCTATGCCTTTGCCACATGTTTTAGATTTTTTGTTACAAAGTTTGTCTCTTGAGTTTATCCTAGGCATTGAAATCCAGCAGGCAGTGAGAAACAGAAATGAAGAAGCAGAAAAGGCACACTAGAAGTAAAACATCAATTCTACTCTCATTCTACTGGGGAAAATTAGTTCCATGTCACACTTACATGCAAGACAGATGGGAAAATTTATTTAGCTGTGTAGTCAGAAAACAGAATAGTTTTGATGAACTGTTAGCTCATCTTTGGTACAATGCTGTAACTTCTTTTCTTGAGGGAGTAACCCTGTAACTGCCCGCTGACGTTAAGTCCTGTAGGGACACACCACCAAGCCCTCCAGTGTGTGGAGGAGGGTTATCGGTTGAATGCCAATTGACTAATCAAATAGTAGAGAAGAGACTGACTCTCTAAGAGAATTTTAAGACTTTGCTGAAGCTTATCAGCAAAAAATCTTACTCTTAGGTTTGAGAATAGACTGATGATATTTGAAAAAGAAGAACTAAATTTGATATCAGTCTGAATGCGCAACGGCTATAATTTTCAGAGCTTTTGAATTCAACGTGTTAGCTCAAGCAGCTGGGGATAGTAACAATTGTTTGCTCAGAATTGTTCACTCAATAGCGTCTCATGCTAAATCTAGTTGAGATGTGAGCATTTTAAAAATAATATTGGGCAAGTACTCCATATAATCAGGAGAGATCGAAATGCTGGAGCGAATACGTCATGAGTGACCAGCCCGTTGACCCACTCTGTTCTTCACGAAAGCCCAGCAGACGCAAGGCTGTGAGAAATACATCAGTGAAGGGAGCAGAAACACATTTGAATAGTGATTAGTGGCTGTATTTTTCAACTGGGACGCTGGTGTGAAATGCTATGGTTGAAAGGAGCTCATTGTTTTTAGGGGGATTGGAAGAATCCTGGAATGGCTGCACCTGAGTAGAGGCACTCAAAGAGAAGTTACTAGGAGAGGCCAAGGAGCTGCCGATTACGTCAGAACGGTCTGACATGCTGGAATCTTTAGCAGTTTAACCGATTTTTGGTCTCCTAGAGCCCAGATATACAGGCAGTCCAACATATATGATCATTATAACTGGAAAAATCTCAAGACTTGTTTAATTGCTACCTTGTCTTAAGACATTACAATAGTGAACTGAAAGCCCTCACCCAATTGTCAAACTTGAGGAACTCCACAGATCTAGAGCTATTTGAATGGGTCTGAGTACAGCTGAAGAAAGATCCTGTGAAGAATAGACATCACAAGTATATATTACTAATATTCTTCTTAGCTTTTCCCAGTGGGACTTGTAGCCATTTGCCACGGCTAACTGTACACAGAGAAAGTAGAATTACCCACATTATTATTATTTTCTATTTATTAGACATTGATTCTGGGCTTACACTGAGACAGAGATCCCACACCTCATTGTAAGTTTTTGAGTGAGAAATGGAACTAATGAAGAACTGGAGAAATGTAATTTTCATTCATTCATTATTTTGGTCATTCATTTAACAGACCAAGTGTTGAATGCCTCATACCTGTTTTGTGCCTAGGATACAATGGTGAAGAAAACAGGAAAAAAATCCTGTGATTGTATGGAACTTACATTCTATTAGGAAGAGAAAAGAAAAAAAATAAACACCGAATGTGGATATAACAAGTAAAATTATATTGTATTTTTGAAATTTATGAGTGAATTAAAATAGTAGAGAAATGTAGAGATATTGGCAATGCTGTGAGTCAGGAAGAGGGATACAACTTTAACAAGGGTGATCAGGGTAAAAACATCAAGCAGAAACCCGAAGGATGCGTAGGAGCTATTCACATGGTTAGAGAGATTCATATGGATAGAGAATAACAGGCAGAGATATGAGCCAATGCAAAGACTCTAAAGTGTGGCCTTCCTTGGTGTGTGCTAAGAACAATATGAAAGCCAATATGGCTGCATCAATGCAGTTAAGAGAAGAGTGGTGGGAGATGAGTCAGATAAGGCTTAAATTTCTGAAGGAGTTGGGGAAGCTTTGGAATAGGTTGATCTGAGTAGAGACACAATCTGACCTATGTTTCCATTGGATACCTCAGGCTGCTCTGTCATGAACAGACTCTGGGGGGTTAAGAGAAGAATCAGGAAAGTCATTTAGAAGTTTATTACAGTTATCCTGGTAAGAGATGATTATAGTTTGGACCATGGTGGTAACAGTGGATGTGGTAAAATAAGGTTCTGGATGTTTTGCAGGTAAAGTCAACAGGATTTCCTGATAGGTAGGACAGAAAGAGTAATCAAAGATGATACGAAAGTTTCTGACCTAAGCAAATTTGGGGAAGGAGCTGCTGTCATCTGAGATGCTGCACTTGAAGCAGGTTGGACAAGTTAAATTTGAGATGTTATTAAATCATCCAAATGAGAATGTTCAGAAGTTGGGTATGTAAATCTGGAATTTAGGAGAGAAGCCCAGAAGGAGGAATTTCATATAGGTTGCATTCAATGCCACAAACCCGTATGAAATTATAAAGGGAGTGATTGTGGCTAGCAAAGAGAAGAGGCCCAAAAAGTACTTGGACCTAGGCTACTTCAAATTAAGCTTTTTTCTTCCTCAATAAATATAAGTAGAAGAGATATGAGCAACTGGCAAACTCTCTATATTGGACTGGCCCATGAAATATGAAGTAGTATGATAGGAAAGACTAAATGGAAGAGTCTCCAGAGTAATTCTTGTTCCAAAACTAATTAATCAAAAGAAAAAATCACATTTCCGCAGTGAGAGATGTCACACATTTTATGGCAATGATCAAAACTTGAGAGATGCAGAAGTTGTGACTTCCAACAAAATACTGTTTAATGCTTCCGTTTGGCCAATGCAGAAGACTTTGTAAAATGGCAGTGGGTTATCATAAGCTTAACCAGGTAGTAATTCCCACTGCAGCAATGATCTTGGATGTTGGTACAAATAAGTATAAAATCTCTAGTATTTGGTTTTCATATTTTAATAAAGAAATTTATTTTTTCCTTCTATCTTTATGTCAATAAGTAGAAAATATGACAAGCAGTTTCTTATATCCTGTAAGGCACCTCCTCTTTGCTATACCTCTGAGAAAAATTCTCCCAATTTACACCATATTTTAGTCCACAGAAATCTCGATCATCACACCAAACCTGTATACATGCTTTTGTAAGACACATGCATTATTGAAGTTGGGAGGTAAATGCCATGCAGCCAAGAATACTGCTTGATACAGATAAATTTTTCAGAGCTAACTAGATCAATTAGTAGATTAGATATAGCATAGTTATAGATAGATACAGATATTGATGCAGATAAAGACATATGCAAGTACTATGTTTGTTGTTATAGATAAAAATAAAATAGGACACGATTCTTGATTTCAAGGACTCAGAACTTAGGACCCAGAGAAACAGTATCCCCAGCCATATTCAGAATAACATTATGGATTTATGTCTTTTTTTTTTTTTTTCTGAGGAAGATCAGCCCTGAGCTAACATCCATGCCAATCCTCCTCTTTTTGCTGAGGAAGACTGGCCCTGAGCTAACATCCATGCCGATCTTCCTCCACTTTATATGGGACGCCACCACAGCATGGCCTGACAAGTGGTGCATGGGTGTGCGCCCAGGATCCAAACCCGGGCCGCCAGCAGCAGAGCGCGCGCACTTCACCGCTACGCCATGGGGCCCGCCCCTGGATTTATGTCTTAAATTAAAAAATAAATTCAGCCTGGAATTCAACAGAGTTGACGGGCATAATCAACAAAAGACAATATCTAGACATTGATGTAAAAGTTTTGAAAGTTTAAAGACAAAGACATTATCTTAGGAGCTGCCAGAAAGAAAGGAATGGTAAATTACGAAGATAAATAATTTTAAATCTCAATACCAAGCCCATGTGAAAGAAAAATATGGGAGAGGCTAAATAAAGATGATTGAATTTAAATTGATAGAACTTGGCCAAAATGATTTTTTAACTTAAAAGAAAAAAGAGAATGCATTTCAAATCAAGAGACAAAAATAATTTGTTAGCCTATAATCTCTGGTGCAGAGCTCAAAGCAAGAGACTATTAAGAACTTAAAGAACAATATAAGTTATAGGAAGATAATTGGCCTTAAATTTTAGCATAAATTTAGTTTTGTTAAGTAAAATATACTAATAAAAAGAAGGCTATATAGTGTGACAACATATGAAATTTTTCTTCAACACATTTTTAACCAAGATATAATAGCAAAGGATGTATAAGAATTGGGAAATATTGTTAAGCTACTTCCTCAATCTTCCTTAATATGAATGAAAAGATATATCTAAAAAAATAGGTAAATAAGTATAACAATATAATTAACAAAATTTATTTTTAAATATTTGTTAAAATATTAAAGAATGAGTACATGATGTACTATAGTATATTTTAAGAACTATACAGCAAAAGATAATTTTGACAAATAAAAAAAAATGTGGTTGCTGCAAATTTAAACAATTATTTTCATGTTATGCATGTCCCATCAGCTGCTGGACCTATGTGATTATTTTAGTTCAAGGAATTAAAGAGTTTAATATCATTAAATACCAAATAAATCTATAAGAAGAAATAAAAAGAATTAAGAGTAAATTTCCAGCATTGCTTAGGATTTTATATATATGTGCATGTATATACGTATGCATACACATTTGAATATACACTTGTATATATGCATACACATTGTGTATACATGTGTATGCATATATAAGGTTACATGTAAATGGCCTTAACTTCCCTATAGAAATATACAGGTCACTGACTAGATTTAAAAAAAATGTTTAAATTACTTTGTCTATAAGTAGAAGACATAAATAGACTAGAAATAAGAGAGTAATTTGAATTTACAAGGCTTGTGTGGTTAACAGAAGTGCATGCATTTCTAACTATGGAATCACATAATACATATGTAATAGGGAAATTACTTAAAAGAATGAAACATTACTTTAAGGAATACAGAAAAAATAGAAAAAACAAAGCAATAGTGAATGTATGTATCTCAAACTATATAGCATTGAGATACCTTAAGAAAACTGTAAGCAAAGCAAATAGAATTACATCTAGATATAATTGCAATTTCAAATTCCAATTTCCTTTTTTTGTGAGGAAGATCAGCCCTGAGCTAACATGCATGCCAAGCCTCCTCTTTTTGCTGAGGATGACTGGCCCTGAGCTAACATCTGTTGCCAATCTTCCTCCTTTTTTTTTTCCCTTTTTCTCCCCAAAGGCCCATTAGTTAGTTGTATGTCATAGGTGTACAAACTGCTAGCTGCTGTATGTGGGACGCTGCCTCAGCATGGCCAGACAAGTGGTGCGTTGGTGCGCACCTGGGATCTGAACCCAGACCGCCAGTAGCAGAGCGTGCACACTTAACTGCTAAGCCACGGGGCCGGCCCCCTCAAATTCCAACTTCTAATGCGCTTATTTACCTGGATTATTAGACCAATATATCAAGAAAATGCAATAGAGAGAATGAGTCTGGACTATAACAATGTATTGACCAGTTAACTCATAATAAGATTATGTTTAGGAAGGAAAGATATGGCTAGATATAATAAAATAAGCTGGGTTCATGAATGATTGAACAACTGAAACCAAAAGGCTTTGATTAATGGATTGATATCAAAATTAAGGGAAATTTCAAAGGACGTTCCCAGAACACTTTTCTCTGCCCTGTTTTATGCAGTAGTTCAAATAAAAAGTTTGAAGATGGCATGCTTATCAAATTTGAAGAGAAGTATCAGTTGGATGACAGAATCTGACTCCAAAAATCGTTCATTTATTCAACATTATATAACAATTACTATTTGATAGAATCACTTATACAAGATGAGTGAAAATCTATTAAGATGAATTTTAATAAAATTCCTATGTTCTCACACTTAGGGCTAAAATGTCAAATGTATAGCCATAGGACTTCTAAAAATGACTTGTAAGCCTGTCTGAAAGAAATGTTAAGTGTTACAACTGAAAATAAATTCACCATCAACCAACGGTGTCTGTAGGTACTAGAAAACCTAATGCAAGTGTAGGCTGCATTTAAAAGCCAGTATAGATTGAAGTGGGAAAAGGATCAACTTTATGGGCCAATAAATAAATAAAGCCCAAGTATAATCAAGAAACATAATAAGATACTGTAAAAGTCACTAAAATAATTTTTAAAAGATAAATTCCAGTGGATTCCCCGTAAAATGACTATAAATATTAAAAGAATAATCTTTGCATTCTATAAGCTATTATAAAACAAATGTGTATGGATATGTGTGTATATAAATTAGTAGAAAAACATCCAAAATACCCCAGAAAAATGAGAGTTAAATATAATTTATGAATTTAGATACAGACTAAGCAGAATTCAATACATTTAAGTATTAGTATATGATTAAGTACTCTTAGTGAAGAAAGATCTGTTTCGTATGTATAAATTTTCTGTACTGCAATCAAGTAAAAGAAATGTGTTCTTTTTTGCTATAATTTTGCTCTGATCTCCATTAACCTGACTGGAAGAAATTCATCTTGGCAATGTTTGTGGGGCTCCTCTCCTTGTAGAGTTAGTGAAAGAGGAGCAGAGATATAAGTTGTGAAGAACATTTAGAGAAGTGTCTTTTAGGTTTTAGTTTTTTCTCATCACAGCTCATAGGCTTATTGCCCAAACATCCATATTCCCTTTAAGGTCTGGGGTTTCACTGCTTCCTTGCCAAGCTTGTGCAAGGATTTTTCAATGATTCCCAAGATCTCAATTTTAATTCTCTGGACTCTTATGGTCTTCCCTATCAAATTCCCATCACTATTAGATGCTGTATGTTGGAGTACAGAATGGATCTGTCCCATTTAACAACTATCATCTAAATCCAGTTCTTTTTCTCTTACCTAGAGAAAAGTTACTACATCAGTCCTTCCAATATTGGCCCAAATATACCACTTTATACCCTTAAAATCCTTTATTCTTAGGCAATTTGGCACCATCATTTCTATAAGCCCATTTTTCAAACAGAGAAAAATACTTTGTGACATTTGCCTTCTCAGTGCTTGGAAATTTTTCCTTCTGAATCTGCAACTCTATAGCTTTTATCAACAGACACCTCTACTTCCAAGATCTTAGAGAAGAGACCCAAAGACTTTTCTTGGCAACCTTCTTAGGCAAGTGGTGGGTAAACTATCAATAACAAAGTAATCTTTAAAAAAAATAAGTAAGAGCTCAATATACAAACGCAACCACGTGATGATAACCATCGGGAAACTATTAACTTATTATATCATGTAAGATGTATGCATTTCACAGGTATTATACTATAAATCTGATCATCATTTGATACCATTCTACATCTATTATACCATGAAATACTATAAAGGCCTATGTTATTTCTTAAGATGTATAAAACAAAAATATACATTAAGAAAATAAGAAATAATTCTATTCAATGAATAAGCACCAGTAATTCTTTTTCAAAACAAGATGTAGATAAATTAGAATACAGTCCTGTCATTCTTTTGGTATTGTATTGGGAATTCGTGCAATGTCTATAATACCAAAAAAATAAAGTATGATAAATGCAGCATTAGGAAACAAGGAATAAAAATAGCACTTTTGCAGATGATGATTGTGTATAAGAATATTCAGGAAGATCAAAAATTACTAGAGAAAAATATTTTAAATTAGTCAAACTGCAGTGCATAAGTAATGTCTATATAGAAGAATGATGGAAACAGTAACAAAGACATTGGTATTCATCTCCTGTGGCTCCTATAAAAAATTACAACCAACTTGATGGCTTAAAGCAATAGAAATATTTTTCTTTATATTTCTGGAAGCAAAATATCTAAAACCAGTGTCACTGGGCCTAAATCAAGATGTCAGCAGGGCCATACTCCCTCCAAAGACTCTGGAGGAGAATCTGGTCCTTGCCTCTTGCAGTCTCTGGTGGCTGCTGGCATCCCTTGGCTTGTAGCCGAATCACTCCAAAATGCCTCTGTGGTCACATTACCTTCTCCTCTTCTGTCTGTGTAGCAAAATCTCCTGATAATTTAACTCTCTATAGAATATTTCATAGAACTTGACAAATTGTTACTAAAATTAAAACAGAAACGTATATTAATTTAGTCAATTATTAGCATATTTTTAAAATTAATGATGTCAAAATTATCATGTCAGCTTTTAAAATACATACAAATTTTTATTCACCAAAATCTTTTGACATAATATTAAAAATAGTGAAAAATGACCAGTGGAAAGAAGACTAAAAATTAACTACACGAATTCCAACTGTAATCAAAAAGAAATAGAGAAAATTGAGTAGGTATGTTCTTATGGGCTTTAAATCTTAGTTTAAAGATTAATTTATCCCATTCTTCATTTCATATGTTGAAATAAATTGCAATGGATACACCTAAATAGAATCAATTTGTGAAATTAAAGAAAAAAACAATGTACTATTTATTGCAAATCTAAAGAAATTTGACCAATGATGAAAGGAAGGATAATATTAAAGCTATGATGAATGAGTTTATGTATAACATTCATAAAGGTTCACAGTAAAATTGTGCCAGAAAGACTTTCAGGTGCAAGTAATGAAGACTCCACCTAGAGTGACATAAGCAATAATGGTATTTAATTATCTTAAATAAAAGGAAGTACAGAGGTTTGCAATCCAGAGTTGGTACAGCTCAATAATTTTACCAAGGACACTCTTCTCCTCTATTGTCTGCAGCTAGTTGCTTTTTTGACTATAGGCATATTGAAACACCTCCAGACATCATGACTGCATTCAAAGCAAATAATCATGAGAGATGTTGATAAAAATGGGTTTTTCCTCAAGTGGTTTTCTTTCTTTTTGTTTTTTTCCCAACAACAAAAAATTAATTCCAAGAAGTTTTTTCAGGAAACTTTATCTTAATCTCAATGATAAGAAATGGGTGATATGGCCACTGCTGGCTGCAAACATTGATGTCTGGCAAAGAAGAATGAAATCTGTAGGTTTAGATAGTCATTATTAATCCCTGGGCTTAATAACAGATAATAGCACATAGCTCTTCCAAACACAAGTGACATGTTTTAACCAGGAAGAATGAATAGAAGAGCTATTGGTTAAGAACCAGAAAGTGGAAACCTATAACATTAATGCAGTACGTGGTGGGTATATGATGATAAAATAATAAATCAATATGTGGATATAAGCAAACTCTATGATGCTAAAATACACCTATTACATAAACAGAGGCAAGTTAAGTGATGATGTCCATCCATTCACTCACTTATTCATTGATTTAGTAATTAATTACTGAGTATTTATATCAGGCACTATGCTAAGCCCTAGGTATACGTTAGTGAATGAAATGATCTCTGCCTCAGTGAAGCCAAAATTTAATGGTTGAACCAGTAAAAACTGATTAAACTTTGGAAAATCAGGTGTGCTTACATGTCATTGATGATATTCAAAATAAATACTTGCAGTATCCTCAGAGATAAATCTTGAAACTCAATTATATCTGCAAAACTATAGGGTCAATTCTATGAATGTACTTCAATTTTTCAAAAGCTTTTTTTTCTGAAATGTATATGATAATTTAATGAAAAACTGGAAACAATCAAATATCTAACAGCAAGTGGACAATTTATTAAACTGTGCTTTATCCATGCATTAAAATGCAATATGACTCTTAAGAAGTTACACTTTAAGACAATCAACTTATATGGAAATACTTATATGAAATAACAATACCTGAAAAAGCAGATCAAACAACAATATATTGAAACTAATTACATTCTTCTATAGCTCTCATAGATCTGAGCCCTCCTCCTTCCTTTATATTACCTAGGAAATGTCTCCTCTTCCTTACTGGACCATTATCAATACCTTATCTTCTGGGAAGTCTTCCCTGATCATTCTCCCTCTACTCAATTAAATGATTATTTCTCTTGACACTAATAACTTTTTTACTAATTCCTACTTTATCTGTTATCATAATGTATCAGAATTAGTTATGTATGCTTCTGTCAATCTCGCTTGTCAACATCTCATTCATCTCTATGTGATATACTACATGTCATTCTTGTGTCCTCAATATCTACAAATATGTCTGTCACCAGCAAGGTGCTCAAAAAATGTTTTCTGAATGAATCTAGTGAATACTCAATAAATACTGGCTGAGTGAGTGAATGGAGTCTCATAGAATTTTAATCATATTTATTATATTATGATAAGAATTAAATTTCAAATTGTTTAATAAAATTTAGCATTCGTTACATGCTTTACTTCCAGAGAAAATGTAATATCTTGACTATTTTACATACAGGATGTTCTTAAAATGTGAAAGCTAATGAAGTACGTACAGAACTTTGAATATCTTTTTTTAAGGGAGCCACCGTTGTTTGACTTATCTGGCCCTTCCTGTCTGGCTTACTGAACTCAATATCTCACTTGACTCAGCTTTGTTTGATTGAGCCTGCCTCAAAGTTGGCCAGACTGGATGCTGTTGATGTAGCTCATTATCCTTAAATAACTACTTGCATTCTTCTCTAGTTTAAGATCCAAGGTAACTGTACACTTGTTTTTGTGTGTGTGTGTTTGTTTTTCATTTACATGAAAACAGAACAGGGAGGGCCATGGTTACACATACAAGAAAGTAAGAGAAGAGTCTCATCCTCTTTTATTCCTTCCCTCAGTAGATGACCAAAAAAGTAGTGCTAACTAATTTTGTATCCTTACATATATTACCAAAGAGTATATTTTACTTAAATATACTAAAAACAAAGGCTTCTGAGTCTTCCACCTAACACTAGGCTTGAACAAAGGACAAAGGACTAAATGAGTGGTTCAAATAAGATTGTGTACATACAAGTTCTGTTAGTCTCTGAAATCAACCTCTGAAATCAATAGAGATCCTGGATCTCTATTCCAAAGTGTTAATTCCAGTACCAGGGCATTTCTGTTTTTTTTCTTCCTTTTGTGAAGGTTTTGATGTATTATCCAATAAAGACAACTATCTAGATTGTTTTAAATAAGTGATTCTTGAAATCTGCTGACAAAGATAGACAAATCTAGAAAGTCTTTGATGTTGAATAAACAGTACTATTTTCATTATGTGTGTTTCTACAAATCCCCATGAAAAATTAAGTTTGGGCTCCTTTTGAGGACAGAGGTGTGTGTGTGTGATGTGGTGGCGGGGGATATGGGGAACGAAATGAAAAGATACAAGGCAAAAGACCAAAAGAATTCTATCCTCTTTCTCTTTGCCAAATGGTTTAGGTTGGACTGCCCTTGTTTTTGTTGGACCTGAATAGAAAAGTGAAGTATTTTAATCTGCTTTTTCAAAACATACAGTCTTATGGAAATTTAAGTCAACAGCTGTTCAACTGTCAAGTCACCAGCTAAATTCAAGTCTGAGAAAAGAAGAAAATCTGTTTAAATGAAAACTTGTTTGAATGAAGGCCATGAGCTTCAGCATTTGTGTTTGAAAAGGAAAATTAAAGATTGTTACTAACATAAAGGATCTTTCCCTAGGATGACCTTTCTTTATTGAAAATGTTGGAAAATCAATATTCAACAAGAAATCAGAAACTGAAATATGTCTTCTGTAGGATCACCAGGATGCTGAGGGAATTGAGTACCATCAACTCACGAACTCCTCAAGGCCAAAGGTTTGACCTAATGAAATACATAGTATATAGAAAGTGTTCTAGAAAAATGCATGTTGGCAGAGTGAACAAAAGGGACAAAGAAATCAAGTGGTCACTTTTTTTTCTTCCATTTTTCAAAGGCCTTATATAATTGAGTTCTACTTTAGAAAGATTAATGATAGTTGGCAGGATATATAGTTGTGTGAAAGATAGGCAATGGTTTGAATATTTTTTTAACAGTTTGGAAAATTAAGATATAAGCTCTTGGTCAAGAGAGAGAATAGCCTGTCTCATTATAATACTGATTAATGGGTTGATTATTTTTCTTACATATATGATAAAAATCTGTGTTCATATGTGCTACGGTTGAAAAGGTATCATAAGATAATGGGATTTTTTTTTTCCGAAGTAGGCTCTCTGGTTACAAGCCTCTGTATCCCATAAATGTAACAACCTTGGTGAAAACGTACTGATTTAAAGACCAAACATTAGATTTGCAGATGCAGAAAATCAATTGTGCTAATATACTAAAAACTTATTATACTCTTATAGTGATTCATACTAAAAAGCCTTGGGGAGGACTAATATATAAATAAAATGGCAATGTATTAATTTATAGTAGTGATGATTTCTTTAACCACCTTCACCCTAGCTGTATATCTTGTAAGCAGAGTTGGAAAGCATTGCAACTATAGACATTCCTACTGAAAGAGTCCAACTATCAAGTCCTTGTGCTCAGAGACCACCCTGCTCAAAGGGGTTCCCCATCCATCATTGCTCTTTTTCTGTTTAAATTGGTCAATGTCTCATGTGTAAGGCTTTGTGAGTTTTTATCCTATACTGTACTGTTCTCTCCAACGTTCTGTGTTTCCTTTTCCTGGACCCAGCTCCCTACCACACCCTCACTTCAAACTTTCCCACCATGAGCTCTAGAACTATCAATCTGGAGTCATCAAAATAGCCCTATATTCACTTCTTTGCCGTAAGGAAAACTTGACTCTCAGCTGAAGATACCGCTTTCACTGCTACCCTCTTAAATGCTAGCTGCTTATTTCTCACACTCATACTCCTGGGTGGCGAGATAGTGTTTCTGTGCTCCATACTCTCAGTAGTACTTCTAGCAATAAGTCCTCCACGCTCTTGTATTTTTTTTTTTTTTGGTGAAGAAGATTAGCCCTGAGCTAAAACCTGTTGCCAATCCTCTTCTTTTTTGCTGAGGAAGATTGGCCCTGGGCTAACATCCGTGCTCATCTTCCTCTACTTTATGTGGGATGTCGGGACAGCATGGGTTGATGAGCGGTGCATAGGTCCACACCTGGGATCTGAACCTGTGAACACTGGGCCGCCAGAAGCACAGCACGCGAACTTAACTGCTACACCACCAGGCCAGCTCCAACTCTCTTGTAGAACATACACACACATTACAACTCATCTGAGATCCATAACATTTCACTGTACATTTTTCAGTGCCTTCTTACTGCTGTTATCAACAGAAAAATCCAGTATACTCTATATTATTTATCAAAAATTTTGGTGACTGGCTCACTAATATTATTTCCACCCAAATCCTGCCATTACCATTTTTGGTGACACCAGTGTGCACGTGGACTCCCTCTCCTTAACATCCTCATTTCTAAAGACCTTGTCTTCTGCTCCACTTCACATCCCTATCTCTCACATCCTGAAATTTGTTATAATGTAAATTATTTCTACTGTGTAATCACTAATTCAGGTATCATATTTTCTGAGGACAACCAACTTTCCTAGCTATGATCGTTTCTGGACCTCAGTGAAAGTTCCAGTTCACTGTCTTTCTAAATTCATATGGTCCTTTAAGCGTCTCATTTTTGTTATCAACATTCCTTTCCAGTCACAAACACTTGCGGTAGATCTTCCTTCAAGTTTCTTTTTGATGGTTTCTTCACTACATTAAAAGTGTCAGTTCTTCCCCACATTTTTCAAAACTAGAACCCAGCAATGCCTCCCAGCTCCCCAAAGAAAAACCATTTTATCTCTTACTTCACAGAAAAGTATAGCTAGATCTCCTTCAATTTCTTACTTCCATACATACAAAACTACCTATACCTGCGTCTATTTTGTCTTGCCTCCCTCTGCTTAAGCACTTGTACTTAGAGGTTAGTCCCTCACACATCCTTAGAAACATTTTCTTGTAGAGTTCCCCACTATTTTTTATATATTTAAAAATACCCTCCCAATCATATCTTTAATGTTTATTAATTATATATGTATTATATATGTATGCATGCACGTGTGTCTACATATATATACATACATATATGCAATTGTTCTACTTAAAATATTTTTGCTTTTTAAAGTCATGTAATGTTTTACTTTGATTTCTCTTAATATAAATAGAAAGTTTGAAATAAACTTTTATTTAGCTTACCGAATACTAAATAATTTAAAATACCTATAAAGTTTTTTTTTCCCCAAACCTGAGTACTAAACTTTTTTCTGCACTTTGGAAAATCACAATTGTTAGTTTACAAATGGGAAGCTTGTTTACAAATGTTCTCAAGACAGATCCTTCCTTTTATATGACATTTTGATGTAAATTAAGATTTGTGTTATATATGACTGGAAAACTATTGCTAAGAAAACAGTCCTTCCTCTAGTGAATATATGTGAAACTCTTCTATTTGTGATTGTATCTCATTTTCCACAGTGAGAAATGACACTCAAACTTCTATAGTTCTTTCCTACTGCCTCTGTTCGCACTGTGTACATTTTCTTATGATACTGGAAAATTTTTAACTAACTAACCAACTGACTATACACACACATGCACATACATGCATGTATGTATACATATATAAACATATGTGTATATATGCATATTGTATGTATATATTTACACATACATTTGTAGCACAATAACGATACATATAGTATTTATGTGGTTCTTTCTCACCTGCTATTGTAGGTGCAGTTGTTGTTCTTAAGCCTTTCTTCATGATGTTCCCAGGGGTGGTCCCCATGTGTGCATAGGAAATCATTCTCTCTCCTATTATGTGGCATCTTTACCATGGTTTTCCTCTCTTTTTTTTCTCCTGGGGGAAGATACTATGGTGCAGAAACAGGGCACTGACTTCAAGAGTGAGTCAGTCATAACAACTGATTTGCCGGCTTTGTAGTCTGTAGCACTTACTACCAATTCTTCATAGTGTCAGGATGTTGAGACAGGATGTTGATAGCTGTGCAGTAGTATTGAATCCTATCATGCCACAAGTTTTGGTGCTGTTTTCCAACTTGGCACAAGCCACAGTCATTATCAGCGCATACCAAAATATACCCTGGGCTGTCCATAGAAATGAGAATTCTCATCCCCCAACTTATTAACCCCTAAAGTCCAGGACTGTATGTGACCTCCCTTGGCAGAGAGTGGGATTTAAAGTGCCTACCGTGTACCAAGCAGAGTGTTGATTTTGGAATAATATCAATAGATGTAAATCCTGATCTCCGGGATTTTACTACACAACACGGGAGAGAGGTGTGTGAACAATGACCATGTGGCCATGGCCAAATGGAAAAGGTAGAAAGTGTTATGAAAGCACAGAGGAAGAGATATTTTATTTTGCCTGAGCTTTAAAGTTAGTCACAGAAGACAAAGCCTTTAACTGAATCTTGGATGATTAGAATAAATTCACTCAAGAGAGAGGCATGAGCCAAAGGAGTAAGTCATCAATATTTATTCAAGTTCTAGGGATTAGAGAATATTCCCACCTGATTAGAGCAGAGGTTTAAATCTCAAATGTCTTTATGGTGTCTCACATATCTTTAAGGGAGTCTAAAGGCAATCCAGCTAAATGTTGCAGTGCAGCAAGGGAAAGGACCTGTGTAATCCAGCCTGTGAAAGAAGCTTCTGTTGTTCAACTCCAGCTAATTGTTGCCATGTTGGAATGATGGGTTGGCAAGGACAGATTTTTTTATTTTACTAGGGAAACTGAAAAAATATGGACTTTTAATATAAAATATTCCAGTTTTAAAATATTGGCAACTAATTACATTTTTATTTCATTTATTGAATTTTCAATTAATTTTCCTTAAGATAATTTTTATTTAATTTTTTAAGTCTCAGAAGGCTGAAGACTGATACTATTTAAGCATTATCTGTTCTTTGGGTCATCAGTTTACAACCAGAAGTTTAGAATATAAGTGTTGCGGAGATGCATTGTAAGATGCTTATACTGAGTTAAGCTTGTTTCCCCTTGATCTGAAGCAATCGGCCAATCAAGCACCATTCTCTTGCCCACAACATGTATTCCACCACTGTTCTCAGCAATCATCCTCCACCCTCCTTTTATTACCGTTTCCTGAGATTCATTAACTTTATCTCTTTCTAGCCCCTAATCTTGGGTTTATCTTCTGCCTAAAATTTTTCTTGGATCGATTTTTACTTGGTCTCTTCAAGACTCCTTCTTTGTCTCATTGGCCAACATTTGTTCTTTCCTTCTGATTCTTCGAAGTTCAAACTATATCTAGGTGGTTTGTGTTTCATAATCATTCCCTCAGTACTCAAATTCTGTAATGCTGGTTAAGACTCTGGTAAGAACATATTGTTCCTATGTAGGAGAGAGGATGTACAGACAAATTTGACTCAGGAAGGATTTTGCAAGTGTTTTGTCTAATATGCTAAGGAAATAGGAATCTATGGATCTGAAAGTAGGGCACTCTCAAGCATTTATAGGCAAGAAATTCACCTGATTCAATTTGAGATTGCATAATAGTGGTATGAAAATGGATCATAGATTGAAATAGGAGGTAGAGAGAAAGCATCCACCTAAAATATGCAAATTTATCAAGATCAGAATAAATTCTACGTCTCAAGAAAATCTTTTTTCAATAACTTCACCCCTCGTTATTTACACTTTTCTGTGAACTCCTAGACACTTATTGTCTCTATCATTTTATTTATGAGTAAGTAATAGTAGTCCCTCTCTCTGTCTCTCTCATTTATCATTTAATTCCATTATGGTAGGGAATGTATTTGAATAATTTCAATTATTTTAAACTTTTAAATTGATAATGTATTTTTTTTACACACAATAAGGTCTTTGTGTCCACCATATAGATATTTTGGTGACTGTCCTATGTTTACTTGAAAAGAATCTGTATTGTGCTCTATATGAGTGTAGTATTTTATAAATATCAGTTGATTCAGTCTGTTGATAGTACTTTCAGGTTATCTATGTCCTTACTAATTTAATGTCCTAACTATTAGTGAGAGAAGAGTTTTGAAGCCTCCAAATATAATTGTTACATTTATCTGTTTCTCCTCTCAGTTCCGTTTTTGTTTATTTTGAAGGTCTACAAATATTTAGGATTATTATTTCTTCTTGATAAATCATCTGCTTAATCATCATGTAACATCCCTCTTTATCACTGTTATTAAGCCTGTGTCTTATGTGTACATCTGACATTAATATAGCCACTGAAACATTCTTTTGTTAAGTGTGTGGTATATATTTTTCTATTCTTCTGCTTTTAATTTATCTATGTGATTATATTTAAAATGGGTATCTGGTAGAAAGCATATAGTTGGAGTCTCTTTTTTCAAAATTTTTATCCAATTCTATGATCTCTGACTTTTTTTAATTTCAGCTTTATTAAGGTATAATTGAAATATAAAATTTTAAAATATTTAAAGTGTACATTGTGAGGACTTCATGCATGTGTATATTGGGAAAGGATTCCCCCCATCTAATTAGTTAGCACATCCATGACCACACATGTATATCTTATTTGTAGGTGAGAACATTTAAGTTCTACTCTCTTAACAAAGTTCAATATACACTACAATGTTCTCAACTGTAGCCACCATTTTGCATTAGATTCTTAGACCTCATTCATTATAGAGATGAAAGTTTCTCCCAGCCCCCGGCCCCTCGCAACCACTTTTCTACTCTCTGTTTCTGAATTTGACTTTTTTTTTTTTTTAAGATTCCACATATAAGTGGCACTATTCAGAATTTTCTGTCTCTATCTGGCTTATTTTCCTTAGCATAATGCCTTTAAAGTCTATCCATGTTGTCACAAATGGCAAGATTTTCTTCTTTTATAAGGCTGAATAGTATTCCATTGTGTATATATATATACACCACATTTTCTTTATCCATTCTTCTGCTGATGGACACTTAGGTTGTTTCCATATCTTGGCTATTATGAAGAAATCTGCAAAGAATATGGGAATTCAGATAACCCTTTGATATTCGGTTTTCATTTCCTTTGGATATAGACCCATAGGTGAGACAGCTGGATCACATGGTAGTTTTATTTTTTATTTTATGAAGAACCTCCTGCTGAAAAGAAAGGCAACAGTTTGAGCTAGTCATTACATACTTTTCAGGAAAAAAAAAGATCCTTTTGATTATATAGGAATAGTTTGAACTATAATATGTACTCATTGTCAAAACTCCTCCTCCCAGCTCAGTGCAGAATGAGCAGGTGAAAACTCCCAAATCCAAGCTTCTCCCTGAGGAAAGAAGGAGTTGGAATATCAATCCAACTTTCTAGCTTTTGGGGAGAGGGGCTGGCTAAGGGACTGCCCCCTGTATTGCCTATCTTGGAACACTGACAGCAGACAGAAATGAGAAGGCACAAGAGATTACTAACTTCTAAAAAAGAAACTGGAAAATCTCTCTAATTAGAAATTTACATGCACAAGTCCAGAGAAGACACATCCACAGAAAATTTTTGAGCAGTCCGCAGAATCTCTTTCCAGGCTGATTGGTGAACATCTTTCCCTGTATGCAGTCAGTCCCTAAGAGAGGTGGCTGTTTAATCAAAAGCACAGACACCAATATAAAGTGTCAAGGAACACAAAGAAACATGGTCCAAACAAAGGAACAAAATAAATATCCAGAAACCAATGCTAAAGAAATGGAGATATATGAATTACTTGACAAAGAATTCAAAATAACCATTATAGATATGCTCCATGAGCTCAGAAAAATGATGAATGAACAAAATAAGTATTTCAACAATGAGATAGAAAATATATTTAAAAAGCCAAACAGAATTTTGGGGCTGAACAATACGATAACTTAACTAAAAATTTCACTAGAGGGGTTCAACAGCAGATTTGATTAAGCAGATGAAAGAATTAGTGAGTTCAAAGTTAGGTCATTTAAAATTATTCAGTCAGAGAAACAAAAAGCAAAACATGAAAGAGTGAATTTAAGGGATTTATGGGAAACCATCAAACAGTAATATATGCATTATAGTAATCCTAGAAGAAGTGAGAGAGAAAGAAACAGAAGAATTATTTAAAGAAATAATGGCTGAAATTTCTTAAATCTGAGGGAAGAAATGAATATCTAGATTCAAGAAGCCCCAAGTTTCCAAATAAGAGGAATCCAAAGATGTCCACACCAAGACTCATTATAATCAAAGTGTCAAAAGTCAAAGTCAAAGAGAATTTTGAACACAGCAAAAGAAAAGTGACTTGCCACAGATAAGGGAACCTCCATAAGACTATCACTGGATTTCTCAGGAAAAACTTTGCAGGCCAAAAGGGAGTGAGATGATATATTCAAAGAGCTGAAAGAAAGAAAAGACTGCCAACCAAAAATACTGTATCTGGCAAAACTATCCTTCAAAAATGAAGAAATAAAACTTTCCCAGATAAGTAAGAGCTGAGAGTGTCCAACACCACTAGGCCGGACTTACAAAACAGGCCAAAGGGAATCTTTTCAGTTGAAATGAAAGGATGCTAAACAGCAACGTGAAATCTTATGAAAGAATAAAGCTTGCTGATAAAGATAAATGTATAGAAAATACAGAATACTGTAATGTTGTACCAAAACTGCATAAATCACTGTTGATTCTGGTATTAAAGTTAAAAGACAAAAGTATATAAATAACTATAACTCTAAAAATACGTTCAAGTATACACGATATAAAAAGATGCAATTTGTAACATCAATAACATTGCATGTCTCTGGGAGAGAAGTAAAAGTATAGAGTTTTTGCATGTGATTGAAATTTAACTTATCAGCTGAAAATACATTTTTAGATATATAAGATGTTTTATGTAAGCCTTATGGTAACCATAAAGAAAATACTTATAGAAAATACACAAAATAAAATGAGAAGGAAATCAAATCATGTCACTACAAAAAAACAATAAAACCCAAAGAAGACAGAAAGAGAGGAAATGAGAGACAAAATACTACAAGACAGCCAAAAAATAATTAACAAAGTGGCAATAATCTTTCTTTATCAATATTTACCTTAAATGCAAATGGATTAATGTCCCCTGTCAAAAGACGTGGCTGAAAGAATAAAAACAAACAAACAAAAAACAAGTATATGCTGTCTAAAAGAGATTCACTTTAGATTTAAAAACACACAGAGGCTGAAAGTAAAAGCACTAATAAAAATACTCCATTCAAATTGTAACCAAATGAGAGTAGGAGTGATCATACTTACATCAGACAAAATAGAATTTGAATCAAAATTGTCAAAAGAGACAAAGAAGAATATCAAATAGCGATAAAAGGGTCAATTCATCAAGAAGATATAACAATTATAAATATATATCCACCTATATCAGAGCATTCCGTTATATGAAGCAGACTTTGATAGAACTGAAAGGAGAAATAGACATCAACATAATAATAGTATGGAATTTCAAGATCCCACTTTCAATAACTGATGGAACATTCAGAGAGAAGATCAGTAAGGAAAAAGAAGAGTTGAAAAACACTATACATCAAAGGGACCTAACAGATAAATACAGAACTTTCCACCCAACAACTGCAGAATATACATTCCTCTCAAACACACACAGAACAAGTCACAAAACAAATCGTAACAAATTTAGGAGGATTGAAATCATACCAAATATATTTTCTGAACGCAATGGAATGAAACTGGACATTAATAGCAGAAGGAAAACCAGAAAATTCACAAATACATGGAAATTAAACAACACACTCTTGAACAACCAATAGGACAAAGAAGAAATCAAAAGGGAAGTTAGAAAATTTCTTGAGACAAACAATAGTGGTAAATGTCTACATTAAAGACAAAGAAAGATCTCAGATAAATAATTTAACTTTATACCTTAAAATCTGGAAAAAAAGAGAATAAACTAAGCCAAAAGATAGCAGAAGGGAGGAAATAATAAATATTAGAGCAATAATAAAAAAAGTAAAGAATAGAAAAGTAAACAAAACTAAGAGTTTTTTTGGAAAAGATTAACAAAATTGATAAAACTATTAGCATAGCTAGACTAATAAAAAAAGGAAAATATTCAATTATATAAAATCAGAAATGAAAGATGAGGCATTACAACTTATGTCCCATAAATAAAAAGGATCATAAAAGACTACTATGAACAATTATATGCCAACAAACTGGAGAATCTAGAAGAAATGGATAAATTCCTAAAAACATAACAAGCTGCCAAGACTGAAACATGAAGAAATAGAAAATCTTAACAAATGTATAACTAGTAGGGGTGTTGAATTAGTAATCAAAAACCTCCCAACAAAGAAAAGTCCAGGACCAGATGGTTTCACTAGTGAATTCTACCAAACATTTTAAAAAGAATTAATGTCAATCCTTCTCAAACTCTTTCAAAAAGTTAAAGGGACGGAGTACTTCAAAACTCATTTTATGACGCCAGCATTACGCTGATACCAAAACCAGACAAGGACACTACAAGAAAAGACAACTATAGGCCAATATCCCTGATGAATATAGATGCAAAAATCCTCAACAAAATACCAGCAAACTGAGTTCAATAGCATACAAAAGGATCATACATCATGACCGAGTGGGGTTTATCCCTGACATGCAAGGATGGTTCAACATATGAAAATCAATCAGTGTGATACACCGTATTAGTAAATTGAAGGATAATTATCACATGATAATCTCAATTGGTGTAGAAAAAAACATTTCACAAAATTCAACATCCTTTCATGTTAAAAATGTTCAACAAACTAGGATGAGAAGGAAATTATCTCAATGTAATAAAAGCCATATTTGAAACACCCATAACTAACATCATACTCAATAGGGAAGAGCTGTTCCTCTAAGATCAGGAAAAAGGCAACAATGCCACTCTGATTGCTTCCATTTAATACAGTGCTGGAAGTCCTAGTCAGAGCAATTACGCAATAAAAAGATATAAAAAGCATCTGAATTGAAAGGGATGAAGAAAATTCTCTGTTTGCAGTAGCAAGATCATATATGTAGAAAAACATTTATGCTCCTCAAAAACACTGTTAGAACTAAGAAATGAATTCAGTAAAGTTTCAGGATGCAAAATCAACATAAATCAGTAGTAGCATTTCTATACACTAACAATGAACACGCAAAAAGGAAATTAATAAAACAATCCCATTTACAATAGCATCAAAAAAAAATCCTTAAGAATGAAATTATCCAAGGAGGCAAAAGACTTGTACACTGGAAACTACAAAATACTGGTGAAAAAAATTAAAGGAACCAATAAATGGAAAGACACGCTGTGTTCATGGTTCAGAAGGCTTAATAGTGTTATAATGTCCATACTACCCAAAGTGAGCCACAGATTCAATACAATCCCTATCAAAATCCCAGTGGCATTTTTACAAAAATAGAAAAAAACAATCCTAAAAGTCATATGTAACCATAAAGGACCCCAAGTAGCCAAAATAATCTTGAGAAGGAAAAATAAAGCTGGAGGTCTCACACTTCGTGATTTCAAAGTATATTACAAAGGTACACAAATTAAAACAGTATTGTCCTGGCACAAAGACCAACGGAACTGAATAGAAAGAAATAAACCCACATGTTTATAGCCAAGTGATCTTCGACCAGGCTGCCAAGAACACACAATAGGGAAAAGATTGTCCCTTCATTAGAAGGTTTTGGGAAAACTGGATATCCACATGCAAAAAAATGAAATTGGCTCCTCATTTTTACACCATACACAAAAATTAACTCAAAATGAATTAAAGGCCTTAAGCATAAGGCCTGAATCTATAAAACTCCTAGAAGAAAACATAGGGGAAAAGCTTCATGACATGGGTCTTGGCAATGATTTCTTGGCTATACTACCAAAGACACAGGCAACAAAAACAAAAATAAACAAGTGGACTACATCCGTCTGAGAAGCTTCTGCAGAGCAAAGGAAACAACCAACAGAGTGAAAGGTAACCAATGGAATGGGAGAAAAGATTTGTAAATCATATATCTGATAAGAGGTTAATATCTAAAATATATAAGGAACTTCTACAACTCAATAGCAAAAAAAAAACTCGATTAAAGTATCAACAAAGGAATAGACATTTCTCCAAATAAGACATACAAATGGCCCACAGGTGTTTGAAAATATGCTCAATATCACTAATCATCAGGGAAATGCAAATCAAAATCACAGTGAGATATCATCTCACACCTGTTAGGATGATCATTATCAAAAAACCAAAAAATAATAACTGTTGGCAAGGATATGAAAAAATTGGAGCCCTTGTGCACTATTGGTGGGAATATAAAACGTTTCAGTCATTATGGAAAACAATATGGAGGTTCTGCATAAAATAGAACTATCATGTTATTCATCAATCCTACTTATGGGTATCTCTCCAAACAGATTGAAATCAAGATCTCAAAGAGATATTTTTACTCTCATATTTATTGCAGCGTTATTCACAATGGCCAAGATGTGGAAACAATCTAAATGTCCATCAATGGATGAAAGGATAAAGAAAACGTGGCATATACATACAATGGAATATTATTCAGCCTTAAAAAAGAATGAAATCATATCATATGTGACAGCATGGATAAACCTAGAGGACATTGTGCTAAGTGAAATAAGTTTGTCACAGAAGGACAGATATTGTCTCATTTCATTTAAACAAGGTACCTAAAGTAGTCAAATTCATAGAAGCAGAAAATAGAATGGTGGCTGCCAGGGGCTGGGGAGAGAAGGAAATGTGCAGCTGCTATTCAATCGGTATAAAATCTCAGTTATGCAAGACGAAAAAGTTCTAGAGATCTGATGTACAACATTGTGCTTATAGTAAACAATACTGGTCTGCACACTTAGAAACTTAAGAGAATAGATCTCATGTTATGTATTTTTTTACCACAACAACAACAAAAAATGTATTGATAGATTAATTGTTAAAAATCAATTAATCATCTGTGTAGAAGGTTCTTTTACTCTCAAACTAAATATCATAATATCTAGAAGTTGTATTCTGCATTTTAAAATGGCATAAGCGTTGGTTCTCTACTTGCAATTGGCTTTAGCCATCTAATTGGTTGTATTTCCTTTAGAGAAACATGCAGTTTAATGACCATTACCTTGATAGCTCATCTCTTGTGGTGCAATTTCATTGTACCTCTGTGGTTTCTTAGACATTCCTCAGGTTTATGATCCAAACATCCTTTCTTCCACAGCTCTTTAGTCAAGGATGAAATTTTCATTATTTCCAGTGACAGATAGGCTAGGTGGCAACTGAGGCTTGTATTGTTGATTTTGTTGTTAATGTTATTACTGTTAGTAGTAGTAAACATTGATTAAATGCCCATTGTGCAGTGAACTAAGTAGGCTATTGAAAACTGGCATCCTTTCACAGGAAACTTTCATCCTTGTAAAGCATGACAAACCCCTCCTCCTAAAAAATACACAATACTACTTAAATTTGCTTTATGGAACTGTAAAACTGAGATTTGAAGGAAATGTTAGTGATCAGCTAATCTGAAGTCCCCTGGTGGGGTTGAGTTCCTGTACAACATCCCTTTGCTACAACAGTTCCTGTGCTTTTCCAGGAAGCAAGACCCATTATTAGATAGCTCCAAATGTTATAGAGTCCTTTTTTCTCTTGAGATAAAACCCAGGACAAGATATGGGTGAATTTATCTAAGACAGAGGTATGGTCAAGATAATCTCTGAATATTAGAGCCATTATTTTGAACACAGGACAGTTATTTTGAACACAGGACAGGAATAACATTTACCCACCTCTCCCTGTACAGAGAGAAAAAGTCAGGTAATAAAGTTATCAGTAAATTGTTGGGAGTCAATTCAGCATAAGGCATAAGGAAATTCCAAAAGACTTCTTCATGATTGTTCTATACTCTATGGTTGGTGTTTATTTCTTGGCCAGGACGGTAGGGAGGAGAAAACTGAACATGGTAAGAGTGACTGTATTTCCTGTGTGTAAACTCCTGACTTACCACCAAGTTTTTACACAGTGTCAGGCTGAGGACATTTTATTTAGAGGCTATTTTAGGGTGTGCATCTATAACTTAAAGAGATTGATGTACTTTTATTAGAATGTGAATTCATAAAAAATAACTGTTTCGATATTGTATTTGTTTTCTAGGACTGCCATAACAAAATACCACAAACTAGATGGCTTAAACAATAGAAATTTATTGTCTCATAGTTCTGGAGGCCAGAAATCCAAGCTCAAACCGGTGGCAGGGTTGGCTCCTTCTGAGGGCTATGATTGAGAATTTGTTCCAGGCCTGTCTTCCAGCTTCTGGTGGTTTGCTGGCATCTTTGGCATTTTTTGGCTTGTAGTTGAGTCACGGTCTTCATATTCACATAGTACTTTCCCTGCGTGTGTATCTGTGTCCAAATTTCCCCTTTTTGGAAGGACGCCAGTCATATTGGGTTAAGAGACCACCCTACTCCAATATGACATCATCTTAACTAATTATGTCTGTATAAAGCATATTTCTATTCAGCACATTTTGAGGTACTGATGGGGTTGGGACTTGAACATACGAATTTTTGGATGACACAATTTAACTCATGACAGATATTTAAGTAATATGTTCGATGCTTTTACAAAAAGCTAATCCATGAGCTTTGAGGATCCTTGAAAGCTCAGATGGTTAAGAATTTCAAATAAAGTGACAATTATGAGCAAAATCTCAAAGAAATATAGCTGCATAACCATAAAATTAATTGGATGAGTGTCAGAGAGCAAGAGAGCACCCACTTTATGAATTTAATTTTAATCTGTGAAGAATCCATGCTAAAGAAATAAAGAAGTTTCTTTCGTTTGTTTGTTTTTAAGAAAGATTACAGAGTTAAGTTTCAATGATATAAATGAAGGGAAAAGTGGTACAGATAATTCAAAACAAAAAATAATCAAAATGTCATTTTTAATAGAATGGCAACAGATTTATCTTCTAATAACTAGTTTGCTTAGCTTGTTTCTCTGTCACAGGAATTTTCCATGGGCAGCAGTGAGAGGTGGAAAATGTATGGTTATGCACTTTACTCACTATGTAACTTAAGGCTTACAAATTTACCGTGAACCTATAAACTACAGGTGTAAGATTCTCATATGAAAAGTGGGAAAAATAAGTCAACTCGTGATGATGGTGTGAGGATACATAGATTTTGCTCATGAACTATTAGTACTATTCTTTGGTTTTCTTCCCTCCAGATTTTACTCCTGCTCCCCTCACCAGGAATGTGATTGACCATGACACCATCATCACTGGTTTTGAGGAAGGGGTGAAGATTATTTGCAAAAATGCAAATACACTCAAGAGGGAATACACAAGATTCAGTACATAAAATTAATAATTTCTCAGATTGATTCTCTAATAGCACCCAGTATACAAATTTATTGTAAAATGAGGATCATAGGCAAAGAAAGCAAATCTTGAAAATCTAACATGTAAGATTTGCAGCACACTGACCTACTTAAAATTCTGCTTGCATTGACCTGACCTCATACCTCCATAAAACCTTAAAACTCCTAACCCTTAGATTTCTTTTTTTGAATTTACATGTTTATACTAGTGAAATCATTTAAAAAGTATCTGTTCCTCAAATTTGGTGGGAGTAAAAAATACACAAGTTCCTACTGCCCAATGGCAATAAGATTAGCAAAAGAGTCTTTAATGCTTTCCAGAAAACTTAAAACAGAACTTGTCAAGCTCTGCATCAATACGCATTTGCCCAAAAAATTCATTGCGTATCTGGTCACTAAGCCCTGTTGAGATTATTTAGCTTTAGGTCCCAGGAATCCAATGATTGCATCTTAGCTCAAATCTATAATATGGAGGAAAAAGAGAAGTAGACATACATTTCTAGAAAAATAAATTTTCAAAATATTTCCTGTTATACGAGAGTGTATATCTATTGTCTAAAATAAGATTCTCTCTCTTTTTTTGCCTTTTAAATTTGTTAACTGAGTTTTAATGCAATTAATTTCCTTCATGGGCTAGCCAGAGTCTTTGCGTAATAAAAATGGACATATTCCCTTTGAACAGTTCCGCCTGCAGTTTTGTTTTGGTGATTAGGTCCTGTGAAAAGGTCATTAGCAAATGTCTTTTATGCAATTACAATATTTGCTTCAACTTACTTATGTGAATAAGTTGTTATCTTAACCCCAAGTTCATTTCTGAATATCCTGTGAAGTCAGCCAGCCATATCCAGATCTTTCAAAGAAAAAAGAAAGTATTCGTTGATTACATGTAACTAAGAAAATAAAAATATTAGAAAAAATTGAAAATTAAACACAAGCTTTTCAAATAAGATATGTGACCTGTTTATTGGACCTCAACTTAAAAAATATATCAGTTTTACTTTTTCTTGGGCCCGTTGAAATATTGCAAGATTCTTCATCATGTTGATTTATTCCCTTATTCATCATTTGTTTTCCTTTGTTAAAACACAATTATTTTTGGCCCAAGGGCAAAATGGAAAATATTTTATTAAGTTGTATATGCAAATGCAATTACAAGCACTACATCCAGAGGTGTTTGAACATGTTTTCACTTGGTATTCAGATTTGATTAAATACTAAACACAGCAGGTGTGAGTCCACAACCTCATATCTGCAGTTCTCAAATTCCAAACCAGGAAAAGTGGAATTTATTTTCATAAACTTCTTAAGGTCAAAACCTGACCTCATGTGACTCAATCTGGTTCTAACACCTGAGGTCACACCACTTGGTGTGAACAATCAGATACTTCACTGCACAAGTGTTAACGTTTTGATTATTGGCCCTTTGGAAAGATTTAAGGTGGATGCACCGTATTACTTTTCTAAACTCTCCAAAATTATGAATTCCTAAACAAATCTGGCCCCAAGCATTTCCAGTGAGAAATGGTGGACCTGTGTTTTCTCTATTCTTTTCCAGAGGAACTTATACAACTTTATAAACGTCATGAAGGTATTCATCACAGTGTGATTTTGTTTGTGCGTTTGTTTTTTTCTGTAAGTATGAAGCAGACATCAAGACCCATTTTGAGAATAGAGAGACCTATATCTTTTGAAAGACTGTAATTATTTTTCCTACAAGAGGATTTACAGCATTACAATGAACTCTGAAGAGATTTCCTGCACGCACACGTGGTAAGTCAGGAGATCTATCAATAATGTTGGCAATAATTTCGGTAGGACTGGTTTTCGTTGTTATTGGTGATGGCAATGGGTATTGTTATTATGTGGGTTATTGGAATAATTCACTTGTGATAGGTGAAATAACTCATTAAACGGAAGTGTCTTTAAGGCTTGAAAACATGATTCATTCTGCCATGATGATGCATAGGTAAGGGAGGCTGGAATGCTACAGGGTCAGATGAGATTTTGGCTTTTAAGATTGAAAAGTTCTGTTAGATGAAGCGGGTCTCCTGGGAGACAGTTTCATTATATCCCTGATGTTAGCAGCATTTCTCTGATAGACGAAATTTTCATTTCCCCGGTATCATTCCATTGGTCCTAGCCATATCCCTTTGTGCTACTCTAAATAATTCATTGTTTTAGCTCCTAGTAAAGGGCTCCTTTCACTTCCATTCCCACTCACACTTTACCCAATAAAACCTTTGGTTTAAATTTGCTATTCTTTAATATCTTTTAATTTTATTCTCTGGACCTTAGTCTATGATTCCTCTGCCTTTTACTACCCAGAGTTTCCCTAACAGATACGGTCAGAGCTACTTAATAAGAATAATAATACATTTTTACACAAAAGTAGAATCAAACACAGCAATTCATATCCTTTTTGCTAACAGTTCTGGGGTATTATAAGTTTTTTCTACCAATAGCCAGCTGCTTTCCAATTGTCACCAAGACAAATAAAACCTAATAAAAATTAAGAGTTTATAGTAATTAAAAGCCAAAACATATCTGGATCTTTTCCCAGTTAACGGTTGCAAACACCAAAGTGACTTTCTGTTCTATAATTAGTTAACATTTGACATTTTGTTATTTTCTTTGCCTGGTTTTTAGATTACTGTTTTTATCGCTTACATATCCTAAATTACCTTAGGTAGGAAATTTCAAACTCAATGTCCTTGTATTGTTCATATGTTTTTCTCTTACCGTATTTTCATTTATTTCAAAGGTGTTAGAGAAAATTTATTGAAATTCCCCTCTCCCCTTTTTTATACCTTGTGCTTAGTAAAATCACTTGCAAGATTGGAGAGTGAAAGCCACATGAGTTCTACTCCTGACAAAACTTGCAATATTGTGAAAAAAGCAGATACACAAAAACTTAGAAAGGATACCAAGCCCTAAGGTAGGGGTGAGTCTGTGTGTGGGTGGGGAAGGGGACATGAGCTATGAAGAGATGAGTGTAAACCAATGTCAGACTTCCAAATACAAATTTTGATGATGACGTTACTTTAAATTCACTTACTGCCAAACTGATTAAGATTAGAGTCAATGCTGGGATATGTAGTGGATTAAAGATGACCACAAAACATTTTCAACTTCTCCCCTCAAGAGATGGAGACCATTTTTTATGCCCTTAAATTTGGGCTGGCTTTGCACCTTGCTTTGATCAATAGAGTGAGGTGAAAGTGATGTTGTGGTATTCTGAGACTACACCTCAAATAGCCTTACTACTTCAATTCTAATCATCATGAAATGTTGAAGCTACCACATGAAGAATCCCGAGCTAGTCATCTTGAGGATAAGAGACGATGCTGCAAAGGGGATCCAGCAGATAGCCAGCAACACCCATCAGGACTGTGACGTGGCCCATACAGCCCCAGGTGAGATGCCAGATGACAGTGGTCATGTGAGTGACCCCAGGTGAGACCAGCAGAATTGCCCAGCTGAGCTCAGACTGAATTGCTGACCACTGCATCATGGGCAAATAAATTTATTATTATTTTAAGCCATATTATGCCACTAAGTTTTGGGGTTGGTTTGTTAATGCAGCAAAATTTAACTGAGATAGACAGAAATAAACATGTAGACAAGGCAAGAGGCATTTGGTTTTATGGAGGAAATGCTTTTAAAGTGTTTTTTATGATACTACAGTGTGACAGTTTCTCTGGAAGTACACACTGGTTCTATCCTAGTGCCAATTGTACCACAATCAAAATCAAAGAATTGTACCATCAAGCTCTCATTTGTGGAGTCTTCAGGTGGTAGTTTGTGTCTAAAATATATGACCCTTTAATTAAAAAGGTTATAAAAACTTTTGCAAACAGTTGAGAAGAATCATATCAACAAAATTATTAAACATGTGACTTGAAAAAATCGGATATTGATAATTGATAAAAATTGAAAATTTTTCAATTAATTTAAATTTTATTCACATCAGAGTAATATGTGTACAAATACATTTTTCACTCCTACTCTTTACTGATTTCCGCTTCTCAAAGCCAGTCACTCTCTAGTCTTTTAGCTGCTGCTTCTGTTTATTTTCACATTCTCCAATAGCATACTTATAAATAATACATTTTAATTTTTTAACTTTAGATATTATCTCCTGATTTGCTACCATAGGCAAAGAGGATTTACCATTCACACATATATCACAACTTCAACTACACATACTTCCCCTCTCCCCTTTCTCCCAATATATTACTTTGAGTTTAATTAATATTCATTATTAAATGATCATGATTATGACATAAATATTCTTCAAAGTAAAACCATGCAGTGTGTACTTTCTTGCAATCTTTTTTATTTTCTCTAAAGTTAATAATTGCCTACATTATTTTCTTAGTCTTCAATGTCCTTATTACTAATTTATTACCAAATTCTCCTTTGTACTTGTAGAACTTGTCAGAAAATGATAAAACACATCTGGGAATCAACAAAGTCAAATTCCTTGTGGAAAAATACTTGAAGACCTCTATTTCCCTGTCTAATATAGACTTATTTTTCTCTAGGCTAATAGACAATGGATATCCTAGACTTAGAACTTCCCTTAACCACAATCCTGTGAATTTCTTTTCCTCTCTGCCAGGTTGGAGCTACTGTTTTCTAGACCCCAGATCTTCTTTCTTTCTGGGATTAGTATCTTATTTTGTTGAGCCCATTCTCCAGTAACTTCATCACAAAGGAAGAATGGAAATAGAATCACCTTGATGTGGAAATCCAGAAATTCCATAAACCCTGCTGTCTGTGTGGATGGTAACACCTAAAGATGGGCCAGCGCACAGTCAGCATAGCTATATTGGCTGCTCTGACATCAAAGTAAATTTTTTGAGACATTGTCTGAAATTATTTTAAATCTATGTCCACATTTGATTGTTGTTTTTTACCGAGTACAGCATTATAGAATAGAAGTTATTTTCCTCAGAATTTTTCAAAGCATTGCTTCAAAGTGGTCTAGCTTCTGGTGTTGATATTTTCTGAGCTAAAAACCAGATTTTTTTCTGCAAACATTTAGAAACTTTTACCTCTTGTTTTCTAAGATTTCTGGTGGTGTAAGCCAGCACAGGTCTCTTTTTATTTATTTTGCTGGGCTTTCTGCAGGCCCCTTCTATTTGAATATTCATGTCCTTTCAGATATGGAAAATTGTATTTACTTATTTGTTTGACGTATACTTTTTCCTCTCAATTTTCCCAGCTATCTTTTTCTAGAACTCTTATTAATCACATTCTGGGTTTATTCTCTAACTTGCATGTCTTTCTCTCCAAATTTATATCTTTTTGCCTTTTTGTTTTACAGGATTTTTTTTTTCACTTTTCCCAATGTCTATTGTATTTTTTAAAATTTCTACTGTTATATTTTTAATTTCTAAGAGCTTGTTCTTGTTATATTAATATTTTTAGAACATTCTGTTGTTCAATTGATGCAATATTTTTTCTCATTTCTTTCAGAGTATTAATTAAAGTGTTTTTATATATTTTTTCTATCCCAGGCATTGTCTGTTTCCTTGAACTTTTTTTTTATTTTGTAGGCTTGGTTTGTTTTCTTTCATTTTAGCAGTTTCCGTAAATACCTTATGATCCTTGGCCAGCTTTCATTTCTAAGAGAGGTCTTAAAAAAATTGGAAAATAGGGTCTGACCTGGTGGCGCAAGCAGTTAAGTGCGTGTGCTCCGCTGTGGTGGCCCAGGCTTCGCTGGTTTGGATCCCTGGTGCGCACCAATGCACTGCTTGGCAAAACATGCTGTAGCGGCGTCCCATATAAAGTGGAGGAAGATGGGCATGGGTGTTAGCCCAGGGTCAGTATTCCTCAGCAAAAAAAGAGGAGGATTGGCAGATGTTAGCACAGGGCTGGTCTTCCTCACAAAAAAAAAAAATTGGAAAATAGGTAGTATGAACTCAACTTGCCAATTGGTGGCCTTCACTTTAGGAAAAAAAAAAATGTGGCTTTTTAATTGGAGGACCCCCACATGTCTTTGTGTATAGATCTTTTACAAATCTTGATCCATTCCAGAGTTTGGGGTGTAAATTGCAAGTTGACCTCTACTTAGAGAAACTTGAACTTCAGGTTTGAATTATTTTCTAACTATTTCCTCATCTGCTCTCCAATTTGCAACATTTTACTGATTTCTCACAATGACCAAATATTTTCTCCCATTCATTCTATTTTTGTTTGTGGGTTTATGCCTTTGAAAGAAATCATTCATTTTTAATAAAAGTTCCGGGAGAGACTGGAGATTTACATATATGATCGACTACTATGTTTTACCAAAAATTTTTGATACTTTTATTTTTAGTCGGATGAATATTTTTAAAAATACTATTAGCAGGAAATACATTCAAATGATATAGAATTGAAAAGTTATAAATTAGAAAATGTCTTATTTTTACTCTTGAATTAGCTATCTGCTTCCACTCCCCTGAGGCACCTGTTGTTTTCAGTTTCTTTTATAATCATCTGAGCATATAACACACATTGTACTGCCCTGTGAGTTTTGACATTGATCAATAGGAATTGAAGATTCTATCAGATTGGTAATTGTAGAAGTGTCCCATTACATTATTTCAATGTATGGATGTTGTGTTGAATGGATACCATTGTTTTTATAAATTTATATAACTATCCACACATTGATGAGTATTTCAGAAATTTCTCATTTCTTTGAGATATTTCCAGTTTATTATAACAGATAATCCTTCCATTAGTATTGCTTTAAAAATAACATTTTATCCAGGGGCATATATACCTGTGGGCAATTTTCTAGAAACAGAAAAGAGGGTAGATGAGAAGGATGCAGGACATATTTTATATATTTCTCTTAAAAATTTCTCTCCTTTTCTGCATTTTCTACTTTGATGATACTGGGAAAAAGGAAGAGACTGCCTTTTTTAAAAAAATTGTATTAATTAATCCTGATAATTTAAGTTCAACCTTTGCATACTAGTTGTACTGAAACAATCAATGGATGATGATTTTTGTTGCAAAAAGATGCTAATGGGTTCTCAAAAAATGCAATATTTTCTCTATCTTTTACTTTCTGGACCATTTCCTTATTTTCGCCTCCTTTATCTAATCATTTTGGTGTCCACTGGTGCTGCACTGCCCACTGGATGCCCAAAATTCAGCTGTGACTCAATCTATGGCTACCTTTCCCCACAATCTGTCAAGATGCCATCCTCCAAAGCCAGCATTCTTTGTTTTGTGGCCAATTTAAAAACTTCATTCTCACTGCTAATCCTACCAATAATTTTTTGACTTAATTCTTTGACCAAAATAAACTAATGTTAAGAAAGTTAGAAGTTGGAGAGTGTGACTTTAAGGACATTAAATTTCTCAATGGAGAGAAATTTGTCCAACAGGTACCGTGTAAACAGATGCATACTTGACATAGATCCTCTTCCTCCTATTATTTTACATAGCCTCTTTATTCTTTTGAACACCTTGATGTGGCTTTTTTCATCATTGATTCCAAAACACTTCCTCCAAGTTTCTTGAGAGAAGGATTTGTAGCTTCTGATTCTTATTTCACTCTTACTCCCCAGTTTTTAATCCTGTGCAAAACTCATTCATTAATGTGATAGAAAGTACGCCTTTGCAGTTAGGTCTTGGATTAGGTGAAAACTATAATGGTTGTGATTTGTTATTTTGTGTACATGTATTTTTTTCTCTACTTCTAGATTGGTCTAAGCAGTTAGTTCTGTCTGTTAATTTAACTTCATCCTTGGAGAAACATGGGCAAAGGTTGTCTTTAGAGTACCGAAGGTGAACATATGTTGTACCAGAGAGGAAATAATGAAAAAGGAGTCAGAAATCTTCCTATTTGGAGCATACTTGATCTTAGTTGACAAAGATAAAGAGGTTCTCTATGAAAATCAAAATCATTCTTTGTAAGGTACATAAGGAAAGGAATGCTTACCTTTTGTCATTAATGCATCTTCACCATCTAGAACAGTGTCTGGGACCCAACAGGAGATCAATAAATACTACTTGACTGATTGGATTTATTTTCCATTTATTGGATTGTGAGCATGCTGCCCGACAGAGGGTGGAGATGCTTTTACAATTAAACATGTGTCATAGGGAAATCAGGGCCATGAGGCCAGGGAGACGGAAAATTCAGAAGAAAATTGGGCAAATTAAGTAAAGTTCATTGTCAGTCTTGAGATTTATCTCTTATTTGAGAAACAGCATCTTCAGCAGTCTGTAAGTATCTATTCAAGGCAGAGTCAAAGAAGTAGAGTGAGGGGGTAAGAGGAAAAACTTTATCAGAAGCAAGAGATCATGTAATTTGCAGCTCAAACGATCTTCTAATTACTGCCCCAGGCATCGTACTGGGCCAGTCACATGTGTAGAACATTCCCACATAACCTTAAAGTCCCTGAGAATAATGATGATTATTAATAATATTATAAAAGTAATTATTATTGTTACAATTACCATCTTCGATCATTTAATATGTGATGGTGTCCTAATCACTTTACACAATCTTCACAAAACCTCTTTTGAATTATTATCCCAATTTTTACAGAAGAGGAATCTGAGACAGAGTACATAACTTGGCTGAGGTCACACAGCTAGTAAATGGCAGAAGGATGATCTGAAACCCAGGCTTTCTGACTCTAACACTCATGCTTTTAAGCACTAAAGAATTCTGTATCATAAAAATAAAATCTCTGATAAGTTACATTTTTTCTTCAGGTTTTCTCAGTTCATCATAATTTGACCCCACCTTGCATTACAAAATTTTCCCATGGGTTGAAAATGAAGATTTTCCCATCTCTCAAACTCTATCCTTCCTACAAAAGAACTCCTCTAACTCTTGAAGTTTTGAATCAAACTAATGCTGGGAGGATGTTTTTGAAAAGTATTAGAAATGTTGGCATTGAGCAACAATCCCCAGAAGTTTAACTCAGGGAAACAGAGGCATCACATAACATACAACATAGGGCTCTGTAAATAATGGAGTGGATCATGTTATGGGGAAAAGGTGTCAGAACACCAAATGATTTCTGAGAAGAGGAGTTATTCAATCTGTGAAGAAAAGCAGAAGCCATTAAATGCTCTGTACTCTTGCCAGGGTCCTGATATTGCCTTCATTATTTATGAATTACTGGATTTTTTTATTGAAGTATGGTTGACATACAATATTGTATTAGTTTCAGGTGTACAACGTAGTGATTCGACATTTATATGCATCACAAAATGATCACCACAGCACGTCTAGTAGCCATCTGTCACCTCACAAGATTATTATCATATTATTGACTACAATCTCTAGGCTATACATTACATCCCTGTGACTTATTTATTTTATAACTGGAAGTTTGTACCTCTTAATCTCCTTCATCTATTTCCCCCATCCCACAGCCTCCCTCCCCTCTGGTGACCACAAGTTTGTTCTTTGTATCTATGACTTTGTTTCTCTTTTATTTTGTTTGTACATTTGTTTTGTTTTTTAGATTCCACATATTAGTGAAATCATATGGTATTTGTCTTTCTCTGACTTATTTCACTTAGCATAATACTCTCAGGTCCATCCTTCTTGTCACAAATGGCAAGGTTTCATTCTTATTCATGGCTGAGTAATATTTCATTGCATATGTGTACAACACATTTCTTTATTCATTCGTCTATTGGTGGACACTTAGGCTGCTTCCATATTTTGGTTATTGTAAATAATGCTGCAATGAACATAGGGGTGCATATATCTTTTTGAATTAGTGTTTTTGTTTTCTTTGGATAAATACTCAGAAGATCATACGGTAATTCTATTTTTAATTTTTTGAGGAACTACAATACTGTTTTCCATAGCGGCTGCACCAATTTACATTCCCACCAACATTGTACAGGGGTTCCCTTTTCTCCACATCTTCATCAACTCTAATTTGCTGTCTTTTTTATAATAGCCATTCTGACAGTATGAGATATCTTATTGTGATTTTGATTTGCATTTCCCTGATGATTAGTGATGTTGAGCATGTTTTCATGTGTCTGTTGGCCATCTGTATGTCTTTTTTGGAAAAATGTCTATTCAGTTCCTCTGCTTATTTTCTAATCACTTTGTTTGTTTTTTTGGTATTGAGTTGTATGAGGTCTTTATATATTTTGGATATTAATCCCTTATTATATATATCATTTGCAAATATCTTCTTCCATTCAGTAGTTTGTTTTTTCATTTTATTGGTGAAATTATTGGATTCTTAATATTTTTCTACTTTTATAAATAATCATCCTTCTAATCATCTTTGAATTATTTTATTATATATACATATGCATATATTCTTTCTTTTTTTTAATTTTTTTAAAAATTTTATTTATTTATTTTTCCCCCAAAGCCCCAGTAGATAGTTGTATGTCACAGCTGCACATCCTTCTAGTTGCTGTATGCGGGACACGGCCTCAGCATGGCCAGAGAAGCGGTGCGTCGGTCCGCGCCCGGGATCCGAACCCCGGGCCGCCAGCAGCAGAGCGCACACACTTAACTGCTAAGCCACGGGGCCGGCCCTACATATGCATATATTCTTACTGCTCAAATTTTCTTCTGTTTTATTTTAAAGAAACTTAATAGTATTTCAAATTACTTCCTTTATCCCCAAGACATCTGCTTAATACTAAAAGTCCTGGTTTTGCATGAAGAGAGAAAAGTAGCTGCCAAGTGCTTTCATGTATGTGGGTGACATTTTTGATGGGCCCTGGACTATTGTACTATTTTCTCTCTCAGGAAAAGAAAATACTAAAACCATTGCAACTTTCTAATACCACTGATGCCTAAAAAATGTTAATCTGCAATTAGTCAAGTAAGTGCTATTTCTGGAACCTTGAACATTCCTGTTTGGTAGTTTCACAATATGTCTGTTGAAAAGGAAAGACAGTCTTTTGAGAAAACTATTATAGTCACTGGGTAACATTGATTATCTACATTTGCCAGTGCCTGGGGAAATCCTTGTGAATGACTCAGATTGCATATAAGTATGTTGGCTAATATAATTGACCATGTTGAAATATATTATTTCCCCATTACTTAAAGAAAATTATCAGCCAACCTAAGGAGATAAATGACATACACAACACAAACTAGTTCCTTCTTTACTTTCTTTATTCCTGTTCAAAGCTAACATTTCTACTTCTCTGTAAGCAGAACTCCCTACGCATGCTCATAGCAGCATTTGGCCTTCCAGATACCCCCAAATGGCTCTAAAAATTGCTGTGAAAAAGAGATTTACCCATTTTCTGAGAACCAGAATGACTCAGAAGCTGAGCACATATGGGAACAGTTGAACCTCTGGATTCCCTGAGCAGTCTCCCATTTCTGATAAGTTATTCTCTTCGTACATGAGTGTGATTCTCTCTCAGATAACAATCTGTACAAAAAGGAAAAGAAGAAAGGGAAAATTTGGATTTATTGAGACAATCTTCAAGCAGGCTTTGATGCACCCAGGCCTTGGAAAAGGGCTGAAACTGCATTAGTTTGTGGCAAATGTGAATTATCATCTTTCTATGTCAAGTTGTTCACATCTTTTGATAACATAGCGGACAATAAGTACTCAGAGTATTTCTCATGGCACTTAACCCACTCTGAAAGAAAACTCTAATACCCTTAGGGACAGCTTCCATTACCACATATCCAATATTCATCTTGCCCTGAGTGCAGCCTCTAAAGATAAAGTCCTATTTAAATAATCAATTCTTCTAATCACCCCACTCAGCAATGACTGGAAATGACTCCAAAGGAAAAAGGAGTAAGATAATCAACTTTGAAAGAAGCCCTTTTTATCTTAAATTTCAAAGTATTTTTCTCACCCTCATCATTTATGTTTACCAGTATATATTGTAAGCAAACATATGCAGCAGCACATACCACTCATTGAACATGTCAATCATGTTAGGGCATTTATGTGGGTTAGCCAAAAAAAAAAAGTAAATTAAACAGCATCGAATTATAAAAAGCAATTTGTAATGTAGCTTAATATTCATGATTACTTTATTAATCAGATCAACTTTGCATTGAGAGGAGAGGAGAAGAGTTTTTAGTGTGTTGTCATTGTTGGACACAGGTCAAAGAGTGAAAATTGACTCATGGTGTTAGAAAGTTTAAAATGAAAAAAGAGTTTGAGAAATTAACTGGTTATCCTGACGTTGCAAAAGCCCAACATGTCTACATTTACAGTGAAATAAACAGTGTTTGGGGCCCGGAAGAGCTCCATTTTATGACGAGATGTGAATTACCTAGTTTGTTGTTCTTTATTGATCAAGAAATTTGGCAGTAATGGAATTCTGCTTCATTATGGTGCTGTGTAGAGAAAGCCACAGCCAGAGCAACAACAATCAGAGGAATAGTTCATGATTATAATAATTCCAATCTTTCATGACACTTGGCCCTCTATTGTTTCATTGATCCTTACACAAACCATGCGCTTTTGGCAAGAGAAAATAAAGACCTATCCATGGTCTTTTAGTGCTTCACAGAAAGTCTGTTTTTCCTTAGTTACGTAGATATATGTAACTTCCATGTTGAACTAGTGTCACCCTAGAGCATATGAGAATCATACGCAGCAAATACTGGTAAATCTAAACGTGTGTCTCCTTGAATTCTATTTCAAAATATCATATGGGCATGACTTGTACTTTCCTGAAATGCTACGTCAATGTGTAGCTTCTGGGTCTACAGATTAGTATTTTAGGTCCTAAGGCAAAACGCCACTCCCTTCAAGATACTGGTCACTGTTCAAATAGTGCTAATGTCTTCTCTATCCCTCCTCAGCAGGTTTCCAGTCACCCACAGGGCTCCTCTCAGCTTCAAGTCATCAATTTCCTTTTCTAATTTTACGGTAGGAGGATAGATAAAGGACATCCTGAGGCATTTGGGTAGTTTAATTGTACTTTTGTAACTTAGTTTCTCATATAAGAAGTACAATTTTTCAGAAAATGATGAAGTTAAGCAAAACACAACAAAATTGGAGTAACTATTCCTGATTATTTAAACTATCTTATTAAGTGATTTGCAGCATAATTGTATATGTATTTTCCTGTTGCCACTGATGTGTGTAATTATTTATTAACCTAGTTTTGTTCTGTCACTGTTCCCACAGTGAGACTAAAATGCAACTGTTATTCTCTAATCTTGGTTAATCAAATAAAGTAGTGTTTAGCATTGTTAATTTCATGGGGCTGGGGGTGGGGATGGGGGGAGGGTATTTACTTTTTTTCTGTTGTAACTTCTTATTTCATTATTTGGTGATTACCTATGAAGTTATTTACACTCTTTAAAGAGGGAGGGATAAGTATTCTGAAGAGATTATATGGTAGATCTATCCAGGTAAAATATTTCAGACCCCCAACTTTTAAGTTGCTTTGGATTTCTGTTTAGGGTGATCCCTCTGGAGGGATGTTAGTCAAAGCTGGTAGACATTTGAAAGGGAGATGGGCACCCACAGAGTGTTAGGTGCTTATTAGTTTGAATATGACTGGAAGGAAAGGGTGTCATTGAGGGCCATGTAAAGAAAATGGTGCTACTCATGTTGGTTGAGTGGCCTTATATAGGGTCAATCTATGAGACGAACATCAAATTGAGTCCTTTATTCTCATTATTGACACCTTACTGTGGCAATAGAGACAAGAGAGTGTGGGACTATCTGGCATGTGCATTTCATGTGCAATTTTCTCTCATTCTTGGGTAGACAAAACAGTTATGAGGGTGTATTAGTCTGGGTTCTCCAGAAAAATAGAACTAATAGGACATATATAATTGGCACATGTGTTTATGGAGGCTAAGTCCCAAGATCTGTAGTCAGCAAGCTCGAGACCCAGGGGAGCTGACGGTACAGTTCCAATCTGAGATTGAAGGCAGAAGATCGACATCCCAGCTTGAAGACAGTCAGGCAGAGAGCTACTTTTCCCTTTTGTTTTCTTTAGGTCTTCAATGGTATCTTAGTCCATTTGGGCTGCTATAATAAAATACCATAGACTGGATGGTTTATGAGCAAAGAAATTTATTTCTCACAGTTCTGGAGGTTGTGAGGTCCAAGATCAAGGCACCAGTAGATTTGGTGTTTGATGAGAGCCTTATTCCTAGTTCATAAATGGTTGCCTTTCAATTGTGTCCTCAAACGGCAGAGGGGTAAGGGAGTTCTCTAGGGTCTCCATAAGGCACTAATCCCATATCCATGAGGGCTCAGCCCTCATCATCTAATAACCTATCAAAGGCCCACCTTCAAATATGAGCACATAGGTTTCAACATATTAATTTTGGGGAGGGACACAAGCATTCAACCTATAGCAAATGGACAGATGAGGCCCATCCACATTGGGAAGGGAAATCTGCTTTACTCAGTCTACTGATTCAAAGATTAATCTCATCCATAAACACCCCCACAGACATACCCAGTGTAATGTTTAACCAAATATCTGGGATCCTCGTGGCCCAGTCAAGTTGACACACAAAATTAACCATCAAAGGGGCAGGGGCTATCTACGGTCAGGGTTAAGACCTCTTAAAATGTTTGTTTAAATTAGCTTTCTTCTAGATCACTTCTCTATTGAAGATCCATGTACACTGCTATGGAAAGCGATTTGTCTCAGATCAACTGAATTCACCACACATTTGCTCTGCCTCTGCACATAACAAGATAAAATGCTAAACTGTATGAGAAAATGAAGGACGAAAGCCTTAAAAGTTTATAATTTGGTATTGAGAGATAGATGTTTCCTAATTGCAATGAAAGGCAAAATATAATGTGATATATAAGAGAGGTGTAAACCATTTCTCAAGGAAGACAAAAGGAGGAAAATATTAACTTCTACTGAATCACTGCTATAATCAAGGAATATACTAAAGTAAGGTCTTTGCCTGGATTGTGAAGGATGAAAATTAGGGCTTAAAAACGGTTGATTTTATATTATAGTAACTAATCCACTTTGAAAGAAATTTGTGTCTGAAGCCCAGAAAATTCCTTGGATGAGTAAATGTGAATTGTGGCAAAGGGCAGAAAGGGATCCCCAATCCTCTCATGGGATTTGCACTGAGACATTTTTGGGGACTGAACTATTTTGATGGAACCCTCAAGGAATTCCCTAAACAGGTGATCCATATTTAGGGTAATTCTCCTCCTCTCACTCATGTCCAACCATAAAGATATGGTCATTCAGAAAGTGGAGTGCTCACTGGATGCCACTGACCAAGGAAAGAATGCAAATCCAAGAGGAGTCTTGAAATGTAAATATCAACCATTTCTCTACATAAAGTGTTCTCTGTGCTGTGCAGAGTTAATGTTATTCTCTGAAGTATTAAACATGAAATAATGGTACAATGAGCCTTTTAGTTACAACATATATCTGTGATAAGTAGTAAAACATTTATCCAGAAAACATAATTTTTATAATTAGCTTTCATATTAAGTGGAAAATTATTGCACAGACATTCTTCCCATTTTGTGGATTATAATAGAATAAGACTGTACCAATCAACACTTCTGTAGTGATTAGTATTTGATTTTTATTGATTCTGCCTCATAAGTTTCATCCTTTATGATTAATGGCTATTGTATATGCATAGGATGTCAGGAGGGAATAGAAAAGATGGGTTTTTGACAGAGTGATAAAGAGCGATAAGGAATAAACAAGATATAGGTGTTCTTCACCATTAATAAAATCTAAAAGGGGAAGCAAAAGTTTTCTATTAAGATACTTAACAATGAGGTGTATCATTTATTTAGTACCTATTATGTATTAGGTTCTGCGCTAGGCACCTCCATGTTGGGCGATACAATATTATCTACCGCCTTTTATAGGGAAGACTCTGAAGTTGCAAGAAAATTAGTATTTTTCACATTTACACAGATAGCAAGTGATGGAGCCAAGATTCAAAGGCAAGTGCCATCTTCTTCACTGGTTCCAGAGCTCAAATTCTTTTCAATCTATTTTCGTCTCACAGAGTGAAGCCAACACCAGTCTTACATATTTTATCATTGAGATATCACTTACATCTATTCACGACTTTATATACTTGCTGTGTCCTTGCCTTGGCCTGAATTGATTCTTTCCCGTGTTATTGCAATGGTTTCTGAATTGATTTTTCTTCCTCTTGTTTTCCATCTGTGCCAGTTTTCAATTTATTGCCTTTCCGCTTCAAATCCACCCTTGTTTGCCCACCCTTGTTTGTGATACGATGGCTGGACCCTATAAACATTTCCGCCTTGCCAACAGGCACAAAGTTAGCTTTGTCAATAGAAGGCAACAGAGAGACACGGCAAAGCCATAGCAGAGGAAATGGCTTGCCTTACTCGTTCTGGTGCTTTTTTCTTTTCTGTTTTTTTTAATCCCAGCAACTAGAACAATGTTTGGCACATAATGAACACTCAAAATAAATGGATGTATGTCATAGAGGGATTAGAGCTGTTCCATTGGGCCAGGAAGGCAAAAACATATATGTCTGGGAGCCACAGGGAAATAAACTTTGCCTTCATAGAAATAATTTTATTATGATAGAAATGTCTAAACAAGAAATAGGATACTTACACACGTAGGTAATTCCTTACAGAAAAGTGTTGTTCAATAATAATAACAATTCTAGAAAACAAGTCAGAGTGAATGTTAAATGAATGGATGTTATAGAGTAATTCAAACTCCAGATGAGGAGTTTGGGGGTGGTAACTGTTCAGATCCTTTGAACACTTAGATTTTATCCTTTATTTCATAAAAAAATGATCCTTCGGAACAATATTTATCACCTGTCTTCTTAAACACCCAATTTTCTCATGTACCATGTCATCACTCTTGTGGGCTTTTTTTTCCTTCTAAAAATATTCTTGAAGCTATATACGTTATATAATAATTAACATATCTGTAGTGAATCAGGATGCAAGTTCCTAATTTTCAGTCCTAATCACCAGAAAATGCATGGCTGCTTGATGGAGAATACTAGATTTTAATATGAACATATTAATGTCACCATTTCAATTTTCCCTCATTGCCTCATTTCTCTAACAAATATTACACATTCTCCAATGTTTAGTAGACAATAAATCAGCATTGTGGCTCATTGAATAGTCATATTAGAAGGGATATATTCTTTCCAAAGTTTCAGAATTTGGGCTAAATACTCAATTTTATACATTTGACCCTCCAAGTCCAAATCAGTCTTAAAATAAATGTGACATGAAACAAACTAACAACAATACAAACAGACTCTCTGGGGAATAAAATAATATGGTGGGTTAAAAATCACTGATAGATAAAGTGAGATCACACTTTCCAGGTCATATAGCTTTTCTCCCCTCTGCTTCAGAGCGTACATCCCTTTACAGCAGCATAAATCTATCTTCTTCGGTCAAAGAGATGATTTAGTCTCCAGAGCTCAGAGGAAATCCTGTCGGATTTTAGAATATGAAGAGTTCTGTAAATTCCAAACAGGAATTTACACACCAGAGCTGACCAATGGTCCATCCAGTCGAGCATCCTGCTTCCTACTGTGTCTAATGATGGATGTTTTAGGAGAAAGCCATAAACTCACCATGATGCACCTAATTGAGAAATACAGCATCGTCAAGGAAATTTCTTTCTAACTCTGGGAGCTGGTTAGTTTATTCCATGGTGCCTGAGGCCTGGTAACTATTTATCTCTGTACTAGTGTTACAGAAAAACTTATTTTTCCTAAGAACACACTATTAAATTTCTCATAAGCATCTAATCCTTAATTGAATCTCATTAACCTCTTCTGATTAACAACTCACTGTCGGGTGAATAAGAAATCACATTCCACCTTTTAATTTTGCTTAAAAACTTCCAGCCAAACGTACATAAAATAGCTATATCTCTCTACAGTATGAGTTTTTTAATATAACACTTCTAAAAAAATATACAACCCACTGGAAGTCAACATAAAAAAAGCACTCCATAATTAGGAATAGCATGTATTATTTGGTGATTAAGATACAAGGAGAGAAAGTTCAATGCATGACTTGTGAATGTTTCAAGAGCACTCTGTATTATTTGCTTAAACCTTTCAGGAACCCCATATTTCTTTACTAGGAGAAAATTGCCACAGAGTTAGACTACATTAATATGAAATATGTTTAACAATGTCCTTGCTGGGAAACTACTAACAACGTGTTAATAGCTTTCCAGGACACTGTGGACAGTGTATTTTATTTTTTTGACAACAGGGCTACAAACCACTTTATGCAACTCTATATAACGAAGGACTGTAAGTAAACAGTCTGTGTCATCAAAGGACTCAGCACATTGTCATCACCTATTAGAAACTGAGCAATGTGGGCAAGGTCAAAGTCTTGCATTAGGACTTTGTGCTTCTGTGGGTTAACTGCTACTCAGGCTTGGAGAAGAGGCATTTATATTTGCTGGCAGAATAATTAAGGGGAATTATACGCCAAAAGAGTTCTCTCCTCATCGTTTTTTATACTTGCGTTTATTCATAGCTATGCTTGGGTTAGTGGCGAGAAGGGCTGGAAGAAACACTAATCCCCCAATGATTCTCTGACTCTTTTTGCAAAGACAGCTGAATTTATCACCTGTTTTGAGGGAGAAACCATAAACTATTCCCAAGTAATAGTAAAATATTCAGTCAAATGCTATAGGTTGTTCCTCTGAATGGTAACGTGTCAATAATCAAATATTTTGTTTATTAATATGACCAATATGATTAAAGTGAGGTTTACTTAGACATAATAGAATGGACCTCGAGAGCACAGGACTTTGACATGGTTACCCTGGATTTGAATACTTGGCCCAGGCAGTCATTGCTTTGTGGGAAGTCATCTAATTTCTATTAACCTACTTCTCAGGGGTGCTGTGTGAGGATTAGAAATTCTAAGAGCACTTTCTAAGTCACTGTTCCTATTACTACTGTTATTATACTTTATAATTTATAAATTACATAATTAACATGAGTCAGTAAATTATATGAACAGAATTTATTCAACAATTAAACTAGTTAATTTTGAGACCCAGCACAAACTCTGAGTTGTTTGCAGAAAAAAAAAAATAGAAAGAAAGAAAACTTTGATAATAAGAATATTTTGCACTTACATAGCAAATTTTATTATTTTCTTCATTTGAATCTTACAGACATCTTGTGATGTGTGGGAGAATTTTTAATAAAAAATTTGATAAAAGTGGTATTTTTTTCTCTGTAGGAATCAAGCTCCTTCAGAGGAATGACCGGAACCTTCTTTGACATTGTTTGTTACAAGAGAGTGCTAGACTGATAAAACGCTTCCCCCCACGTCCCTCCCTCTGTGAGTGAATTGAACACTTCTACTTGAAAGGCTTTGGAGCTATATGGTTCTGTAAATGTCATCATCCAATTGTTTGCAAGTGGATATCATTTTCTTAAAGCCCAGAACGTGTATGTATGTGTAGACATCCTGGTAGGGTTAAATGGATTGACTAGAAATTGTTTATTTATTCGGTTTATTTGCTCATTGCTTCTTTACTTTTTGTCGCAGGGCAAATCTGCTAAACGGACACCTTCCCACACACCTGAGGAGAAACACAGAAATCCACAAACGTGAAAACTGACAGAGTTAACAAAAATTTTAAATGAAGCCCGCATACGCTGGCATAATTAGTGCAAGGACCCTTGGATGCATATTGTCCTCCAGATAAACAGAATCTCCAGGGTGGAAAATAGAATCTGGCACATAATGAATGCTTCGTGATTATTTCCTTGAACACGCACACACACATACGTACTACATCGATATCTATTACACTTTAGAGTACCTTTCCTCAGGGCTATTTTTTTTAATGTGGGCCAATTTTTCTTTTAATGTCTGTGATGATTCATACATAACTTCCATTTTTGCTTTTTCTATCATTATAGCATATACACATTTATTATGAAATTTCGTGGACAATATTATAATATTCTATTCGATTAATGGACCTTGAAATGTGTGATCTCTAAAGTTTTGCTTTAAAAAACAAGGTAGAAGTGTACATCTTCAGGAAAAAAGTTTATATCTATTACATTTATTTTCATAAGCTTGGGTCCCAGAAGTGGAATTCCTAGTAAGAAGATAAGAACAATTTACGTTTTTGATAGGTCGACTTTCAAAACCTGTTCTTGTTCCTGTACCATCATTTCTTAAACTTTGCAAATCTGGCAAGAGTGACTGAGTGTTTAATTTGGGTAACAGTTCACGTTTATTTGAATGTTACAATATTTGAGCAGTTTCCATATATTCTATTTCTATTATTTTTCTTCTTTTGTAAATTATATAGAATCATTTTCTTATTACCCTCAGTGCTTTTCTTATTGCTATTTCTTAGTTTTTCTATATTAAAGATATTAATAGATATTTTCTATATTAAAGATACCCCCCAATACATGTGCAACAAGCACTTTCTTCTCATTTTCCTATTTTTATTTTTTATTATTTATTTTGATTATTTTGTAAATAATCTTGACCTTTATGGAATCAAATCTGATTCTTTGAAATTAAATTTATGATTTTTTTTTTTAGTTGTATCTACTCTATATATTTATTAATCATTTTTTCTCTATACTGTAAAGTATGGAGATTTGGAAAAAATTGCATATTTTTCTTCCAGGTTTAATATGATTTAATTAAGTCATATTCAATTCTTTAATCCATATGAAACTGTGATAGATGATGATCCAAACTGTTTTATTTGTTCTTGTTTTTGTTCTTTTTGCTGTTATTGTTTTCAAACAATAATTTTTTTAACTTGAATATCAACCCTTGCTTATTGTTTTTACTTTGAATATTTTCTCAGTTTTTCCTGTTTCCCTTTAATCTGAGAGATCTTTTTAAAAACCTGGAAGTTGTTTAATCTGTATAATATTCCCTCTATGATTTCCTCCAAAGCTTCTAAATTTAGAAATTTCTCCAATATATCATGTTTAGGAAGTATCTTGTTATTAATTTTTTAAGAAAAATTTATAAAGATTGATATTTTATCTAATGCCTCTTCAGTGTCTAAAGATTTTTTTTTTCAATTTATTTAAACTGAAAATGAAACAGTTCAAGCTGGCAAGGTGGCATAGTGGTTAAGTTTGTGTGCTCCGCTTTGGCAGCCCGGGATTTGCCGGTTCGGATCCTGGACATGACCTACACACTGCTCATCAAGCCATGCTGTGGCGGCGTCCCACATATAAAGTAGAGGAAGGTGGGCTGGATGTTAGCCCAGGGTCAATCTTCCTCTGCAAAACGAGGAGGATTGGCAACAGATGTTAGCTCGGGGCTAATCCTTCCTCATAAAAGAAAACAAAAACAGTTCATCCATTTCTCTAACCTCCCACCTCCCACCTCTGGCAACCACGAATCTGTTTTTTGTACCCATGAGCTTAGTTTTTATATATATACATGTATATGTATATATAATTTTTTGGATTCCACATATAAGAGAGATCATATGGTATTTGTCTTTTTCTATCTGATTTATTTCACTTAGCATACTACTCTCTAGGTCTACCCATGGTGTCACGAATGGCAAGACTTCATTTCTATTTTTTGGCTAAATAATATTCCATTGTATATATTTGCTACAATTTTTTTTATCCATTCATGCATCAATGGACAATTAGGTTGTTTCTATATCTTGGCTATTATGAATAATGCTGCAATAAATATGGGAGTACACATATATTTTTGAGTTTGTGTTTTTGTTTTCCTAGGATAAATACCCAGAAATGGAATTGCTGGATAATATGGTACTTCTATTTTTAATTTTTTGAGGAACCTCTATGCTGTTTTCCATACTGGCTGCACCAATTTACATTCCCACCAACAGTGCACAATGTTTCTCTTTTCTCCACATTTTCACCAACACTTGTCATTTCTAGCCTTTTTGATAATAGCCATTCTAACAGGAGTGAAGTGATATCTCATTGTGGTTTTGATTTGCATTTCCCTGAGGATTAATGTTGTAGAGCATCTTTTCATATACCTGTTGGCCCTCTGTATATCTTCTTTGGAAAAATGTCTATTCAGATTTTCTGTCCATTTTTTAATTGGATTGTTTGGTTTTTTGCTATTGAGTTGTATGAGTTCTTTATATAATTTGGATATTAGCTCCTTATCAGATATATGATTTGGAAATATTTTCTCCCATTCAGTAGATTTGCTCTTCAATTTGTTGATTGTTTCCTTTGCTGTGCAGAAGCTTTCCAGCATGATATAGTTCCACTTCTTTAATTTTGCTTTCATTGCTTTTGCTCTTGGTGTCAAATTCAAAAATCATCGCCAAGATCTATGTCAAGGAGCTTGCTGCCTATATTTTCTTCTAGGAGTTTTATGGTTTTAGGACTTACATTCAAGTCTAATCCTTTTTGAGTTAATTGTTGTGCATTGTGTAAGACAGACTCCAGTTTAAATGCTATTGCATGTGGTTGTCCAATTTTCCCAACACCGTTTATTGAAGAGACTGTCCTTTCCCCATTGCATATTCTTGGCTTCTCTGTGGGAAATTAATTGACCATATATGCATGAGTTTATTTCTGGTCTCTCTATTCTGTTCCATTCATCTATATGTCTGATTTTATGCATACTGTTTTAATTACTATAACTTTGTAATATAGTTTGAAATCAGGGAGGGTGATATCTCCAATTTTGTTCTTTCTCAAGATTGCTTTGGCTATTTGAGGTCTTTTATGGTTCCATGCAAATTTTAGGATTATTTGTTCTATTTCTGTGAAAATGCTATTGGAATTTTGGTAGGGATCGCATTGTGTCTGTAGATTGCTTTGAGCAGTATGTACATTTTAACAATATTAATTCTTCCAGTCCTTGAGCACAGAATATCTTCCATTTGTTTGTGTCTTCTTCAATTTCTTTTATTAATGTCTGGTAGCTTTCAAAATGCACGTCTTTCACCTCCTTGATTAAATTTATTCCTAGGTATTTTATTCTCTTCAATGCAATTATAAATGGGATTGTTTTCTTAAATTCTTTTCTGATAGTTCGTTGTTAGCACATAGAAATGCAATTGATATTTGCATATGGATTTTGTATCCTGCAACTTCGCTGAGTTTATTTATTAGTTCTAACAATTTTTTAATGGATTATTTAGGGTTTTCTATACATAATGTCATATCATCTGCAAATAGCAACAGTTTAACTTCTTCCTTTCCAATTTGGATGCCTTTTATTTCTTTTTCCTGCCTAATTGCTCTGGCTAGGGTTTCCACTACTATGAATAATGGTGGCAAGAATGAGCATCCTTGTCTTGTTCCAGATCTTAGAGGAATAGCTTTCAGCTTGTCATCATTTAGTATGATGTTAGCTGTAGGCTTGTTGTAAATGGTGTCTATTATGTTGAAGTACATTCCTCTACACCTGATTGGTTGAGAGTTTTTATCATAAATGGATCTTGAATTTTGTCAAATGTTTTTTTGTGTCTATTGAGATGATCTTGTGGTTTTTATCCTTTGTTTTGTTAATATGGTGTATCACATTGACTGATTTGTGGATGTTGAACCATTCTTGAATCCTTGGAATAAATCCCACTTGATCATGGTGTATGATCCTTTTAATGTGTTGTTTAATTTGGTTTGCTAATATTTTATTGAGGACTTTTGCATCTATGTTCATCAGGGGTATTGGCCTGTAATTTTTTTGATTTCTTGTGGCATTCCTATCTGGTTTTTGTGTCAAGGTAATGCTGGCCTTGTAAAATGAGTTTGGAAGAATTTCCTCCTCTTCTATTTTTTGGAAGAGTTTGAGAAGGATTGTTATTAATTCTTCTTTGAATATTTGGTAGACTTCACCAGTGAAGCCATCTGGTCTTGGACTTTTCTTTTTTGGAAAGTTTTTGAATACTGATTCAATCTCCTTACTAGTCATCAAGCTGTTCAGATTTTCTATTTCATCATGATTCAGTCTTCATAGATTGTATGTTTCTAGGAATTTATCCATTTCTTCTAGGTTGTCCAGTCTGTTAGCATATAATTGTTCATAGTAGTCTCTTATGATCCTTTGTATTTCTGTGGTATCCGTTGTAACATCTCCTCTTTCATTTCTGATTTTATTTATTTGAGTTGTCTCTTTTTCTTGGTGAGTCCAGCTAAAGATTTGTCAATTTTGTTTAACTTTTCAAAGAACAAGCTCTTAGTTTTGTCGATCTTTTCAATCATCTTTTAGACTCTATTTCATTTTTTTCTGCTCTGATTTTTTTTTATTTTCTTCCTTCTACTAACTTTGAGCCCAACAATCATTTTAGGACAAGTTTTAAGCACAGTACATCATTATACTCATGTTCTCACATTCTCGTCTTGTTTCAAGAAAAAAAAAACTTTCACAAAGATAATAATTGGTGAAAAATCTTTTCTGAAATCTTGTATTTACCAGAAGGAGGGAATGTATTGCCAATTACAATTCAATTAATTGAATTAACTTTGTCTTGCTTTTATCCTTTATTGCAGTTTTCTTCTCTTCTATATTCTTTTTGTCCTTTCTCTTTGTATTTTGCACATGAAACACACTTTATATTTTCAACTCTCTGTTACCCAACATTTTTATAAAGGTGAAATTTTGTTAAAGAGAACATCAGAAGTTATCTTGAAATAATGGTGACAATAATGCTGAAGGTGATAGAAGCTAATACTATTTCAGGCTGACCAGTTTGTGATTGCACTTCACATACATTATCATTGGAACATCAGCTTTAAAAGGGCAGGAGGGGCCAGCCCAGTGGCACAAGCGGTTAAGTGTGTGTGCTCTGCTACGGCGGCCCAGGGTTCGCTGGTTCAGATCCCGGGCACGCACCGACGCACCGCTTGTCAAGCCATGCTGTGGCGGCGTCTCATATAAAGTGGAGGAAGATGGGCACGGATGTTAGCCCAGAGCCCGTCTTCCTCAGCAAAAAGAGGAGGATTGCCAGATGTTAGCTCAGGGCCGATCTTCCTTCCAAATAAATAAATAAATAAATAAATAAAAATTAAAAAAAAAAGTTTCCTTTTAAAAAAAAAACAAAACAGGAATTTTGAAGGTCCTGTTCACTGCTCCCATCCCAATATCTAGAATACTGCCTGTAGACACTCAGTGAATATTTACTGAATATTGTTGAATAAGTCTCAAATCCTCCAAACAATGCAGAAATAAATATATTATTAAATTTTTTTACCCATTTTACAGCTTGGGAACAGAAACTTAGATGGGTTTCACATGTTTCCAAGGATACAGAGCATCCTTGAGACAAGCCTGATATTTGATTCTGCTGAACAATGTTCCTATAAAATTACTTTCATTCCATCCAATTTCGTAAATGCCCGGGAATTTGTAGGAGTATTATATACCAATTACTTACACCTAGTGAGCAAGTGAGCATATAGCAGATTCTCTAGATTAATTAGGACTAGGGGGATAGAAGGCTATATTACAGGAACCAGAAATCAAACCCAACTCTGATTATAGCCATATATTTCCCTTTAATCTACACTCCCTGGAATGGAAAAAATGGGATGTAGTTGAGATATAAATTCTGTATATTATCTAGTGCTCATAGTATGACTGTGTGTGTATGCACATGTGTGCATGTGTGTGTATGTGAGAGAGAGAAACTGTGTTTAGGGAGTGAATTAGAATTTATCTTAGAATTATTTTCTCATGGATTATTCCATGTGTTAGAATTACAGTGATTCACTCATCTAAGAAAACCAGCTCAAATTTACATCCTTCATAATATATTTATTACTGTCTGTCAGACAAATTTGGTTTCTCACATATTTTTGCACATACATAACAATACATGTATCTCTATTTCTTTTCATCACAGTATAATGCGTTATTTTGTGGTCTAAGAGTTCTGCTCCTCACCCTAGAGAGTGAGCATCCCAAGGAGAGAAAGAAGTGTGTCTTATTTTATAGATACCAGAAACATTGTCAGGTCTCAATACAAGTTTGCGGACTTAAATTGATGGAGATGTAACAACTGCTTTAGTTACAAAACAATAATAGCTAACATTTACCAAACACATGCTATACGCCAAGCACTGGTTTGGGTCGCTTTATATATAAAACGCCATCAAATCTCCACAATAATCCTACCAAATAGGTATGATTATTAATATCATTCTCATTTTCTCGATGATGAAACCAGGGCAAGAAGGAGAACTGGGATTTAAAATAAGACCCAATTCTCACCAGTTTTTCTGGTGAAGACTTCTCTTACTCCATGTAGGGTACTGCCTCCTAATGAATGTAAAAACAATGATCCATGCCATGCTGCTCACTAGTGCAACATCCAAAAGTAGGATCCAGGCCACATGATGGCCAATCCAGTGGTATTTACACTACTACACTAAACTCTGAATAACTATAGATGAAACCACATCTGTTTTGCTGAAAGTTGTATCCCAGGATTTGGTATAGGGCCTCTCATAGAGCATATGCTAAATAAATGTTTATTTGTTGAATTAATGATTGAAAACAAAATAAAGTTCTTTAAGTTTCTATAATAATTTGATCCTAAAGTAGAAATGTAGCTATTTCAGGTACACAATTGCAATGTTAAGGCCTCTGTTTCTAAAGGAGTACATTCTTCATTGCTTTTGTAAGCCAATACTCATTAGGAAACTGCATTTATTATTTTGGATATCAAGTCAATAATAAAGTGAGCTGGTTTTTATAATGACATTCATTCACATGTGTATCTAGAGCTACCCCTGAGGACTTTGTAATATCTGGATATAGATGATGCATGATTCATTCTTTAGCTAGGCATCTCTGGGGTGTGTCACGATGGCTAGTATTCAGCCACAAGTTGGTGATAGATATTTAGAAGTGTCAGAGCTGGTGAAGAAAACGAAATCTGCAAGTGAAAACTCACCCTGAGGTTTCAGTGAGACTGACTCTTCTGAGATCTGTAAGAGGCAGCATGCCAAGTCCAAATGCTGTCTCAGCCAATGAGATAAACACACGTGTTTGCACGTGACAGTGACCATTGACAGATGGCCTGTGGGAGCCTGCCAGGAAATATGCCTCGATTAGCACGCAGCTGAGTGCTCTGCTTTATGCAGAGGGCTGATTTCTGTTTCGTTGCTCAGACAGACATGCTTCCTTGTAATAGTGGTATGCAGCCACAGTTTGGGTCTATTTAATTCACATTCTCATCTGTTTTTCTAATGTATAAGAGTTCCTGAAGGCCTCATTTGGATTACTAAAATACACAATGGGCATAATAAACCTGTGAACCACATGACTAAAGGCTAAATAAACCCAGTGCCATGTAAGAAATAATTATCAGGACCCTAATGCTAGGAGTTTCTGTTTCTTTTTCTTTTTTCCTTATCATCGAAATGGTAAAAAAAATGTGTTTATTGGGGCCAAACTGGTGGTATAGTTGTTAAGTTTGCACACTCCGCTTTGGTGGCCCTGGGTTTGCAGGTTCAGATCCTGGGTGCGGACGTACACACTGCTCATCAAGCAATGCTGTGGCAGCATCACATATACAGAAAATAGAGGAAGATTGGCACAGATGTTAGCTCAGGGACAATCTTCGCCAGGCATAAAGAGGAAGATTGGCAACAAATATTAGCTCAGGGCCAATCAACCTCACCAAAAAAAAAAAAAAAAAAAATGTGTCTATTACTAAGGATATCTTTATCTCCTGATCATTGTGGCTATCAGGAAAGACAGGGTAACCATGAAAAAGAAAAGACAAAGAGTTCATAGACATGACTTCTCGCCAGAGGTCTGAAGTTACCTATCTGGGTGCTCTCTGCCCTGAGTGTGGGTTTAGTCTTCAGTAACATAAGAATTAAATGCTTTCTATAGATCGACTTTCTCCTCTATAATCCAATAATAATTTTTTCTTTGAAATATAATTCAGCTTTTCTGAAAAGATCACTCAGCATACTCAATAGTTTTATAGAAATGAAATCTATAATTCCTCAAATCCCATTTCTTTTTGTGCTATTTGGATTAGTTCTTGGGTTTAAGTACTTTTATGTGTTTTAAATACCTGCTATATAATAGACATCCTTCAAGTATTAGATCTCTTATCTATTTCCTTCGTTCTTCCTCATAAGTTCAGCACAGTGATGTAAAAAAGTGAAAAATTAAAAATTCTTAACATAAACTGCACAATTAGGAACAATTCTTCTGAAACTTCTGCATCTGCCTATGATGATTAGAATCATAGGCATGAATTATTCAATCATTAAACCATGCATCTGGCTTTTATAGCATCATAGCTATGGATTATCCAATCATTAAGCCGTGCATTATCATTATCATTGCCCAATCACGGATAATATTTTTTAAAATACAGCACTCTGAAAGCATCAGCACATTACCAAAGAGCCAGGACTTGAGGACAAAATGCCAGAGCGGAGAGAGATGCACTGTGGGGAGCCTGATATTCTCCAAGGCTTTTCTTCTCAAAGTCAAGAAACAGCAAGTAATGGGTTAAAACTCGAAGCAAAAATTTTGATAATCACAGTTTCAGGAAGAAAAAATTAGAAATGTAGAGCCCACCAGGGAAAAGCAACCCTGGCAAACATCCCCGGGTTTTAGTTTGGATTCCTAAAAGGTTACTTTCTAAAGTAAAAACACCAGAAGTGGGTCAGGCCTCCCTCAGACTAGAATCATCTTATTATGGATTGAATTAAGGTGATCTTCTGGAAGAAAATGGTATCCTCTGGGGAAAAAACTACACAATATCTAGGCACTCTACAATGTTTCATACACTCAGTCCAGAATTTAAAAAGAAATTATGGAAATGCCATATGACCCAGCTATCCCACTACTGGGTATGGATCCAAAGAACTTGAAATTAACAATTCAAAGAGGCTTATGCACCCCTATGTTCATTGCAGCCTTATTCACAATAGCCAAGAAGTAGAAGCAGCCCAAGGTGCCCGCTGACTGATGAATGAATAAAGAGGGTGTGGTATATATATACAATGGAATACTACTCAGCAGTAAAATAAGACAAAATTGTCCCATTCACAACATGGATGGACCTTGAGGGTATTATGCTAAGTGAAATAAGCTAGACAGAGAAAGACAAAAACAGTATGATTTCATTCATATGTGGAAGATAAGCTAACACATGGACAAAGAGAACAGTTTAGTGGTTACCAGAGGGGAAGGGGGATGGGCGTGGGCATAAGGGGTAAAGGGGAACATTTATATGGTGACTGACAAATGATAATGTATAACTGAAATTTTGCAATGTCATAAACTATTATGATCTCAATAAAATAAAATAAAGAAATTATAGGCATGTCTGAAGACAGGAAGAAATGATTAAAAACAAACAACCCAAAATTTAGACAATAGAAGCAGACAAGCTGTCAATATGTTGGAGTTATCAGTCAGGAACTTTAAAATAACTGAAAAAAAGTGTTCAAGAAAATAGAAAACAATATGAATAGTTTTACCACAGTACTGAATTCTATATAAAAAAGCCGTGAAATTAAATTAGAACTCAAATCTATAATAACTAAAATTTATAATTTAAATGACCCTAACAGAAAATAAGAAACAACAAAAGAGAGGATTAATGAACTGTAAGCTGGCTAAGTGAAAACATATCCAAATTGACAGAGGAAAAAAAAAATGATAAATACAGAAAAGAGCTTAGAGAGCCATAGGAGACACAGTGACAAGTTTTAGCTTAAAGTACAAGGAGAGAAGAAATAGAAGGAGACAGCAGCAATATTTGAAAACCATTTGGAAAGATCTTTTCAAACTTGTTGAAAGATATCAAACCATAGATTCTCAAAGATCTATTAACCCAAAGCAGAATGTTTACAATAAAACCACACTGACTTATATCATACCAAAATTGCTGAAAGCTGAAGATGAAAAGATCTTAAAAGCAAGACACAAGGCCTTCAAAGGAGGAATAACAAGGCTGATGGCTAGCTTTTCAATAGAAATAAAGAAAATCAAATTAAAGACAATAATTATCTGACCAGATTAAAACAAAAACAAAAACTATATGCTTCCGACAGCATGGTTGAAAGATAAAGGAGGAAAAAGACATACTACACAAGCGCCACAGAAAAGAACCTCTGTATGATTATATTAAAGCCAGAGGAAGTAGCTCTGAGATATAGCATATATTAGAAAAGATAAATTTCATAAAGATAAAATGGTCAGGTTACTGGAATAAGCTAACACTTTAAAATTTTTAGACCTTTGGTAACATAGCCTCACAAAAAATGAAAGAAAAACAAAACTAACAAATAAAAGAAGAAATAGATATGTTTGCAATCATAATGAGAGATTTTAAAACACCTTCTTTAAATACTAATAGACCAAGCAAACAAAAAATTCTGCAAGGATATACATAGTAAACCAAATTCACTGTATTGATATATATAGAACTCTGAATCCCCAAACTGCCTAACACAGATTTTTTTTTCAAGTGTACATGGAACAATTACAAAATTGATAATGTGCTGGACTGTAAAGCAAGTCTCAAGAAATTTTAACACATTGCCCATTCAGCTTGACTGGATTCATTGGTCTTGGATTTGATTGTAAATCAAAATTATAAGACACAATAGGCTTTATCCACCACCAAGTTTACTCAGCTTTAAGAAAAAAATACGAAATGCAATATACCATGAATGATATGTTGAGCACAGTAGGATTCAGAGGTACATCACCCCATGTCTACAATACGCTCTTGGGATGAGCATGCTAATGAGAGACTGGGCTGAGTGTGTGTGAAACCACTTCATCCCAGAGAAGCTAGCTTCTTTGGGGTTCCTTCAGCTTTTATAATATGCTGGTTACATATCCCCGTTTTGGAGATGTGCCTCACTCCCATTGTTCAGAGTAGCTCAATCTCATCAACTAGAGGTTACTCAATAAACAATCCCAAAAATAAAGCACAAGTTCTCGATCAAAACATAGCATTGTTATGGATCCATTTTCTCCTATAAATTTCTTGACTTACTATTGTAAAAGGATTCTGGCAGGCATCACCCTCAGGTGTTTCTGAGGCCAAAGGAAAGAACAGGTATCAACTGTTAACTAACCTTCCAAATAGGAAATCATTAACATGAAAATAATTGTAACACATGCAAATATTTGAAAATTCAACAATAAATTTCTAAATAAGCCATGGTCCAAGAAAGAACCAAAAGAGAACAAAAAAGATCAAAACTTATCTGATATAGGTAAAGTTTTATTTAGAAAGAAGTTAGGACAAGATTAGCAAATTAAACCCAATGAATATAGGAAGAAGGAAAAAATACGATATATAGCAAATGTATAACAGGTATAAATCATAAACCAAGCCAAAGGTTATTTCTTTGAAAATTATAATAAAATTGCTAGAATGAGAGAATAATAAAATGATAATAGAAAATTAACAATGTTAAAAATTTAAAAATGGACATTAATCAAATTTTATACATTAAAAATATTGAGAGGATATTGAGAACATTTGTATGCTATATGTTTGGAAATCTACATAAAATGGACAAATTCCTTGAAATATCATATGTAATAAAAAATCGGCTCTTTAATTAATATAATTCCCACAAAGAAACTCCAGGTCGAGAAGAGCTCATCAATACATTCTTCCAAACATTTAAGAAAAAACAATATCAATATTACACAAAATATTTCAGGGAATGAAAAACATGCAAATACTTCCCAAAGTGCTTTTTAAGATCAAGAAAGCCTTGATACCAAAACACCTTTCAAAAAGCAAGAGATGTCACAGGCCAATCTTTCCCACAAACACAGATGCAAAATTCCTAACAAAATATTAATGAATAAAACCCAGTAATATACACAAAGGAAAATACATTGTGATTATTTTTTTAGTCCACAAATGCAAGGTTTCCCTAACATTTAAAACTCAACCAATGTAATTCACTATTTTAAGAGAAAAAGAAGAAAAAAATCATATGACAATGATTATCTCAATAGATGAAATAAAGGCACTTGGTAAAATCCAATAATCATGATGATTTAAGAAAAAAAAAGAAATCTACCTTTACAAAAATATTTGTCCACTCAAAAACATGCAGGTAGCTTTATATTGAGGGTTAAATATTGAAAATTGTCCCTTTGAGGTTAGAAACAGAACAATCACTTTCTATGCTCCATGGTACTGGAGATGCCAGCTATTGTCAAAGAGAGACAAAATTAAATATACAAAGAGTGGAGAGGAAGTAATAAAACTCTCATTATATATACATATGTATTTTCTACATAGACAGGATTGTGTATGTAGAAAAATTAATATGTTTTCAAAATAGATTGTTAGAAGTAATTTGTGAATTGAGCAAGGCTGTTGAGTCTAAGATCACGGTAAAAAATAAATTCTAGTTCTACAAACTAGCAAAGAGACATAAGAAAATGGAATTAAAAAACAATGTCATTTATGACCGAATCAAAATCACAAACAGTCAAGAATAAATCTAATGAAGGTTGTGTGAAGTCTATATACAGAGAATTACAATACATTTTGGAAAATAATTGAAAAGACTTACATAAATGAAGAGATTTACTAGGCTCCATGAGAAGGTTCAATATTGTAAAGACGTCAGTTCTCAGGTAATCTATGCAATTCCAACCAACATTCCAATAATTTCCCTGAACAAGCTGATTGCAATAAGTACACAAAAATTCAAAGAACCAATCTAGCAAAGACAAAATTAGATAATTTATAATGCCAAGTATCAAGACTTATATAGCAACAGAAACTACGATGATATTGTATTGGCACAAAGCTAGAAATAGACCAATGGATTATAATACAGAATTTAGAGAAATGAGAACACATATATAGTTACTTGATGGTGATAGAGGTGTCACTTCATTGCAATGAAGAAAAGATGGTCTGTTTAATAAAAGGTGCAGCGACAACTGGATATCAATAATGATAATAGTAAAAACTCTTGGTTCCTACCTTATACCATTCACAAAGTCAATTGCAGATAGCTCTTTAACTTAAATCTGAAAGATAAAGCAACAACAATGGCAAAAAACAAATAAAAAACCACACCCAACTTCTAGAAGATAATATAAGAAAATGTATTCATGACTTTCAGTGGGCAAATATTTCTTAAGCTGAACATAAGAGGAATTGACTATAAAGGAAAATATTGAAAAATATTAAAATTAAGAACTTCTGTTTATCAAAGAACAACATTAAGAATATCAGAAGACAAGCCACAGAGTAGGAGAAAATATTTGTAATACATGTATCTGTCAAAGAATGTGCATTTATAAATATCTCATTAAAGTTATTAAGAAAAAAACACCACTCAATAAAAAAAAATGAGTAAAGGACTGAAAAGTCACTTCACAAACAAGTGTATTCAAATAGCCAATAAACATTAGTAAGTGTTCAACCTCATTTGTTATTTGGAAAATGCAAGTGAAAAGCACAATGAAATATAATCACATATACCCAATTCAATAATAAATAGCAAAAATAGCAAAATAAAATAAAATACTTAAAAAACTGTCATGTATTGGTGAAGACGTGGTGCAACTGGTAGTCTCTCCATAAGATGTTAGTGGGAATTTCAATCGGTACAACCATTTTGATAAGTTGTTTTGTATCATCTTCTAAATTTCAGTATATGCATACCCTATAATCCAACAAGTACACTTCTACGTATATGTTCAACATAAATGCATAAACATACAACCAATGGATATGTTCAGAGCAACGTTATTCATAATAGCCCAACAAGGAAATAATACAAATGCCCATCAAGAGTAGTATGTAAAATATAATTTATGGTATATTCATCCTATATATTAATAATATTATTAAATTAAACTTAAATGCATACAAATATGCATGAATCTCACAGACACAAATTTGAGTAAAAAAAAAACTATACATGAGGAAGTACGTGCTGTATGATTTCTGTCATGTAAAAATGAAAATGGACAAAATGAGTTGATGATTACAGAAAAGTCGGAATAATGTTTATCTTTCAGAGGAATAACACCTGGGATGGACCTGAGGCAAGCTCCTAGAAAGCTGGTTATGTTCTATTCCTCAATCTGGTAGTAGTTACACAGATGTGTTTACTTCTCAATAATTATCAAGGTGTAGTATTATGATTTGTGCACCTTTCTCTATATAGGCTACATTTTAAAAATACAATGAGAACAATATTCTTCCTGGAGCAAAGAGATCATGTTATGAGGCGTCATCAGAGTTGTGCTCTATAAGGTAGAAGAGCAGTAGGATTAGATACTTCTAATCCCAAGTGATAAATTAGAAAATAGAAAATTATCTAGCTGTGTTTGTTAAAGAATTTCTGGATAATCAGAGGATTGGAATTAAACCAATGCTCTGAAAAGTTACAACAGTTTGGCTATAGAGATTCAGCCTTAGGGAGCTTAGATGACTTTGCTAAAATTTTAAATAAGGTATTTGGCCATTTTAGCAATGGCTGTATAATCAGTTCAGGGAGACTGAGGACATTTAGATGGAGAAAGAGGTGAAAGTAAAAAATAAGTAAAAGAAATCACATTGCCAGTCAGATTATGTCCTGCAATCAAATTGAAGCTAGATGTACCTTACCTCCTGGGTGTGAGGACGGAACAGGAGGTAATAACTCATAACTACTTATAAATTTAAATCAGAAACTCTGCTTCGTAGTGGAAGCCCCTGTCTGTACCTGAACTTAAACCTACTCAGAAAAATGGGAAACATACACAGCCTCACTCTTCCGTGAGTATTTTCAGCTCATGTTATATAATAGTCATATTTCACCCATCCATCCGTCAATTATATGACACATTCACACACTGAAGTGCAGTGGAGAGCCAGAAAACAACTAAGAAAAGATCTTAAACAAGCAAAAGAGATGTCAACAATAAAATTCATTAATTTACTCAGAAGAAAGTACCTCTGAATCTAATCCAGTTCTTTGATTCTTTAATATTTTCATTGATTTGCTTTCCATACAATTGCAACACTAGGATTGGGTATTCTGATATTCTAGAAAGTCAGTGTTGTTGTTTATGCAATAACTTTATTTCAGACATTGATTAGTGGCGTCAGTCGTTCTATTCGATTTGAGAGAGTTTGGTCTTTTTGCCACTTCTGTCCTTCATCACTGTCCCTGAAAACATAATTCTCATTACACTACTACTCAGCTCCAGCAACAAATTCCTCCAACCTCCTATCTCATCTTGCTCCCTGCCAAGGACAAAGAAGAGCTTTGCTTGGATCTTGTGGAAGGATCCTCTGAAGCAGGTGGATCTTTCCACAGAAGAAATATAAATTTAAGGCTATCTCTCCCAGCTTGGTGGGAAGGGACATTAAAATTGCTGGATAGAGGAGCTTCCCAGAAGCAGTGGTTCTGAATGATGCCATCAGGGAAGGTGAACACTGCAGGAGCCCACTAGACCAGGGGCCTTGAAGCCGTTAATGCTGAGAGCAGGTGCAACCGCTGGGAACGGTGGTAGAAGGAAGTAGGAAAGCCATAGTGGCTAATACTATCTATTAAAACGATTATACTGTTTAACATTTATAATATAGTAAATTTGTGTTTTTATTGTAGTTTTGAAATGTTTATACATTTTTATATTAGAAATGCATTCATTTTTCATCGCATTGAATTTGCTTCATGAGTAATTTATTTTATGAATTATGAATATAAGATATTTTATATTCATATTTTATAAATATAAGATTATAAAGATATAAAAACACTTTTTATAAACATAAAAATAAAGCATCAATATTTTGATATGTATGTATATGTATATACATATATAATTGATAGATTAGATAGATTGATAGATAAATGCAGATCACTATAAGATACATCATATTTAAAGTAAAAAAATTGGAAACAGGGGCCCACCCGGTGGCACAAGCAGTTAAGTGCTTGCGCTCCGCTGAGGTGGCCCGGGTTTCGCCGGTTCAGATCCCGGGCGCGCACTGATGCACCACTTGTCAAGACGTGCTGTGGCATTGTCCCACATAAAGCAGAGGAAGATGGGCATGGATGTTAGCCCAGGGCCAGTCTTCCTCAGCAGAAAGAGGAGGATTGGCAGATGTTAGCTCAGGGCCCATCTTCTTCTTCTTCAAAAAAAAGAAATTGGAAATAGAAGGTAGGTAGAGGCAGGTTTGCTGGAGGCAGTGAAAAGTGACAGTGAATCTGACAGTGATGAAAGAGAGAAAAAATGTATCAAAAGGAAATACAAGAAATAAAATGAAGCCATCCAGTCAAGGGCAAATATGATCTGAAGACATCTCTACCATAACCTAGAATAATTTTGACAGTCATAGTGATGACGCTGAGAAATATGAAAAATATTTATTGCACTTTTTTAAAGTAGGCATCAAATACTAATGGGTTTACAAGAGTAGCTGGGTTTCAGATGTGTCAAGGAAACTCGCAACATTAAAAAATAATTTAGAAGTCAATTTTCTGAATACTTAAAAAATGCACTCATCTATGTCTCCCTTTTAAAACTACCCCCTGGCAGAGGTTTCTTGGGTTTTTCTATTTGAATAGAAGAGGCTTTGTTTTGCTGATGCACTTTTGTTAATTGCATGCTTAATGAGTCTCCACAAGAAACCCACGTTGAAGGGGCAGGATTGTATTCCTCAAGGAAATGTTTCTCAAGCTTCTACTGACGTGTGTCCTCAAATGAACCCTTCTGCGTCTACCAAGGCTCTAATAATGTGTTGACTTGGAGAAATTCAACACAGGTTCTGCCTATCTGTTTAGAGATATTAAAATAGTAGAGATATGTGAATTTGCTGCTTTCATGTTGGGTACCAATTAAGGGAGATATATGAAGTATAAAAATATCCCTGATTTTTTACATCCTAGTTTAAAATATTATTAAAAATTTTATATTATTTACTAGTATATTTTCTTAAGGGATGGCACCATGAGGACTTCTATTGGCTGAAGACATGTCAGCAAAGTACATAGATTTATTGGACCTGTTAAATGGTAGGCTTCATTCACCTTGGTTGAATAAGTCTGTGAGAAGAGTCTCAATATTGTCTGAAAAGATGAATAGAAATTGATGAGCACGTGTGTTTTTAGCATAATTATTTCAGAGTTTGGTTAACACATAACTGCAATACTATTAATGAGGACATACGAAGTAATGTCTAACATATTTTCATTAACTGGGGGAGCAGACCAGGGTGATTTAGCGACATATATGGATTCTGTGATGCACATATTAAAAGCTTGTTACATTATAACATGAGCAGTAACTCAGAATTGGCATTGTAAAGCAAAGATTTTGGGGAGTTATTTCAATGAAAATAAATAACTTGTAATTATCACATCTTTAATTATGACTCCTAGTGTTTGCCATTGACCTTTTTCTTTAAGCATATTAAATATGGTGAAAATATCCTTAAACTAATAATTTTCCTGCTAATATTTTTCTTATACAAAAAGAAAAAATGGTAAATTCTAGCCAAGCCAATTAGTGGATTTCAATTAGTGGAACCCTAAGGTGTGCATTTTCCCTCAAGAAAAAGTACTTAAAAATAGTAAAAATTCAACTTTATAAGTGTCAAACTTATCCAACAAGTCCAAAGAACAGTAATGACTAGGGAGTGAGTACACACTATTAAAGTGTTTAACCAGCTTTTGAGATACTGCTTGGATGCAGAATTGCTGGAAAGGCATCTCTTGAAATGTCAGTAAAGGAAAGGACTGGATGCATTTCTGTAGGAACCATCTGGTTTTTAAAAACCTCATAATTACTGTTCACTGTGTGTTCACTGATCGCCAACTTGTTTGACGGGTGCAACTATTCAAAACTAAAGTAAAAGCGAACAGAGATACAAGGCCATATCTATTTATAGATATATTTCAGGTTGGTTCTCTCTTTAGATATAATGTAAGGCAGCTCTGCTAAGTGGGAGTCTTATATGTGAACTTGGCAGGTAGAATGAGCTGAGATGCAGAGGATATCCAGGATGCACATGTTGCCAGTAGCTATTATTAAAATTTAAAGAGATCTAGGGAATACTGATCCCCAAAGCCCCACAGCCCTGGCTTATATCATCACGGTTTCATGAAAACATAAATTATATCATCACTACTTTATTAGAGGACTACTAAGGAGCCTCCCATATCGACAGGATATTTTATTATTCAAGTTAACTGCTATCATTAGTTAGGCACTTCCAAACCAGAAACCTGTGATCTCCATTTTTCTCATTTGGGTCTCTTAATTAATTTTACTCACGTGTGTAACATCTGCTTAGCTCAGAGCAGTGAACCAACTACTAAAACTTTGCTGATAGTAGAAGCCTCAGGTTTTTATTTACGTACGTTTCAAAGTCTAAAATATAACTCAGAACCCATATACACATAAATGCAAACAGGAATGCATTCTACTTCTAGTCCCTGTAAATGCTTGATCATTATTCTTTAACATTTATCTCTACCAAGGATTTGCCTTTTCATTTTCTATTTTGTTCCTCAGGCGGAATATGTGTCATGGGGAGGGTCATAGAAGGGGTTTCTTAGAAAGAGATTCTGTGATGAAGTGTGACTTGCAGATTTATTTGGCAGTTTTTGAGAGATTTACGAACAAAGAAGTTAGGAAGGCAGGACTGAGCAAAGCTGACCTTGGAAAGCAGTTGCAACTGCGATTTAGCTGGCCCATAAGGAGCGCTAGAGCTGAGATGAACTTGCAGAGTGGAGGGTGAGGAGAAATAACCTTGGTTCATGCAGTTCCTATGGCCAAGAGTAATTCCCAAGAAGGGATGCAATTGTGAGCCAGCAACATCTGATGTTCCCAACAGCTGGGGCACAGCTGTGTCATACCTGACATGGCACCAGTTTTCACTACAGGGGACTTTGTTTCTACGTGCTTAGTTCATTCCTATGTCCCTAAGTAGAGTTTCGAACTGTGCCTAGCAGATAGAATGTGCTCAATGAATAACTGCTGAAAGAAAACAAATATTTATCAAAATCTTATAATTTATAGCTTATTAGATCTATAAAATCCTGATAAAATAAGCTATGAATTACAGTACAGACTGAGAAAGAGAAAAACTCTTAGTGTTCTCCCTATTAAAATAAGATATAGTTATCACATTATGTTTAATATAAAACAGAATAATTGTTAGAGAGGGATCAGTGATGATTTTTCCAACATACTTTCCGGAGATAATGGGGAAATACTTGAGGAAAATATTAATACCATATCCAAGGAACTCTCATTATTAAATGAGAAAAGAAGATAGTATAGGTGAGAACACTTGAAATTTTATAAATCTCAATAAATGTCTGTGAATCTGGGAACTTTGGAAAGAGATATGCCAGTTTATACTAGCATGCTTCAAATAAAAGTGTTCTAGGGGATTTCAATTTACATAGCAATCATATATTACATTTTTACCTAGTATCGTAATTCATTGGTTAGGACATTGTGATATATGTTTTTGATTTGAAAAGTTTTATTTCATGTAACTGAATTGAAATCCTCAAAATATTTATCTACAAGCTCAACCAATTTATGCATTCTAATAAAGATTGTCTACTCAAAAACTATTTGAGTGCTCATTTCTGTAGATACATGTTAAAATTAGAATGAATAGAACATTATCATAGCCCCGGGGAAAGCATATAATGCAAATATGTGAAGCATTGTATGTGTATCATTTATAGAGGGACAAAAATATCAGACTGGCCAAATTTCTCCTAGCAACATTTAATGTCATAAGAGAATGGAACAACGTTAATAAGATATTCAAGGGAAGATTATGTCAGCCATGGAGTGTATAGTGAGTCGAGCTTTTCTCAACCATCAAGCCTATAGAGAGTTCTGCACCTGTTAAAAATCAGGGGATATTTTCCCCGTGATCGCTTCTTGAGACCACTACTTGAAGATAAACTAGATTCAAGGGATGGCTGGGAAAATTACTACAGGACTGGTATTGGACATTTTAAAAATGTTTAAGTGTAAAACTAATACTAAAACAAATGTGGGATTCTGTGAAAAACAGAACGCAAATGTAGCTGCTATGATGATGTAAAAATAACACAACAAAATTTAGGAGGAAAAAGGACAAAGAAGTTAGGAGATAGTGTAAGTTCAGTGTTTACCTCTTCTCTAAAGCTGATAAGTCAAGTGATAGACTCATAAACATTTAGAAGTACTGAGAAAGATAAATATTATGGAAATGGGGTAGAGGAGGACAGAGAATTGAGGGAGGAGGAAGATTAATGTTGATTTATCAATGCTTATATTAGGTAAATAATAAATTAGCTAAAGAAATAGAGAGCTAAACTTTTACATAGCAAATTCTTACATAATATTATTGTATAAAATATAATTTTAAAAGTACAAAATAATTACAAACATTCCTATATATTAGGGGGCCTACACACACATACACACAACGCTGGTTCAACGTTTGAAAACCAATTAATGCAATGCATCAAGGAAATTCATATGATCGTATCAGTCATTGTCAAAAAGCATATGACAAACTCCAAATATTTTCATGATGAAAAGTCTCAGCAGATTAGGAACAGAGGGGAACTTCCTCAGCTTAGTAATGAACATCTATTAGAAACCTACAGCTAACATTATACTTAATGGTTAGACACTGGGCACTTTTCCCCTAAGTCTGGCAACAAGATAAGGATGTCCTCTCTCACCACTCCTATTGAACACTGTCATGGAGTTCTAGAAAATACAAAAGGACAAGAAAAAATTAAAATTTCTGCATAGTAGAAAGGAAGAAATAAATCTCTCTTTTTTCAAGATAACACCATTATCTATGTAAAAACCCCCAAAGAATCAATTAAAAAAATCCTAGAACTAAGTGACTAGAGCGGGATTGTATACCAACAGTGAACAATTGGGATTAAAAAAATATCATTTATAATGGCACCTAAAGAATTAAATATTTAGGTATAAGTCTAACAAATATATAGATAGGCCGTACGCATGAAAATTTAGAAAACACTGATGAAAAAAGTAAAAGTTGATCTAAGTAAACGGAATGATATTCTGTGTTCAGGGATTGGAATATTTAATATTGTTAAGATATCAATTCTCCTCAACTCAATTTGATATGTAAATTCTTCACAATCTCAATCAAAATTCAGCAAACTATTTTGTGGGACAAATTCATTCTAAAGTATATTTGGACATCAAAAATCAAGAATATCCAACCTAATACTGAAGAAGAAGAACAAAGTTTAAGGACTTACACTACCAGATTTCAAATCTTAGTATCAAGTTACATTAATTGATATATACTGGTGTAATGTTGAGATATAATGAAAGAAAAGATATATAGATAAAAACGGAGAGTCCAGAAATAGACACACACAAATATAGTCAACTGATATCTGACAAAGGATCAATGGCAGTTCAACGGAGAAAGGCTATTCAAATAGTATTGGAACAATTTGACAGCCAAAAAAAAAAAAAAAAATCAAGACCCATTTTTACACCTTTCACAAAAATTACCTCCAAATAGATCATAGAACTAACTGCAAAATACAAACTACAGAAGTTCTAGAAAAAAACGGAGAAATTCTACATGATTTGTATTTAGTGACAAGTTTTTAATACACCAATAGGAGCATCAATGAAAGAAAAAAATAAAGTTGGACATAAGTAAAATTGAAAATATCTGCCTTATAAGTCATTGTTAAGAGAATGAAGACATGCCACAGACTGTAAGATAATACATATCTCATAAAGAAATTGCATTTAAAATATACAAAGAATCCTAAGAACTCAACATAAGAAAATAAACCACCCAATTAAAAATGGGCCAACATCTGAACAGATACTTCATCAAAGCAGAGATACGAATGGCAAATAAGCTTATAAAAAGATGCTCAGCATGAATTGTCATTAAGGAATTGCAAATTAAAACACCAATGATGTGCAATTACGTACCTATTAGAATAACTAAAATACAAAAGAAGGACAATACCAATTGCTGGCAAAGAGGTGAAGCAAAAGAAACTCATTCATTCCTGGTATGAATTCAAAATAGTACACCCACTTTGGAAGACCGTTTAGCAGTTTCTTACAAAACTAAACATCATCTCACTATATGATTCAGCAGTTATGCTCCTTTGTATTTACCCAACTGATTGGGAGACATATTTTCACGCAAAAATCTACACACGAATGTTTATAGCAGCTTTATTCATTACTGCCCCGAACTGGAAGCAATCAAGATGTCTTTCAATAGGTGAATGGATAAACTAACTGTGGAACATCCGTATAATGGAATATTATTCAGCAATAAAAAGAAATGGGCTATCAAGCCATAAAACGATATAGATGGGTCTTAAATGCATATTGCTAAATGGAAGAAATCTGTCTGAAAAAGCTATATGCTGCATGATTCCTCTTTTATGATCTTCTGGAAAAGGCAATAATGTAGCGTTTTGCTGAGGTTTGATGGGTTGGAGAGGAAAGTTGAATAAGTGAAGCACAGGGTATATTTTAGAGGAGTGAAACTATTCTGTATGATACTATAAGAATGAATACAAAATATTAAGAATTTGTCACATTCCATAGAACTTTACAAAACAAGGAGTAAACGTTAAGGTGTACAAATTAAAACAAATATATTTAGGAGGTCAGGGGATTTTATTGATGGAACACAGAATGTGGCAAAAGAATCTAAATGTGTTACAGAGGAATGAAAGAAATTCACTGAAAGTGGTGGGGATAAAGTGCTAACCTAAGTAAATTTGAAAATGAACAGAGTCTGCAAGTATAAAGGCAAAAGGAAGCGTACATAAGCACTACACTCTAGTTGATAAGTTAGTTTCCTACAGGGGAGCGTTACGCCCCACTCTTTAAATTTGAGCTGTCTATAGTGTCTTTCTTCCAAAAATTACAGTATAAAAAGGGAGAATAAAAGAACTAACTCAAGCCAGGTGATCAAAGTTAAGATCAGCAGTGATTAATTATGTTGATAGTCTGTATTCTTGATATGATGTGATGAGACTTACACTTTACCTCTGTGGTCTTCCTCCCCAAAATACATTATCTTAGTCTAATCATCAGAAAAACATTAGACTAATCCCAATTAAGAGGCATTCTAAAATATCCTTGACCAGTAATCCTCAAAATTGTCAAGATCATCAAAAACAAGGAAAATTTAAGAAATATTACCAAAAGGAACTTAAGAAGACGTGACTAAAAAATACAATGTGGCATCCTGCATAGGATCCTGGACAAGAAAAAAAAGATATTAGGAAAAATTGAGGCGATCTGAATAAAGTATAGACTTTAATAATTATAATGGATCAATATTGGTTCATTAATTGTGACAAATGTTGCATAGTAATGTGAGATGTGAATAATAGTGGAAATTGGTTATAAATCATATGGGAACTTTCTCTACTCTCTTCCTAATAATTTCATAAATCTAAAACTCTGTAAAATAAGAAAGATTACCAAATAAAAAAATGAGAGAATTACCAGGAAATTTGGTGATGGCCTGTGCCCTATATGATATTGAAACATTTGAAAAAATTTCCATTATTAAAACAACTTTTTCTTTTACATATTAATAGAGAGAACAGTTAAACAAAATAAGAAATTTTAAAATTAAATTATGTTCAGCAATATAGAATATTAAAAAGGAGAACTCTCAAATCATTGGTGAAAGGAAGCACCCAGTAATATTTGATGCTGTAACTACCTGGTAGTCATATGAAAAAAAAATGAAGTTAGATTCATATCTCACAACAAACAAGATAAATTTCCAAAGGGATCAAATATTTAAATGTATAAATGAAATCATACAAGTATTAGAAAAAGATATATGCAAATTAATTTACAAGCTTTATGTATGCAAAGACTTCCTAGTTTTCAAAACTCAGTCATAAAAGATATGATTGATAAAATTTTCTACATAAAATTAAAAATTATATACGTGGCAAATAAAATCAGCATATACATAATCAAGGCAACATAAAAGAATAAGATTTCCAATTCATTAAAAAGACATCCTAATATACAAAGAGTGTTTAGAAATTGATAAGAAAAAGACTACTTAATTGAAAATCAGAAAAAAGTATAAAATTCACAGAACAGTGAACACAAATGACTTTTAACCATATTTAAATGCCACTATACTGTTTCTTAAAAAAAAAACGGGGGAAATGTAAATTAAAACAACACTGAGAACATTTTCCACATCTGATTGGCAAAAGTCCAAGAGTCTAACAATCGATTTTTTCGTGAAATTATGGCAAAATAAGCATTCTTTTGTATTGTTGTGGGGAACATTAATTTGTACAACTCCCATGTAGTGCAACTTATCAATATCTATCATATTTACAAGTGCATATACTGTACTGACCCAGCAAACTCCACTTCTGAGAATTTGTTATACAGATTTATTCACCCAGATGGGAAATGTTTTTACAGAGGTATTCATCATAACTTTGTAAGAGCAAAAGGTTGTTCAAAAAATATCCACTAATAGCAAATCAATTAAATAGATTTTGATACATCTATGTAATGTAATACTATGCAGCTATAAAGAATAACAAGGTCTCTCTATACTAATACGAAATGAATACAGTTATCTTGATTGATAAGTGACAAAGGAGAGTACAAAAAAAGAATTTTATCATGTTAGGAGTATATAGTTATGTTTCCATATATAGGCATAAATAAACTCTGGAAAATATAAAGAAGAAATGGGTAGTTACCTAAGGGAAGAATTGATGGGGAGAAATGGGAACTAAAAAAATATATATATATTTTAAATTTTTAACAATTTAAATCCATGTCTATTTTTAAAAAGTAATGTTATTTGACTTGTTTTGGTAGTTTTACTGATTCCATCATCAAAAGGATTGAAATAGTTGTGTATTTAAGCAAAGTCTACATCTTACCAATGTTAAAAGAAAACATGATGAGTTAATGGTGGAGTTAGTGGAGTTAATATTGAAATCATCAATACTAAAATTATGACAAAGCAAAATAATATATTTGGGAAAAACAACGCTTGTTTATATGTAGAATTTTCCAATGGAACTCATCTTAGAACCATAGTTAACGTCGAGTTGTTGTTCTTGAAGGAAACTGTATTATCACATGATAGCCTTACTGATCTCCTATTAAATAAATACATATCTTACATTTTCATTTAGGGTAAATTTTTTATTAGTTTAGGATGCATCTGTACTCCTGTCTGCCACTGGAAGTACTTGTCAATACTAAATAAAGTTTGATGGTTGAAAAAAATTTCACGGGATATAGAAGATAGTGGTTGCAAAATGAGTTTAGTGTCCTTTGGTCAAAAAGTACTGGAATTAAAATACCATTTTCTAAATTTAAGGTTTTACTTAAAACTTGTCAAATGTCCTAAATGTCTGACTTCAGCAAGTCATTTTGATTTCAACCTTTTCCAATGGGTTGTGGCAAAGATCAGATGATATTACGTGTATAAAAGCACTTTGTAAATTTCAAGGCGCCAGATAACTATAAGTTATTATTATGACACAGTCATTAGCTAAATTGTATGCTAGAGTTCTCAAAACAATGAATGGACTTTCTAAAAAGAAGTCACCTTTTGTTTATTAGGATAAGAATTAGTAACACCTTTTAGCCTTGATGTTAGTTGTTATCACTAGGTGCTGTTGACATGCCTGAGGAATAGTCACAAAAAAGATGACAAAATGTGTAGGAGGACTAATGAGAGATGAGAGCAAGACCATAGAAGAGGGAAATAAAAATTTAAAATGAAGAGAGAAGGAAAGAAATCATATGGTGACAAGAATCTATACTTTCCGTGTTTTAGACATCGTTTACCCCTGTAGATTTCCAACTGAGAGTATTATTCTTAAAACTCATTTAAATATTTATTTTTGTATTTATTGTAGTTACAGAGATCATCACAGTAACTTTTCAAAATTTGAAGGAAAAAATGTGAAAATTAATGAACTTGAAAGCTCTTTCTGAGATACACGGAATTCTATTAATAATAATGATGTACAGTAATAGTTTATGTTTCTATCTTAATGAGTTGGTCTAGCTACTTTTTCTGGTAGTCTTGTCTTCCAAGAATATAAAATAATAGTTCAAGCTAGCATGATATCTGTGCCTTATTATTTTGTGGTTTCTTTTCTGCTTAACGTATTGATCCAACTATCGTTGCTGATCTATCATTCTACTCCCTCACTTTTTTATATGGCAAGATAGATGTTTTTTCTACATTCAGAATTCAGTTTCTTTGAATTTGTCCCAGACTCTGAATTGCTGACTCTCTTCTTAGGGGTTACTTATTTCAGAACATGAATAAAGAGATTCTGTCTGAGTTTTTCTGAGGATAGATAAGACTTTTACAGGTTTTGGAATTACAATGATAAATTCTTATGTATATACATGATGTTATCACATCACAGACAAAGACAACAAGAACTGATAAATCCGTCCTTCCCTCAGTTGATTCACAGCTTTTCCACTAGGGTTTGGATTTCATCCAAATTGATCTTTGCATACTTTTCGTCAACTCAACTAGACGAGTTCATAGTAAACAGAGAGAAGGGAAGAAATACCGAAGATGAAAGGGTTTTTGCGTGTCTGGCCTAACCTTGGGCAATGTCACTTTTAATAACAACAGATGGTATTACTCCCTCTGAAGTCCTGTTTGCTGAATTTATAAATGACTAAAAATTGGGATTTTTATCGAAAGTGCTGACGAAGACTCTGCTAGATCATCTCACAAGCCAGCGTTAACTTACATCACCGGTGACTGTAAAGGCAGAGTATTCTCACTGCATTATAATTACACGGTATTGCCTATAATCTAATATTCAAGAACATCTCAAATATACATGAGAAACAATAGGAAGTTAGCGTTTCGCAAATTATAAAAGGTTACTTATCAGCAAGATGTAGACTCATTGATAACGATTTTGTTTTTCCTGTATACAATGAAACATGAAATCTTCTCCTTTAAGTTTCAAAAACAGAAAAATCAAGAATTTTAAACTGGAATTCAGAAAGAGGAAAAAACTCAACTGGTGTGGCAAAACGTTCCAGCAGCTGTTTGCTTAGGTATGGTAGTTTGTGGGTTTGAAAGTTAATTAGCATCGAAGGAGGACAGCAGTGACGGATTCAGCAGACTGGATGGACCCTCCTTCTTGGGCAGCTGTCATGTTTAGGAAGGTCTCTCAGGGATTACCGGCCATTGCCAGTTAGTTGTCAGATAGCAATCATATCAAATGCCTTACTTACAGTATGTTAGAATTCAGAGAGACTTTATGGGTAATAATGATATAAATATGATTATATATATATATTATATATCTAATATATATCTAAATATAATGTAATATAATAATGAAGAAACTGAGTCTCAGAGAAGATGAATAGAACTCTCCATATAATGCTATATCCCACCATTAGGTAATACGTGAATAGCTAATTATACCTAGAACTCAAATTTCTTTATTCCTAGTTAAGCTTTTTTCCAACCCTATCCCTATGTCTGTTACAAGAGTAGTTGCAGTACTAATAGCAGTGATTGTTACTATCTTAATGGTAAAACTAGCACTTAGATTTGGCAAACTCTTTGATATGCGTTATCTCATCAACAAACCTCTGAGGATTTAATGATTAGCTGCTTTCACTAAAACCCCAATGAAGCTGATTAAGAAACTGAAGAAATAAAGAAACTAATATATATATAACTAATATATATATATATCGCATTATGTGAGAGATATTAAGAACAAAGCTTTATAAAATTTTATTCCATTTTCATAAAAGTCTTGAATTTAACTTTTTGTATTAGTATTTTTATGCATACGGGAAACAAGGTTCAGAAAAGAAAAATAACTTATCCAAGTCACATAACATGTAAGTTATGAAGTTGAATTTGAATCCACCTTATTGTTAATGCTCTGTCTGAGCAAGCAAATAATTTGTCCAAGTTTAAGTAGTAAGCATTAGAATGAAGTTTCAAATACAGGATTTCAGATTCTGTATCACTTGCATTTTCCATAGCGTTGCACTTTAGACTTTTTCCAGAAGTTCCTCAGCATTTTTTATGAGAAGAAACTATTTTTCAATTTCTAAAGCCTTGAAGTTCTGAGTGAGGTATATTTCTTGCCAATATGGGTATTTGTGATGAGTCTCAGAAATGGAAATTTGGCAACATTTATCAGCTTGAATGCCTGCCCAGTATAACACTCAGATCTCCTTTTAAGATTTCTATTATTTGGTTAAGAATTTTTATTATACGTATTAAATAACTTACATATATAGTCTATCTATCTATTTATCTATCTACCTATCTATCATCAATTTACCTCTATTAGGTTGACATGGGATAAAAACATAAAAACCGGGCTGGCCCTGCAGTGTAGTGGTTAGGTTCGGCGCACTCCATTTCGGCAGCTCAGGTTGGTGGGTTTGGATCCCTGGTTCGGACCTATACCACTCGTCAGCCATGCTGTGGCAGTGACCCACATATAAAGTGGAGGAAGATTGTTGGCATAGATGTTAGCTCAGGGCTAATCTTCCTCAGCAAAAAAAAAAAAAAAAATACAAGTACATTTCTTCTGTCCTCACTGAAGTAAATGCTGTGAAGAAACATTTATTCATTATCTTCTGTAACACATGGTTATTCCCTCAAGAATTAATGCTCAAATCAGTCGTATATAATATTTTATAATTTATCTGTAAAAGGGGATGCACATTGAAATTTCTAAGCTTGCAACTCAAACTGTATTCTTCTAGGTGAAAAATATACTAAGTTTTGAGAAAGATGCTGGAGATATCCCAGGATCTCAGCCACAGGAGATAAGTGGCAGTTATGTTTTGGTAAAGGAAAAGTAAAAATAATCAGAATCGTACTAACAGTATAATGGACAGAATGCTATCAATGAATGAAATTTAAGTGTGATCCTGAAAGTTCCATGAAGATATTGCACCAATATGCCTCTACAACAAAAGATCAGATAAAGGCAGCTCAAGATATGGAAAGAAATATAGTTTTGGAATTCAAGAAGGATACAATTTTTAAAAAAAAATCCTGCATTGTGATTCAAAAATCACTTACACAAGAAGCGCAAGATGGACCTAGCAGGCATAAAAATAAGCTCACTTGAAAATTTTGAGAAAAACACCAATGAATAATGACCTCAATCCGAGCTTATACATCTAACACCGCCAGAAGTCAACTGAACCTTGGACATTTAAGTTTTGTGAGTCAAGAAATCATTTCTGTTTCTGGCAACATAAGGAGTCATGCCTAAGATGATGGTTCAAAAAATAAATAAAAAAAAGCCTCATACTTAAAACCTGTTTGAACCACTAATATAAATAAGAGACATAAAAGCTTGTACTAGTATGTTTGCACTAACAATGGAAAAGAGAAGATTGACTTACACAGTATCTTGGAGTTTTGCAAAAGGGGATTCTGAGATCTCTTCTAACTCTAAAATTATTTTATATTGTGACTGCATCCAGAAAATAAAGTCAAGATTATTTGACAAGAGGAAGGATTAAGAAGCCCAAGGAGAAGAGATTATATCCTTATATAATGCCCAAAGGGGTCCAAACATAGAATGCAGTGCATATTTTATATCAACATCTGGAGAAAACACAGGATAATAATTAATGCCAATAATCAAGTAAAATGCAGAGAAAAAATACTGTAGGAAAATGAGTGGAATAGGTAACGATGACGCCATTTCCAATTATCCTGCCCACAATAATTTCTGCCTCCTCTGAATTTCTATACCATTTACCACCCATACCGTTATTTACCATCGTTACTGATGGCCATGCAATGCTGTCTCTCATATCAGGACATAACGTTCATTCTTTCTTATTAGATTGCAATCTCTGTAAATGCAGTTTTGAAAGGAAACTTAATTGGGGTGATGAAATGCTCCTTTTCTTGGTAGCAGTGACGGTTTCATGGATGTATACATATGTCAAAGTTGATCAAATTGTACAGTTTAAATATGTGTAGTTTACTGAATTTCAATTACACATGAAAACATTTTTAAAAATGTGGACTTGCCTTGAAGTTACTCAGAGACTGTAATGCCAGGCTAAGAACCAGAGAAGAGAGGAATAAGGGAGGGTCCAACTGAGCTGGAGAGTAAGTGCAGTTTTAAAGGTCACTTTCTTGAAAAGGATGACCAATAAATAGTTCCAAACATAGGGTCCAATATATGCTGTGCTTCAGAATTAATGTGGCCACATCAGGGACATGGTGGCAGAAGCCTTTTGGCAGTAGTGATTCTTGCTGTCAGGTAAACGGAAGCTTCCTGTTTCCAGAGATCTCTTTCTGAGTTGATTCATGGATTGACATACGGTGAAGATAAAGGGTCCAGTCTCGATCCTTGGGGCTTTCTGACATTTAGAGGTAAAGCAGAGGAAAATGGTAAAACAAAAGAGACTGGGAAGGAGTAGCTCATGGAGTAAGAGAAAAAACAGAGAGTGTGGAGTTTTGGAAACGATGACAACAAAAGTACATATTTTATGAAATACAGCATAGGGAACAGTCAATAACATTGTAATAAGTTTGTATGGTGACAGATGGTTATTACATTTATCATGGTGATCATTTTTAATGAATATCATTAAATGTTGAATCACTATGTTGTATAACTGAAACTAACAGAATATTGTATGTCAACAATACCTCAATTAAAAAAGTAATTATTTATACATTAGGAATTGTTTCTAATTGAACAGGTTCTTATTACCTATACAAGTGAATTCTTTGCATAGGTGGGTATCTATAGTGCTGAATCTATTCTCACTCATTAAATGTGTATATAAATATAAATATAAGTATAAACAGAAATACATAGGTACAATATGTATGAATTTATATGTATATACATACATATATGTATAAATTCCAGTACACTAAGGGAAAAACCAATAATAAAGCAAATATTAGTATTTTTCCTGCAAAAAATTACTTATTGCTATTATTTGCAGTTTTAGAAGCAACATGTTGGAGGTTATGGAGTAATGTTTGCCTATTTGTAAGCAAGAAACATTAAAAATTGGAATTGCCATTTTGCTTTTATAAAGGAATTATGTATATCTATGCATTTCTTGGAGGAAGTTGGCCTCTTTTTACACAGCATAGTTTATTGTAACCAGTAGTAATGATACATATAGTGATTAATTATATTTCATTATCCTTCTTTGTTTATATTCTCTTGAAAATTGAGATGTGCAATCATGAGAATTGTGTATGTATGGTATATGGTATTCAATAAAGAGAGAACACATAGCTTTTAAATTAAAAAAAAAAAATTGACACTGTCAAATGCTGTTGATAGATCAGCTAAAATGAGGGCAGAGTTGGAGCTCCTCCGTGGCATACTGTAGCCTGAATATGAGACAACACGATTGATTCTAAATCTCACATACTGGTGAGGATAAGTTTATATAATCTACTGCCAGTCTTGATTATGGCTGGCTCAATGGATGGATGGAGTTTATACCTAAAACCTTTGAAGTTTGAAAAGCCTGGGACAGGGGAAGGCTAAGAGACAACACCATTTCTTCTATGCTCCTAACCTCATGGCATAATGTTACTGGCAAAGCAGGTATCTGATAAATATTTCTTGATTGATTGCCACATCAATAGAATCAAGGGATTTGCATATAAGAGGGTTGAATATTTCATACGACTCATCTGGAAAAATGAAAGGTAAAAGATATGATTAAAGTCTATGAGATTTTGAGGGATCTGGAATGAGTGAATGCAAATATCCTCATTAAATGCTTGATTATTAGTATGTTGAGGATCTCTTTAAACTTGAAAGGGACAACAGTGAATAAATTCAGGTAATAAGACTAATGATAAAAAGGTTAATACATTTTTTTGGATCTAAAGTAACAGGATGGACTGGACATATATAGGTAGGCTAGAGAAGAGTTGAGAAAAGTTGAGTGATAAATCCAGAGTAGAAATTTAATATAATTTAATTCTATAAGCATATGGGGACAGTTCTATATGATTTGAGGTAGACATTATGGAACAAGACACCATCTTCCTATAAACTCCTCCTCGTTTTCCCCCTTAAGAACTTAATGATGATCTGAATTGACAGAGGTTCTGTCATTTTTCACACATTTTCAATGACGGACAACTATTTAGAATGAGAGCACAACTTCTCAAGGACTTAGTACCAAACAAGGTTTCTCCTCTGTTTGAGAAGATTGTCTTTAGAATCAAGGACACCTCAGATCAACTGAACCAAACCTGGAAATAATCAAGTAAGGGATGCTGTGGCCACATTGCTTTTGCCCACAAATGGAAGAATATAGATTTTCCTTAGAGTTGAATGATTTGCATTCCATGGGTAAAAATATCTTTCATGAAGAGAAGAAGGAGACTGTTTCTATTGAAGATCCTAAATTTGTGTCCAACTTATATGATCAAAATGCCCCCCTCAATAAAATTCAGTTCATTTTAAGATTATTTTGTGTTAAACATACTTAACAACTTGTTGAACATAGTATTTTACTGAGTTGACCATTTTCTTTAGATACAAACGATGCAGTTATATATTAAATAGTTATTATCAATGACATTAATAGCATTTCATACTTTTGCTTAGTATTTTATTTGATTAAAAATAACTTCTGGGGCCGGCCCGGTGGCGCAAGCGGTTGAGTGCGCGCGCTCCGCTGCGGCGGCCCGGGGTTCGCTGGTTCGGATCCCGGGCGCGCACCGACGCACTGTTTGGTAAGCCATGCTGTGGCGGCGTCCCATATAAAGTGGAGGAAGATGGGCACAGATGTTAGCCCAGGGCCGTCTTCCTCAGCAAAAAAAGAGGAGGATTGGCGGATGTTAGCTCAGGGCTGATCTCCTCACAAAAAAAAAAATAAATAAAAATAAAAAAATAACTTGTATATTTTACCTCCTAAATTACTAATGAATAGTAGAACTCAGTTTCCAAAAATCTTCAGTAGTTCTTTATGTTTACATTTTATATGGATAATTTAGCATATGTGATTGTTTCTTTTTTTGATATTTAATATGAAACTTAAGGATAGCTGAATAGTTATAAACCATGTTTATATTACCAATCACTCTTGATAAAAAGCATTTTATGTCAAAGTTGTTTCATCCAAATCCACTTTTGGAGTTCAAGTACTTTTATAAAAAATATTATTAAATTACAAAAATTTCAGTTGACTTACAATTCTGAATTTTTTTACCATTATGAGCCAATATGTGTGAATAACTTTTATTCTCTGAAAACTATCTACAGAAATAGATTCTTGCAAAGAGGGTTAATTGCTAGTATTTTATTTGACCTGACAGGACAGTCGATGTTTTCCACATTCCAGTGTCAATGTGCCAGCACCCCCTGGTGGGCATTGTTAAAAATAAAATTTAATTCTACCGATAAGAAAGGTTAAAGATATTCAATTGTACTAGGTTGATTGTGTTGGAATGCATTTGCACAATGCAGATAGCTTTGCATTTTTGATTGAATATTGCCAAAAGAACATTACGTAACTACAAATATCCTAGTTAGGATGCCACCAGCCATCACTGCCCTGAAATATCTATGTATTTAAAAAGTTTGCATATGCATTTTTGTGTTTATGTATACGTACATGTGTTTAAGGGTACAAAGTAATATGAGTTATTCATCACTTAAATTTGTTTGAAAAACATTTTTTATTTACGTTTGTGCTATGTATATTTGCAGTCATGGACAAGGTCTTGACTCCTAATGGGTTATTGTGGTATAGAAAAAAGCATAGATTTCTGCATGAGACTGATTTTATTTGAACGCTGAAGCAATTTTTAGCTTTCTGATCTAGAGCAAATTACTTACCTTTTCTGAACCTAATATTCTTTATCTGTAAAACAAGGGTAAACATACACACCGATTATGAAAAAGTAGAAATGATCAAGCCTCTCTCCAATTTTTTTAGGCAGAGAAATTTTCCTGGAGTCCTGCAGCTTCTGTGCTTAACAACACGTCTTTAAAATACATAAACGCGTACACATTTTTATTATTGAACTTCAAGAACAATGTAAAAAAGCTAAGGAATTTTAAGCATCGAAATGCATTATAGATGGCGCTTCAGGCTGAAATAAACAACAAATAAACAACGGAGTGTTTATTTTGATAGGAATAAATTATGTGCTTTTTCTGTATTATCCAAGGGTACCTGTTATAGGTTAGTTATTGAGAAATTTACAATAAATGGTTATCAATTGATTCCTAGGATGTGCAGGATCTCTAAAAATAGCCAAATCAAGTGCTAGAGCTTATTAATGAAATGACATTAAACTTGGCAGGGTTTATATAAATGCTTTTGTATGACGTTATTTGCAGACGTGAAAGAAAATCCCTTTAAAATTTGTTCCCAAGATGTTAGACTATCTCTATACGTACAACTAGTTGTACAAATTTTGTCTGAATTAAGAGATGGTTTAAAAGGGTAAAGTAAAACATTATTATGAACAATGAGTAAAAATTTAAGAATATTGGGCAAGTTTCTTGATAGCAAGGATTTGAGAGGGATTGTTGAATGCCTGAAAAGTTGGAGTAGAAGGATTGTGAGGCACAGAGTACTCAGAGTGCAATGGACAAAAAGAAGGCTTGAAAAGCAAACTCCATCTTCTGGAATTATGTTCTATGATATCTGCAAACTATCTGGAAATGTTGTTTCGGTGAGCTCACTTCAGAATTTCTTGGCTTCATGCTTTAGAAACAATCTGGTTTATGGTTCGTTGAACAAAGTAGATCTTCTCTGACCACAATGGTTTGTGGTAAAGCCTTTCACCAATGGATTCTGATGTTCATTTCCGTTGGCCATATCTTTAATTTACCATATGTTACATGGTATGTTTACATATCTTTTAATGCTTTTATATTCTCCTCATTGCTAAATGGGAACTTCCTCTGGGCATCAAGATTCCTTTTCCTTTTAATGCCCTGTTATTGATAACCAGGTCAGATTTCCCAGTAAGTTTCCACTTGTTCTAAGGCAGTTTCCCAAATATCTGTGGCCATAAGATCCACCTGGAGTGGTGTGAAAAGTACAGATCACTTGAATTTACCCCAGAGAACTGAATCGTAATTTTCCTTTGGAGGTGCTTGGAAATTATCTATAAGACACAACCAAATTTATTCTTATGGTTATTTAAACATTAGGCCCATTTAATTGATTTGATTCGGAACAAATTTACATAAAGAGAACGTGAGCACAGAAAGCCCAGTTTAAACATTAAAAAATACTAGAAGTTATTAAACAAACAAATAGTGAAATTGTAGTGATGGTCTCTTTCCCATAACTTTAAGTATCATTGCTCATCCTTTAGAGTAGAATAATGAAATGGACTTGTGTTTTCAAATTGCTGTAGTTTTTAAATAGGAAATGATCAACAGATAATAATTCACCTTTTTTATCTTCTTATTCTATTTCTGGCTGAGAGAACACTTCCCGTCAGAGTGAGAAATCACTAAGATGTCAACAGTTCTAAATTTGTTAAATTTAGGTAAATAGATGTCCTGACTCCATAAAAAAAATTAAAGATCTGAGGTTTATCAGTTAACATCTGTGTTAGTTTTCTATTGTTATGTCACAAATCACTGCAAATTTTGTGACTTAAAATGAAAAATTTTTATCTCACAGATTCCTAGGGTCAGAATTCCAGCAGATTTTAACTGAGTCCTCTACTCAGGGTCTTAAAAAGTTGAAATCAAGGTGTCAGCCAGCTGAGTACTCATCTGGAGTTCTGACTAGGGAAAGATATGTTTCCAGGCTCCCTCAGGTTGTTGGCAGTATTCACTTCCTTGTGGTAGGAGACTAAGGTCCCCATTGCCTTGCTGGCTATCAGCCAGGGGCCACTCTCAACTCCTAGAGGCCCCTCCCTGCCATCTGGCCTGCTCTGTCTTGGCAGAGAATTTCCTTCACGTCAAATCCTTCTTATACTTCAAATCTCTCTGATTCCTTTTTGCTACCAGCCAGAGAAAACTACTTTTAAAAAGGACTCCTGTGATTAGATCAGTCTCACTCAAAAAATCTCCATATTTTAAAGTCAATTGATTTGGGACTTTATTACATCTGCAGAATTCCTTCACAGCAATACCTAGAGTGGTGTTTGACTGAGAATGAACATCTTAGGATGCTGTCTTAGATTTCTGTCTACTACAGCAGCTAACACTTGAAGCGTTTTTTCCATATGCACATGATTTAAAAATATGTCACAAAGTCTGGCCCTAGATTCCTACTGGACTTCCACAGTTTGTGTTAGAATCAAAATGAAAGAAACAATAGTTCTAAAGAACGGTCAAGGACCACTGTGCAATGTTGGATGACAAAATGTTTCTACAAAGAGGTCTATAAACTTTTCTGGTCAAGAATCCCCTTGAGAGTCTGACGGAAGGTTGGAACTAGTTCTTCACTTCTCTAAATGTATACATACATTTCAGGGTTTCCTTGAATCCCAAATTAAGAGTTTCTGATCTAAGTAAAAGGGAGCAAAAATGAAATTATCAATGTCTGTATATGCCTCTGATAAAGTATTATCAAAGAAGAGTAGAGAAATAAAGAGTAATTGGAGAAGATTAGAAAAATAGAGGAAGAATTAGAAGAAAAAAATGAAAACGGGAAGAAAGTATAAAAGATAGAGAGAGGTGTTGAGTAGGCCTTTAAGAGTGGTTTCAAGCACCAATGCATGATCCAATATCAGAAAATTTTACTACTTTGGTACATGATAGGATTTAAAGATGAGTTATTTCAAAAGGGGTAGTTTGAGAGATTTTATTGACATATTTTAATTATGATATAATGAGGTATTTTGTAATTGTACAGTCATGTGTCGCTTAAAGATGGATATACAGTCTGAGAAATGCGTTGTTAGGCAATTTTGTCATTGTGTGAACATCATAGAGTGCACTTACACAAACCGAGATGATATAGCCTACTACACAACTAGGCTATATGGTACTAATCTTATGAGACCACTGTCATATATGCGGTCCCTCGTTGACCAAATATTGTTATGTGGTGCATGACCGTAGAGCATAACATTCTGGTATTTTAAAGTCTAGATTGTGACTTCATTTTTCTGTATTTTAAGAAACTCTATAGAAAGACAGCATAAATTAGAACATAAACTGCTAATTTTGTAATGCTATTCGAGGGTCACTAAAATGGCTTTCTAAGAGCAATCATAGCATTGTAGTGGGAAAGACACACATTTTTAAAGCCTGTACAACTTGAGTTCAGACAACCACTCTATAATTTCCTGTGTGCATGACCTTAAGCAATTCAAGCCAACTTTCTCTGTCTCACTTTCCTAATCCAAAAACATGAGATCTACTTCCAGACGCTTCTGTGATAATTAATGATCAAATGTCTAGCATAATGTCTGGCTCGTTGGAGGTGCTTTGCAAATGTGTATTTCTCATTTTCCCAAGAGTCTGGCTGCCGGCTAGTACTATTCCTGGAATTTTATGATTTCTACACTTTTTTGAGTTTGGTGTCTAATATCTCCAAAAGTTACCAGCTTAGTATCTCCAAGGTATATCCCACTCATCTAGCGATAATATTCACACTTTATTTTGAAGTCGTTTCTTTCAATTTCTTTGAGAGCTATGAGGAAATGGAAAACTTTGTGTGTAGGACTAGATAAGGGAGAAGACAGAAGCCATGACGACGAGATAAAACTGGAGTAACTTGTGGGGATGGTGGCAGTTGGGTTCCTGAGTCGGTCAGAACAAAGGACACTGAGGTCACACTACATCTACTTTATAACTGAGCCCAGGACTTTGTCCACCTGCCTTGGTCTAAACGCAATCACGTGTATGATTCAGTTACTCTTTCTCAACTATAATTTGCACACTTTTTAAAATAATTCCAAATGCATTTATTTTTACTATGCCCTTCATTAAAAAAAAAAAAAAAAACAGATAAACAGAGAAAAAGAGATGAAGCTCTATCTTTGGAATTAGAGCTTAGAAAATGTTGATCAACTAATGTTAACGTAAGACTGGATTCACTAGAGACATTGGTTCTAGTAAATCATATATTTTAGTGTAGCTCTTTTAGAAACTTTTCTTTTGGCAATAAAGTAAAGAATTTCTTTAAAACAAAACAAAACAAAATACTGGTTTACAAAAGACTATTAGAATCAATTTGCCAATTCCTAATGACTGTGCCACTCCTTGGAATAGACGCTATAGCCAGCTAAATTTATATTCAAACATTTTTTTTGAAGAGAGAAAACAAAAGAGTGAATTTAGGCTGACTAGCAAGAGACTAGTTTAGCAAGAGACTAGTCGTTGAGGGAGAAAAATGAATTAAATCTTCCTTTGTTTGCACACCAGTTTATGTGTCCAATAAGAGAATCATTCTTTTCTGTTCCTACCTTACCAGTTCATGTGTAGCTGTAATTTATCACACCCTCATGACCCAAAGGAATTATGACACTTTGGAAAGTCCCTGAACTAGACCTAAAAGACAACTTATTCATCTGACAGAGTCATAGGGTCTGGTTCTCTGTTTGTAAAACACTTTAGCTCCAAGTGTTGAATTTTCTCATTATGACCAAATAAAATAAAATAAAATATAATATCGCATGAAATGAAAGCAGAAAAATTTCCTGGAGAAATAGATCACATATCCTCAGTGGATAACTAATGGCTGCCACCTCCAAGCTCTATGAAGGAAGATTTGATTTCTTTCTCACAAGACACAAAATGGCAAGTCCAGGATGTGTGTTAATGTGTAACAGTGATCATCTTACTTCCTTACTCTGCGGCAAATGCATGCCTGGTTTGTGGAAAGTTGAAAATTAAATGCAGACATCAGAAGGAATGAGGAGGAAAGGGATTTGTTAGGTGTTTGCATTGAGATGCAAAAGATCTCCCATTAAGTTACATGTTGTAATAATTAAAACATTGCTTTGAATTGGTTTCAAAACTTAAGCAGATCTAGAAAAACTAGAGAGGGAATTAAGAACTAATCATATTAAAGTACTGAAGATCAATTTCTCATGGGTTGGTAGCTTCACATTATTGTTTCTTTAAAACAGTGAAGGCAAATATTACAAGGAAATATCAAAGGATGCTTTTCCAGGGCTCTGCATTATTCATCAGTATGAAATATTTTTGTAATAGTGTTTAATTGAGTTAGCTTATCTTTATTTTAGTAATATACATTGCACTCACTACAAAGTTTGCTGCTCTTTTATTTTCTTTGAGGAAGATTGGCCCTCAGCTAACATCTGTTGCCAATCTTCCTTTTTTTTTTTTTTTCCTCCCCAAAGCCCACAGTACATAGTTGTAGGTCCTTCTAGTTCTCTGTGGGACACTGCCTCAGCATGACTTGATGAGCGATGAATAAGTCTGCACCCAGGATCCAATACCGGCAAACCCTGGGCCACCAAAGCGGAACACCAGAACTTAACTGCTGCGCCACCAGGCCAGCCCCTATGCTGCTTCTTTTAACAGCAACAAAAAATGCCTGAAGATGTTTATTTATTTAAAAAAAAAATCAGTTTGGAAGTGTGAAAGACTGGATTTCAAAACAGCATTTTCCAACTCTGAGTGGAAGATGATAATCATATATGATAAGTAAAATCTAATCAAATCCAGTCAGCATTACTTTTATCTTTTTCTTTTCTTCTTCTTGCTGAAGAGTAACACTGATATTTGACTAAATCAACCATGTAGTGGTTCAACTCCATGCTTCAAGATGAAGTGAACTTTCTGTCAATTTCTTTGGGCTTATTAGTAATTTTGGAGGCCATTCTTGTTCTCCCACACTGGAAAGGGAGAGGATGCAGGTGAGAGTAGGCTGATCCTCATGCAGAATGCCATATTATCATTAATATTGTGACATTATGTCATGTGCTCTACCATGCTATGGAATTTCTTCCATCCTATCAATCTTTATTCTTCCTCTAAAAGATTTATCCTTCTTTGTGACATATGAGAGCAAGGCTGAAGGATATTCTCTAACACAAACTGTACCTGTGACAACTATGACAATGTGCCTTGCAGGCTTCCAACTGGAGGGAATGTAATGAGGAAGGGTTCCAGTTGCTTGCTGCAGTCAACAGAAACTCATCACCACATTGAACACAACTTACATTTCCCATGGGCTTCTCCAATCTAGTGACTGAGCATGTGAGGGATACTAAGGCAAGCTTGTTCCTGGGAGACACAGTACACCTTAGATGACTCAAGCACTTCTTGAGGGCCTTGCTAAACCTTCCTTGGTTTGCCAGCTGTCTAGAACATTTACATCTCTCCTTCCCTCTCTTCTTCACTGGGGGTTAGACCTACATTGTGGTGTGACAGCTCTCTCAATATTTCATGGCTCCTTCTTCATTTTCTTTCTCAGCGTTTCCCTTAACAAAATCATTGTATGTTTAATTTGACCTTGAAGTCTTTCTCAGAGGATCTGGACTATCACAATCTTTTATTTAAAATTATGTAATAATACTATTTATAAGGCAGAGAGAAAGGAAATAAGAATATTTTCAGGACTTTTTTTTTACAGAATTATATATCTGTTAAAAAAAGGGGGAGTCTAGTGATGAGAATAAGATTGAGAAAGTTCAGTTTCATCTTAGAGTGCCAGATCCCTGTTGTGAGAGTATATCTAAAATTATAAGAATGTTTTTCTTCCTACTTATTGGACTTTATTAAGCCAGATCTTTTAGGCTATCTAAACACACCTTTTGGCATATTTAAAGAAGTATTGAATTTAAAGTTTCTATCTGGGTTTACAGGCAGGGCATGGACAAGTTCAGCTCTATTATATATCCAGTTTATTCCAACTGTGTTATTTGATGTGACTTTTCTTTCTGCTTATCTCAAACTCAGCAGCCAAACTTCACCAAACTAAAGGCAACAAAACCTGCTAACACAAAAGGTAAAAGCATTCTCATCTAATAGGCTCTATTGACATCACTCTTTTCTTCATATAGAAAAAAATGTTAAATGTTACTTTTTCAGAGTTATGTGGAAAATATATGTTCTCCTGCTGAACACTATGCAAAATGGTGAGCAAGAGGAAAAAAAGTTTTCAAACATTTTAAAAGCATTTACAAATAAAATTTATAATTGTAACTCTCAACAGTTATTTAAACAAATTGAATTAAAACATCGGGTAACTCTGGAACTGAATGTAAAGAGAATCTCTATTCTATTTTTTTTTAAATGGACAATTTTGTAACGCAAGTGAAATATTTGTTGGATACACACACAGAGACATATAAAATTTTGGTCTATATTACTTTGTGTATGATTTTTAATTATATTGTGTTTAAATTACACAAAATTTAGATATATATAAAATTAAATTTGAATAAAATTTTAGTGGAAACTTGGAGTCTATCCATTGGAACTACAGGATCATAGTTTGAACAAAAAGTCACTGAACTATTTATATATATATATATATGTTTGAGATACATATAATAAATTTATATATGACAAATGTTTATGATATCCTTGATCACTTATTTTCTCTTAAAGAAATGTGCTCTAAGAGTATGCTCCAAGAGAGAAAAAAACATGCTTAGAAATCAATTAAAATGGGAAATGGGATGAGGCATAGTAATTCAAACAGATGTCTTTTCTATATTTTACCAAATAAATTTTTTCTTTAGATTAAATTGACATAGAATATTTATTATATGCATGTACCAAACCAAAGTTTGGTAGATCTTTTTTTATCTCATTGAATTAACTTGATTTCATGGAATTGTGGAAACAATTTCGATTCCATTTTAGTGTTGTTCAAAGCGATATTTTGTTTGTCAGGCTAAGTCACCTCGCTTAGGAAAGACAGACTTTCAGAATGTCACGTTGACCTCCCCAAGTGCATATTTCTTTAATTAGGACAATTTCCTTCCATATTTAATATTTATTTAAATATAGAGTGTTATATCCAGCGTACTTGTGTATGCATGTGTTTGTGTGTGTGTGTGTGTGTGTGTGTGTGAGATCTTTATTTTCAAGGATAACGCCACTGGCAGTGGTTTTGATCAGTGTGTGGATGTGGTTGGGAAAAAGTACGCATCATTAACAATGCTTCCCACACTGAATACATTACATTTGTGGTTGCAGGAGCTATTTGAAAAACCTGTTGTAATTTGCTCTTGTCTTTCTCTGTTTGATGTGAAGTCTTTACCAAGCGAGAACTAATCTATTTTGAGGTCAAGGCTACCCCTAACAGGGAAGTCTACTCTGTTACAATGTAGGACATGCCAGCTGCAGGAGACACAAAGAGAGGGTTGGTAGGTCTGTTCCATTATTGTTGATCTTAGTCCATCATTTAAATGGCAGTAGGATTTATTGGTAGAATTGATAAAACCACACAAAACAATTTTGCTAAAGCATAGCATGGGCAGGTAGAAATAGACGTTGATTGGAAGGGCGAGAATAACACGATGCTCTCACATTTTGTGGAAATGAAATACGGTAAAACCTCATAAGTTTTTAGTTGTTAAACTATGCATCCAGTGAATGCACAATAAAAGTCAGAGGCAGTGTCGATGTTGTGTTACATGGGTTATATTTTTGATTCTTTTAAACTTTTTGGTTAATAGACATTGAAAGCACTGCTATTCATTGGTGCTTTTTGGCAATGACTCCCGCTTCCACCTTCTAAGTCTTCAGAAATACACTGTGAAGATTTACATTCATAACAAGTATGGAACCCTGGAGGGAGGGTTGTAGCTACGACATTTACCTCTTAAACCCAAAGCATATCTTTGGCAAGGAAATAAGTTACTTTAAATTTCCCCCAAACCCTTCTCACCTTTGAGAAAAATAATGTCCTTAATTCTACCAAAGCACTAGAAAAGCTAGATCCAAAAATCTGCCAAGAAGGGAAAACTACCAGGTGTTTAAATGGCAAACATCCATGGGATACAGTTGAATGAATAAAGATGAATGGAGATGAAACATTTAGTTTGAAATGAATTCAAGTGAAAATTAAGCCAGACTATGACTGAAATATAATTTAATCTGTTCATTTTGCTCTAGTTAACCCCCACATATAAAAATATGCACTGAGAAAACAGGAACTTGGTATAATATATATTGTAAAAACATATGGTAAGTATCCAAAGAGAAGTGTCAGCCTCAAAACCAAGCAAACATAGTGCTCCCACTGGACACAAATTAAACCTGGGAAGCCTGTTAACGGCATAGCCAGAAAAAATATGACATATATTATAGGAAATGGGAAAGATAAACGAAATAGGGAAAGATAAAACACCAAGTTGCCAAAGCTCACGAGACACTTTACCAATATGGGCCCCTTTCTTTCACAGATGGGCCATCATACCTGTAATGGAAACCTGCAAACTGAGGATTGGCATGGAATAGAATGCTCTTCAGTTTTTATTTCTTTGCTCTGTTGTTTCTTTTGTAAAGAAACAAACTATCAATAGAAGCATAATTGGAGGTGGGATGGAATAAAGGGATGAAGTCTTTCGCAGATCATGTCTGTGGAAACATTTTTTCTTTGTTTCTAGTGGCAAATTATCAGGGTGCTATTCATCTTGGATTTTCTGAGAGTTCTAATTTCAAATATTCTCCTCTGTGCTGGAGTTTGAGGTTTGGTACATACAAAATTCGGTATTTGCTATTCTCTGAAAGAATATATATATATATATATGTATTTTATAATATATAATATATAATAATACACATATAATAAATAAATATGTGTGTACATTTGTATTTATGTATGTGTATATATATATACAGGGGGGGAGAGAGAGAGAGAGAGAGAGAGAGAGAGAGAGAGAGAGAGAGACTTATTTTAAGAAGATGGCTCCAGCAAAAGTTGAGTTGAGTTGAAGTCTTGAGTTAAAGGCAGTCTAGCAGGAGAATTCCTTCCTTTCCAGGGAACTTCACTCTTTTCTCTTAAGGCTTTCAACTGACTGGATAAGGCCCACCCTTATCCCCATTATGGAGGGTAATCTGCTTTACACAAAGCCTACTGATTTAAGTCTTATTCACATCTGAAAAACACCTTCACGGCAACATCTAGACTGGTGTTTGAGTGAATAAGTAGGCACTGTAGCCTAGTCAAATTGACACATAAAGTTGCCCATCACAGTTACATAGGAATCAGATTTAACATCGTAAATGAAAATAACCTAGAAAACTAAACGCTATTGTGAACTTGTCACCCTAAGAATAGGTGTTTGCAGCAGGGAGAGTTAATGTTTGGCAACTATCTATTAGCTCCTTGTGGTTCCAAGTTTCCCAGGCAGTGTCCACTAGTACTGGCCAATTGGTTCTACATTTGTCACCTTTAGACTAAAATCAATAAGAGCTGGTGTATATTCAGCATTTCTTTGCTGCTGCAAGACAGAGGAAGTGTGTCTGACCTGCAGTAAAATTATGTGAGAAGAAGTAAACCTGTATTTTTTTTTGAGCCACCCAGGTGATATCAGGGATTTTCTTCTATATCAGCCTGGTGAAGATAGTGGAATATATTTTGGATAAAAAATTATTCATTCTCATTATAAAAAAGATCCTCTTTGTTGAAAATTTAAAAAAAAAGAAATATAAAGAAGGAAATTAAGATCAGATGAGCATTACTTATATCTTATTGCATTTTCTCCAATATTTGAATCTACATACTAAATTAAAAATACGGTTGTTCTTAACTGTGACACACTCACACAGGCACACATATGAAATTAGAAAACACACACACACACACATAAGTTGTGTCCTTACATTTAGAGACATAACATTGCTTATTGTGCTTGATTTCATATTATTAAAATTCTTCAGAACTGTAATTAGATGATCATTATAGATACTCCTAGGAAAGTATAAACTCCAACTATTTTATATTGATGTTTTTTCCAATGTTATTTTCATTGTAAAATTATGGGAAAGAAACATGCTTATCACTAACAAGACCATATTACCAATTCATCCCTTTAATATCCAAATGTTGCTGTTGCTCATGTTAGTGAACATTCTAACCTCACCATAGCTAGGCATGCTAAATACACTTCCGTTGATTTCAAAATATTTTTTAAAATGTTAATAATTATGTATATTTGTATTTGCAATTGGAAAAAATGATAAATTAACTCCACGTGTTTAACAAAATTAATGATTTTAATACAATATTTATGCAGTAAATATTGTATAAAAATACTATATTTTTATTTTTATGGCTAAAAGCATTATTGTAAAAGTTTGGTATTATTAATATATTTTTTAAAAACTGAAACATGAATGGTTTATTTCATATTGCTAGCCAGATCTTATATATTGGCAAAAGTTTTTCAATTGTAATGGAAGATAAAAAGCTAAATCTTTACCTGCGATTCAGCTGCTTTTAGCCAAAAAAACAAAATAATTAAAAAAAAATTCCTTTCAAAGTGGATTGTTAAGAAGTACATTGTACAGATTGATGACTTTTATTATCCTAATTGTATCAAATGTGTTTTACATCAATATTTTCCATCTTCCAGTTTTATTCAAAATTTATTTATTTTTCTTTGTTTTCAGGCTTGTGCTTGGTGACAAAATTTATTTCTTCCCAATATTGGAATTTTACAAACTACATTTTAAGATTTTCTTATTTGGCTTCAAACATTTTACACCATGTTATATTTCAAAATCCAAATATTTGATTATTTTGAGAAATTTTTAATTTCTAAAATTTTGAAATCCTCATAAAAATTTCTCCTTTAGTTATTGTATTACTTAAAGTATGACAGAGATTTATAATAAGTTTTTTCTATAATGTAGATCTTTAGGAAAAGGGTTTATTTTTATTTATTTATTTATTTATTTGTTTGTTTTGTGAGGAAGATCGGCCCTGAGCTAACATCTGCCAATCCTCCTCTGGAAAAGGGTTTATTTTTAAAGCTATTCATATTTACGATCGTGTGTATCAATTTTTCTTAAATTTATTTGGAATACAAATACAACTGCATATCACAATTGTATTTTTATATCTGTGAAATCATTTATAAAATGTAGTTTAATGAAAGATAAAGTTGTTTAAATACATCCTTTAAAAAAAACTGATTTCATAGTATGTCGTGCCACAATTTTAAATTTCAGCATATAAATATCACTGGCTGTTTACCAAATACGTAACAATTCACTTTAATAACAAAGCTTCTGTTTGGATGCTTAAAATCTCCTATTTGATACAATAACAGAAATTTAAGGTGAAAATTAAATACAGACGCCAAGATTAAATAAAAAATTAAATGAACTCCTCCAGTTATATCTCAAATCTAATTACTGAAAATAAATTCAGCACAGTTAATTGAAGTGTCATATTTGATTCAAATTTATTTCCGTGGATTCCACACGTGCAGTATCCGCAGCAAATATAAACACTATATTTCAATGTGTCCAACGTAGTGTTGCCAGTTGCAAATGTAACTACAGATTTGTCATCATTTGATGCATCCTACCTTATATCTTACTCATTTAGGGTAAATTTAAGACAATTTCATATTTATTATACCATTAAAATAAAAAGTAAGTATTCTGTACTTCACCCATTTAATAATTTGATTATAAATGGATTTTTTCAAAGTGATTTAAGTGAGTAAACTATTAGAGTCAAAAAGAAGTAATTCCAGCTGGCTGCGCATTTGTCTTCCACCTTTAAATTTGTAATATAAGAGCTATGGCCATCCTGGTGGCTACTGTTCTTTTCTCAGGCCCTGGATGTGGCTTCTTAGCCTTATTTTCCCCAGTAGCAAAAGGAATCATCTAGCCTTCTTTGATTTTTAATTTAAATTGAAATAACCCATCTACTCTGAGGCTTCCATATATGTAGACCCTTATCCACCTAAAAATGAGCATGACGTGGAGTTAGGAAAAATATGTACTAATATTGACTTAATTTTTCTACTGAATCATGTGAGAAGCAGATAGGAGATTTCGACTGCTTTGGAAAGACTGATAAACAGATTTTGAAATGGCTACAAGGCAGATCTTCAAAACCCTAAACAATACTCTCACCAAGAAATCATGCTTCTAAATATTTTAAGTATCTGGAGTGCTCCTTTCTCAGAACGGTATATGATGACATCTATTTTAAGATAAGCTGTAATTTGTGCATACGTTAACACCGGAAAACATTGATATCTTATAACTAATTAGATTTTTACTGTCTTTGGCTATCGACTAATAAAGCACAGGCATCTTAAATGTCACCTCTCTGCTTTAAATGTCATGGAGATGTTGCACGTGTACACCCCTCTACAGGTGGTGGAAATAGATGTGTATAATTCTCTCTCTCAGGCTATTGAAGTAAATTATATTTTTCTAGATGAGGGACCGGTATGTAAGTGTTACAGTATTAACACTGTTAGATGAATAGAGATGGAGAGAGATGAATATGATGGAGGGAGAGATGTTCGGTGAATGGCCTCCGATGAAGAACGCCTCACTTGTGTGCCAGCTCTAACACCCCTAACTGACCTTGAGCTCATCCCTTGCCCTGCTTTTTATAAAAATAGGACTGTAAAACCTGTGAGATGATGGATGCAAAAGTAATCTAATACTAGTGATTCACATGGCACATCCTTGTTTAAATAACCCTAAATGCAGCCCGACACATCCTTTAAAACAAATGGGAAAAATAAGATAATGAAGTTCCAGGTTGCAGTAGTAATGTGTTTGTCTATTCATCTAACTATTCTTTCTTAAGAAATAATTGTATTTGACCTAGCCTTCTGAATAGTTGCACCGATATTTTTATGCATCTTTGAGATGTATTTTTCTCTAATAGATAATATTCTTCTTTTGACACTTAGGTAGTATAAGCGAAAGACCTCTGGAATTGGAGAAGGAAATCCAGGATTTTGAGTCCCCATTCTAGCACTTTTCAGCTGGCTGCCTTTGGGCAAGTCTATGATATTCAGTTTCCTCCTCTCTCAAATTTGTTGTAAAGACAAAATAAGGTAATATACGTGACAGGTATATGCATACTGTAAAGCTCTATTCAAGTATGAATTGTTTTCATCATGTCCTTATAGAAGAGCGGAAAACTTTCAATATATAAGGGGTTTTTAACTAACAAACTGTAAACTAGATTACAATCTGTACTAGCCTTTGGCCATTCTGTGTTTTTTTCCTAATCAACAAGTACCTGTCAAGTAAGAGGTTGAGGGGGAAAAGGAACCTATACTTTGTCACATGGCCCTTGCATTTAAGAGGTAAGATATAATTGTTTCAGATTGTAGTCTCCTCGGCTTTTCACAACACGAGGGGGTTCCATTTGAGCTTGGTGCCTTAGAGCGTGTTATTGGTCCTAATACATTGTTTGGCTTCTTAAGTGAAACTGATCTATGACATAAAGAGCTGCTTTTATAATTAAAACAAATGAAAAAAAGAAAAAAGAAAAAAAGAAGGAAGAAAGAAAAGAAAGTGTAAAACATTGAGCCTTGATCTATGAGACTAATACTGGAAAAAGTATCATAAAATAAGAACCAAACAATATTGCCTTTAACTGCACTTGAGCATTGTTTTAAAGTCCAACAAATATAAGCCTAGAAACAAAATATAAAACATAACAACACACACACATATGCACATTTGACAGACTTTGACTAAGGGGGAAAACATCTCTGAAACAGATGTTTCTTTTCCCCCTTTTGAACAAACATTTTATTGAAATTCTTCACACCAGATTTTACTAATTAATCTGGAAAAGGGAGTGACGGGTGCTGCTGATGCTAATCACAGGAAACAGACACCAAACTGCGGTCCATTTTTCCTGTCTCTGACAGCAGCATCTGGTTCCTTGGCAGCCTCTGTCAACCTTTGCATTGACGTCCTAGGACCTGCCTTGGGTCTGTCAGTTTCCCGGGATGTCGCCGTTGGGCTGAGGCTGGCCACAATCATTTTATTTTGTTGTTGGCCACACTGGGTCTTGAAATTCTTCATTCTGTTTCCACAATCATAGAAATATTATATACAAAGTCATAGAAATATTATATACAAAGTCAAGCCAATGATGTTTTTCTGTAATCCTGAGAAGTCCATAAAGGTGTTTTACATTTTAAGATTGAATTTCATCTTAGATATATTTGGAATTTTAGCCTAGAAAGAATGACCAGATGGAGGAGAGTCAAATACTACATAAAGCAAGGCAAGAAATTATTTAGAGGGCCACAGGAGTATCTCATGGGCCCACTGACATAAAACCAAGCCAAAGAAGGTTAGAAGGAAAGGGAGGAAACACTCTCAAATTAAGTCTCATTACTGGATTGCTTTGCTAAGGAAAAGGAAGATAACCCCAAAGTGGAATCAGACACAATCGATCAAGAATTGAAAATCTAGTACAGAGGAGAAATGGGAACACAAAAGGGATTTCTCGTATCAATTACCAAACTTCTAAATTATAATTGCATTTAACAAAATTGTGGAATCTTAGAATGTTTCAAGTGGAAAACTGGGTGTTGCAAGTTGGACTGCAAGATATTAGTAGCAATCATCTTGAGAAGTTTCTGTTTGTTGTATATTTTATATCATATATGTAATTTACGTAGTTTATTTAATGATCAGAGCCCTGCTAGTGCTTTCTGGTAAGAAAAATAGCATGATTTAAAGGGTAATTAGTTATTAAAAATCTGATTATTCTCACTTCAACGAAGATTTTTGGTTCTAACGTCAAAATATGGAAATGCTTTTAGGAAGAGATTCTTTTTGTCTTTTAATAGTAGAATATGTATATTTCATATTATAAATTATTTAAGCTGTATTGAAAAACATAAAAATGAAATATGTCCCATTTTATTTTCCTCACATAATTCCTTCTGGAGAGAATCCCCCATTAATAGACTGCTCAATATCCTTTCTATGTATTTATGTGTGTGCATTTTACACAAATAACTCCTTTTTTTAAACATAAATAAGATCATGATATGTGTGTTCTGAGACTTGATTTTATATTTAACAATATGTTCTGGAGACATTTCAATGTCAATTCATAAAGACTTCATTGTTTTTAATGGCTGCATCATATTCCATATTATGAAGATTCTAAAGCATGTAATACACAATTCCCCTTTTGGTGGGCACTTAGGTTGTTTCTAATATTTTAAAATTATGAGACAATGTCACAATAAACCTCATATTTATATTATTGTGCACTTGAAAATATTTATTAAGGATACAGTTACAGAGATGAAGTTTCTGAATTCAAGAATACAATCATTTAAATTTTTGGTTTATATTACCGATTTGCTCATTATGCTGTGCTAATATACACCCCCCAATAGTAGAAGAGAGTTCTTATTTCTCCACATTTTCAATGCTTTAAAATTTTTGTCTATCTAATGAGATAACCTCATTGTGGTTTCTAATATATATTTCCCTAATTATGAACAAGGATATACGTTTTTGGTCATTTGTACTTATTCAACTGTGAATTGACTTATTTTAAATCTTATATTCATTTTCTGTTGTCTATATAATTCTCTTAGTTATATATTAGAATACTATACATTCTGCATATTAATTCTTTGTTGATTAAATGTGTACAAATTCATTTTTAAACTATAATTTATATTTTAGTGTTTTTAATAGTTCAATTTATCATAATGAAATTTTAAACTTTGACATAGTCAAATCTGTTAGTTTATTTCTTTATGGCTTTTGGTTTTTGTTCTTTTTAGGAAGAATTTCCATAATCCAAAGTTACCTAAAATTTGTCTGATATTTTTCTTTAACAGTTGTTTGCTTTTTAGTTCTTTAAAACATTAGGTGTTTATTGCAGTGTATAACATGGGATGAGGTTCTAACTCAATTTTTTTCCTTCATTATAAAGCCAATTTTCCAGTAATTATTGACTAAGCAATAATTTCTCAAATCATTTGAAATTCTCCCTTAAATTAAATCCCCTTAGACAAGTCAATTACTTTACTCCATTCTGTTTCATTTGTTGATTTTTATATCGCTGCACCTCAAAATGATAAATACTATAATTTTTTAAAGTTACCTAGTTTATAAATAATTTAGATAAAATATTGTTTTTGTCATAAATAATTATCCATTTTACCTTATTTTTTCTTAAAATAAAAAAAACTGGCTTGTAAAATGTCCTACATTCTTATATCTTCAAACAAATCATCCACTTTGAGAGAAGTGCCATTATTTCAACCAAAATGGTGAAATTAGAGATGGTGCGATAGACAGGGGTAAATTAAAATCAGTACAGCTTTCCTTTCTCATTAAGCTGAGTCACGTCTGGCAAGCCAAGGAAAGCATGGATACATCCTGAGTAAGCCTGAGTAATTTGAATGTCAGGCTGTTGGCTTTCTGGCATTTTCTGTTCAAGCAGACGTGGTATCCTCAATTGCCATATTTAAAGCTAAGTACACTGAGCGGTTTATGGATCTTTTGTGAATGATTTACACATTAACTGTGAAGTCAAACAACTATTGTCATTTCATCAGTGATGAAATTTCTCTTAGGGCAACTCTTGGCTGAGTAGAAACTTTAATGGATGTTATTCATGGGTGTAAGTACACCAGAGAGAGATCCAAAACACAGTCCCGCTTATCACACTCCATTAATAGTCAAAAGAAAACACAAATCATTTAGAAAATTGCCTCATTTTTCTTAGAGTACTCTGTTTGTGAATAATGTATATTTATTGGGATGATTTTATTACTTCAGTCACAACTAAATAGGACTAGTCATGTAGAGGATATTTCCATTCATTTTTTTTGTTCATTGATGCATTCCTTTGAAATATGTTAACTGAACATCTGAGTGCTAATGTAATCAGGTATTGTTACGATTAATGGACAACTGAGCAAACTTGCATGGAGAAGAAAAGACTCATAAGGAGGTCACTATTGAATGTTGTGGTATGCTTCTTGGGGTTTAGGAGGAACTTGGGGCACTTAAACTCTGAACATAGACTTCTCCAATAGCCCAAGGGAAAGCCTCTGAAAAAGCTCCCAAGTCCTAAAGCCATTAGAAAGAAGTAATGAGAAGTTAGGCCATGGGCACACTAACCTGATAATAGGATATGAAGAGATCCACTGGGAGGACAGATAGTGTGTGCTACACCCGGGAGCGTTAACTTGATGTATTTTAGAAGTACATATAAAGATGAACACCTCAACATGCTTCTGTATTAGTTTCCTATTGTTACTGTAAAACATTACTTCACAGTGGCTTAAACAACACATGTTTATTATCTTACACTTCCAAGTATCAGAAGTGCAAAATGGGTCTCATTGGGCTAAAATCAAGGTGTTGACAGCACTGCATTCCTTCTGGTGGATCTAGGGGACAACCTGTTTATTTCATTTTCTAGTTTCTAGAAGCTGCTGCATTCCTCGGCTCACGGCCCCTTCCTCCATCATCAGAATTAGCGATTGCATCACTCAGACCTGTGTTTCCATCCTCATACCCCCTCTTTCCCTCTGCTTCCTTCATCACATCTCCTTCTCTGATTCTGACTCTTCTGCCTTCTTCTTGCACTTATAGGGACCCTGGTGATTACATTGGGTACCTCTGTATAATCCAGAATTGTCTCCCCATTCCTATCTCAAGATCCTTAATTTACATCTGCAAAGTCCCTATAGCCATGTAAGGTAACATATTACCAAGTTCTAGGGATTAAGATTTGGACATCTCTGGAGGGGCACTATTCTTCCTGCCAAATAAGTCTCCTTTCTGATTATATCAGCCAAAGCCAGTTTCAGTTGTTTGCAATTGATAACCATAACTGAAACACCAGGGTTTCTAAAATTTTTCTCAATGTACCCAAAGACGACCTCAGACCTACTGAGTAGAAATGTTTGAAAGTGGACCAGTGAATCTGCATTTTCTTTGCCAGGTAATTCCGATGCGCCGTAAATATCTGAACCCATGATTTTAATGTTGCATTTACATAAGAATGGTCATTAGGGCCTCTTCTCCTTCAAGAATGTGCCTACAATTTGTATTCCCAGTTCAAAGAAGAAAATTTTATCAGGCAGTGTGGTTTAATGAAAAAAGCCTGGGCTTTAGAATGAGACTCCAGTTTGAATTCCGGGTCTCATCCTTTTCAGCCATAATCCTTCTCAGCTCTCTCTATTCACACTTAAGATTGATCAAATTCCTTCCTCTCCAACAGCAGTTTTCTCATCCAAAATATGGTCAATATCATTTATCTCAATAGACTAATAGAAAGGCTAAATAAGATATTTATATAACAAGTCACACCTAGATCATGGTAGGTGTACAGAAAAACAGTTCCTTATCAAAATGCAGTACAATGTGTATATCCATAACAAATAATTCCCCCATTAACTTAATATACTTAGCTTAATACTTCTCTTACCCTTCCCAGACTTGCATTTTCTAACTTTCCTGAGTCAGCACAGAGCTGTGGAGATTATTTCAACCCCTCCTTCCTGTCCAGATGTCCTTTCTCTTCACGTTTTTACTTCAATGACTTCCGGATGCAGCCTCTGTTGCCTGTTGATTTTTGTTCAGGGTTCTTGATGAAGAGGTTTGGCATGTTAATCTCTGTAATGCATTTCTCTGTGGACTTTTCCAGTCAGCCCGTCTTTCATCTGGACCTCCTTTAGCCTTCAAAGGCGCCATTCAGAGCCAAATCTGAGGTAGGTTTAAGGCCTGGAATAAATCACATTGGGAGGCCCCTCCTTTCTGCTTAAAAGGAGAATAAGAGAAATGATAAGACATAAAGAGAAGAGGTCCCTAAGCTTGAGAATCATGAAGGCAAAGGCATCAATATTCCAGGTGTTCAGCTTCTGTGCTCTTTAAAGTTTGTGAGATGATTGTATATATTTACTATCGTGCTCTCTGAGATTCAGAACTGCGTAATTGTCAAATATTTTAATACATAGCCAATTAGTATTGTAGGCTTTTTAATGCTATTTCTAAAAAACTATCAGTAATTTTCTTATTTTTCCTCCAAAAATTATTTCATAGTAAACCCTAAATTATTATTACTACTAAACGACTGACATATTTATCATTGGCATTAGATGAGCGTGTTTTTACAAAGAGTAACTGAACTATATTAACATTGGAGAAGAGACTCAACCACATTGCAATAATATATCCAGCAAAATAAGTAAAACGTCTGGTCAACGAGCTGTATTTTGATATATATAATCCGTGAAATAGAATTGACTAATTTTTATGAATGATTTTCCTCCTTCTGCTTAAAAATATTGATCATAACTCCATTTTCTTTGGAAAATAGATTTTCTATTTTCTTTGGAATATATATATAAATAGATCTCAGTATCTGTGTCTGAATTAAGGAGTGGGAATAAGGATACCCTGGCAGGTGGGTCACCCTAGCAGGTGTTCTGTTGAGAGTTTTCAGGTCAGATGTAGATAAGCGTATCAGACATCAGATACTCCAGAAAGAAAACTCACTCACTTACACTTTTTATAAAATACCTAATAATTTATTTGAACAATATGTAACCAAAGTCAATCTCTTCTTTCCTCTGAAAAGAAGTAATTTAAATACACCTCTGAAAAATCAGGCTACTCCCATTCCCTTAACTGTTGCCCAGTTGGAATTAATGGATGCTTTTTTTGGTCAGCATTTATAGAACTATCCATTTTATATTCTCTATTAATTATCTCCATTTCCATTATTTTTATATGTAGCTGAAATACCCACAAAGTAGTACCAGTGATTTTAACCATTGTCCTTCGGTATCTTGCCCTGTGAAGAAGTGACACAAATTATGAGTTTCCACTTTTTGAAAAGGCAAGAGGCACCTCTTTTAACTTTTCTTCCTAAAACTTTTTTCTAAAATTGAAAATAGAGCTATTAAACTAATGGAGAATGTAAGCATACATTAAAAATATACAAATTGATTATAAATAAATATAAACTTGACAGTGATTCACGCTTTGAACGTTCTCTCTCCTTTTACCAGCTCTTCCCCCCACCCATTTTTCTAGAATATAAGGGAATCAAGATATTATTTTAAAAATCCAATAAATTCTTTCCTCAACGTAATGTGGTTTTGCTTCTCTCTAAATTGTTAAATATTAAGCACCTGCCATATGCGCAACATAGTATGGGAGACACAAAAAAGTTACAAACAAGTTTCTCGGTCTTGGAAAAAAATAATTAATTTCCTTCTTTTTCTTAGCCACTTACTCTTCTAGAAGTTATTTACTAATGATCTGTATCATAAAGTAGTAAGGAAATTATTCTGGGTAGAATAGAGAGAAGTCACCATTCCTGTCTTCTTTAATGTGACACCCCCAAGATATGTATCATCCTCTAATTTGCTGTTTTCCCAGAACATGAGTTTTAATCCTGAGTTGCCAGGCAAGGGTGGAAAAGATTTACTTTCCTAGTGAATATGAGCAGAGGGTATATTGTGAGTGGTGTCTATCAGCAGAAAGGAGGTTTAGAGAAGAGAGAGGGACCAGAAGAGCAATAACATCTCCCACTTGATATTTCACTCTCCTGAAACTTACAGAAATAAGGAGGGGTGGGTTGGGTATTTGCCATATCCTTTCCCGCTAAAGCTGGGAGAAAGGCATTATATCAAGTGCCACCCTCACGTTGGAGAGGAAACAAATGAAAAGAGGGAGTTGGGACCATCAGCCAAGATACAGCTGGTCTGCTGGCCTGGGGTGAATGTGGCAGATGTTGGCAGCTATATTGGACTGGGGAAGAAGGGTAGTGACCTGCAGAGTACCAGTCCTCAGGGGATGGAGTCGAGCAAGAGGAGGATCTGACAAGGATACCAGAGGGAAGACATCTGTTTTCTCAGTGCTACTGCCTTTGAGAGGTATGTGTGCATTTGAAGTTATATTTTAGCATATAATTTCATCTAAAAATGTGGTATAGGGTGGATATAACTGGATTTAAGAGTTTCCATAGATGTCAAGGGTCTACTCTACTAGATTCTATGCCTATTTTTCAAACAGCCTTTAATAGGTAGGTACAGTCACCACCAAATGGATTTCTCCGTTTTATTAAAATGTAATCTGTCATTCCTATTACTTTGTAAAATTTACGCAGGCTCGTGCATTGACACCTTTTTTTTCTGCCACAAGCTCAATTTTAGGAGACAGAAACAAATTTGTCAACACTCTCTGAATGAAAGAATAAGTACAAAATGCATTGCTCTTAACACGATGATGAAAAGGAGATGTGAAGGAAAAGGTGAAATATGAAAATACATTGTAACTGTAGTTGGCAAAGAAAAAGATTAAAATGTTGAAAAAAATAACAGCATACTCAAGATTTGAGATCTAAGTGATGCATCCTGTATTTCCAAGTGGAGAAAACTGCCTTCGCTCTAGCAGCTAATAGCTAGGCTTTCTGTTATTTGTTGAGCAAATTACTGGGAGCTGAAAAATAAGAGGCATGTAAAAATCATCTCCAAGCTGAATTGTTCTGCAAAGCTCAGTGGATGTAAGGGGTGAAAACTGCGCCTGGCAAAGAATGAGAGAAATTCAGCAGGTTAAAAAAAAAAAATCTGCCACCCACTGTTGCCTATTAAATAAGTATTACAATATCGGCAGTGGCACATGGGTTTTACTCAAAGTGTGGGCGAGAGAAATCCGAATCTTGGCAGATGAAAGCAATAGTCGCGCTGAAAATGTAAACACTCATACAGAGATACACACACACATGTAATATATAATGTTTTTCATTTGTTTCTCTTCAGGCAAATTAGAGTGTGGACTTCCCAGCTAATTGCTCTTGCCCTGACTCCCAGAGAGTCAATGGCCTTTTCAATAACTTACAGGTCACTTATTTTTTTTCCTGCCAGTTCTGCTCTGTATTTAAACCAAAAAGGCAGATAACCCATTTGTATCAAATTATGCATGACAGTTTGGGGAGTGAGTTACATACGTCTATGAAAGGCACAAAACCCCAATCTATTGTATTTCGTTACTTTGTATAACGCCACGTTCAGTTCCCGAGGCAAGGGCTTTTGTAATTTTTAAAGATAATTTCTTGCAATTCCATTTGCCTCATTGTGAAGAATTCAGAGAAATTTACCTCAGAAAGCTTTAAAGGGACTGTAAAAAGTATACCCTCCAAATTTGCTATCTGTTCCTTGAATTTAGAGGAACAGAGAAAAGCAAAAGACAAAACAAAATACAAACAACAAAAAAGACAGGACAAAAACCAAATGATGGGGCCACCCCGTGGCTTGGCGGTTAAGTGCGCATGCTCCGCTACTGGCGGCCCCGGGGTTCAGATCCGGGCCCGCACCCACGCACCGCTTCTCGGGCCATGCTGAGGCCGCGTCCCACATACAGCAACTAGAAGGATGTGCAGCTGTGACGTACAACTATCTACTGGGGCTTTGGGGAGAAAAAGGGAAAAACAACAACAACAACAAAACCCAAATGACGACAAAAATCACAGTATGTGGAACAACTTGAGTCGTTCTGCAAATGATCGAGTTGTTTTATTTCCACAACTGGCAGCTCATTTTGAATGCCACGCGAGGTTATAGATATATGTGATTAACTAGAATTGTCGACATCTCCTCCTTTCGGAGTTGCGTGTATCACTGTCTTCGTTTCTGGGCATGCGGACTTCGACCAGTTTGGTGGGAGAGCACCCACTTCATGGCAGACGGCTTAGGCTGTGTGATAATATATGTAGCCTCTACCAGAGCCAGAAATTTTTTTCAAAAGGAAAAGGCATATGCCCAAGAGACCATAGCTTTGCCCTATAATCTTAAAAAATTTACCCAGCCGTTATTCAGCATTTTGATCTGTTATAGAATCAACTGGTTCATAAAGTTTGAGGAGAAGGGCTGCTTGTACTTTGGCCAATACCAGCTGCAGATACTTTTCTGGCCCTGGGACACAGGGCCACACAGTGGACAGCCTTTTGGTCACCTGGGAAATGTAACAAAGCTGTTCACATGGAACATGTCAGCTTCAAAATCGTGAGGCCGTTGCATAACAAGAGGTACAAGAGGCAGAATGAGTTCTTCGCCTTCCAGGTGATGTCCTGACATATCCCAGATCACTGGATCTCCAGAAACTTTCAGACAGTAAGTTCCTCTATTTTCATGGATTTTATCTCTCGTTCTCTTGAATGTGTCTAAGACATCTTCTCCTTCTTACCCTCCAAATCCAATTAACATGACACTTCCCATGATGTGGACCTCTAGGCAGTTCTACGGATTGTGAAGTGGGCAGGTTCTCCCCAACTATTTTTTTGTGCCCCAGAGCAAGAGGGCTGAGATAATCCGAAGCAAAACAATGAATGTGTATGTTCCTTCGAAAAGACAGCAAAGTAGATGTAGAAAAAAAGAGCACACTTCAGATCAAAAAGTGCGTGCCAGGTATTGAGGTTTTACTCATTTGCAGTATCAGCTGCAGTTGAAGTTTTGATCTGTGTATGTTCATTGGCAGTCCTCTGCTAGTCTCCAAAACCTACCTACTTTTGTACCAGCTGAGCTGGAGAGCTAGAAGGGATGTGACGGGAATCGCTGCCTTTGCAAATTTCACATCTTTGATAGTGGTGGTAATGTCTGTGATTCCACTAGGAATGCAATTATTCTTATTTATGTTGACATGTAAAGGAAGTTCCAGAGACTTCTATATGACCTTTCCTATCAAAACAGCCTGTGGACCAGGGACCTAAAGTAGGAGCCAGTTAGTTGTTAAGGACATATTTCAACTATGGGTTCAAGAACTGCGAATGTAAGCATGTGATATTTTTGGATTCCTACAGGGTCTATTATGATATAGATAAGTATTACAATGCTATTTATTACTACCCTTTATAAGCTGCGTCTCTGAATCACAGTGGCTTTCTGCATACCCAGGAATTAATAGAAGCTAGGAACCACAAATAGAAAAAATAATCCGCAATTTTCTGAGTATTTTCTTTTCTCCTTCCTTATAGAAGAAGATTTACGGAACTAGCATTATTTGCAATTTAATAGTCACATCCTCAAGGTTATCATGGCTCTTCTTTATTAAGGGTCTGTGAGTTCATGAAATAATTTAATAGAAATGGAGTGAGATGTCACATGTCCTTACCATGGTTAGAAAAATCAAGTAGGACCTTAGTGGGATGCCCATCTACCCCACAGCCCCTGTGATCAGTTAAGCACTGTCAAATACCTCTGCAGGTCTTACTATTCAGGTAATTATGGTAGCGTTCTGCCTCTCATGACCCCCACACTTAACTTACCTCAGCAACTCTGCTATATTCTCTTATTCCCATTCTATCAGGGAGACCATTTCAACTACCCCTTCTCCCACCAGCTACTAAAACAATTTTTAGAAATGCCTTCACTCTTCTCACCAGTGTGTTTCAAAAGGACCTGGTGTAGAGGGTAACTTCTAGGTCCTTTGTGGGGTCATAGTTTGGTTGAGTGAATGACCGAACAAGAAAATTTCAGTCAATTATTCTAATCTTTCAAACCTTTTGATTCCTTCCTCTATAATCCACAAAATGGTTTTTGTCATCTCAGTGATGTGATGGGGCACTATAAAGTTCAGATGTCAGCTGCTAATCAACACTTGGGACTGAGACTTTTTGGTAAGTGCTCTCATATTGCTCAAGTCAGCTTGATCTAAAAATTATATTCTTCTCTCCTTCACCAAGTACTCTTAGGATCTATTTTCAAGCATTGACCATAATTTTGCAAATTAAGTTGACAAAGTCCTCTAACTTTTTTGTTCTGTAAACTTTTGTTTCCAGAATAGACTGGGAGCTGATTCTAGTTATAGAAATGGACACAAAAGAAGTGGAAGTGGGGAGGATGCTCATAAAGAAGAGTCAGTTCTTGTTGTAGGGTAACTCCATCAGCTGAAGAAGTCATAAACATCTTCAAGGAAGGCAGAAGTTCTTTGAGTGACAGAGGCAGTTTGGTGGTGATTGACCATTGCAATATTCTAAATCCACTACATCATGCCCTGTAGCTCTGTCTCCATTTCAGGATCCCACTCTTTTCTGAGTAATGTCTTAACTTTCACAGATGGTATTAGGAAAGACTGTGAATTTGACTCATTTTAGAATGCAACAACATTTAAGCTTGAACTTTGCATTTAAATTTTCATTATTTTAGATGTGCAGCTGCTAAAAATTAGAGTTTACCATAGTCCTGGAAAATTCCCAGGTTTTAGTTATTATTACCCTACCAAGTATTCAGGGATTGTAGCACGTCATTCTTTTTTTTTTGCTGTGCAGAGCTATTCACTGTAGCAATTCCATATTTAGTCCTCAACATTTTATGTCCTTCTTACTTTTCTATAGCAGCGGCCACTCACTTTCCTTAAAGCCAACATGCAATGAGCACTTAATTTCAGGCTATCACCATTAAGAACATAACTTTCTGTTCCACCTAATATCCCTTCCTGAATATTAAATGAATTTTCACTTAGCCAGGTAACCAACACCAGATTATCTGATTTCCCTGAAAGTTTCTGGCCTGTAATCCACACCCTGTGCCAATTTCGGTATCAGTCAGCTTTCTGTAATGCAGAAATCAGAAACAGACTCCTGCTAATTTTAACAGGAAAGGGCTTTTTAGGAAATAACAGAGGTAGGTCACAGAATCCCTTAGAAGAACCAACCTCAGATGTTGAGAAAGAAACTAGAGGAGCTGGATGCAGAGTGACCAGCTCATCTTGCTTTGCCCAGGATTCGCCCAGGTTTAGCACTGAAAGTCCCATGTCTGGGAAACCCCTCAGTGCTGGGCAAACTGGAACGGGTGGTCACCCTAGCTGGATGGCCACAATAACAGCTCAGGTCATGCCACAGAAACAGCCTGGTTGTGCTGCACTGTCACCATCACTGGATCTTGAAAACTGTCGCTGATTCCACTGTGACCAGTCTCTTGAAATTACCCCACTGTCAAAATTCTAAATAGCTCCACCAAGGATTTTTTGGCAACTGGTTGCAGATTCAATATGCACGTCCAGATCATCTATTTTGGTGTCTTGCCTGATCTTACTAACTGCCAAGGGTCAGCTTTTGCAGGATTTCTAGCTTCTCTTGTGGGAAGTCCAGCTCTTGGCCCCACTAGAACTTTCATAAGGCTAGGTAGACAAAGAATAAAAAGACACAAATTCCATTATAACTGTGAGTAAACAATAAGATGAGTCAAGGAGGAGAAACAAAAAGTACTGGGGTCATAAAAAGTTCCCGTAAGAGGGTGGTATGTGAAAAAGCAAAGTTGAGGAAGCTTTATACATCAGTTTGTGATGAGGAAGCTTTATACCTCAGTTTGTTATGCAGCTATAGGAGCTGACAATGCACTTATACTCTATGTGATGAATGAGCACAAGGATGGACTGATTCAGCATTTACCACCAAAAGCAAATTCCCCAAAGGATAGAATACGAGTTGCTCAAGGCAGATCATTGACATCTTGGGCCACTGATTTTGACAGTATTTGGTACTGTTATTTTCAATGAACATTGTTTAAATCTTTAAGGAAAATTAGAATACAAAATTAAAATTAAAATAAGGTATCCCAGGTAATTTTTCTGAAACATTGAATCTGGATTTCTGAGTAGTAGGTGTTAGAGGCAATCATATAAAATTGATAATCGGCAGGAAAGCATTTCTTTCTCTTTCCATGGAGATCTGACTGTACCATGTTGTGTATGTATTTTTTCTCTTCCCTGACATTTAGTTGTCACGTGGTGCTAGATGGCTGGAAAGGAAAAATGAATCCTCCTGAAAGCTCTGAACTTCCAATTAGCTTTCATGGAGTTGTTAAGCTACCGGCCAGGCTGAGTGAATTGCAGGTTATAAGAAATAACCTCCCAAAATGGCTTAGCTTTTACTTCGTTAGCTGAAATATAATAGTGACTTTGACATAAATAGCATCTTCAAAAACTCAGGCAAAAACACTTGTGCTCAATCTCCACATATTCCGTTTCTAAGATTTTTTATGTTGTTGACTTCAGGGAAAAATAGTTTAAATATAACTTAACAACAAAAATGACATACATGGTTGCAGTGAAAAAAATCTATATCTATATCGATATCTGTCTATATATGTCATTCTTTAAGTTTGAAAATTGGGCAATTTTTAAAAATTACACTAAGATATAACATTTATTCAGTTTTAACAGAATAAGCTTCTTCAATCATGAAATCAGAAGGAATATTAATAGAACAAAGATGACCTATTGATTTTAAATCTTAGGCCTTTCTACTTGGTGAGTTTTGTAATGAGAGTTTGATGACCTCAGCTCAACATTTTCAACCATAGAGTCCAGATGAGAAAAAGGTTACTCTATAATCTTTTCAAACATTCATGTAGATGTTTATTAGATCTTTTAGTTGTCATTGCCACTGTGTTCTCTGTTGCTGATCTCCAGCTTACATCTGAGAGATGTAGGTGAAATTTCATCAAAAACTGGCTCCAACCTTTGCCTGGGAAGACCAAAGGTGTTTATAAATAGCTGTTCTTTAGGTGCCTCCTGCACGGAGCTCCAAAAGGATATGCATTTATTATTGCACTCATTTTGTGCATTATTAAATGAAATAGTGGAGAGAAGTACAAGATGTCAAGTATATAGTGGAGCCATTAATAGGCCAACAACACAAGCCGCATTTCCTTTTCATCAAATTCTGACAGCTTTAGTGTCTATAATACCATGGCCTATTTTGTAAGAGTTGCATCTATTCAGGCTGAATTAAAGGTTACAAATATCAAAGTGTAACTCATCAACTGGTAAATATCCATCATCAATCAGCCAATTAATATGTTGTACCTATGCAGACACATCGGCTCTCCCTTGAGTGTTTCTCTTTGTTTTAACTGGGGAATCAACATAGCTCCTTGACGTGGTAAAAATACTAATGAGGAAGGGAAAAAGTTACGTTCTGAATATTTTTCCTCCATTAATCCTGAGAGCAGTTATTAAATTAATTTGAAAGCATTCAGTATGACAATGGTTGAATGTTTTCTAGACTTGATGTTATAGGTCAATTTTGTTGGCTTGTTTGCTGGGAAAATACAGATCCATTTTACTTTCATATAAAAGTAAAAAATCTGCTTTAAAATGATTATATGGGCACTAATATACCAAAAAAAATACAAAATATAGGTATGAAAAATAATGATTAGGGTCTGTTTTATTTTAGCAGGCTTAGCACAAGAAAGAAGTAAAGCCCAGAGAAGGTGAGAATTTGCTCACAAGGAGACTTCAGTTCTTTAGATCAGAGCAAAATATAAATTAATTTCCTTTCCATGAATTTATATTTTTGATACCTTACTTTCAATATAATTTTCTTATTGGGGCATCTTGGAGACACTCTAATCAAAGACTTCTCTTCCTCCATTTTGAGAGTTTTATCAGCCTTCTTAATTTATGTAAAAGATCCAATGAAGTAGTCTCTTACTTTAAAGCGTTTTGTTATATTCCCATTCTCCTGATGTATACACTTTGTATAAGTAGAGAGGAATGGCAGGAGGACTTTAGGAGCTGAGAATGGCCTCAGGTTAAGAGCAAGCAAGAAAATGGAAACCTTATTCCTATAACCAGGGGAACTGAATTCTGCCAATAAAGTGAGTTTGGAAGGGGCCTGTGAGCCTCAGATGAAATCACCATTCTGGCTGACACCCTGATTACAGCATAGTGAGACAGAGCAGAGGACCCAGCTAACTAGTGACTAGACTCCTGACCCACAGAAAATGTGAGCTAATAAATTTGTATTGTGTTATGCTGCAAAGTTTGTGGTAATTTGTTATACAGTAATAGAAATCTAGCACAAAATATATACTTCTTCATGTATCATGTATGCATTTTATTACTCATCAGAACACTGCTCGCCTATCTACTGAACACTGAGACAAACGCAATAATGTCATTGCTGATATTTGATTGACGCTGTCATAGACATACCATAGTTGTACACATATTTGGCAGAAAGTAGTTATGAAGACATGGTGAAATATATTTTATGTAACAGCTTGTTACTTTGAATGATAACTTTCAAATATTTAGACATATGGTAGATAGGCCTCCATTTGTCCTCCAGCTCTGGGTCCTGCAAATATTAGTGGTGGGCGTGTTCAACATCCTGTTCCAATCTTCACAGTATTCTTCACTATTTCCAGGCAGAGTTAGCAGCTCTGTCCTCTGTGCTTCCTCACAACACTGTCATCATACAAATCATGTTGAATTATAATTTGTCTATTAGTGGGTCTTTTGTCATTACTGGACCATAAACTCTTTGAGAACAGAGACCTTATCTCAGTATCTTTGATCAATACCAAGCACAGTGCTTAACACCCAGCAGGTGCTCTCTAGATGCATATTTAAATAAATTAGTGGATGGGAGAGTAGACACAAAACCTTCACTTCTATCTTAATTCAATCTGCCACTCCTTTTCTTCTCCAAAATGCTCCAAAACACACATGGAAGACAGATATAACTATCTGTCTTAAAAAAGGGCTGATCCTGTATTTACTTGCCAAACATGCTAAGCATTGACATCAAATGATCCAAACCATAGGTTGTTGTTGCCCAGGAATTTGTTTCTGTGGGAAATATTAATGAAAATGATTGTCTCTATTCCTTGAAAGTTAATTGATTGTTAATATTTGGTAAGTTTAATCAACTTTCCATAAAACTAAATTTGAGCCTTCTGATAGTGCTATGAATGCTTTTTTGTCAGAAAGAGATGTTGGAGGAGGATATTAACTAAGTGATGCAGTAACCTATGAAATTAAATGGCTCTGACCAAACTGCCCTTGAACAAGCCACATGGTTCGTCATTATATGACACACATGTGTTCGTGTACTTATATTTTTAGAAATAGCTAGGGGATTTTCTGTCTAAGAAGACCGGCAGTCAACAGAATCTGTCATTCCTAAACTGGGATGCACTAACCTATCCATCAAGAGTTGATTACAACTCCAGTATCCCAAGTAATCTTGACTCAGAGTCAATCTTTAAAAAGCAGAGAGAAATAAATACCACTTAGAATAGTAATGGAAAAAATTTTTCTTATTTTGTCTCAGAGAAATTTGTACGTGACAAATTCACAAGAATTTCTTCTTTTTTTTTTTTTTGTGAGGAAGATCAGCCCTGAGCTAACATCTATTGCCAATCCTCCTCCTTTTTTTTTTTTACCCCCAAAGCCCCAGTAGATAGTTGTATGTCACAGTTGCACATCCTTCTAGTTGCTGTATGTGGGATGCGGCCTCAGCATGGTCGGAGAAGCGGTGCGTCGGTGCGCCCCCGGATCTGAACCTGGGCCACCAGTAGCGGAGCGCGTGTGCTTAACCGCTAAGCCACCGGGCTGGCCCGACAAGAATTTCAAAGGAACTTGACAAATGTTTTAATATTGCTTAGCACGCACATAAATGCTTGTAGTAATTATTTGTTTGGGGTTAAAAATTTGTTCTTAACTATATCATAACATTTCGTTTTGGTTAATAATGGTAGCCATTTATTATAGTAAAATTTCACAATAAAATCCAAGGTATAATGAGGAAAATAAAGATCATCCATGTGACACAGTATCATAATGGTTAAGAACCTGGATACAAGACAAGAGCTTGTCTGGCTGGACCCAACACTGTGACCTCAAACAAGTGACTAAACTCTCCCTGCCTTTGTTTCTTCAACAGTTAATGAAAATACTCGCATAATTGCTATTATCTTAGGGATTAAAAAGTTAATGGATTTAGAGCAGGGCCTGGCATATAATATTACTCAGTAGGTTTTAATTTAATTATTATTATTATTATTATTGTTCTGAAAATTCAAAGACAAATAATTTTCTTGAACTTAAATCAATTAATGTTTTATAGTATTTTTATCAGTATTATTCTTAATATCAAAAATCCCACTGGATTCTATTAGAGCAATTATAGATCCCTTTTCGAAAAAAAATATATTGTAAACAATATAGACTTTATGTTCTGATTTTTTTCTTTCATATAAAATATACATTATCTTATAAATAGTAAAAATTTTAATTTTCTTTTATATCTAAGTTAATCTTTGGATGCTTAGTCATTACTACCGCTATCTTGGCACAAATATCAAAGAGGAATAATGTTCTATATGAGAACTCTAGAAGTGTCATCCAACAGTAATTGTTTGATAAGAACTCTATATTTAGACTTAGTTCTGAATGAAAACTAAAGCCACGTGTTTAAATCTGCTCATTTCACCTTTTTCAGAGTTCCCACTGAAATATCAAAAGAGGGTATGAAAGGGAAAATTGATAGCAGAGCCAGAAACTAGGGAAAGACAACATCTCTATGCCTGAAAGCTTGAAAGAATTTGGGAAGATACTGTTTAGGGGATATCTTTGTAGAAGTGTCAACAAACACATGAGTTACAACATGGCAAGAAATTGATTCCAAAGCCTGGAGGGAGTGAGAACGACAAGGCTGGAACTGCAGAGAGAGAAGGGAAGGGGATTCTCAACCTTGGCTGCGCATTAGATCACCTGAGGAAGTTTTCAAAAATAACCATGTTCAGATCTCATCCCAGAGCAATTAAAGAATAATCTTGGTGGTTGGGGGGAGTCTATACGTTGCTTTTTTTGTACAAATTTCCAGATGATTCTATTTGTATAGAGATGATTATGGGCCATTGGTCTACAAAGCAAACATCAAATATACTTGTGTTTCCTCAGAAGTACAAGGGTGCCACTACACAAAACCCAGCTGTTAACACTCACCCTCAGCTTATACTTCATGTTGGCAGCAGCCTAAGTAAAGTTGAAGGTACCTCTACAAGGAGACTTCACATCCGGTCCCAGCATGTCTGTGAGAGAAGGTGTGGGAAGGTGAAACAGGGCTGAGCATTGACCTGTCAAGTGTTTGTTATGAAATCTGAAGCTTTTATAGCAAATGCTTGAGGAGAAAAAATGAGCTGACAAAAGGTCAAATATATCAGGCAAAATAATAAATATAATTGGGTTAAAAGTTCTCATAATAAAACTCATATAAGGATGTATAAAAACAATGTCATGCCACTTATAGAAGTAAAACAAAATCATCCAAAAAAATGGTAAAAAGTGTTAAAAGTAAAAGAAAAAATATATCAGGCAAATGAAAACATAATATCACTGGTAGTTGCAATTCAATATGAGTGTCAGATAAAATGAAATTCAAAGCAAAAACTACCAAAAGGGACAATGATGAGTCACTTTATATTGATAAAGGATAGAGCCTACAAAGAATTGTCAAAACTTTTTAATGTACTGAATAATGTTGCTTCAAAATATATTGCAGAAATGCCATGAGAAAAGCAAGGAGATCTTAGAATTTGAATGAAGTATAAACTAGTAGAGACTTAAAAAGTTCTGTCACTCTTTGTATTCTTGACAGAATTTTTTAAAGGAAAAGACAAATTCCAGATATCTGCAATTAACTTGATTGGTGTATTCATTAATCTAATTCCTCAGAGTTACATGGTTACAAAACAAACAACCTTCATCAGAATAGAAAGATTAAACTTGGTTGTTAAAATGGATGTTTCATGTGTAAAACTTCATTGAGTAATATACTTAAGATACTAGAGATAGGTAAATTTTTAAGAAAAATAAATTTAAAACATTCTGTTCTCCTAAACGTCTGTTTTCCAGACAAGCTATGCCTTATAATTTGTATTTTAAACACAAAAAATGCAAAAAATTAAAATAAATACAGTGACTACTATCTACATATAAAATTGTATAAAATCTAGCCACTGGAAAACTAGGGACTGTAGGCTGTCTATGCAGTTTAGTGAGTATAATGTTAAAATAAGTCACTAAAAGAAAAAAAATAGTCTAAATTTTCAAAATTTAGTGTTTTACGTTATTTTTAAAAACCTGATTTTGACCTTTTCAGTCCATGATAAAGGAATGTTTATGAAGGAATTATTTTACAAGGAAAAAATTATAAAGGAATAGTTGCAGATGGGCGCCTAAGAAGGGTCTCTCTATCCTGCCCCTTTCAGGGTAAATTCAGGGATGGGAGTGTTAATACTTTCCTGTGTGGTCTTAAGACTGTAAGCCTCTCAGAAATCTTGATATTCACCAAGGCCACAGAGAAACATGACATTTTAGTGGTAAATTAGCATCTAGGATATCTAGGTGAATAGTCTCAAAGAATTCATGCATACCTTAACCTTGTATGGAGAAATTGTAGCCAAGAATTTCCTGAAAATGTGGGGCCTTTGGAAGTGCTGAGAGGGATCATGGTCCAGAAGAGGTTGGGTCTAGGGGGACACAGAAGACATGGGTCTCACTCACTACTGGGAGGGCACAGCAAGGACCATGGACATCAATCAATAGCTGATGCCAGGGCAGGATGCTCAAAGGCTGGATAGGATGAACCATTCCTCGACTGATGCTTGCACAGAGTGCTCCAATGGAGTGAGGTACAAAGGAGCAGAGGCTGGAAAGAACATAAGATGGCATAAAAACTGATATCAGAAAAATATATATTTCTGACTCCTTTCCCTTTCCCCATTTAAGAACTTCTGTCACCAATCTCAGAAAAATTGATCACCCTTAGGGGGGCAGAAAAAGGAAATGGAGAAGAAATATGTTAAATTTGATTAATATTTTTACAAAAATGACCATATATTAAACTTGGAATTTTTGGGTCCGTTAAAGTGGCTCGATTATGAGTTTTCTATCATTAGTAAAATGGAGAGTTAATTACATTCACTTACTAGAAAATTAGGAAAATCATATATCTGGACATCTGAGTTGTAACTCTAAATTTTAAACCTGACAAACCTTTATCCCTGTTAATTATCTGACCAGTAGTGATTAGTATATCTCTCACTGATGATGCTCCATGGATGTTGTAAAAATCTGCTAACATATTGCAAATAGAGTGAAAATGTATTGAAATGTGATATTGCAAATATTATAAAATACACAAAATTTTCCTGAAATTGATGTTAGAGAACATATAGGGGCACACACACATAAGTCATTGAAATATATTTTTTTGCTATTGCATTTTTTTTACAGTTGAGTTTACTGAGGCATGATTGAAAGAAGTACAGTAAAATTCACCTTTTAAGGAATACAGTTTAATGTGTTTCACAAATATTCATAGTCACATAACCATCATTATAATCAAAATATAGAATATTTCCATCCTCAGGAAAGTTCCCTTGTGGCCCTTTGTTGTGTTTACATATAATTTAGACTAACAGAACTAGAACTAGATTAGTTAAAAATTGAAGAGGGTGAAGAACACGCACAGAGTGATGAGAAAGAAAGGCCCTAGAAAAGAGAATGAATTCAGTATTAGCGGATCCAGGGCAGCCTGTTGATAGTGATAAAACCGTGTAATATTTTTTACAACAGTGACCTTCTTTTTTTTATCATGTTTGAAAGTTTAACCTGTTGGTTCAACTCTTTATGCCATAACACTGAAGTACTGTAGTCTTTGGTAAGGCAGTAATATGATAGCCTTGAGTTAGATTTATGACTTATATCTTACCTCAAAACATCATTGTCATCATCATCATCATCACCATCGTCGTGACTGAATCCCAGTGTACTCCTGGAGTGGTGTAGTGGAAACTGAAGGTCTGAGGTTACTGATTGCTTGTGTATCTCTTCCTACTACAGTGGCATGATCATCACGCCAAGCTGCTTTCCTTAGCATCCCAAGAGACTTAAGGAACTGATTCAAGCCACAAAGTGCTTGCTTCACCCCTGAGCTACAGTATGTTCAAGTACTAAGATGATTTGTTTCATTCAGTGTCAGGATAATAAAAAATCTAAAGGGACTTGAAGTTACAAAAAGATGATAGTTGTAGACGTAAGAATGCTTGACATCTCTGCATCGAACTGTTGATGATTGAGTGGTAAGGAATCAGCCTGCCTGTCTCATCCACTGGGTTTTATCAGTCTCCATCATGGTTTTGTTTTGTTTTGATTTTCCACTTTTAGATTTTCTCCCTCTGTTAGTTTTTTTAAACTTCACCTCTGATCAACTGTAAGTTTTTCCTGAAGACAAAAGGTGTTTTTTCAATTTTACAATTACATAAAATTTGACAGTGAAATTGAGGTGACCTTAGATATAGTTGTATCCACTTATTCCAGAGAGGAATCTTACTTCTGCCACCCTCCATTCTGAAAGAAAGTTCCCAAGGCATATTTGGAAATAGAATTTGTTGTCACCTTTTTTTGACTTTTTCCATAATCAATTGATATCAAATTGAAGTCTAATAAAACTTAGGGGAAAAAAGTAACTTCACTTTATTAAAAGTGTTTTTTACTTATAAATCTATTTGCAAAGTCAAAGTATTTTATAATTAAAAAGTATTGTTATCCACCAACAATATCTGTTACATCTCATTAAATGAATACTAGTGATATATACGAATATAAAAGTGTCTCCTCACAAGAATCTTATGAATAAGCAACTATAAAAAAAATTCATTTTCAATGTAAAGAAATGAGTTATATGTTCATTAACTGATGACATTGATTTATTCTTTCATTTATTTATATATTGAATTCCTACTCTGGGAGAGATAATGTTTGTGTAAAAACAAATACAACACATAATTTTTGTTATTGATATACCTATAGAGGATTTGGGGAGGCAAAATGAAGTTCTACCTAGTTAAATAGAGACGCATGAGGTGGAAAATTCAACACAACACAAGGATTGGGAGAAGGAAGGTCACAATTAATAGGTGAATAAACATTACACAGTGTTATGAGTCAGATAGCAAGAAATTTATGAGGCTTGGAAGGAACTAAAATTTACATATGAAGAAGAAAGGATTTAGCTGAGTCTTGAGGAATGCATCACTTTGATATGTATCAGAAATGGTATTTTCAAGTAAAATATAGAATTTAAAGGTTTCAAACAATAATTGATCATCAACATGTCTTTCCTAACATATTATGTAGTTATTCTATGGCAGGCATTATCCTCATTTTGCCAGAGGATTTTAGGGCTCATCAAGGGCAATTACATTGCCCAAGATCCAACCGCTAGTTTGTGCTAGAATTGATCATGGCCTCTAGGGTAAAACCTCCTCCTCTGGCAGTTATGGCCAACTTGTTATCCTGGGTTAAACTAGTGAAGGCAGAGAAAGGTCTGCATTATACAATCTTGAATTTTATTGACCTAAAGTTTTTACACTAATATTTTGAGATAAGCAATTTGCACGCAAAGGGGTATTTTTCATAAGACAGTCTTTAAATGAAATGCATTCACACACTGGAACACCTTTAGCAATCACCATTGACTTCTTCTGCTTCCTATGCTTATAATTCCTTACAAGCATTGAGCAGTGAGACCCCTTTCAGACTTTCAAATCTGTCCAATGAGGGCTCACTAGAGACCGGTGGACCCTTAATAGGCTGAGGTGTGGATCATTGGTTAGTCAGTCCTGTGGACTTCTGATGCATTGTGGTGATGTGTCTTCTCAGATGTATACATGGCAATATCTACCGTCATCAGTGAGAACATATAGCCCCTTATAGTGTAAGGAACAGTAGGCTCTGGAATAGTCGTTTGAGGTTGGATTCTGTTTCCTTCCTTACTGTCTGTGTGACCTTGAGTTAGGTTTTCAACCTCTCTGTGCCTCAGTTTTTACATCAGTAGCTACCTAAAAGGTTTATTATATAGAGTACATGTTTCCATAAATGTATGGTGTTTATTATAGTTCCTAGTACGTACTGAGTGCTCAATAACTATTAGTCGTTTTTATTTTGGTTATTAATAAATATTTAAAGATTAAAGGGAATGATATATGTCAACAAAAATGTAAGATGACTGATATTTATTATTCATCGTAAGACAGGGAAAGGAATGGTTATCTCAGGTAAGAAACATTTTACTTGATATATAATAATCCACTGAAAATATCATTAATACTACTAATAATAGCTGCCTTTTGATGAATTGTTATAATATGCCAAGGGTAATGCTAAGCATTTTATGTAGATAACATAATAAAAATGGTTATCTCTGTATAGTGATAGTATGAATAATTTTTTTTTGCATCACATTTGCATTTTAGAATGAATATTTGTTACTTGGTTAAAAACAGTTGATACAGAGTCATTCTAGCTAGCTTGAGCTGTAACTCATATTACCCTTTCTCTGTGACACAGTACTGAATACCTGTTGTATTTTCAACCACAGATGGTATCATTCAGTGCTGTTTAAAAGTACCTCTCTTCATAAATTCTGTAAAGTACATAAAGGTCCTTTCATAAGAGACATAGTTGTGTGTTACTCTCTATGACGGGTGTGAATGTATACATTTGTTTTTTCTGGGAAACTGAACATTTTTCAAGGATGTGTGAATTCATAATTTATTATGTGGATGAACGATGTTTGTACATTATATTCTTTTTCTTTCTAAAATTTACTGAAGGACAAAAAAATAAATTCCAACTCTTAAATCATTTGTGAGTACTAGAATGTAAAATTATGGCATCTTTAAATGGTGCTTATTATATATGGAAAAAGGAAAAATGGAAATAAAAATATATTCATGGAAAGTTTAAACTAAGTAAGACAGTGATAAAATAATTTCCAACCTTGAAGTTTCCTGGCCTTGGTGGTGGTGGAGAGGTTGGGGAATGGGGATACAAAAAAGAAGATATAAGCTGAGAAAATAAAAAATTCTTATTAGTAACAAGGTATTGGAAATGAATTATAAAAAGAACTTTAGAATCAGAATCTCAATTTACCCACTGTTGAAATAGAGAACCTATATTTCTATTGAAATAATTTACACTGTAAACTAGATGTTCCACAGGATCCTTAAGCCTGTATCTGTACAGCAAGAGGCATTTAAGTCTATAATACTGTAACTAAGGAGACAGGAAATTTGAAGTCAGTAATTTACTTATTTATTTATTTTACAATATAACTGAAGAAATAAAAATGAATGATTAAAATAGAACATACACCTATGCATTATAAGTAGTCTCTCATATCATTAATCTGTAGAAGTGCTGGTTCATTAAAACGTTTATCAATTCATAATAGTAGAAAAAAGGTCAATTTCATGCAATAAATTCTAAAAAATATACATAGTAAGAAACACGCTTTTGATATGTACTATTTATACAATTTTGTATAATCTATATATTATATAAATATATTTATATACATTATTCATACTATGTACATTTATATATAAAGATAAAATATGTGAATACATATGTATACATGTATATGTGTCTGTATATGTATATACATGTATATATCTATATATAATGTTCATATAATAAGTTAAACAGCAGATTATTAGCTATATTATGAGCATATTCTAATTTTAAAAAGAGCTAAAATGTCTGGAATTCAGTTTTTAACTCAAACGGCACATTCTCAGAAGTTCCGTGAACATTCTATTAAAAGCATTCTGTGTTATTCTTTATTGACTCATCTCATTTGATTTTCTTCAAAGTGGTGATCACTATCTGAAAGGCTTCTTTTCTTCATTATTGATTGACTTGCTTATCTCTGTCTACCTCTAACTGAAATGTGAGTTTCTTCAGAATCTTTTTCCGTAGCAAATCATCAGCTCCCAGGATAGGGCTGAGATCACATAAATATTTGTTGAATGAATAAATAATAAAGCTCATTGAATATCAATGTATAGACTATAATTTACAAGCCTACATTATGTTTCCTGCTTCGTCTTCTTTTAAATACTTACGGCATATTTAAGAACTCCTTAATTACCCAATATTTTTATTATTAGAGAAAATATTAATGAGAATACTGCACTACTTGAATTTTTCCCCACCCCACCATAAGGGGTGAGTAAGAATTATATACCATCGTATCCCACACTGAGAGGAGTTTCAAATAGATCTAGTCCAAAAAGCTTAATATGTGTTCTCTGGAGCATGGGGACAGTGGGCCAAGAAATCTGAAGGGTGAGAGGCTGGCTGAAGGTAGGCTGTGGTAGAGAGGAGAGGTCTGTGGTTAGAGAGGTAACTGAACTCGTGGATAATGTGCCCAAGGTCCTGTTTGGATCATACCTGACGTGGCAGGTTCAAGGAAGATCATTCAGGATTGTAAAGCTTGCCAAGAGTGAAGGAATAGAGGCTGGATTCAAAGAATATGAGGAGAGAGAGGTGGCTGTATCCAGATTATGTAAGGACTTGCAGAGATTTGACTTTTACACTGAACAATGGAGGATTTTGAGCAGCTGAGTAGCACGATCTGACTTATGTTTGAAATGAGTCACTCTTGCTTCTGTCTTGAGAATAGAAAGTAGGAGAAAGGAGTGGAGAGGGAAGACTGGTTTAAGACTGCTGTAGTCAACAGTTCAGCGGATACCTATGAAATTTGGTCCAGGGTGGTAACCACTATCATCTTTCACCTGAGTTATTACAAATAATTCCTGCTCCCTTTAAGTGTCCTTCCTATTCTCTTCTTCTAAACCAACGAGGTTGGGTAGAAAGACAGAGCAAGAGAAAAAATGGAGAAGCCGGTCGTAGAGTCCCTGTTCGGGTGGCCAGCCCAAAGCAGGGCTACAACCAATATTTCAACTAAGGACGAGGGGAAACTAGTTTTAAGAAGGTTTGAATAGGAATGAGGAGAAAGAAAAAAAATTGTGTCTGTTTTCTTTTCCCCCTTTTTAACAGACTGGTTAAATGGCAGTGGTGTGTGGTCCTCTTTTTCCTTCAAAAAATATTGCAAACTATCTCTATTGGGGAATTAAAGATTCTAGGAAGCCCTGTAGCAATAAACCTTGTTTTCTCTGATAAAATAATAGATATAATAGATAAATTAAAAAATATAAATGAAAAAATCATTACTCTTTTTTTCTTTTCTATTTGGACCTCAGGTGTAATTGTTTGAAATAATTGTACCTCTCGTTTCATGGAAAGTTATCATCATTGGTGCGTGCAAGGTCCATCTATTGATTGATTGAATGTTTTATTCCCTTTTAACTGCATGATATCCTATTCTCATTCAACACTTATTTTCAAAAGTATTTTACATGTATTATTTTATTGGTACATGCTTTTATAAAATGTCTATTCTTGTTTAGGGGTACATATGATTTTAATTCACATATATGGTGTTACACTATAGATTTCATCTCTTCCTTCCCTTTTTTCTCTGCAGCGTTTCCTTCTTTAGATCCATCCGTGTCACTCTACAAGGACTATCTAGTCTTTTGCTGCATTGTCTTCTATGGTATGTGTCTACCACAATTTACTAATATACTTCCCCAGCAAGAGACAATTACATTGCTTCCAACACTCCATCCCCCGCAAAAGAAGTGGTGGTTCACATCTACACGTACATCCCTTGAAGGACATGTGTGATCATTTCTTTGAAATATATGCCCAGGTGTAAACAAAGATTTAAATTGACCTAATGCTGTCTCATAATTGCTTAGAACTGCTGTACCCACCAGTAATGCAGGAGTGTTTTCATATTTCAACATCCCTATCAACTTGACTTATCCAGCTTTCTAAAATTTGCCAGCTTGAGAAGTCTAAAGCCATATCTTCTTGTTTTAATTTACACTTCTCTGTTGACTAATGTGATTTAGAATCCACTGTTGTTTTGATGGTTTCAGTTTTGTAAATTGCTTTAATATAACCCTTTCTCTTTTTTTCCTTTGGAGTATTAATCATTCTTATTGTTGATGATTTTCAGCCCTTAATGGTTTTCGATATTGCAAATATTTCTCCCAATTGGCCAAGGGGAGTCTATGTGCCATAGTAGTCAAGAACATGGACTCTTCATTTAACTATCCAGATGATCTTGGACAAGTTGCTTAACTTCCTTTGTTGTTGTTTTTGATTCGCCAGCAAAATGGGCATAATAACATAAATGTTCCTGGCACACAGTAAGCACTATATAAGTGTTAGCTTTTACCATGTTTCTTGCCTCTATTTATGGTGTCCTTTGTTTAAGAGAAAGCCTTTATTTTGAACTGTAATTGAATTCCTTGTGGTTCAATGATTTGTAGATTTTACTTAGAAAGTCTTTCTCCACTCTTTATCACAAAGGTGTTATACTACATTATTTTCTATTAAATTTATCGTTTCACCCTTCACTTCTGGACCTTTAATCTATCAGATACATCAGGATTTTACCACTGAATGTAATATTAGATAAGGATCCAGTTTTCTTTTTCTTCAGGCTGAGCCAGTTTTGACAATCTCAACTACTAAGCCCCATTGATTTGTGGGGCCACCTGACCATTTATCTTTCAAAAATGTAGCAAAAACAAACAAAAAATGTAAACTCAGAGTTGAACAACGGCTTTTATGTTGGTGTTGAAATGGAGAATAAAACTTGGAATGGCTTTTATGTTAGTGTTGAAATGGAGAATAAAACTCTGGGTTTATGTTCTAAGCCTCTCCTAGAAATCAAAGATTTTGTTATTTTCATTTCCTGATTCTTTTATAACTAATCATTTGACCTCAATTAAGTAATCCTGTCTTTTCAAAGAAGGCTTAATTAAAGGTCAAATAAGTGGATACATTTGGTTGTGGGCTTGCTATTGAGAAGACAGTGCTTTATTTTTTTAAGGTTTCTCTGCCTTCCTTTCTTTTCTTACTCCAATATAACTCCATTCAGTTATTGGTGGACATTAATGGGATTTTATTTTATCAAGGAAAGACAAAGAGTGTCTCATTCACAGTCATTTTAATTATTTAGAGGGTGGAGGAAAAAGGGAAAAGGAAGCAAGGTAGTGATGGGTTAAAGGGAGCATGGGCTTTGAAAATAGATGCCTTTGGGGTGTGAATCTTGGCTTGATGATTCTTAATTTACTTATCCACTCTGATACTCAGTTTTCCCATCTTTACTGCTTACATTTGTTTTGTCATTTAAATGAAAGAACAAATCTCTGAAGTTTCTAGCCAAATATTTGATAATATAATAGTCAGTATATGTTAATCCTCTCTCGTTTTCTTTCCTAAATATAAAATTAGAAAGTCAATTAATAATAAAAAATGCAGGTTCTTTTATAAAAGTGAAGTTTTAACTGCCTTCCACACTATTTTACAGACTTGCACCATTTATATTTTTAAGTCACCAAGTAAGAATGGGAAAAATTGATTAACATGAAATTTTACATGTCTGCTTCTGATGGGAGACTAGCTGAATCCAAGAACAAAAACTCTTGAATAGTGTATTGAATGCTAAACAAGCATTCACACGTTGGCTTCTTTGATGCCAGGTAACTAGAATTTGTAATTTGGTCTTAATTAAATTACAGATTACCCAAAGGCCTCGATCAGTGGCCTTTTGGCTGCCTCCACCCTGTTTGGAGAAAAAAAAATTAGACTTTAAAAATATGCTGACTTAATTCTCCTTCATCTCCATCCACTCCATCCAACACCAGTAGGCATATACTTATATTGAGTACAATGTCAACATACATCAAATGTGCCAGTTAAAATCAGAGCTCCTGTCAACTACCAAGTATTTTTTTTATTTTTAACTTAGCAGCAGAGATAGTGGCTGGGCAGCACCAATTGTGTCATTCCTGTGTACCACCAACTTCCCACTGGCGTTGAGCTTGATCTTGAAAACCCTCCCCAGGTAGTGCCTTTTTTCTTTCAGGTTTTGTTACTTCTTACCCCGTCCTGTCCTTCCTCCTCTGGTTTTGATACCTTTTATTTTGGTTGGAGTGTTTCTGATCAGCATGAGAACTACCCAGGAGCTTTCCTCTCTTGCAGAGTTAGTTAATGAGATTGTTGCTGCCTTTAGATTCTACAAGGGAATTCTGCAATTTATTGAGTGAAGTTAGAGTCAAAATCAAGAGAATTTGTATTTTAGTTGAAGCTGCATGTGTCAGTTAAAAAAGCAATGGACTCAGGGTCAAACATCTGGAATTGACCCTAACTTTAAGATTATTAATTGTGTTACTGTATATTTCTTGGTTTCCTTGTCTATAACATGAGGGTAGCAACAACTGTCTACCTACTTCACAAAATACATATACAAACTAAACTAAAAGCCATATATATAGGAAAGGGGATAGTCCATTTATTTTATTTAGAATAACAATGCAACATAGTGTTTTTAATCCCTTGCCTTTTTAAAAAGTGGTTTCATGTATATTAACTCTGTAAATCCTCCTTATTATTATTCATAGTTGTTTAATAATTTTGAGAACATAAAATATTGGCTTTTTCTATCTCTTCTTTAGGTTATGATTATTCTTTAGTAAAGCCAGTTCTTTTAAACTGAGCATGAATTTAGATTTTTAATTAGGAATAGCACCAGTGGATGTGTTCTGAGTTGTAGAAAGTTAAATTAGTATGCTTGTGTTTCAATAATGGCTACAATAAGGACATAAAAAAGTCAAGACATTTTAAGTAAAGTTTTGTAAATTATATAAATAAGTAATTATATTTGCATATGTAAATAATACATTAATAAGCTATAGAAGAATAAAAATAACTCCAGCATTTTTATGTTTATACTCTTAGACTAAAGAATAAAAAAGAATCAAGTGCTTTGATTAAAACACATAAGATTATTTTCTAATTTTTAACCTAAAAAAAGAAATATATCTCAATGGTTAGTGTTTTATTAATTCAAAAATGATCAAGTATTTATTCAGAACCATCAGTTGTATATTATTTTAAAATTCCTGTTTATTAATAGACTATAATTGTCTTATTAGAATGTTGATATTTATCTTTATGGCTCATTACACTGGTAATAAACAGTGTTTCACTGTCAAATATAGGGTTCCTGGCCATGGCTGGTGGGATATATATCCAGTACCTTCTATCAATTCTAATATCTGCGTTATGAATATATTTCTCAGTTGCTAAAATAGAATGCTATGTATTTTTTCTCTGAATTTTGTAACTTATCATTGTTGGCTTTTGAAATTTGTTGTTACATATAAAAGAATTTGGATTGGATTTAATTTAATATTTTTGAATACAGATCTTTAAGATCAACTCCATTTTAGACTTCAAGAAATTCACAAAAATAAATTAGCTGCACATATAAACACAAATTCATAAAGTCCTTGCCTAATTGCCTAATTTAAGACACTTAGCTAGGATAAATTAAAGACGCATACAGTAATTCCTAGAGTAACCACTAAAAATATATATAATAGTATAATTAGAAATCTAATGGAGTACTTAAAATGGGACACCAAAAATATTTGATTAACCGAATGAAGTCGGGAAATGTAGAACATATGAAAAAATAACAACAAAAAATAAAATGAAACAAATGAAAAACCAATAGCAAGTTGGAAGACCTAAAAAAACCACATTCCTAATTATACCAGGAAGAGATTGCCAAACTGGGTGAAAAAACAAGGGCAAACTTTATGCTGTCTGCAAGAGATGCACTTTAGATACATAGACAAAAAGGGATCAGAAATAAAAGGATAGAAAAAGATATACAATGCAAACAACAGTAAGCCTAAGAAAGTAGGATAACTATATCAATATTAGAGAAAATCGATTTCAAGTCAGGAAGCACTGCAGGAGGAAAAGGTGGACACTTCTTAATGATAAAAGAATCAATATATCCTGAAAGTATAACAATTATAATTATATATGAACCTAATAAAAAAGGTTCAAAAAGAATCACGCCAAAACTGCCGGAACTAAAGGGAAATGTATACAAATTCACAATTATAGCTGGAGACTAACTCCTCTCATTCAGTAATGAATAGGTTAACTAGACAAAGAATCAGTTAGGATATAAAAGATATGAATGACATTATCAACTCCCTTAACTTAAATTGCATTTATAGAACACCACACCCAATAACTGCAGAGTGAATCTTTCTTTCAAGCTCATATAGAAAGTTCACCAAAATAGACCATTTGATGGGCTATGAAAAAAATCTTAATAGATTTCAAAAGACTGAAATGTTAGAGTGTTTTCTGCCCATGACAAAATTATATTAGAAAATATAAAGTATAAAATTGAATCTTGAAAAGAACCAAATATGTAGGCATTAATTAATTCATATTTAAACAGCCTATGGGCAATTAGAAAATATTTTTGAACTGAATGATAATGAAAACACCACATGTAACAATTAGTAGGATGCAGCTAAAACAGTACTTTAGAGGAAAATGTATGGCTTTAAATTCTTATATTATGAAGAATAATAATCTAAAGTCAAAGATCCAAACTTTCATCTTCAGGAGATTAAAAAAGAAGAGCAAATTAAACTTAAGTAAAAGGAAGAAAGGAACTAATATAAAGCAGAAATAAATAAAATAGAAAAAACCACACAATAGAACAAATCAATAAAAATAAATGTGGTTCTTTGAAAAATTTAAAAATATATGTATAAAATTTTAGTTAGATTCTTCAAGAAAGAGAGAGAACACAGAATGTCAATATTAGCAATTAAGAAAGGGACACCACTACATACTCTATAGTCATTAAAAACTAATAAATAAATATTATAAACAGATTTATGCCAATGAGTTTGATAACTAAGATGAAATGAACAATTACTAGAAGGACACAATTACCAAAACTCACACAAAAAGAAATGGAAACTATCAAGAACTCTTATATTAGTTTCCTATTGTTAGTAACAAATTATCACAAACTTAGTGACTGCAAACAACGCAAGTTTATTGTCTTACAGTTCTGGTGGTCAGGAGTCCAAAATGGATCTCACTGGGCTAAAATTAAGGTGTTGGCAGGGCTGCCTTTCTTCTGAAGGCTGTAGGGAAGAAACTGTTTCCTTGTCCTTTCCATCTTCTAGAAGACACCTGAATTCCTTGGCTTATGCCCCCTTCATCTATCTTTGAAGCCAGCAAGGCCCAGATGAGTCTTTCTCAAATTGTATCGCTCTCATACTGGCTTTTTTACTTTCCTTTTCTATGTTTAAGAACCCATGTGATTACATCTAACCTATGTGCATAATCCAGGGTAATCTCTCTATTTTAAAGTCAGCTGATTAATAATCGCTATTTTAATTATTCTTTGCAATGTAAAGTAACATATTCCCCGGTTCCAGGAATTAGGATACGGACATCTTTGAGAGGCCATATTTCCATCTACCATAGCTCAGTATCTATTAAATCAATTAAATTAAAAGTTCAAAGCCTTAGCTCAAAGAATTCTAAGACTAAATGTTTTCATGGGAAAATCTATTGAACTTCTATGGGAGAAATAATACCAATCCTACAAAAAATCATTCAAAACAAAGTAATACTTCCTAATCCATTTTATGAGGTCAGTATTCTTCTGACACGAAGACTACATCAAGACATAAGAAAAGAGTACTATACTCCAATATTTTTCATAAACATATACACGTAAATCCTTATCAAAATCTTAGCAAAATGTATCCAGCACTACATAAAAGGAATTACACATCATGACCAAATGGGATTTATCCTAGGAATTCAAGTTTGTTTAATATTTGAAAGTCAATCAATGCACGTTGCAAAATTAACAGACTAAAACAGAAAAAAAATGAGCATGTCAATAGATGCAGAAAAAGTATTTGACAATTCTCATTCGTGATAAAAGCTCTTAGCAAACTAAAATAAAAGAGAACTTCCTCAACCTGATAAAAGGTGTCTAAAAATACACAAGTAATATAGTTATTAGTAAAAGACTGATGATTTTCCCCCTAAGATTGAGGACAGGAAATAATATCCTCTCTCTTCTCTTTTATTCAACATTGTACTGGTGGCCCTAGCAATTGCAGTGAGAAGAAGAAAAAGGCATACAGATTGAAATAAACAAGTAAAACCTAATTTATTCATAGATTATATTAGTAATCATACTATGTAGCCTAAGAAATCTACAAACAAAAACTACCGGAGAGTGAATTTAGCAAGATTGAGACATAAAGTTAATATTAAAAAATCAATAATATTTTTATGTACTAATAATTAGAAAAGAAATAAAAAATACAATTCCAAATAAAATAGTGACAAACATGAAATATTTAATAATAAATTAAAGCAAGAATTGTACACTGAATATTATATACTCTGCTGACAGATATTAAAGAAATACTAAATAAATGCAGAGAGATACTGTGTTCATGGATTAGAGAGCTCGATATTGTTAACATGTCATTTCTCCCAAATTGAACCATGGATTCAATGTGATCTCAATTAAAATTGTAGTAGTTTTTTTTGGTAAACATTGACAAGTTGAATTTAAAATTGATATAGCAATGCAAAGGGAATAGAATAATCAAAGTAAGTTGCACAAAGGAGTGCAAAGTTGTAAGATGTATACTACCTGATCAAGATTTACTATAAAACCACATTAATCAAGATAGTATGATCTTGGGTAAGGAGTGACATATAGATCATTAGAACAGCATAGTCAGTCCAGAAATATGCTCACAGACGTATGGTCACTTGATTTTTGACAGGGTTCCAAGGCAATTCAATGAAAAAACATATATCTTTTTAACAAATTATGCCAGAACAATTGTGCAATGCTACGGGAAAAAAATGAACCTCAATCATTACTTCACATCATATGCAAAAATTGACTGATTCATAGACCTAAATGTAAGAGCGAAAAGTATAAAGCTTTTAGACGAGGACTTAGGAGAAATCTCTGCAATCTTAAGAGTCTTCATGTATTCATAGATAAGACACTGAGAAGCGTGAATCATAAAAGAAAATGTATCTATAAATTGGACTTAATCAAAATTTAAAATTTTTATCCTTTGAAATATAATGTTAAAAAACAAAAAGATAAGCCAAAGAATGAGAGAAAATACTCATAGTACATATATCTGATAAAGGACTTTTCCAGAATATATAAAGCAACAATATATACAACTCAACAATAAGATGACAATCCAATAAAAATGTGCAAGAGATCTGAACAGGCACTTCACAGAAGAAGATATATAAATAGCCCCAAAATACATGCAAAGATGCTTACATCTTTAGTCATCAGGGAAATATAAATTAAAACCAAAGTAGTTACCACTAGAAACCCATTAAAAGAGCACAAATTAAAATTTTTTAAAAAAAGGCAATATTAAGGTTAGGAGGGATATGTAGCAAATGGAATCCTCATACATTTCTGGTGGAAATGTTAAATGGTACCTCATCTTTCTTCAATTTCACTCCTAGTTATTTACCGAAGAGAAATGAAAACATATGTCCACACAAAGACTTGTACTTGAATGTTCGTAGAAGTTTTATTCATAATAGCTTCAAAAAGAAAACAACGTAATATCCATAAACAAGTGAATGGATAAATAAACGGTGAAATATCTATGAAATGGAATACTCATCAGTTATCTAAAGAAACAAACTACTGATACACTCAATAACCTGAATGAATCTAAAAAAAATGTGTTTTGAGTGAACAATGCTAGACTCCAAAGTGTACATACCCTATGACTACATTTATGTGAAATTCTAGAAAGGGCCAAACCATAGTGACAGAAAGCATGATAGCAATGGCCTGCGGGCTGACGATTATGGAAGGGACTGTCTGGATAGTAGCGTGAGGAAATTTTTGGAGCAAAGAAAATGTTGTGTATCTTGATAGGGATGATGGTTTCATGCATTTGTCAAAATTATCAAATTGTGTACTTCCAATGGCCTCAGTTTACTGTGCATAAGTTGTATCTCTTTAAAGTTGTTTGCAAAACAGCACTTGCCTCTGGGAAGTGGGATTAGGGGTGAAGACACCCTCAATTTGAGGCTGAATTTGTCTTCTAAGTGATCTCACTCGCACTGTCTTTTATGTGATATGCCAGTCGGAGTTGTGTGATGTGCTGATTCTGGGCGGAGAAGTGTCATGAGCTCTCATATTTTATTGGTATCATTGTATATCACTTGAATTTTGTAACCATATGTATTACATTTTTAAATATCAAACAAAAATTCCATTGTACATATACAGAAACAAAGTGAAATTTGATAAAGGGCTATGAGTCTCCATCCTTAAGGAAAATGTTTAAGACCCATGTCTGATTGCCATATGCATCAGAATTCTGAAGAGGAGATACTTTTTCAATAATCACAGTAGAGATTTTCATTTTTAGAATTTTCTTTTTTAGATTGCATCGTAGCTTGCTAAAGGAAGAAAAATTTCCTTTTTAAAATTGTGTGACCTGTATGTGATAAATCTACTTTTGGCAATAATGTAAAGAAAATGGAATTAAGATGAAAACTATTCTTTCACTAGCTTGAATAACAATTACTTTTTCGAGGAAAAAACATAAAGATATTTCTGTTTTGGAAAATATGTAGCTAAATATTTGGAGATGGAGGATAGTGGGATAGCAAGCTTCATCTGTAAAAGAAAAGGAGATAGAAAATCTTCTGCACAATAAATAAATAGGAATTGGGGTAAGGTGATAGATTGGGTGAAGAAGAGAAGGGATTGGGGAAATCAAAGAAAAAATAATAATTTCTATAGCTGGGCCAACTTGATTTGAACAGGGCAGTCATGTAGGCTGGTGAAATGATCTATAAAATGAAAACAATTTAACATATGCAGAGCTCAAAGTCAGAGACAAGTAGGAAAAATATAAACCTCTCATCTAGTATCCCCAAGTAAAGCAGATAGAATATGTGGCTCACATCTTAATGGCTGTGAATAAGGCCAAATTTATGTAAAACTCAAAGGGCTGCATACATTTAATGACATGTTGAATAGAGAAAGAATGTAGATTTGTAATCTCAGCTCTGGCACACGTATCTGTGTATTTTCTGGGCAAGTCGCTTTCCTCTTTGGGTTTCTAATTCCTCTGTGACGTGAGAAATTTAAATCACAGTTTCTAAGATCTCTCTATATTTTGATAGTATTTCTTTTATGCCATCTTGACATCCGTGCCACTAAATTTCTCTTCATTTTATTTGAAATTCCTTTTTTTCTTTTTAAATATTTTGCCCTCAGTTTTGAAAAGTGCGAAATGGTTAGGATTTTAAGATCTTTCTTGCTTTATTTTAATTGGTTCACTTAGAGTTCAATAAATATTCATTTGCAACCTTTGACATTTTGAGTGCGTGCTGGGGCTACAGTGGTGACCTGGTTCACATCTTCGTGAACCACTGTCCAGTAGGGGAGATAGATGCAGTTCAAATTTCAAGTTGCATAATTTTTGTAATTCTTTCACAAGGGTATTCATAGGGATTAAGAAAACCTCACAGCTGATTAGAGAAATTAACGTTAACCTTTGAATATTTGAACACTAAATGATCATAAACCCTATGTTGCCAACATCTCCTCTTAACAGATACTATAAAATGGCAGCAGGGGGCAGGGAGAAAAATCTACTCTCTCAGCACGATAAAACAATGGACAATGTCCTTGCCCAGCCACGGCCATGTCTTTGAATCCTGCTGATACTCCCTTCCACTCAAGGCAGTTTAACTAAAAGAACAAATAGGCCCAGCATATGGCCGGCCTAATTACCACCGGAAAAACTAAAACTCATTCAAGTTTTGATAATATATACTTTAAAGAAACCTGTAAAAAAAGGTAAAGGAAACCTGTTCCTTGATGTCATATAAATGCAAAATATAATAACTAATAAAGGCATTACATATTCTTAGTGGTCAGGACTGCCTTGTTGAAATAATGTCCAACTTCATAACCAAATGTCTTTTTCTTTCTGGATTATTTTAGTTCATGCCACAAGTCACAGTTATCATACATGTATTCCTCCCTACTCTCTTCTTTCTCTCTACATATCTGAATCTATCTGTTATGTAAAACCAGGCCAAATTCTCACTCTGCTGTGAAGACTTCCCCTGAGTACTTCTTCTGAGTTGGAGTCTTCTCTTTCTAGTTCTTTAATGATAACTATCCATAGCCTACAGTCTAACTACTTATCGTATGTTCTCTTGCTTATTCCTAGTTTCATGAGGATATATTTTATTTCCCTAAGCAGATTTTAAAGTTCTGGCATGCTAATTAAGCTGATGCTAATTGTTGGTGGGCTGGGATGCTGTCCAAATATTTAGCCTTATTTAAATTATTATTTGTTAAATTTACTATCACATATAGAGGGCTTGAGGAGTTGGAAAATAAAAAGAAATGACTTTTCACAGTGCACCTTATATAACTGTTCAGTGAGGGACATGTAGTTAGATGAGTTACTTGTCTGGAAGGTTTATCAGGATCCTCCAATATTTATGTATTTTTAATATTATTAATTCTGAAATATTTTCTTTGAATGAAAGGCAGTATAATATGATGATTAAGAGGCCAGTTACTGGAATCAGGCTGCTGGTGTTCAAATACAGTTTCTACTTATACTGTCTGTGTGACCAAAGGCAAATTACTCAACTTTTCTGTGCTTCAGTTCCTCGTCTGTAAAACGGAGAGAATAATACTACTTTCTTCATGATGTTCTTATGAGGATTAAATAGGTTGATGCAAATAAAGCACTTAGAACACCGTCTAGAAAAAGATAAGTGGGTAACAAATGTTAGCTGTGATTACTATATGGGGATTTGAAACAGGAAGCCATTTTCCTGGTTTTCAGGAGCATGAAAATCATACAATGCAAAAATTAGGACTTCAGTTTATAAACGAGCCCTGCGGCAACTCACGAACATGTTCTATAGCTTTGAGCACCCAAGCCTCTCCTCTGACGGCGAGGTGATGAGAGAGTTCTGGCTGGAGGTGATTCTCTTGCTGTCTCCTTCCAGCTGTGTTCATTTACCAGCTTTCTTATTCTCCCACAAGTTGCATGGGGTGTTCCCACTCTGCTTTAACACAGTGTTTACTTATGAGAACTGTAGCTCCCGGCCTGCAGATCTTTATAAAAGCCCTTTTTTCCAATCTCTGTTTCCCATAATATTTTACTGGACACATTTCACTCCATTTTCTGGAGAAGGTTATTTATTTTTCTTCTATGATGGTGTTTTCCTGTCCTGCTGCATATCTCACCTCTTTCCCCTGGGCATAATTTCCTGTGCTTGAACTTTAAATAGTTCCTCTGACACATGTGCCCTGTGTACTTTCAGTGTATGCCCATCATGACATTTGCTCTATGTCACTGGTTAAATCATTTTATCATTCAATAAATACTTTTTGAATAACACCATATGCCAGGCCTTGTGCTTGGGCTTTTGGATACAGTGGTGAGCGAGAACCAGTTCCTACATTTTGAGTTTAGTGCTGAGAGGAAGAGGATAAATATCAAATGAATAAATCTATATTTGAAGGAAAAATACAGGACCATAGGAAGCTATAATTGGGAAATCTAATTTAGATAGAGTTTAGTGTGGTCACTGGAGGGTGTTCTCAGAAAGTCTTTGGTTTGAGGCATCTCTGAGACAGTCAAGATGTGATGTCAGGGAGGCAATTGGATATGATTTTGAGATTTTGAAGATGATACTACTGTCTAATTGAGTGAGATGACTTTGAGAGAGGGTGTAGAGTGAGGTGAGGGCCCAGAGCTCAGCCCTGAGGACGTCTAATATTAAAAGGTTGAATGGAGAACAAAGAGTCAGTGTAGGAGGCTGAGCTAGAAAGTAGATGTATGCGTATCTGAGCAGTATTTTGTTCCACAAGTCATAAAAGAAGCTCTTCCATAAAGGAGTTATCACCTATCTTGTGTCAACTGAGAAAACTAGTTGAGTAAGGAGAGAAAAGGTAGGTATGGTAATTGGGAGTTCACTGATGACCTTTGGAAGAAGTTTTAATGGAGGAGCAGAGATGGATGCCAGATTAGAGAAGATGAAAAAGGAGAGTTGGGAGGAAGAAGTAAAAAATAGGTTTAGAGAAGTGTGAGAGAGAATGCTGGTCACCCCTTCATATCTCCTCTTCATCCTTAGAAATTGAACCCCTAAACTTGGCAAATCCCATGGTTACTTGGAACACAAATCACATTCTCATCCACTTTTTCACCTTAGTAACTAGTGTCTGGCCTTTGAGTGATAAGAGGATGTGTTGGATGGGCAGGAAGTCTTCTTAAAAGAGAGCTGCCAAAAACTCACTAATGTCCTCCTCCTTTGTCCTGTCTTCCTTCCTGTCACCTGGAATGACACACAATGGCTGAAGCTTCAGCTGCTATTTTTGGCTAAGCTGATGAGGGCTACACCCTATCCATGTCATTGCAGTGAATTGGAAGGATCTGGTTCCTTAACAAATTATTGAGCTGCAATACCAGCCCTGGACTACTAGTTTTCAGATTTCATTTCAAAAGATAGAAATAAATTTCAATCTAGTAAACCACTTTTATGTCTATCCTAGAAATCTGAATGTAATTATAACTGAGAGAAGATCCCTGGCTGTAAAGAGGAGCAAAGAAATTGTGCAATACAATTTTAAAATGTGTTTAAACGCAGAAAGAAAACACAAAAGAAGAGTTCCAAGATAGAAGGGTGTATTCCTTTAAAATAAGTATACAAATAGATAGATTAAAAATAGATGATGATGATAGATCGATGATAGATAGATAGATAGATAGATAGATAGATAGATAGATAGATAGATAGTTGGATGAATAGATATATAGATGGATAGAACCTGGAATCTGGAGAATGGATGGAGGAATTGTCTTAAAAAGGGGTAGAGACAATTCCTTAAGGGTAATAGAAGAAGGAAATACTATGGGTTCAAAAATAAGCAGGTTTGTAAATTTGGTGGTTGGAAAACAAAGGAGTTCTAATTCTATGGCTTCTATCCTTTCAGTGGAGGTATTTAGTTGATTGGTACAGGTCAAGAGAAATGTGATGAGAGTGAGGCAGGTATGGAATCATTACTGCAATTCCACTCTTTAGCATATGTACAGAAGAAACCTTACAAGTGAATGAAGAGGAATGAGAAGAAGATTCAATGAGAATCACTGTTAACTCCCTGGTTTATGAATTTCTGGTGGGATTATCTTCTTAAAAGATTCTCTACAGTTTGTGAAAAAATATTTATTTTCTATCAGGAAATGGATTAATTTAGAGGAAAATCTGAACTCCTGACAGATCGTCGCCCCAAGAAGCAAGAGGTTTTTTTCTGTTGTACTTCCTGGTGCCTTCACTTTCAAACAATGTCAATGGGCCAATCACTTCCTGGGACAGCAGGGATGAAAAAAAGATCAGTTTTATCTACTTTTGTTTACTTCTTCAGTGCCATTACACATAGATTTCATGGACCAAAAAAGCCCTGGGTTATATTTTGAATGAGTACTGAAGTACAGAACAGTGACATTATTTCAGGTGAAATTAATCATATTTCCCCAAGTAGAAAAATTAGAAAACAACTTTATATTCAGAGATTAGGAAAGTATTATATAACCTCTTTATGTGATCCTTGATAATGAGAAATATGTAACGAATACCTTGGCCGCCTTTCAGTTTATAATGCTGCATAATGGTAAGTGGCTCATTGGCTGAGACAGTGGTTTCTGTTTCCTTTGAATTGAATCACTCCTTAGGCCTCAAACCCACGCTCTGAGTATGCTGTTCTTGAATTACTCTCAGTAATGTCAGCAGCACATGTAATATAAAGAGTTTGACTGGTAAGGAGTATCAGGGAGAATAAAATAGGTTGACCATAATGTTCTCTTTTAAGACCTTAATAAATATAAATTGTGAACAAGTGCTTCAATTTTTAGACTTGGGTTCAATTTATTTTCAGTAGGAATTGTATTACCTTAGTATTTCTGAATGCTGAAGATAAAAGAATATTGACTAGAGTAAGAAAAAATATTCCAATAATTAGGCATTTGGAGCAGACTCTTTGGTACCCACACTATTTAAAATGCCAGAATTTTAGAAGAAAAACTAAGATAATATGAGGATTTTATATTTCAAAAGATTTCACTCTGGATGTTTCAACCTAGTTTGACTCAGTTTTTCAGAATAACACCAGGCTGGTCCTCATCTTTACAGGTCCTGAAATTTAATTGTATCAGTTCGATCAAGGGTGATAAGTTCTGGGTAATTAAGTTAGCTAAGTCATTCCAGTAAAAAACTCTCTAATAAAACACTGAATAGTATTTTATTAAACATACAGAGTTCCCCAAATAGTTACTACTATAAGGAGGCAAATATTGGCAAACATAATGTGATGTGTCTTGTGTGACTAACATCATGATTTTCGGAAAGAATGCATTTTTTTCACAAGTGAGTAGTCATGTCTTAACAGTGCTGGCAAGCCACTGGGCCAATGCCCACTTATGATAATGCCGCTGTATCATCCCTTACCCTATCCTCTTCACCTATTAGACTTGGTATCTGAATCAGCTTTCCAATTTATTCATATACATTGAGTATTTTTTTTATGGAAAGCACGGCCTTGGGTCCTGAGGACTGTGCAGAAGTGGACAGCAATACTACATAAAATGACAGACACCTCATTGACAACAATTTTTCCAGAATTTCAAAGGAAGAATAGATTTCCTTAAATAGAGGTAGTTAGGGAAGACTTTTCATTAACTCATTCGACAACCAATGTTGAGGACCTACTACAACCCAAGCACTATACTAAATCTTGAGGAAGCAAGACAGGATAAGATATGGCAATTGGAAAGAATTTTCCATTGTTTTTTATTACAGAGATCTTACAAATCAATAGACCTGGAGCATAGTGGCCTGGCCCTCTGTTGGTATTCAATACCGGTTGAACAAATTAATGAATGTCTGATAGTCATGTTGAAACTGATCCTAAAGCCAAGATTTTCATTTAAGCCTTAGGGGATGGTCCAATACTTGGATCTTTGAAAAAAAGCATAACATGACCTCTGTAACGTAATTAGCCAGTGTCTGAGTTCATTTAGGAGGAACTCATGTTTGTGTCCTTTTTCCGTAATAAATACAAGAGAAATAGACCATTTAACACTATAAACTTGGCTAAAGATAGGGAAAGAAAGGGCTTGAAAATATATTTTAGAAATATAAATTGATGTAAATGTCTAGTGATACTGTAATTTCTGTGCTGTACTATTCTCGTGACTCATTATCTGTCACTAAACCTCCAGCCTTATGTGTTGCCTTTCTCCCACATACCATCTCTATAACTTCAGTTATAGAGAACTACTTAAATTCTTCTGTCCACCATATTCTTGGTCCTACTGTGCTCTTTTCCATGTTATTGCCTCTGTTTGGGGACCATGCGAATTGGTAAATGTTATTGTTGGAGACAACAGCATCTATTCTAGCCAACAAAATAAATGTATAAAAAATATAAATAGAATTGTTGGAAAAGCTGAAGAAGTAGATTCAAGGCTGATCTTTCAAAAACATTCCTCGAACTACATCAGAAATCTGGCCACCGCGAGAGCCATTGCTTCTGCTCGATGAGGAGAGTTGCAGAATGGGAGCTGCTGGCTCAGAGGCACGTTGCCTCCGATCTGATCTGGGCCAGAAACAGGGAAGTTCAACTCTACTTCTCTCCCCCAAGCAATTCAGTGGCAAAGTGGTGCATGGGGCATCTGATAGGCAGAACTTAAATCCCGTCCCGAACCCGAGCTGCAAGGGTGTCTGAGAATCATAGTTCTTGCTTCTCAGATGTGGCACCTTTGAAAGTACTTGGAATGGGGGTTAGTGAGCCAATTTAAAATATCGCTTACAACATGGTATTTTCAATCCTTGCTTCTTCAGATTACTCCTGTTATCCACCCAGATTCACTCATTTGTTTATTCTTTCATGGGCCATTCATTCATTCAAGCACTATTTGTTGGACACATGTATTTCTGGCTACGCTGATGAACTTTTCATAATATAATTTTCTCTCAGTTATCATTTAGATATGAACATTTCTATAAGAGATTTTATAACAGATGATTGTAATTGTCTGCTTAATTGTCTCCTATTACACTGTAGAATCAGTCAGAGTTCATTCTATCCCCAGTAGAAAAGAGAAACACAACGCATTAGAAGCTTCCACAGCTATGCCAGAGCCAGGGCGGCAAAGGCCAAGGAAGTTGCCGCTAGAGTCGCAAAGTCATAAAAACAGGGAAGACTCTGGGTGTGATCTCAGCTGCCTGCAGCACAGAATCAGAGACTAGATTGAGCTTGCAGGGAAGCCTCTGTAAAGCTCAGGAATCCCAGGGAAGCTGCCCCCATAGGTCTCAGCTTCTTACACGTCTGGGTCAGGAGATTCACAAGAGCTTCCCTGAAAACCCTTACAAGTCTCACATCTTCCCTCAACTGCAACCGGCGAATAATGACCTCCCTTCTCTTCCACCTTCCAAATGTTGCTCAAGTACCTCTCATTAGCATAATCGCAATAATACTGGAAAGGAGCAGTGGAAAATCAATTGCTGGCTTCTCCCTTAGGATGAATAGATGAATGTAAGGGAAGAGAGATGTTATTTTGAGTTGATAACAAATGGCTTGGTATAGTCCACCTACTTGTTAACTCAAACATTCCCTTCTACTGTATTAAACTTGCAAAGTATTAATGACAATGATATCATTCTTCCCCTTAACATGATGCAAATATCCTCATTCCTCTGAAGAAGTGATTGTTCTTTTCCCAAAAAAAAAGTGTCTGTTTTTGGAGATGATAATTTCTTTCCTAACTCAATCACATTTTTTAATAACCTGCAATAATTTTTTACAATTATAAATGTAATTATAATTAAGTTGTAAATTCTAATTATAGATTTAAATACAATAGACAAAACCTGCTTAAAGGAGAAGAAAGAAGGAGAACATTGATTAATGTGTAATATACACATAATACAACAAGAAAAAGAATATGCATATCTACATTTTCTTCATTTCTGCAACTGATCCTGGGGTCATAGTTGGTGTTTATCACTTCCTTATTCCACTATCCATTCTCTGTCCATTTTTTTATAAGCCAACAATGCTACTGTTTGTGGTTTTTCACCTGATCAATTGATTTAAACTTCCTTCCAAAAAATTCTGAGCCATTACTGGTTCTGCTAATATTTAGTTACTGTCATCTTCCATTAACATTTACTACTTGTGATCAAAGTATTAAAAGGCACCCTAGAGATCTCCCTCAGATCCAGATATACTCCTTTGTCCTCCTATAGGATCAGTCACACTCAAAGTTCTGAGGTACCTAAAGTGATCAGGTGGCAGGTTCAAATTCCAAATCACTGGAACCATTATTTTTGTCCCCTTATGGAAGTAGTCCAACTTTGTGCAGTAAGTCCTCTAACATAACAGGACCCAAAGTTGCAGGGGCAGGTAGCAAAACCTTTCTGTTTGGGCCATCTGTATTCTGGTGATGGACCACGTAGAAAACCCAAGATAATCTCCCTATGTCAATATTCTTAATTTAGTCACATTTGCAAATTCTCTTTTGCCATGTAAAATAACATTCATATGTTCTGAGGTGAACATATTTGGGGGCCATCATTCAGCCTACCACAACAGGATAGCACTAAGTGATGGTAGTAGCCAGCCTTGGTGAGAAGAAATACATGTCTTTGAGCCCATGGATATTCTCCATCTCTGCTATTAATATTACTTTATGAGATCACTGCACAAGCATGGAGTGGGGAAGGGGGAGCAGCAGGAAAAGAAGCTTACATCTGTATGATGAGTTCTCCTGGCCACCATTTACTACAATGGATGTCTTTTGGGATGGCTCTTGTGGGGAATTAAAATATAACACAAGATCCTCACACTCAGTGCCCATTACAGGGTGTCCATTCACGTACATCTTCCCCAGAGCCTCTTGTTATTAGCATTCCATCTTGTTCTTGCCATTTCACTGATCATCCAGACGAACACTAGTCACTGCCATGAATCAAAGTGGAGACTTATCTTTGGCTATTTCTCCTCTCAAAGAGAGAGGATAGCTAGTTGTGCTGATCAAACTTGTCCTATTGGTTTCTCTTCTCTAGTGTACAGCTATGAAGTTGAAGTAGACTACTTTTAGACAATGCCAGAATATTATCTGTATTTTTTACTATTTTTTTCTTTTATTAATCAATTTATCTTAAGAAACTCCCCAAAATTGAAATTGAATTATGTATGGATTTGAAAAGGTATGGCAATTTTGCCCATTTAAGAACCATAGGAATCTAAGGCAATTGCTAATACAACTTACTTGCATCTCAGTCTCTGATGGAACCCAATATTACATATATCATTTCTACTTTAGTGATGGCGTTCTTTTGCCATAGCCAGATTTATAGTTCGGTGGATCAGATAACACACCATTCATGATGGGCAGTTCAGTTCCCATAGTTTCTTGGTGTCTCATAGACAAACATTCCTCCTTAACTAGGACCCAGTAATATGCCAGTTGCTATTTATCAAAAGTTATTACAGTATAGTTATCTTTAGAAGAAGGGGTGTGACCTGTGTCCCCTATTGTGGCTTGACAGAAAGGTTCATATCTGCTGGAGACACATTGACCATCAGTGAATCGGTTAAGTTATAAGGTCTAAACAACCTGCTTCAGTCTTCTTTTATTTCTCATAGTGCAATTGGTTATTCAGCACACCAAAATGTAGTATATTTAGCCGCCAAACATACCCCAAGAATATCAAGCATTGTGCCTCTTGCTTAGTTATAGACTTTGGAAAGTATAGCATCTTGTCCTTTGTTTTGAAGAATATATCTTAACATGCCCCACATCACCACAAACCTAAGAAATTTCACAAAATGGTAAGACCCTTAATTTGTTTTAACCCATCTCCCAACTTTGGCACACATGTCTTATAGTAACCATCTAAGGTTTTACTTTTACCTTAAGATGCAGAGGAAAGTATAGAAGAGAGAGGTTATAATACCTAACTGTCAATGGACAATCTGTGGTTCAAGTGTAAACTCTTCAGTGGAAGGGGCATTCTTCTAAATCTGTGTTCTCAGCCTTTAGCAGATACACAGATGAAAGAATGAATTAATGAATGAATTAATAAATGAATCATTGCCTAGGTCAATTTGTTCATACTGAGACTTAACTCTTAAGTATTCTTGAAGAGAAACAGTAGCTGGTTTTTCCAGATTGCCTTCGTAGAAACTGATCTACAGCTTTTGAGTCAATGACTTTATCCCAGTGTTTACTAGTGTAACAATTAAATGACTCAAACCCATGACAGCTCAGGGCCTATGAGAAAGCCAAGACGATTTTACTGTTACTTTGACATTTTGTCAATGTCTCTGAATCCAAGAAACCTGGGTCAGCAGTTGAGTTGTAGGTTCATTCTCTACATCAAGGGAATTTCACATTCAATTAAGTTGAAGAGCCACTGAACCTGAACTTGATTCTCGTTACCTTACCATGTTTTGACTGGTTGAAATGGGCTTTAACTAAGTATTTTGTACTGCATTTGGGAGCATATCCAACTTTTATCATGTCTTCAAATTTCTGGACATTTCTGGAATTTGGGGACCTGTTATTTCTTGGATTCTCATTTAAGGAATTATTTGTTCTGCCATTTTGTTTCTTTAATACACACTATGAGAAGTCAGTTGGATTAAAGCAGCATATTTCCTCAAGATAGTGTTTTTTTTTTTTTGATTTATTTATTTGTTTATTCAATAAATATTTTTTGAGAATCCGCTATGTGTCAGGCATTTTTATAAGCAGTTATGAAGATCAACAAGCTTCCTTCTGTCAGAAAACTTAGATTCCAGTAAGAAGCTGTAACACATAAATAAATGAATATTTGAAAATGTGAAAAATAACATACTAGATAGTTATACATCCTGTGAAGAGATTTAAATTTAAGTCATGAGATAGGAAGTAGCTTTATATTGGCTATTCAGAGAAATCTCTATAGGGCAATACATTTTGCAAGGAATCTGAATGAAATAAGGAAAAAACTATGTAAAAGTGAGGAGAAAGAGCATTCAGGCAGAGGGACCAGCTAGCACAGGGGTTAGTAAACTTTTTATATAAAGGGCCGAATATTTTAGGCTTCATGGGCCAATCTCTGTCATGACAACTCAACTCTGCTGTTGTAACACAAAATTAGCCACATCAAAAATACAAAAACGGATGGGTGTCACCTCGTTCCAATAAAACTTTATTTACAAAATCAGGTGGGTGGCTGGATTTGGCTCTCAGACTGTAGTTTGCTGACCTCTGAGCTAACACAAGGGCTCTAAAGTGTAAACAAACTGGACATGTTACAAGAACTCAATGAATGGTATGACTGCACCCTTATGGATTGTGTGAAAAGTGTTATGAAATAAAGTGAGAGTTGCAGCAGTGATGGGATCATATAGAAAAAAAATCAAAGTAAAGAGATTGGATCATATTTTAAGATTATAATAAATTGTGAATTTGGCTACAAGTTCTTGCTGTACATGTATCTATAACTCATTTTGTGTATTCACTGTGCCCTTCCAATCCGATTTGGGGCTTGAACAGCTCTTATGCACTGAGACTAATTCTCCTTTCTGCCTTTAGGAAGGATTTTCTTTATAAAAGTCCAACTTCACTCTGGCTGCTCAATGAATAATAGATTATAAAGTGACAAGAAAGAAGATGGAGTGACTTGTTAAGCTATTGTAGTAGTACAGAAAGATGATGGTGATTTAGATTGGATGATGTTAGAGTGATTATAAAGATTTGGGATATGTTTTGGGGGGAGATTCAACAGAATATTATGAAAGGTTGAATTTGGGGAGTGAGGAGATAAGAGAAATCTGAGATCAATATCATAATCAGTGTGGTAGAATGGTGGTGTTGGACTGTGACGTGGGGAAAGTCTGAAGATCAATTATCTTTCAAGTCAATGAAAATCAAGAGAATTCTTCCAGCCCATTTAACTTTAACAATCAACATGATACCTAGAACCAGAAGAGATTTCTAGTTTCGTGGCTAATTTAATCTCTCTGCTTAAGCACTCAAGCCTATATTCTTTAGGTCTTTACTTGAAGTTGCCAAATTTAGTCTAATACCTAGAATTGCCAAGAAAATAATATTAAGATATAACAAATGGGACAATGAAGAGAGAACAGATGCTGAGGCAGAAAAATGAGAAAGTCCCTTCAGAATTAGACCCAAAATTTCTGGTCTTGGTAAATCATGTTTCACTCCTCTTTTTGGCCATATTTATCTAGCTCAAAACTCATCTTGTATCCTAACTGAGTGTATCTTTGGGGAAGGGAAATGTTCTCTCCTTTTAAAAGTGCTATGGTGGGAAAAAGTATTACTTTTGGAGTTGAGCAAGCCAGGTCTTGAATCCTGGCTCCACCGTTATGTCCACATTACTGAATCCAACTCACCTATTTTCCTTCTTTTTTATTGTGCTTCAGCCACAGGGAGTTTTTTTTTCCTGACTCTGGAACACACCATTGTGAGCCCTATCTCAAAGCCTTTGCATTTACCCTGCTTCATTTTCATGTGGCTTAATCCTCATTGATCTTTAAGATGCCAGCTTAAATGTCACCTCCTCAAAGAGGTATTACCTATCCACCCAAGCACTCAATTCCAGGATTTTTTTTCATAGCACTTAAACATTAGCTTAAGTTATTTAATCTATTTAATGTGTTACTATCTTTGTTGCCTACTAGAGCATAAACTCCGTGAGACCAGTGACATTTATCTTTTTTATCAAAAATCAAACATAGAACAAAGCCTGGCACATGGTAGACCTCAGTAATTGTTAGATTGTGAGTGAATTGATTAATTAGCCCCATCATCTTCAATACAGTACTTGGCACCATAAATAATAGTTAATATTATCATGTTTATTATGGTCTCATTTTGAGATAGGATTTCTGAATTTCTCAGTAGTCCTCTGGTTTAAATAGAATGCCAGGGAAAAATCTCTTGAAGATTTTGTTTTATTTGTTCTAGCTTATCAAAATAGTGGTCTAGTGGTTAAGATTTGGTGCTCTCATAGCTGCAGCCCAGGTTCATTTTTGGGTCAGAAAACCACACCACTCGTTTGTTGCTCATCACACTGTGGCAGCTGCGTGTTGCTGTGATGCTGAAAACTATGCCACCAGTATTTCAAATACCAGCAGGATCACCCATGATGGACAGATTTCAGTGGAGCTTCCAGATGAAGACAGACTAGGAAGAGGGACCTGGCCGCTCACTTCCAAAAAAATTGGCCATGAAAACCATATAAATAGCAGCAGGGCATTGTCTGATACAGCGTCAGAAGGTGAGAGGATGGTGCAAAAAAAGACTGGGCAGGATTCCACTCTGCTGTTCACACCATTACTAGGAATCAAAATGGACTCGACGATGCTAACAAAAACTTGTCCAAAAGTGGTCCCAATGGAACTGTCTTCCCCTGTAACAGAACCAGTTGGTCGAACAAGCCTTGGTTTGACTGAAAGGTGTTCCAGTCTCAACCACTTCTGCAGTTAAGCTGCCTTAGATATTTGGGCCTTGATTTGCATTTTCCTGGCACAGAAATTTGCCCTGTAGTCCCTTGCATATCTATGGGACAAATTTCCACTAATTTAGTCCATTTCTCTTTCCTTCCCTCTTTTCCTTGCTTCTTCTCTTCCTTCCTCCCTGCCTTCCTGCCTTCCATTATTCTTTCCTTTCTTATTTCCTGCCCTTCTGCCTTCCTGCCTTTAGTCAACTCCAAACCAGGCACTGTTCTAAGTGCTAGGGGCAGAACAGCAAACAAGATAGAAAAAAATTGTGCTGTAATGGAACTTGCATTCAAGTGTGAAAAACAGGAGCCAGCCCTGATGGCCTAATGGTTAAAATTTGGTGCACTCCACTTCAGCAGCCTAGGTTTGGTTCCTGGGCACTGAACCACAGCACTCGTCTGTCAGTAGCCATGCTGTGGCAGTGGCTCACATAGAAGAACTAGAAGGACCTACAACTAGAATATACAACTATGTACTGGGGCTTTGAAGAGGAAACAAAAAAGGGGGAAAGATGAAGATTGGTGACAGATGTTAGCTCAGGACGAATTTTCCCCAGCAAAAAAAAAAAAAAAATCCATTAAAAATAAATAAATAATTAAAGAGACCCTCATCTTAAAAAAAAAAAATTTTTTGAAAAACAGGCAATAAATAAATGAACAAATAAGCGAGGGATCCATGAAGCTCTGAGAGTAAAGAGCCATCCAGGCGGAGAGGGCAGGAAATGCAAATACCCCGAAACAGCGGTGTGCTTCATGTTCACAATGAAGAAAGACGCCAGCTTAGTAAGTGGGGAAGTTGCTGGCAATGACATTTGAAGATTAGCCAGCTGTCAGACCATATACAGATCTTATATTTTAGTCTAAATATACAGAAAAAGATTAAAGAGTTTTCACAAGGTAATGGTTTAATCTGATTTACATTTTGACAGGATTGCTCTGATGGCTGTGTGAACTACAGGCTGCGGGGTGTGCAAGATGGATGCAGGGAAACCAGGCAGGACGCTCCTTTAGCAGCCCAGGTGAGAGATGATGATGGTTTGGAATGCAGTGTAATCAGAAAGGCAGTGAGCCTTTTTCAAGGTAAGGCCAACAGAGTTTGCTTGTGATTTAGTTATGGGGTGTGCGAGAAAGAAAAATGAAGGATGGTTCTAGAGTTTGTTTTCTGAGCAACCTGGTAAATAGGAATGCTACTTATTTAGAAGGAGAAGAGAAAGTTTGGATAGAAAATCAAGAGTTCAGTGTTGACATGTTAAGTTTGAGATGTGTCATAGATTTGCAGTTCTATATGAATCTAGAGTTCAAGAGAAACATGGAAATGCAACTACATATTTGAGTCATCTGTATAGAGGTGATGGTGTTAAAATCCGTGGGATTGAATAAAGTCTCAAAGGGTTTAAGTGTAGTTGGAAAAAAGGCCAGAATATGACTTTGGAGTGCTCCTCAATTGGGGGAGAAAATTATGCTGAATAAAAGAGACTGAGACAAAGAGCCATTGATATGCGAGGAAAACCACCAGTGGTTTTCTATCTTGGTAAGGGAATAAATGTGGAAGGTGTATGTATGAGGAGAGGCCACTTGATGGTTTTCTTTCTCAGTAGGTTCTATCTAGCCATGCTGCCTATATCCCTCCTTCTCACCACACAATTACTATGGCTAATTGACCTTCTGGGAGTTTCCATGTTCACTACCAAAATGAGCTGTTGACAGAGGCCCAGTCATTTGACAACTTTATCTGACATAGCTTCTTGTCACACCTCACATATGAACATAAGATATAATTTTGGACAACTGGATATGTTACCTCAGTTACCTCTTCTATAAGTTGAGGATAATATTTATTTATTTTCGTAACTAATCCTACATTAGTCCAATAAGATGATGCATTTCAAAGCTCCTTGAACGTGGTAAAGTACTCTATTAATACCAGGATTCTTTGTTATTATTTGTAATAGAAGCCAATGGCAGTGAAAGACAAAGAGAAGGAAATGATAAAGTTCGGTCTGTTTCCTTTTTGATTTAGAATGAATCACTGGGTATATTAATTTCTGTTCCTTTTCTTCAATACAAGTTTTTAACTTTGCTACTCATAAGTTTAAGTCTTATAAAGTGTTTCCTGCTGAAACGCCATGCTGACTGGAATTCAGCAGCAAATAAATATTGCTGTCCTCACTAATTTGAAACAGTATGAGTTTTAAGCCTTTAGCTGTGGGAGATTTATTAAGATTATAGTTTTCATCACCATCCCTTCAGTCCATTAAGATAGGTCAAAGCTGTACAATTTTTTTAAAACTAACAGCAATTTCCATTCTTTTTAAGACTATTGTTTCTGAGCCAGCAATATTGTTAGAAGCAAAATTGTTACTTCATTGTTGAAGTAAATGAAACATGTATCCACATAGCCTTATAAATATTTTATCTGGATCCTTGTTTTTGAATGAAATAAAAATTGTTGGCTGTTTCATTTAATTGTAACTCTATGAACGCAAAGTATTTCTTGGTTAAAAGGCGTACTTACTACACATCAAGTTATTTTTATTCTTTCTTTTTAAATAGTTCTTTCATAACAGGTAAATTAAAATGAAAATGTGTAATCCCATCATTCACTCTGAAATGGTGAATATTGGTACAGTGCTCTTTTTAAGTCTTGTAATTTTCTAAGTATCATTTCAATGAATTGCCCAATTACTGTATTTATTAATTTAGACTAATTGGTCTCTGGTAAATGATTAAATGGTCAATAACTCAAATCATCTTGCTCTGAGTTCATTAATACTCATGGAAAATGTGTTTCAGAAATACTTTAATATTTATGATGGGCAATGCATAGAAATACCTTGAGAAAAATTCTAGAGTGTTTCAAGAAATACAGTTTATGCGACAACAGCCAGCATTTGAAATGGTCCATTTCTTGTTGAATAGATTTAGATTAACACTCAAGTGAGTGTTAGTACTTAGCCTAGTAGACCAGTCATGATCATGAAATTTTGAGAAAAAATTGGATCATTATATAGCAAGTCCAATTTTAAAGGCATTGACTGAGTCATCTTTTTCTAAGATCCTACAGTGAATATTTTTTTTTTTTTTTTTTCTTTGTGAGGAGATCAGCCCTGAGCTAACATCCGCCAATCCTCCTCCTTTTTTTTTGCTGAGGAAGACGGCCCTAGGCTAACATCGGTGCCTATCTTCCTCCACTTTATATGGGACGCCGCCACAGCATGGCTTACCAAGCAGTGCGTCGGTGCGCGCCCGGGATCTGAACCAGCGAACCCCGGGCCGCCGCAGCGGAGCGCGCGCACTTAACTGCTTGCGCCACCCGGCCGGCCCCCCTACAGTGAATATTTTTATAAGGCCAAAAAAAAAAAAAAATCTCCTCTAAAGCTAGTTATCAATTAATCCAATAACCCCTAGTATGCATAGATTGTCAGTCAATATTTATTTAGTGAGTAAATATATCTATTATATAAGTCTAAATTTTCAGGTTAGACTTATTTAATTTTAGTGATATATACATATTTATGCATGGGAATGAGTACAAGATTTCAAGAAAATTACCTTACATACATTGTGAAAGGTAATATTTTAATTGTACTAATAACACTTGGGAGAAAGTTATTCATTTATCAAGTTTACCTTTTACTCACATATTCCTTCCCTCTGGAACAAAGTTAGTTTGTTTTTTATTCTAATTTTTGACATAGCTTAGGAAAGTAGAAAAAGCACTGAACCATTTTGTCAGTTGTGATCCTAAGCAAATCACTTAACCTTTTTATGACTTCTTTGCTACCTCTGGAAAGTGATTAAAATGGTTAAAAATCGATGTGCTCAAACTCCTCCCACTCATCACACTTTTGCTTACTGTCATGAATTGCTCTGTAAATTCAAGATATGAATGTAGTAGCATGGTTTTTTCCTGAGTAATTGACAAAGCCCCCTCATATGTTATAAGCGGAAATCTACACTGCCTTCTCAAACTGCTCTACACGTCCTTGAACTGTTCAAGAACTCCAAGTGTTTACTTAGTCAGTTACTTCTGAGGCCAAGCAGACAGGAAAGCAGAGTTTGGACACATCTTCATCGTTTGTCACTGTCACAGAGAGTCAACGTTGAAGGCTAGTAGTGCCTCATCTCGTGGGCCTTGTCCACCCTTTGGTGATGCTTGGTCTGGAGCGCCATTCACACCCTGTGAGGCCACACACATAGGTTATGAATTTCTCTTTCTCTCTCATTTCTCATTCCCACTTTTCCTCAAAGTACAATATCTTGACCTGATGGCTGGATTTGAGAGGTTTTTCAGCCTCAGCTATGCTAGGTGTCAACACTACTCTTCTTTACCCTGGACCCTCAGCCATTGTATTGAGCCTGGGTTACTAGCTCACTTTTCTTCTTTATTCAACATATTTTATTTCAAGATACTCTCACTAAGTCTTGGTTGGGTTTATCCTGCTTTACTCCAACTTCATATCCTGGAAAGCAAGAGCTGTACCTTCTATTTTAGGAGTTCCTGAGCTTTGAGGCAAATTGAGCTATCTATAAGGTAGGGGTCTCAGGCAGCTTATCAAAAGTCCCCACAACCAAATCACAGGACATTAACTTTGTATCTGTGCTATTGCTAGTAGGTATTATCTGCACTAGAAGATTTATTTCAAGGGACCTTTACTCACCACCATGGTCACAGAAGATGTGGCCTTTTAAATAACCCCTTCAATAGGTATTTCATTTGATTCTTTCCCTACACAGGTATCATGAGAATTGTTTACATCAGAACATTGTGAATTCTAAAATATTAGACTTACTAAGATAATTCAACTTCTCTACATGTACATATTCCCCAATGATATGGTCCACAGGGAGAAATGAGTCCTTTAGTCAGTGGCCCCGCTCATCTGCAAATGTGCAGGTAGAATTTATGCAAGTACAGAAAACAATTGCTTTGTAATTATTAAAAGATGGAGTATACACTTAATCTTATTCATGTTATTATTTTTGGTGTTTTAATTTTTAATTCAATTACATTTATTTTTTAAAAAATAATTATTTTCTTAGTGTACTGAATTTACTGATTTAATTACAAAAAAGTGTTAGATAATTCTCATAGAACATTAAAAAACTTTGGAAACAAAAAAATCAAACCTGTCAGTATGCTAATAAGTGAGCTTTAAAATAAACAACCCAGTTATTTCTTTTCTTTAAGTAGTGATGACACTTGAATACAAATTACATTTGAATATTTCAAATATGGCTCAAAAATACCATCAAGTAGAATAATAAATATTTCCCTCCTGTACATATATGATGTTAGCTTCATCCCCATGTTGGAAAATGCCCCTCAGGATTTTATAACTTCATCCTATTATTCTTGTCTCCCAACCTATTTTTTCACCCACCTTTCCTTTTTGCATTTTTTTTTTTAGAGAAGAATATGTTCATTACAAAAGTTCTTGGTGAAAGTATACCTGCCAACCCTCTTCTAATCCTTTCCCCTTGTGCACCCTCTACTTCTAGCAATTGAATAAGATACTTTTCTGCCACAGTCTGTGTATCTCTCAGGATGGGGCAAAAAGTATCCCAGGAGATACCAAGAGGCATTTTATTTTTTTGTGTAACGGTTTCAAATGATTAGCTGTATCTCTTGAGTCTTCTTGAAAATGAACCATCTTCCTTTGTTTGCCTTTTCTTCCATCAAAAGGTTAAAATTCTGTCTTTTTTCCCAAACTTCCTTCTTTCATCACCTATCTAGTATACAATCTTATGTACTATGAAGGTAGCAGCAGTGAACAAAAGGATTAAATTTGAATTCTCATCCCACCAGTTCTTGCTCATAACCTTAACTAGGTTTTTCCCTTTAGTCTCTTCATCTCACTATCTGATGTTAATACGTCCTCATTATATGATGTTACTACATTAATTGTGAAAATTTTTGATAAAGATCCTGGCCCATGGTGAATGTGCGATAAATGTTTGCTGAATGTAAAGAGGTGTTGGTGAATAGGTAAATAAATGAAGTTGGCTGCATTTGAAAATAAAGTATTTGTCTTGTGATTTTTGATAAGTTTCTAATTACTTAGTTTGCTGAATTTTAGGCCAATTTAAACTTATTGATTTATGTAGCAAGTATTTCCCAAGTCTGTAGTATTTGTAACATTGGACTAAGTATCATGGGGTGAAGGGGCTCAGACTGGAAAAGTAGCTATGAGATCTTGTTCCTTCCAATTGGGTCAACTTTACCTCTTATTTGCTCCCAGAGATTTTGTGTGTAGCTCTGTTTTCTTAATTATGAGCAATTTGAGCTTAGGGACTGTATTTCTTTCACTTTTTTATCCCCAGGTTTTGTCATGTAACACGTTCTCAATAAGTATTAAAAGAAGGAATAGTTGGATAAGGCAGGAAGAGTTTAAGGGAATTACTGACTTAGGATGTATGTGAGCGGATGCTCAGGTAGAGCTGATGTACCTCAAGATTTCTTCCCCAAAATGCCCGAAGTTCTTTTTCGCTACCATAAGTTTTGTCACTCAGTTCCACCAATCACAAATTGAGCATCACCTTTGTAAAAAAAAAAGGCCCTGAGAGGGAATCGAAGGCTACTCTTTTTCCCGCAGGAATGAACACTAATGATTTTCGGTGCATTTGATTCCCCAAGATTTTCTTGTAATTAAAATAAAATTATTTTGTTTTCCTCCCACACCTAACTAAGCTTAGCTGCACCAATGTAATGGGAGTCTGGGGAGGAGATTATTCGAGATCCTTGAAGGAATTGTATGAGCTTTACAGCGAGCATGAGTAGAGTACATTTGATTGATTAAAGCGAATTGAAAATATTTTGTAAAAGGGATTTTGCCATCCTCGCTTGAGACCTAATTACTAGTAAGAACATTGAATCCATGGACAGAAAAATATGATCCAGACTTTTACTTACTATGGATTGTTTTTGAACAGGACCTTTCTATTGTTTTTTTTTCTCACAAAGGCATAAAGTTATATCGTGCTTTAGGTGATTGGGGTGATATATGTTATAATATAATTAACTGAAAAAAGGAAAATCAGTGATTAATAATTAAATAGTTACTGATTGCCTAAAATCTTCTGAGAAGTTTCACACTATTCCCTTTAGTTCTTACCAAACTCTTGTGAGACTGGTAATACTGTAACTATTCTATAGAGGAGGAAAGGGAAGTTGAGAGAGGAGATAGAGCTGGTAAATGACAGAGCCAGGATTTGAAACTGAGTCTGTAAGTCCACCTCAGCATTGTTCCATTGCACCATAACTGTATTCATCTATTCATCAAAGATTAGTGGGTGCCATCTTTGTACCTGGCACAGTGACTGGATAGAGTAGTGGACATTCTTATTCTTGCCTTGTAGAACTTAGACCTCAATAGCGGGAGAGAAATTACACAAATAAACATGTACTTAACACGTTGCAGCCTTTTTTTGAATCAAAAAGATAGACATGATGAGAGAGAAAAATGGATGCAACTAATGTAAATGATGTAAATGATGAGATTGGAGTGGTCAAGAAAGGCTTCTTGGGCAGGCTTAATGGTGGAGGCAGGATTTGAGCAGGGTCTTGAAAGATGAATATGATGTAGATAGACTAAGGGAAAGAAAAAGATTTGTACAAGACCAATATTTAAAAAATCCTTCTGAGTAAATGAGCTTGGTGCTCTTCAGACACTGCGAGATTAGCCTGGAAGGGCTTTCTGTGAGCTTGGTCATTTAGCTGGCTACAATATCAAAGCAAAAGGTTTTGAGAGATTCTGCCTGGACTTGTCTGGCAATCCCTTCTCTGGATGTCCTTATCCCATAAAACTAAAGCAGTTGAAGATGACATCCCTACCTTGCTTCCCTTTGGTAGGCAATGCTATGTACCTAGATTTCTTGGAAATTGTCTCTTACAAACATCTTCAGAGTTCTTCAAGGACTCTTTTGAGAACAGTTTTCTCACAGCTTGGAAAGGAAAGATAAACTGTAATTTGGTTTCCACCAAGTAGTTCCATTATCTACTATGTTTTTGGAAAATATTTATTTTATGGATTATATTCCTTGGATATATGTTGATATTTCACAGAATATATTTCATGGAAAAATCAGTTTGGAAAGCACTGTATACTATACCATCCTCTGAGATCATGGTCTCCAATAATATATTAAAAAAAAAAAAAAACTGATCGAGGCTACAGCAAAAATCATGTTTAATTTTCTTCAACACAGCATTTCCCAAATTCATTTGACCACAGAACTCTTTTTGTTTCTGTTGAGGTTCTTTAAGAACTTTCCTTCTTACCGTAGTTTAGGAAAAGTGGCTCCAACTCCCCCACATAAAACATACTACATTGAACTCTCTCTAAGGAAGGCATTTTGCTTTTTAAATTACCACTAGACAAAATCAGATAGGAGTAAGCAGCTAATAATTCACCCACATTGATATTTTGTTGGCATGTAATCAAATCAATTTACACGGCTTGGGAAAGATATTCATATGCTTAATCTCATCTCTCACTTTTGTATTATTTTAATTGGCCCACCCATTAATCGATTATTGGGAAACCAATCCTATCAGGGGAAGATTTGTACATGTATTTCACTTTTAAGGCTCTCCTAAAAGTAGAGCCTGAGCATAATTATCAAAAATATATCCCTGTATTTTCTTAATATCTACTTTCAACATGTATTTTTGAATTAGTAGTCTCTCCTCCTATTCATCTTGTCTAATATTTTAAGGAGTTGACAGTTTTTAATAAATTAAGCCTCAATTTTCTTTTTCAATGTGTAAATTAATTCCAATTCTTGATCATGTCGTCTTAAGTTTTCTTCTCTTCAGCCATATGTATACATGTTAAAAATTTTAAAGATTTTCTTAAAGTGTATTCATTAATATATCTTGGTTTTATTTTAAAAGTTTACACTCCTCCAACGTCATCTAGTCTCAAGATCAAATGAACCTGGTAACACCTGCTTTGTTTTGTTCATTATGCCTTAAGGTGTCCCCTAGGTTGCCCTGGGCTTCACACACTCCACGCTGGGGTCATCTGTTCTTTTTTCTAATTTCAGTTTTTCAGCGCTTCTTTCACCTCTCAAATCTGTTTTAAAATAACAACACCACCATTTCGAAATACTTGGAGAAATGAGAGCTTTCGATGCATTTTCTCTTTACTTCTGTCAGAATTAGTCGTGTACTTTATTTTAAATCCTTTCCAGTCTATATTTTGGTGAAACAATTAGAGAATTAATATTTGTTGAGACAGGAACATGATAGTGATTTTACTCAAGAACATTCCAGAGCTCCTCCTAAGACTTTAAAATAACATAGATGTAAATTGAGGGCCTACAAAAACTTGTTCACTATTAGACAGCTGAAATAGGCAGAGTCCTGCCTGGAAGTCAGGTTTGTCTGAGTCCAAGTATGTGCTCATGCTTCTATACCACAAAACCTCATTTCATTAATAAAATGCTAAGGATGACTGAGCTTGGTACCGAATCATGCAAATGCTACTTGTCATGACTTTCCATATGATTCCTTAATAACCCCAGTGGCGTTATTAGACCCCCAATAGCTAAAGGTAATGCCAAATGTGGGTATGAAGAGAGAAAAAAATTAGCTGTTATTTTACAAAGGTAAAAATTGTATCATCTTTATCAACAGATATTAGCTAATGGCTAAATATGACAATTTGTGTTTTGAGGTACAATGAATTTGTGAATTTGGATTAGCAAATTTATACTTTTTGTTTAACTGATTTTTTTTTCCTATGTGGAGTGGGTTATCATATTGATTTTTTAACTAGATATGTGTGTGTGGGAGTGGCGTGTAAGAAAGACAGACAGAAATTATCATAAGACAACACTCTTTAAGAAATGAGAAAATATGTAGGGCTCTTAAATTTCCTAACCTTGAAAGAAAGACAGATAAAGAGATATTCTCAGCTTAATCCATATCTAAAATATCACCCTAATTTCTATTAATCCCCTTTTAATCCCTTTGGTCAGTAAAGAGAGATACAATTTATTGATTTGTATTTTCACTCGACGTATATTGATGAAGTGATTACTATGAGTCAGACACTATTCTCTGTATTGGGGACAGGGCTAAATAGGACTGAATTGGTCCTCGCCCTCATGAAGATTAGTTTAAAGGGATTGGAGACAGACAATAAACTTGCAAACAGTTAATAGACTGTGAAAAGTGATATAAAGCTGTTATACTAGAGAGTCAAGTGTGGAGGTGACATTTAAGCAGAGTCCTGAAGAATGAGTCCTGAGAATGCACTAGTCGTGTAAAAAGCTCATTGAAAACAGTTCTGGTCAGAAGGAAGAGCAGGTGCAAAGCCCTAGGTCAGGAACCATCTTGGCATGTTTTAAGGACTTAAAGAAAATGAACATCTTGGATTGCAGTGAGCGAGAACAGAAGTGATAAGAAGGAAGATCAAAAAACGCCACTACACAGGGCTGACCCGTGGCGTAGCAGTTAAGTGTGCACGCTCCACTACTGGCTGCCGGGATTCGGATCCGGGGCGCGCACCGACACACTGCTTGTCAGGCCATGCTGTGGTGGTGTCCCACATAAAGTGGAGGAAGATGGGCACAGATGTTAGCCCAGGGCCAGTCTTCCTCAGCAAAAAGAGGAGGATTGGCATGGATGTTAGCTCAGGGCTGATCTTCCTCACACACACACACACACACACACACACAAAGACATTCCACATCCTGTAGGGTCTGGTAGGCTATAATAAAAGATTTTAGTTCTCTTTTATGTGCAATGGGTATCCCCTGGATGTTTTTAAGCAGAAAAATGACATGATCTGATATATATTTTATAAATATTACTCTGGTTGAAATATAGAAAGCTGATTATGGGAAGTTGGCATAAACAGTAGTTTCAACCAAATATTCCATTTTTCATATTTCTTCGAGTTGAATGGTGGGCTTAGTTGGCAAAACTCCCATGAGCAATTCTCCAGTGTCTCACGTCTCGTGACATGAGCACAGCAGTGGAGGAGGCTGAGTTGCTTCTATAAGACTCTGTGGAGACTCAGTCAACCTGGGCCCCTAAATGACTATATGCAACAGAGGCCCTTGAAAATCTCTGAGAGGCATGTAAGATGAGCATGAAATGAATACTAGTTGGGTTAAGCCACTGTGATTTTGGGATTGTTTGTAACCACAGCATAACCACACTTATTATGGGTAATACAGAGAGCAGTGTGGAAACAGGAAAGCAAGATAAATATTGTAATAGTCCGTATGAGAAACAATGTTATCCTGAATTGCTGGTGGTTGCAGTGTACAGAGATCAAATTGAAATGGATTTAAATTGCATTTTGTAGGTAAAGCAGACAAAACTAGTGGGTGGATTGGATTTTCTCAGTGTCTTCTATGTAGAATTAGTTTATTTTGTGAATTGTCTGTTGGAATCTCAAACCCATTTCCACACTGTTCTCTGCTATCCTTTCTATTGCAAGAGCAGGAAGCCTGGAAACAACACTCTCCAGACTCTCTTGCTAGCAAGGTTCCAGTTTATGCCCTGCAAATGAAAAGCCCTTGCTAAAGATTTGATAGGATGAGAGAGATGGAGCATTGCTTTGGCTTCCGTGTGGAGGGTGTGAGGGCTTTGGAAGATGGCAGATAGATTTTGCCAGTAGATTCCAGGTGTCAAAATGTTCATCAGCTTATTCGATGCTGAGAGCCTTATTTGGAGCTGTCGGTAATTTCTGCACTTCATGATTTCTGGCAAACTAGCAGCAGTTTCTCTGATCTTTACTGCCCCAGCTCACCCAACAGTTTCATTAAGCCTCTAATTCTTTGTATTAAATCTCTTCTTGATGGAAACATCTAGAGTTGTTTCTGTTTTCCACACAACCTGTTCATTATCCAATATAATATAGCATATCTCTTCTTTTCTAACAAGTCATTTCAGTAATCAGAGGAAACAGGCTCAGAAAGTTAAGGACATTGTGTACGATCCTTTCTTTATAATTTGCATAACTGGCCTATGAACCCAGTTCATGACTTGTGATTCATAACTTGTGCTCTGTCTACATAGCGTGTTACTCTAGATCTTAATAGTCTTCGGTGTAAAATGGAATTTTAAACAATTCCCTTGTAATTTTAGAGCGTATGAGTGACACTATCACAGTTTATGCATTCTTACTCTGGCAATGAAATTTCTGCTTATAAGGAAAATGACACCTACTGGTGCATCTCGACACATTTTTATTTCAGCATCTTTTCCATCTGATTGTCATTTAACATAAAGCTACCAAATCAGATTTCATAATTTGAAACGCCTCGAGTTTGCTAGTTTAGCTTACAGGTAAATGATACTATGCAGAACTGCTGTTATGAATCCAATAACACCACAGTGGGAAATGAAAAAATAGACATTATTGAAGAAGTGAGGGAAAAGGGTTTAAAGAACCGATTTTTGAGTCAAATGCCTTTCACCACAGAGAGAGAGACATTAGGGAAATGCCTAAGGTAAGCAAAATGTTACAGTTAGAAGTTTTTTTGCAAAGATGTTTTGTTCGAATGTCCTGGGAACATATTTTTTTTAACATATCAAAAGAAACTAACTTACTCTTTCTTCTTCATATTCAAGAATGTCCTTTTCATTTAAGACAAGCTTCAGGTATAAATAAAATGGGCAGCCACTTGGTTATAAATAGTTGAATAGGAAAGGTAAAGAAGAGCAGACACACATGCACTTAAACAGTTCCCATGAGTAACTGAACATGTGAGTACATATATAGAGGAAAATACACCATGTTTTAGGTTTCATTGGGTGACAAACATATTTGCATTCAACATTCTCAAATGAACTATGAGGTCATAAATGTCAAGTGATATTATTTAAATATAATTCTATTATCTATAGCATGCACAGTGTATTAGTCTGCTCAGGCTGCCATGACAAAATACCACAGACTGGGTGGCTGAAACGCAATTTATTTTCTCCAGTTCTGGAGGCTAGAAATCCAAGATCAAGGTGTTAGCAGGGTTGGTTTCAGTGAGGCCTCTCTTCCTGGCTTGCAGGTGGTCGCCTTCTTATTGTGTCCTGCACGGCCTTTCTTCTGTGCATGTGGAGATAGAGACATCTTTGGTATCTCTTCCCCTTCTTATAAGAACACCAGTCCTATTGAATTAGAGCCCCACCTTATGACCTCATTTAACTTTCATTAACTCCTTAAAGGCTCTATCCCCAAATATTGAGAGTTAAGGCTTCAAAATACAAATTTTGGGGGACACAATTCATTCTAAAACGTAACACAGCAAGAACTCAGTAAATATGTGTAGAAATGAAGTTCAGAATAATAAATTACAGATAGAAATGATGATTTACATCATATCAATTTCCAAGTGATTATTACAAAGCACTTCCCTAAAATATGGGCAGAAATACCTCTCTAATTACAAAGTCTGAGGAATCAGAAAGATGTCATTTGTATACTTCATCAGAAACTTGGTCAATATTTTCCCTTGAATTTTTATTTACTAAATTTGCAAATGAGGCTAATATTTGATTTTATCTTCTGTTGGGCACATTCTCATTGTCCATTTAAAATATAATTAAATAAAAAATCAAAGGCAATAGCACTGACATTCAATGCCGCTGATCTTTGGAGAAAAGAGGCATTTCTAAACTTAGAAGTAAAAGACACCAAGAAAGGGCAAAAGCGTGGATCAGTCTATGTAAAAATTAAAATGTTCTGTCAATAATAGCCAATTTTAAAAACTGTACAACATACTGAGGAAAGCAGTTGACAACAAATATAATACTCAAAAAGCAGAAAATTCATCAGCAAGCAAACAGAAAAATATTCATCTTACTAATGATCAAGAAGATAAAATTCATGTTCTATTTCTCACCTAAAATAGTAATTCAAAATGCAGACAGCTTGTCAGCAAAAACGGTCCTCTCATATATTGCTAGAATGGATGTGAATAAGAACTATGACTTTAGAAATCATGATGACAATATATATTGAGACCTTTCAGTTTTGTTCCCTTTGATCTGATTTTGTTAATTTTGAGAGGAAATCACAAGTTAAACTGTAAATATTGTGTGGTAGGCTGAATAATGACCCCCAAAGTCATCACTTCCCAACCCCTGGAACTTGTAAATGTTACCTTATGTGGCAAAGACCTTGCGGATGTGACTAAGGATCTTGAGATTGCATATTATCCTGGAATATCCAAGTGGGCTCTACATGCTATCACAAGTGTCTTTGTAAGAGAGAAGCAGAGGGAGAGTCAACACACACAGAGGAGAAGGTGACATGGAGGTGGGGCAGAGAGATTTGAAGAAGTTGAGATTGAAGGCTACAGTGATGTGGCCACAAGCCAAGGAATGCCAGCGGACAACAGAAGCTGGAAGGGGTAAGGTACGGATCCTCTCCTTGGGCCTCCAGAGGGAGCGCTGTTCTGCCAGCACTTTGATTTTGGCCTAGTAACACTGATTTTGGACGCCTGACCCTCAGAACTGTGAGAGAATGAATTGCCGCTGTTTTAAGTCAATAAGTTTGTGGTGCTTTGTTACAGCAGGCACAGAAAACTAGTACATGCAGATAAAAAAATGTTCATCATAACAGCATTTCTAAAAGTGAAAAAAAGAAAGCAAGCAGTTCAAATTTCAAAACTATGGAAATGGTTAAATTGGTCGTGGTACATTTATCCACTTGGCTATTACTCTACTTTTAAGAGTAATATCTGTAATGCATTTTAGATAGAAAATTTCCATAATTAGTGACAAAATGGACAAAAAAAATTTATTGATAATTACAACTATAAAAATAAATAAAACTCCTTTTATTTTGATTTCTAATTCCTAACAAGATGGAAATTAATAATAGACTAGTGTGACCCTCTCTGGCCTAATTCCACAGATACTGCAGAAGTTAAAGTAAAATGTATGAGTCTGCAAGTCTCTGAGAAAGGCATGGGTTAACGGAAGTGTAAGCAAGTGACACTTGTTGCTTACCACCAGGAGCAGCAGTAGCAGGATGGCATTGCATTGCTGGTTTGCAGGTGTTAAGGATGCCGAGAAAGACATGACACAAACAACCAGTGGATGGAACAACACTTTGCTCACATAGAGAGGAGACAGAGCAAGATCAGCTCAAAGAGTGAGCCTTGGTCCTCCATGACCACTGGGTCTCATCCCACATCTGTAGCAGGGAGGTGGTCTTCACGCACCCTTCTTGTACTGCCAGTGAAGGACCATGTTCCCTCCCTGCTGGGAACAGACATAGCATTGGGGTTAGCCAGATGGAATATGACACACACACTTAAGTAGAACGAGGGAGTAGACATCAAGGCCAGAACAGGGGAAGATACTCTCAAACAAGGTGATAGGCACAGCATAGGCGGTCAGGGCTTCTGATCTCCCTGTGAGGAAATGCTCCCTTCTGCTCTTCTCAGCTCTAGGTGATGATGTGCCTACTGATATATTGAGGCAAAAGTGTACCGATATCTGCAATGTACTTTCAAATAATCTCAATATATGATAGATTAATTAATAGATAGAGGAATTCATAGATGGACAGTAAAGTGTTAATGGTTGAATCTGAGTAATAGTTGCAGTCATGCATTGCTTAACGACAGAGACTCATTCTGAGAAATGCATCACTAGACGATTTTGTCATCATGCAAACATCATAGAGTGTACTTAAACAAACCCAGATGGTATAGCCACACACCTAGACTGTATAGTGCTAATCTCTGGGACCACCATCCTATATGCGGTCTGTTGTTGACCAAAATGTTGTTATGCAGCACACAACTGTATATGGATGCTCAATGTAAAATTCTTACAACTTTGCTGTATGTTTGACATTCTTTATAATTAAATGCTGAGTGGGAAAATTAGGAAAGAGAACAAATTTTGTGCCACAATTTTATTTATGTATATTAAAAACATACACATACAAAACAATATCACATATTACGCAGCAATATTAAAGAACATATTTGAAACGGGTTAGAGTGGGTGCTTATTTCAGGAATAGGGACAAGAGAGGCCAGTGGAGATGATAAGGAAAAAACCCTGAATTTCTTTATATAGATTGGAGATGACTAAGGGAATGAACTGAGTGCAATTAGACCCCCTCTGCAACTGAGGTCCAAAACAATAAATATTGTTTTGAAAGCCATTGAGGGGTAATGTTGAATAAGGCAACCATCACATGCACCCTTCCATGTTATGTAACCAAGACACAAATGAGAAAGAGTGGTTGGTTCACATTAGTCTGGCTTAAAATGATTGACTGCATTTTGTTACTGACTCCATATTCCAGGAACCAGCTATCTCCATAATGGTTCAGTTCTGGTTCTACATGAAAACACTTAAATCTCTATGTAGTCTCCATATTAAATAATATTGCAAAAAGAAATGCACTTTTTCTGATAAAGTCAGAATATCAATAATCAGCCCTGGCATTGCTGTGTGGTTTTTGTACAATCACTTCAACAACTGGTTCTAATGTCCTCACATGTAAAATGGGAGGGATAGGTTTGAATACTTCCTCGAATTCTTTTTTTCTAGCATCATAATTTTCTGGGGAGGCGTTAGAACAGAGTAAGTGCAGAAGTTTTGAATTCAGGCAGTTTCTAATTTCAATCCTGCAGTGTGCTCATGGTGTAACTCTGGGTAAATTACTCAATTTCACACAGCCTCTTTCCTCCTCTGTAAAATGGAATGAAGAGCATTCAGGTTAGGATAGTTGTGAGGATTAAATAATAATAGGTAAGGCAGTAGTCGATTCGTCATAAATACGTCTTCAACAAATGTTTTTGCTAGTAAAAATTTCAGTCTAGTTTTTCATTGTGAATAGTTTTCGCAGATCATCAAAAACTCATATTAGCCTTTTAACTTGTGTCTGATTTGAACATGCCTTGGAGAACTCAATAAACACTTGGAATTAGCAGTTCATTGGATATAATTTTTCTCCCTCTTAATATAAGTGGAACCCTTGTTCTGATTCACCTGACAGATGCTGAACTCCCAAAGAGAGGCTTGTGAAACATCCAGCCAACTGGAGCATTTTTTAGTTCCAACTGCAAATGTACCAACCAAACTAATGTTTGGTTAACAAGGAGCTCAAAGCATTCATTAGTAGTCACTGTCACCGGAGTCCTGGAACAATCTTTCTGCCAAAACTAACTCATTGTGTCCCAAACTCCTGCTCCAATCCTCCCACACTTCCTTCTCTCTTAATTTTTATTCTTTAACGTTTTTCTTAATTTAGTTTTAAATTGCAAGAACCATTTTATCAATGGTGAGCTTTATGTAGTTTTTTTTTTTTTTTTGCCTGGTGTTGGGAGAGTGCTGACGGGAAACTGACAGCTGGGCACTGGAAGCCAAGACTTTCTTTGTTATATTTTGGATTCTGTTATGAAGTAGCTAGGTAGACCTTAGTCTATCATTCATCCTCTGTGGATTTAATGATCTCCATCCCCATCCTTGAACAGCGGACCTTTTGTGATTGTGCCCTGAAAACAAAGGCTCTGTTCTGAACTGACGCTTTTGTGCAAAATATAAGGATCATATTTATGTCCACTTCTTGCTGCCTTTGCAGCATTGTAAGTCACAATTGATGAAGGCACAATACCCTGTGATCTGATATAATTTACCGTGAAACCACTGTCCATTTTTGACACTTAAGCTCTCCTTGCCAATTGGCAAGTCTGCTTACAGATTCTCCAACCGTGAGGTCAAGCAATTATTCCATGGGCCGTTGTGAATTTTCTCATGTGGTTGCTCTCTATGTGATTTGATTAAGAGGGTGGCCTGAGGCCATATACATATGCTTCTTAACAATGAACAATTAAGTAGAGAGGGTTTGAACATAAATGGTGTGATTTTAAGGACCTAGGACAGCCCTCTGTCCTTTTCTTTTGACCTTAAGATAATTCTCTAAATGTTGATACTCCAAATCAGTTTAACAGGTAGGAAAAAAATATTTTATTCTACTGTTAGCGTATTTAAAAGCAAATGCCTGTGAGTTAACTAAGACGGTTGAGGTAAGTTAGTTCTTGTACTAGGTTGAATAGTGTCCCCCCAAGTTTATATCCTTCCTGGAAGCTCAGAATTTGACTTTATTTAGAAATAAGTCCATTGCAGGTATAATTAGTTAAGTAAGATAAGGTCATACTGGAATAGAGTGAGTCCTTAATCCAATATGACTGGTGTCCTTCTATGAAGAGAAGATTCATAGAAGCAGAGGTATAGTAGGACAAGGCCATGTGACAACACAGGCGGAGATGGCAGTGATGCATCTACAAGCCAAAGTGTGCCAAGCATTGCTGGCAACACCAGAAGCTAAGAGAAAGACATGGAACAGATACTCCCCTAAAGTTTTCAGTGAGAGCAGAGCCCTGTTGACTCCTTGATTTAGGACTTCTGGCCTCCAGAATTGTGAGACAATAAATTTCTGTTGTTTTAAGGCACCCGTTTTGTGGTAATTTGTTATGGCAGCCCTAGAATAGTAACATACTTCTATTGTATATTGGAATTTTGATAATATACGAGCCCTGAGCCCCAGGATGAAGGAGGATAGAGAAAGGGTTGGGCAGAGGCAAAAATAACCCTTTAGGGGGCTGGTCCCATGGCCTAGTGGTTAAGTTTGGCATGCTCTGCTTTGGTGGCCCGGGCTCTACTCCCAGATCTGGACCTACACCACTCATTGGCGGCCATACTGTGGTGGCGACCCACATACAAAATAGAGGAAGATCGGCACAGATGTTAGCTCAGGCCGAATTTTCCTCAGCAAAACAAATAAATAAATAAAATAGCCGTTTATCCCATTACTTAGTAGCTTGTCAAAACCTTTTAGAAATGGAGAGATTCTAAATGTAAATTCTAAGAATGAGATCTCTGCTTTATTCTACCCTTCGTTTCTATTATTGCTGTTTCTTCCCCATTCTCATGTGAACTCCATAGCCTTCATCCATGTACTGTTCAAGTCATAGGTGCCATGTTTTAAGAACTACTTTATTTCTGTCCCCGTAATTCTTTGAGGTATCAAGTATAATAGTCCCTATGGTCTCATCGATTAGTAAAACCCTTCCAACAAAAGGATATTCTTTGTTTAGTCATTAACTATAAATGTGAATAAAAGAATAACTAAAATTATTATATTCATGACATTTTGAAGAAACCGTTTTCAGTGGCCGTTTTGACGTAGACAGTTTTAGGTAATCTAAAAAATAAAGCTTTGCTTGCTTAGTCGTTAAGGTATTTTAATTTGCACAACAGATAAGTTCATCTCTAGCCTGAGTCCTTTCCCATCCCTGATTTCCCCTAACCATCCACGATCTCAGCCAGACAGTAACATGGGATTGGACTCAGGACAAGGTGAGGGATGATGACCTTGTTGGGTGGCCCAGGCATAGCTACAGTCAGACAGAAGTGAGGATCAGAGATGAAGTGAGGCCAAAGAATAGAGGTCCAGTGTTTCAATTTTGCAAACTTTTAAGTATATTTCTCATAAAGCACGCAGATTGTATTTTATTTGTTAACACAATCTAACAGTCCTTCAATGGAAAAAATCAGCACATTATCATTTGATGTAAAAACTTGTTTTCTTTCCATCTTCCTCTAGGTTTACTATTTAGGTTTTTTTGTTTGTTGGTTTTTCTTCTTCCTTTCTATTTATTTTGCTTATGTTTTCAATTTACTGTTCATTCTGTGTTCTTTTACCCATTAACTTGTTTTTCTGATAATTCAAAGCAAACATATCTTTCTTTTCCATTATATGAAAACAAGATGCCATGTATCCCCTCCAATCAAAATGTTTTCTTTTTCCTCCTACTATTCTCTCCCATCTCATTAAAACAAACTGTTTAGGGTCTGGCCTGGTGGCATAGTGATTAAGTTCAGTGAGCTCTGCTTCAGCAGCCCGGGGTCCATGGGTTTGGATCCCATACGTTGACCTATACCGCTCATCAAGCCATGCTGTGGAGGCAACCAACAGACAAAATAGAGGAAGATTGCCACAAATGTTAGCTCAGGGACAGTCTTTCTCAAGCAAAAAGAGGAAGATTGGCAACAGCTGTTATCTCAGGGCCAATCTTCCTCACCAAAATAAAATAAAATAAAATAAAACCTTTAAAATACTTTGACTCTCCTCATCTTCACTTCCCATTCCTCAGCCCCTATGTGTTGAAATGATTTGAACCATATAAAATTGCTCATATCGGAGCTTTGTGAAAAATAGCCATTGCACATGGTTCAACGTATATCGATGTCCTGGTCCCATATGTGGTTTCTATTCATAGTGCCTCTATATTGTCATCCTCCTCTATATTGAGCTCTTTGCACTTACTTATATTTTGTATAATTACAGTATATTCTTAAATATTTTCTTCAGGTTGGATATGTGGGCCATACATTGCATAAAGCTGTATAAGTGTTGGATTGTCCTTTTTTTCCACCCTGACAAGTGAATGACGCCTTTGCCTGGCATGAGATTTTTGGGTAATAGTTCTTTTTCTCAGACTTTCTCTAGAACATTTTAAGTTTATTGTTTTGTTTTGGTTTATTTTTATTTATTGAAATTTAGAAATTGTCAATGAACTGCATAGAGCTTTGCTTTTTTCTCATTGACCTTGCAGAAGCTTGGGAAAAGCTTCCAATCTAAATACTCTTTTTTCAGTTTAGTGTTTTTTTTCTTGTTTAGTTATAACCTCTCTTCAATGTATCATTTTTTTTTTCTGTTTCTGGTTCTGTTCTTTATTTTTTTTTTTTTTTTTACAGATTTTATTTATTTATTTTTTCCCCCCAAAGCCCCAGTAGATAGTTGTATGTCACAGCTGCACATCCATCTAGTGGCTGTATGTGGGACGCGGCCTCAGCGCGGCCGGAGAAGTGGTGCGTCGGTGCGCGCCCGGGATTCGAACTCGACCCACCAGCAGCGGAACGCACGCACCCAACTGCCAAGCCACGGGCCGGCCCAATTTCTGGTTCTGTTCTAATTCATTGTAGGTCCCTTGTATCTGTCTTCTTAGTCTTTTACCTTTTACTTCATAATTTTTATCTGTTTTTGAATTTTGGTTTGTGTTAAGCTTTTTCTTATATTTGATATTCTAGGCCACTAATATATATCCAAAATGACCACCTTCCATTCAATTTATCCATTTAATTCTGTAGTTTAAAAATACTGTGTTTTGAGCTTCAGAAAGGCTTTTTAGAGCTATAATGGAACCACTTGAAATTATTTTCTTGTTACTTTCTTTTTTGTTTCTGTTGTTATTGTCATCTGTTTCTTTCAACAGTTTGTTTATTTTTCCCACCAAGAACAGATTATTCTTTAGTTTTGCTGAATTGTCATCTCTCTGGCTACTGAATCTCCCTAGTGACATTTAAATGTTCCTTTGCCCTCTTTGAGGCTCACTCATAGTTGCTACACAACGAGAGAAAAGAAATGGCCCTGGGGCCAACGTCAGACAGCCTTGAGTTCCCAAGTCTCTCCTGAGACACTAGGAAGGGCTTAGCTATTTCTCAACTCCAAGTGATAGTGCTCTCAACATCATTCCACCTGATAAGTTTCCCCACAGCTTCTGGGGGCAGGGAGAGCAGTGGCTCATCCCTCCATGGGGTTGTCATTCCTTTCCTATAGGAGTTCATGAGTCTCAAGAAGTCAAGCTCTTTCTGGGATCTACCCTCTTATCTTTGCTTCAAGGTGCTCTGGCAATAGTCCTCAAATTCTCTTTCTCTGCAGAGGGAAACAGTCCTGCATTAACTCTCTAGTCTGAACACTAGCCAGTTCCATGTTCTTGCTCACAATCCCCAAGCCCCATCTGACCACAATTTCCAGCATCTTCTTGGCAGGAGAGAAAACTGATGGTTGGACAGGAATTGGGAAGGGGGGCTGCAGAGAAGAGGTTCCTATCTTTTTAGAATTCATGCTTATTTTCTATATCAAACATTTCTGACATTTAAACCCATTTAATTCACCACTCTCCAATATACTTTCTTAGATAACACACTAATTATTAGTGCAAATAGATTTATTTCCTTGTGCTACATGGCTGCCTTTCTGAGGAGAGGGACAATGTTATTTTCTTCTTGGCTCAATAGCCAAGTGATAATTGCCAGTGAAATTCAGATGTTTAATAAATACTGTTTGGTTTGATAAAAATTGTAAAAAAATCAGAAAAAACATACATTTAAAGTTTAATAGTGCTTCAAAAAGGGGTGTTACTTCTATATTATTTGAACATTTTACGATGAGCATGTTTTACTTACTTTAACTTAGAAAGACCAAAATAATAAAATAAGTAAAAACTATAACCAAAGTCTTTCAAGTTTAATTCACTGGATTCTTATATATTTAACTTTCTAGACTTTAAGTTATTCTGAAAATGTGTAGCATAAAGGAAGGAAAGAAGAAGAAGGAAGGAAGACAAGGAGGGGGCGAGGGAGAAAAAAAGAAGATGCCACAGGATAAATTAATTGTCTCTGAATTGGTTCATGATATAGTCATAAATGAGAAATTCAGTTTTGTAATATATGCATGACTCAGTTACATAAGCATATTTAAATAAGATGTCTTATAGTTTGAATTATTTGGACAGTTGCTGAAAATTACAATGTCACTTGTCCTCATGGAAATATTTGTCCAAATAGCATCTATAATACATCCCTAAAATGAGTCAATGGTCTCCCTGAAGCAACTCTAGTAGATGTCTCGAGTAATTAGTAACCATCTCTGATTGACTGCTTCTTAACTGTATAATAGTTTTATTAATCAGGAGCTGCATATGTTGCAAATGAGATAGACTAGTTTAACAATTACATATCCTAGTTACATGTCATAGATTTAAAGAGAGAAAGCCTAGTATTGAAAAAGAATCCAAAATGGAGAATTTGAGCAGTTCTGGAATACTTAGACATTTTTTTGTAGTTTGATTTATAATTTCTGCATTTTACTTATGGTGAAAAAATAAGGTTTTGAATGGAGGACGGTGCGATCTTTCACTTAATGGATCTGTCACAGCGTGTGGGCACTATGTGGTGGGAACCTTGGATAAAGGTCGCTATTTGTCTCTTTATGTTAGAATAGTGGAGACAAGTGAATGTGTTTTCTTTTCCTCTGTTGACTCTGAATGTTTGGGTATCCCTTCTAAACATGAATAGATTGTATTCACAAGATTTTGAGGTTTGGTTTTAAACAGTATCTAGAAGGCACTATTCCTATCCATGCTAGATCTTATCCAAGACCCCATTAGAAGGAACTTATGCCAAGCTATGATTGCTATAAAATGTTTATTTTTCCATCTATGTAAGAGAGAAAATATCGCAGTGATTATGCCTTCTTCTAAGGTCTCCATAACATTAAGTCTGATCTCTCAAAATGAAGAAGGTGTAAGAACAACGAGAATGTAAAGCTTTGTCATATTTGAATTATCCCCAGTGACACATATTTGGCTGGAGATAACTTTTCACTAACATTTTTATCTCCTGGCATTATTTCATCTTTCCATAGCCATTTTTTACTAAAGTTTAAAACACTAAGATTTCTGTTATTAAGGTGATCTTTGTGTTTTAGGTTAGAAATCAGCTGAGAAATCATGAGATCCCTGGTTCTTGTATACATAACAGTTACTTAACTGCAAATTTGTTAGCATTTTCCATTAGTACATATGTTAGTAAGCTTCAAGTGATATATGTGTTAATATTTGTGGTGTGTGTGTGTGTGTGTGTGTGTGTGTTTTAATCCTATCTATGTTTGTGTGGATGGGGGTGAGAGAATAGTTTAGTGGTTGGGGCTGAAAGAGATGGGCAATTCAGGGTGATTGTTGGACAAGGTCATTGAGAGAACGTGCCTTTTGGTTGACCACAAGATGGACCCACGCAATCAGGGGCGCCTCAACCCCTCCCCTGTCCTTAGAATGTATGCTCTGCCCACCATTCCCACAGTGGGAGCCATTTGCAAGGACATAGCCTTGAGAGAGCAGTGTGCTATTGAGATCCTCTGGTTAGTATACGTGACTGAACTCAGTTAAAGCCTCCATATAAACTTTTAAGATCCTAGTGGGAGGATGCAGAGATCTACTTGTCTTGCTGTTGCCCCAAACAAGCCTCCTATCTACCACCTTGCTCTTTAAATCTACCATCTACCAATCTGAAGTGGTCTGCATCTTTCTTTAGTCTTTCCTTGCCCTCCATGTGTGGGGGCCAATTTGCAAACCAACAGTGATGAAGTTAGATTTAGGTCATATTTTGAAGTTCATCAGGCTTTATTCCTCCCAAAACATAGAATTCAGGTAGTAGGACTATGAGATAGTAGAACTGTCAGGTAGTATCATTTTGTGAGCTTCTACTCTATGCACGATCTTATACTAGATGTTAGGGAAATATAAATACAGACATAGATAGTTCTTGCATTTTCTTTATAAAGGTCAGAATATATTATGGAAAGGATAAAAAAATGAATAATATATACCAAATTTTGATTCTTACATTTAATATTTATATGAACTTGAGCAGGTGACTTCGTCTGCGTAAGCCTATATCTTTTTATCTTCTAAGAATAAAAATGTGGCAGGGGTGAAGGTGGGGAGCTAAATAAATAATGTCAAAAGTCCTTTCCAGCCTGGAAGTCCAAAGAAAATCACTGGCAATATGTTTTTTGGGAACACAGAAGGAAAAGCAATTATTTGTGCACAGAAGAATTGTAATGGACATAAACACAGATGTTTTTATTTATTTATTTATTGCTTTTTATTTTGAAATAAATTCAAACTTAAAGAAAAGGTCCAAAAAATGCAAAATTTTTCCATATACCCTTCACCGATATTCTCCGAATGTTATGATTTTATCACATTTGCTTTCTCTCTCTCTCTCTCTCTCTCCACCTTCTCCCGCTGTTTTTCCTGAAATGTGCTTTATGGTGAAAGAAAAACATTCTGGTCCAGGAACCAACCCAAGATCACATGTTACATTTAGTTGTCTTAACCTCCTTTTACTCTGGAAGTGTTTTTCTGTCTTTCTTTGTTTTTAAAGATCTTGACAGTTTTGAAGAGTACAGTCCAGTTATTTTGTACAATGTCCCTCAGTTCAGGCTCGTCTGATATTTGCTCAGGATGATTTTCAGCCTATGTTCTTTTGGGGGTATAAATATCAGGGAAGCTATAGCATGTCCTTCTTAGTGCATCGTATCAGGAGGCACACATCTTACATTTGTTCTATTACATCTATGGCTTAATTTTGATTACTTGAGGAAGATATTGTCTGCCAGATTTCTCCACTGTAAAGTTCCTCTTTTTTGCTTTGTAATTAATAAATACCTTGTGGGAAGATATTTTGAGATTACGTAAGCATCTAATTTCTCATACTTTTGCTCATTAGTCTTACCATAACAGAGAAGTTGGATGTCAATTTTTATATATTACTCACATCACATAAGGCATATGGTCATGTATCAGGTTTATCTAGACCATGAAAATACTTTTATAATTAGGAAGCTGAAGTAGTGTCGATTAATTCCTGCTATAGCTCTAGAAGATCAGGGATCCAATGGATAATTACAGTATGACTACTACAACAGGCTGAGGAATATTTGAGATTATAACCAATAGTATCTTAGGAATTTTGTTTAATGGTTTAGACAATTTTGCTACGTTACGTTTCAAAACTATTTTTTAAAGTATTACACATGTGGAATTATTTATTCATTTATTTTTACTTTGCTTTGTTTTGTTATTGATTAGTCTTTTGGCTTGTAAGTACAAAGAACATGATAAAACAAATAGTTCCATGTAGATACATTCTTTTTTCCCCTCATTTTTAAATAGATTTTAATTTTTAGAGCATGTAGACCCATTCTCATTCTTTTATACTTAATGCAGACTTTGTAATGTTGCATTACATTTTGTCAGTGTTTTGGCACAAATCTTGATATATGAAGATGCAAATCTGTACATTATTTTGATTTACCACAAAAGAAAATAAAATGAGCTAATGTTTGATATACTGACTGATGGCAAAGATTTTATTTTTCTTTCTTTACATTTTTTTTTTTTTTTTTACTATTCTTTTGAACTTTGACAGCTCTGATGTCTCTTAAATACTTTATTAATGATGTGATGTTAGGGGTAAGTAGAATATTTATAATGTAGGATGCAGAATGCTTCGACTCATAAGATGTGAACATCAATGAATCTGAGTAATAACACAAATGATACCTCAAAAAATATGGACAAATGTAATCAAATGAAATTTAATTTAAAAATGAAGAAATAATCTGAATTAGCTGAGACCCAATTATCCAGGAAACGAGATAAAAATCAATCTACTTTTTGCAAAGCAGGTAGCCAATAATTTTTTTTTTTTGTGAGGAAGATCAGCCCTGAGCTAACATCTGTGCTAATCCTCCTCTTTTTGCTGAGGAAGACCGGCTCTGAGCTAACATCTATTGCCAATCCTCCTCCTTTTTTTCCCCACAGCCCCAGTAGATAGTTGTATGTCATAGTTGCACATCTTTCTAGTTGCTGTATGTGGGACGCACCCTCAGCATGGCCGGAGAAGCAGTGTGTCGGTGCGCGCCCGGGATCCGAACCCGGGCCGCCAGTAGTAGAGCGTGCACTCTTAACCGCTAAGCCACGGGGCTGGCCCGTAGCCAATTATTTATGTTTGCAAAGTGACAGAAAAGTTAAAAACCAAAGTTCTTTCCCATTTCAATTGTTAGCAACAAACTATTAATAAAGCAATATTTATATAAATATTATTTGAGGAAAGTTGTGTTTTATATTTAAAGTGCATTCAGAATTTATCTACCCTCTTCTTGCATTTGACATGAGTCTTCCCCAGATTTTAACATACCTGTTTATTAATAAAAATAATAATAACTGGTATTCTTCTGAGGAACTATTTGAAGAATTATTTGAAGAACTGTTCAAATTTTTTAAAATGTGAGTGTCGCGGTCAGAATCACTTTCTAGGAAATTTGATCTAATATTTCTTGCATTAGTCTGGGTTCTCCAGAGAAACAGAACCAATAGGATAGATAGATAGATAGATGATAGATAGATGATAGATAGATGATTGATAGATAGGTAGACTGATTGATTGATTGATTTACTGTGAGGAATTGGGCTCATCTGTTTCTGGAGGCTGAGAGTCCAAGATTTGTAGTTGGCAAGCTGAGGATCCAGGAGATCTGATGGTGTAGTCCCCAGTCTGAGTCTGAAGACCTGAGAACCAGAAGAGCTGATAGTGTAAGTTCCAGTAGAAGTCTGAGTCTGAGGAGAGGAGACAACTGATGTCCCAGCTTGAAGACAGTCAGGTAGAGAGAAAGAATTGTTCCTTACTCAGACTTTTATTCTGTTTAGGGCTTCAACTGATTGAATGAGATCCATCCACAATGGGGAGGGCAATCTGCTTTACTCTGTTGATTCAAATGTTAATCCCTTCAAAAACATCCTCACAGACACACTCAGAAATAATATTTAACCTAATATCTGGGCACTCCTTACCCCAGTCAAGTTGACACATAAAATTAACCATCACATCACACAGGTTCAATATTTATTTTGTCCTGGAGAGAGAAAATGTTTGGGGGCATGTGGAATTGGGAGTGTTTGTTCAGTATTAAGATGGCACTATCTTGCAGGCTTCCCGTAGGAAGGTTCATAACTTGGAAGAGAATTTCTGCTGGAACTTAAAATGTGTGGGTCATTTTCCCAGAGGTAATGGTTGATGTTCTAGATACATTTGGGATTGTTAAAGGAGAGAGTAAAGAAAAAGATGAGGTAGTCTAAAGACTGGTCTTTGTGAGTGTTACCACATTTAATGCATGGGCAGATACAACCTGAGCCTTCTGTGCAAACAAGGGAAGTTGGGAAGAGGTTTGATGACAAAGAATCCTGAGTTCCAGTATCACAGAGTCAGGGTGGAAGGATGTGTGCTATCTGGTGCAGAGGGGTGGAACCACTCCTGGGCAAAATCCTTGGGATTGGCATGCAGAACAAGCTCAATAGTCTGGATGGGTAGAAAAAAGACAGCATGGTCCTAGATTTTGTGGTTTAGTCCTAAATTTTCAAGCAGTATGTTATGACTTGACTTTCAGGGGTCTTTCCATGTTTCCTTACATTAGAATAGGTTGATATGGTGTTTTTGAAGTTAACTGTCACCAAATAGATTTGGAAAAAATTGAGTGTTGTCAATGTGGTGATTCATAATAGAAACTAACAAGTAAATACAAGTGGCTCTTTTATAATATGAAAAAAAGGGGAAAAAGTCTCTGATAATCAAGAATGGAAGAAGAAAATATTTTTTCCATTTCAATGTATATTTCTCTAAGACCTAGATTGATTTTAAATACAATCTAGATAGAGGAACAAAGACACGTCTCCTATGTACATTGTCTTTATTGAGGTGTATACACATTTTATCAAATTGTACTTTAAATATGAGTAGCTTATTGTATGTCAATTATACCTTAGTAAATGTGTTAAAAACAACAAACAAAATCATATATATCCATGGAAGTCATCATGTTATCTTCAGAAGCTGACTCTCTAACTGCATGGATTTAATCAGTTAATGAATTAATATTATTTTAATTACCTTTATCTTGAATTAATATTTTTATTATCTTTCTATTGAATTAACTTATCTTTGTTAACCGAGTGGTTTGTATTTCACACAGCCATAATCATAACAGTATTCTCTGACAATATGTACTGTAGTTAGTTCTGACACTACAGTCTAACACTAGAGAGTCTTTCTGACAATAAGCACAATTTCTTGGCTTCATTGGTAGTAATAAAAATGAAAGTATAAGATATACAGAACACAGTTAGGGAGAGCATGTTAAGATCCAATAATTTCCTTGTCCTTGGAATCAAAGAAAGGATTTTTTTTTAATGTTCAGGGCTTTTTTTTCCTGCCCTTAAACAGGATATCAGATTATGTTTATACATTTACTCTTTCAAAGGTTAGAAAAAACTCTTTGAAACTACAAAATGTATTGGATTTTTAAAGAGTAAGATTTATGGCATCATGTCTGATTCATCAGAAAGAAGAAAAAAGCCATCTCTATTCTATTCTGCTTCACGGTTTATAGGGATGTTCACGTACATAACTTCATAATTCTCTCTAGGATCTTGGGAGGTGGGCAAGACAGACATGGATGTTCTCATTTTTCAATCAAGAAACTAAGAACTTGGAGAAGTTAATGACTTCCTCCTAGTCAAAGAGGTGGTAAACAGGGCTGAAACTGGGAGCCTGGACTTAGTTCCTTGATGCAAGCAAACGGTGCTAAAAATATGGTCACGTGTTCCTGTCCTAATGAGGACTTCTTAGAAGAAGTTCAGTTTCAGGGCAGTTCTTAAAAAAATGAGAAGATTTAGTGGAGAGTAACAGTGGCTTATCTTAGTTGACCTTGTTTGTTCATCCATAAAAATCATTGAAGGCAGAAGAAATAAAGGCTTGAAATGCAAAATAGGAAGTGGGCACCTTGGTTCAGCACAAATGCAAGCCCTGAGCAGGGAGAAAGCTGAGTGGCAAACAGCCAACAAGAACCGCCAACTCAACATCTTCCGCAAATGGAATAAGATTCAGAAGGCTGCTCGCAACCTGTGTGGATATTACACCAGGGAGCATTCTAATATCCAGGCTCTCTTTGAATGCAACTATCCGCTGAGATTTTGAGATCACCTGGAGGAAGGTTAGGACAGTTTTTCTGGAGAAGAAAACACTTTTATTGTATGTCTCAAGACTCAAAAGCATTAAGATAAGTAAAAATATAAAAACAAATGAAAAAGCTGAGATGTGTAAAATTTTAATTAATACACAAATGAGCAAGGACAAGAATGATATTGCTAAATTCTTTGCCAAATGATATTTATGGTGTTTCTGTCACCCTGGTCTCCTGATATGTAGCCAATAAAATGTGTTTGGTAGCAATTATATTATTTCAAGATGAACCATAACCTCTTAAATATATTTCTTGTGAATTGTTTTTCTGAAGGATTAATTGAATTAAAACAGACGTACTAGGTGGCTTTTTTAAAAACTTAGCTTCTGCTCTCCTCCTCCTTATTATTATTGTTTTCAATAACTAACAGCATCTAGTATATCTATATCCAGTATAATGTTTTCTCTTTGGCAAACAGGAAACAGCCTAAGGAAAAGTAGGGAAAAATGAAAAAATATATATACATATATATAAAGTTATAAATACAAATAGCATTTATTTGAATACTTTTTTACAGATTTTAGTTTCTTGGTTGCCTAAAACCATTCTGATAATAAAAGATAAACAAATATTTTATAAATTGATGATTGCTCATTAAAATACTAAAAATATTTCCATTAAAAATAATCTAACTTACTGTTTCCTTCATCTCAGTTCACCCTAACTGATGGTGTTGAAAGAAAGCACTAGAAGCCTTAAAAAGTTAAGTGAATTAAATTAAACGCAAATTAATTTATTCAGTCTTAGAGTAATAGATCAGACCTATTGATGTTTTTTAGTTTGTCAGTAAATTCACTCACCAACACACCTATCTGTCCTGGAAACAGTTTTTGCTTCTAAAAGTGCTTAAAAAGTGTTCTCAATTAATTATTTGAATTAATCGCACTAAAAGATACACGATTTGTGATTATTGAGCATTTTTTAATCATAGTTTTCTATGAAGTACTTAGCAGTGATATTCTAAATCGATGTTCCTTAAAAAGCTTCACCAGCGTTAAAATGGTAGCTTGTACATACTTGGTGACTAATAATATCAGCTATAGCTTCTTAAAATCATAAAATGTTAATATTAAATTCACAATTCTTTATTCACCAGTGTAATTGCTTTCCTCTATTCAATAATAATTTATTTATTTTTCTTTCCCTTCTCTTCATCTTCTTCTCTCCCTTCTTTCCTTCTTTCCTCAATTACTAAGTACCAATGAAGGGCTTGCACAAAAAATCAAAGATGAAGACAGCATACTCTACTTTTGAAGAGTATGATCCATGCAAATAAATAATTACAATATGATTTGATAAATGCTATAAAGAGATCTAGTGCAAAGTAAGATCTAGAAAGGAACAATTATTCTTGTGGGTGGGAATATGGCAGAAAAGATCCCTTCCAAGAAATGGTGTTTAATATGAACTTTGAAGTGTGAATAGATGTTTTCTGAGCTGAAAGGGGATGTAGGGGAGAGAAAATTCCAGACAGAAGGAAAAAACAACGTGTGCAAATGAACCAACATTAAAAGAACTCATGATTTATTTTGGGAATGGTGAATAATTAACTTTGATTTTAGAGTGGTACTTTTTTTCAGGTTGGCACAGACTATGATCACTCCAAGCCACATACATTTAAAAACAAAAGAAATCTGGGCAATGTCTTAGCGTGGCTTGCTATAACAAGCTACCATAGACTGGGTGTCTTAAACAATAGAAATTTATTTCTCACAGTTCTGGAGACTGGGAAGTCTGAGATCAGGGTATCAGCATGTTCAGGTTCTGGGGACAGCCCTCTTCCTTCTTTGCAGATCGCCATCTTCTTGCTGTGTCCTCACATGGCAGAGAGACAGATAATCTTTCTAGTGTCTCTTCTCATAAGGCCACTAATCCCATCATGAGGCTCCACCCTTAAGACCTAATTACCTCCTAAAGTCTCCACCTTCTTATACCATTGCATTGGGGATTAGGGCTCCAATATAAGAATTTGGTGGTGAAGGGAACACAAACGTTCAGTCCTTAACAGTAAGTACCTCCAAATTTCTACAGAATGGTATGTGGATCACATTGCAGATGTGTGTGAACTACTTATTTTATTGGATTTTAAATGATGTCTGGAAATGACTAGTTGTTCAACATAAAAATGATATAAAATTAGGCAAAATACGTTCTCTTTTAAATCTGCTATCTCCTACGCCAGTCAACATCTGGATTGTTTACCTTCCAGAGCAGGAGTCAGTCAACTATTGCTCTTGGGCCAAACCTAGACTGCTGTCTGTTTTTGTAAATAAAGTTTTATTGAAACATAAAGTTCCAGTAAGTTATGCCCATTTACGTATGTATATATTGTCTCATGGCTACTTTTGTGCTACAACAGTAGAGTTGATTCATAGAGACAGAGATTGTCTGGCCCATAAAGCCTAAAATGTTTACTGTTTGGCCCTTTATGAAAACAGCTTCCTGGTCCCTGCATTAGATAATCTGAAGCAATAATTCCATCTCAGATTTTTCTGGTTTGCCTTGCTTCCTTCTGTTGGGAAGTCAAACAGTGAGAAGTGTTAAAATATTTGATTATAAAAAGTATAATTTACACACATAGGTCTCTCTCTATATTCCTGTGTATCTATGCATCTAATTACACACACACACACTAACACACACACACCATCAAGAACTATGTACTTTTAAATTACTAGGTTTTAATGATCTTTTACAGTTCCCTTTTTGATATAAGAACTTATTATATTTAAATAGGTTTCAATTAATTTGTAAAAAGAAAATGTGATATAATTCCTCTTCCTTTCCTATTTCCTCTGCTGAACTTATTTTTTATTAAATTATTGCCATTCCTTTCACTCTTGCCCGTTCTGTTCCTTAATATTATATTGCATTTCTGGTTTGACACTTGAAATACAGTCATAGTAAAGTTTGCTTCTCACGGGTGTTATCTGACACTGTTAACTATACATCACCCATCTCTAGCCCAAGCGTCCTCTATTTGAGATAATTCAACAAAGATTTGTACCAATTACTAGGTATTTGTGGAACATATAATGTCGACTGTATCTCAACAATTATTGAGAAACTTAAGAAGAAGATTAAAAGTCCTTCCTTTTTTTTCTTTCTTTCACTAAGTTTAATTTTCATGGATTTAATGTAGGTGGTTTTTGTACTGAAAAATATCCCTGCCATATATCAGGGCAAAAGGAAACAGAAATACGTAGTGCATGTTTTCTGAATGGCCCAGCACTTGCTTTCCAGGACACCGGGTCTACGGAATTAACACTCGCTGAAACTAAATTTAGTTCAAGGGGTTTTTGATGGTTGCCATTTATTATCATTTTAAATGGAGAAGTGGTTTAGGTAGAGGTCTGTGCTGGCATCTCCATGGAAGGAAAAGAGGCTAGGGATAAAATTGATGGTTCCAAGCTTGACAAATTGGCTTGAACATTCAAAGATATCGGATAACTTCTGCTTTACTGACTTTTTGGTTATTAAAAGCATTATGGAAGAGAATGAACACATTTGTGTAGTATTAAGTGCAAAAGTAAATATATATTTAATGTAAAGCATTTGTATATATTATATGTAGAATTAAGAAGTTCACTGATATTAGAATGATATTATTTCAATTTCAATTTTTGAAATGAGAGATGCCTATTAAATGCCAATTAACTTTACCTCTAAAGTTCAAACAGCTGCTGAGTCATACGAGAAAGGGTAGGTGCCTTTAAGTCTGTAGGCAGAGGGTCTCAGACATGGGATAGGGTGGGAGTGTTTTCTGGGTGGGTGATTAGGAAAGGCAGTGCTCCTCGGTTTTCTTTGTTCAGCAAGGATCAGCGCACAGAAGGTGGAGACTCATCAGGGCTTCCAGCTGCCACTGCCTTCTGAGAGTTTCTGATCCTGTCCTTCAGTCGTGCCCTCTCTGTAGGCTCCCTGGGGTCAGAGACCAAAGTCTAGGCCCTTTAAGGCTACATGTTTTTACACGTGATACTAACTTCAGATTTAATGATGAAAGATCAGTCAGGCCCTACTATGTAAATTAAGTTTGGGAAGTCATCAGTTCAAGTTCAAGTATATTTAAAGAGGAATCATTGCAGAAAGCTTTTAGAGAATTCTCGAATTATACAATATTCTGAACCAAACTTGAAACTGAAACTGTGTAGCGTTCCAAGAAGACCCCTTAAATGAATTGAGCAATGGGTTAAATGTGTATCTCAGAAAATAATTACAATGTTTTGATCAGTTGCTTCAGATTTAAATCATATGTTACACCCATTTGTATTATTGGTCCATATGTAGTAATAGCAATTAAAAATGAGGCCACTTTGAAGTGTCATCACTAATTAGAAACATACTTATTATTATTTTTGCTTTATTTTGTATTTGATCTCTGAACTTCATCAGGAATGGCTGTAAACACTTCCCAAGCCACATAGTCATGTTTAAAAAGGGCAGAGTACCTCTAGTCAGCAGGCAGCTCTATTCCTAAGGGTAGAGTAACAAACTTGACTCTGTTTATCTTCTTTACAATAAATTAAATTACTGGTACTGATAAGCTTTTGCAAAGCAGTTCACCCCAGTTATTAAAATGTTGTGTATTTTGGACCACCTTTAATCCAGCTTTGCTCTCCAAATTTCCAGTATTTTCTCCTCCACAAACATGAATGCAAAGATTAATTCTCTGCCAATGTTTTTGTTTCATGTCATCTAACAAACTATGTTTATGTTTAGTTTATAACTTACAAAGAGAAGCTATTTTTCTTCATCATTTTCACTTGCATTATCATTATATCATCGTCATTGAAAAAAATATCTCCTAGCCCTGACTTGTGTGGGAGGTTGACCTCAGAACTATAAGAAATGGACATACAAGGCCATATAATTTTTTTCTTTGCAAATATACCAAGCTTTACATCTCCTAACAAGAATTTTATTTTATTTTTTTCTGCTAGCTGCAGCTAGGCAATTATTCCAATTAGGCTGTTTCTATTCTGGAATCCTGCTTTGGTACTTGTCCTCAATAAATTATTTTTAATATCTTCAAAGAGGGTGAATTTTTGTCTTTAATTTGTACTTCATTATGGATCCCTTGAGGCAATATAGAGATGAGCTGAGAGCCAGGGCCTTGGCTGCAAATTCCTGGGGTCCAGCCTCAGCTGCTATATGTACTGGCTGTGTGACCTTGATACTTCCCAGCTCCAATTTTCTTACCTGCAAAATGAGAACACTGAGAAGAGTTAGCCCAATAGAGTTGTGGGGAGAAATGAAAGAGAGGAAAATGTGGAAAGCTTTTAACAGAGTGACTGGTCCCTAATCAAAGTAAATGCATGTCAGATGCTATCATTCTAAGTCAAGTTAGGTAATATATGGCAGGCTCAGTAATACTAAGGTAGAATAAAATATATTGTTATTTCTTGAACTAGCTTATAAATTAGAGGAATTTCTTAAGAGTAATTTCTAGTATGAATTATATAATAGGAACAAGTATATGGGCGTCAAAGATTATTATCTTAAAAAAGATAACATGCATTATAACTATCCTGTGGATATACTAGTTAAGAAATTACACATTTTTACCTTTTAGTACAACTTCTATTCACCTCTTGAGAGGCTGCCCTCCCCTCTTGGAGCTGCCAACCTAGAAAGGACTTAGATTTGAAAACTTTAATGAAGGAGTTGTGTGTCTGCACTAAGTATGTGATAAGAGTATGTGTATTTTTGGAAGCCAGAGAGGAAGAATCTTCCTAAGAGAACATGGGACTTTTGGCATGGATGTTTCATAAATTTATTTAACAGCAGTTCTAGATAGTGTTTTTACGTTCCATTTTATCATAAATTTTGCTGTAGTATGTTATTTATTTCTGGACACCTTGATAGTGGAGTGGAAAACTCTCCCACCCTCTCTGATGGGTATCCAAAGGACAGATTTCTCTAACACACTCTGGTCCTAACACCATTGGCATCGTTTCCTGCTATTTTGAAAGTTCTTTGGTCAAAGGAGCTGCTTATTATTTTCTTAACTCCCTGGGAACTGTGCACTTAAACCGTAAAATCCCTCTCTTCTAAACAGAGCCTCACGTTACTAGCTTTGCCAGAGCACAGGACGGATTTATCATGGTGCTACATCATGCATTTGAATATGACCTGACATGGATATATAATATGGTTTAGTTGAAGTGGTTGATGTTGTCTGAATGATAACTCTTGACCTGAGAAGCCCTGATGTAATGAAAGGGGGATGAATTTGCATGATTTGTGCCATAAGCAATATTTATAATGTAAGAGGGCTTTAAAGATTAATACATTCCCAGAGCAACACATGAAAGAGACAGAGAAGGTTATTCAATGACCATCCAAATGCGCTATTTATTTGCAAAGCTTTCATCTGAAAGATTTTCTTATTTTTTTTCTTTCACCCCCATTAATTTAGTATACTAAGAGGACATTGATGTCTCCCTAATTTCAAAATATTTTCTGCAAGTTTAACTCTTTTACTCAAGGAGAGGAGGCACAATACTGCTTGAAGAAATAGTTGATTGATGCCTCTCGTTAGTTAAACGGCCACAGTAGTTTGTAAGTTCTTATACCATTAACCCCTTATTTTGAAAATCAAATAGCTTAAAGTATTTGTCACAAAATAGTTACATTATTGTTTTATCTAATTATCAATGGGTAGAAGGAGAAATTGATTCTTAATGTCCCTGAAGAAAGTATATAATTACAAAGTTTGAGTATCGAAGTCTGAAATTGACAATACTCTTCAAGAGTGTCCTCAGAATAATTTCTTCAAAACTACTTGTCGTGCACTTTTCAATTTCTGTCTAAAAATACAGAAAGTTTTCAAAATGGCTTAATACTCCATATTTTTTCCCGTCAAAAAATCAAATGATTCTAGACGCAGCGCTAAAATGGAAGGGCTTGTGGGGAGAGGCATTAGAGTGCCCCAAAGAAATTTAAGGTTTAAACCAGTTTTGATATCGACATATACCCTGATTTGAATTCCTTTGGCAAATGATGTTGTGATACTGTAGTTGTGTCTGCACACTTCCAAAACAATCGAAACTAATGGGAAAGCAAAGCCTTCTGTTAGTCACACATTAGATTTTCTTCATAGTGCCAAATTGCTTTCACTGAAGATATGGAACGCAATGTTTATTCTAGAAATTCGGACGGAGGTTGAGTAGCCAATAACAAGTTTGGCTCCAGCATCCGTGCCTGCCACATAGGCTCACATTCTGCTTTGCTTTCCCATCAGAAATCTTCTTGCATAGTTTTCATTCTCTTTTTGGCAGATTGGATCTCAATCAGAAAAGAATTGTGAATATTACGAGTTACTTAATAATAGTCCTCAGAGGGAGGAATAAAGAAATTCATTCTCCCCTATCTCACGTCTCATGAAGCATGAGCTAATATTACTTCTGTTTGACAAATGAGGGAAATTATTTAGAAAATTTAGCCAAGGTAACACAAGAAAATAAGCAAGACCAGAACTAGAGATCTTCTAGTTCCCAAATTTTTCTTGCATATTTAACAGTAATTTTTCTCTGGGATCCATTGAGGCATTTTGAAGAGAAAGTTAGGGAAAAATATTTCTATTTTCTCCTCAGAGGCACACAAAACAAGTAAAAATGGCAATTGATTAATCACTTGGCTCTGTTCTAGAGTTCAAAAACAGTAAGATTCGCACATACAGTCTAAAGATATATTCAATAATTAGCAGTTATTATAGTAAATTAGCTACACCCAGATTAAATTGTTTCTCAAGCATTATGGTCTTGACTTTATAATTAAAAGACTATTTTTCCCCAGATAGTCTCTGTTCCATCCTAGTAGCTTTGAAGGGTAAGCATGTTTACTGCCACTATGAAGATCTATTTTCAACTAAGCACCGGAGACTCACTGGAAAGAACTTTCAGCCTTGCTAACCTATGCGGTAGCTAAAATTCCAGGCTATGGAGTCAGTCAGAGCTCAATTTCAATTCTTAAGCTTTACTTTTTAGCTGTGTATTAGGTACACTGCTGCCTTCTTGAAGCATAAACATGCACGTCTTTGTAAAACAAGGATAATATTGTTCTCGTGTTACAGAATTATTGTTAGAATTTGCATAACAATGCGTAACAAAATCCTTGGTACATAATAAGTGGTGAAAATGTTTGATATTATCTTATTACTTTCTCAATATCTCCCTATGTTCTGCAAGCAAGTGTAGAGTGGGTTATGTTGCAAGGTGGAGGTGGAAAAATGCATCAAAATAATACCCTCTGTGAAGTCATATCTCACCACCTCAGGCATAAGATTTCTTTCTTTTCAGAATAATCATGACTATTATTTGCTCATTAATGTACCATTGAGTTGGATTGCTTGCTGTCATAATTGTGTATATGTCCTACTATTCCAACTGTTCATAAGCATCTTGAGGAAAAGAATCTGGACTTTTAATTCTATGTAAATATACATTTTATTGAATAATACATAATACACGCAAACATTTTAAATCCAATAGGCCCTCAGAAAGTATTTCTCTAAAATAATAGGCCCTGTACATATAGTCAGATGACCTTATTTCCAGCCATGGTGCTTAATCTCAGTAAGCTACTTTTTCTTAGGTAAGTCACTTGATCACAAGGAACATTATTGCCCTTATTTGTAAAATTGTGGTAACACTCTCTCCCTCCTACTTAGAATGATATGAATCATACAAGATAATGCAGATGAAGCTACTTTAAACTTTAAGCATGTGCCAAGTTAAGAAGTTAAAGCTCTAACTTGAAAATAAGAATGAGAGCTGGCTCTTATTATGATGTTTCAATGCATAATAATATAACATTTAGTTGCATTTATGTACTTGAAATGACAGTATGATTTTGAAAATACACTCCAATACAGTAATTTGCAGATGAATGTGATCTGCTTATAAACAAGAGCTACTGTTCGTAGTATTCTATGTCTCTTGAAATCTGTTGTTGCATGTCACACAGTCATATGCATAAATGTAAAGAAAATAATCATGGAGAGATAATCACTGCACAAATGTCATGTCACCAACACCATGGAGCCCCACTAGGAATGGGGAGGTCAGCTTGAAGAAGAATTGAAGTGGGACGAGAATAATTTTTATTATTTCTTTTCACTCCCAGGCTGAACTTGCACCTTTCTGGAAGAACAGTCTTGAAATTCAACCTCCCTTCTAGGGCTTTAATAAACATAGAGGAGGTTTGTTTCCATTTCTTTCAGAAGCTAGAGTGAGAAATGTTAAAATACCACATGAAAGACTTTGCTTGTAGAGTTTCCAGCTGAGACTGGAGGCTGAAGTGCTGAAAATTCTAGCAAGGGATCCAGGCTTCATGATATTTGCAGACAAATCTTGTGGCCTCTGGGGACAGGGGTAAACTTAAGGTGAGCATCCAGAGGCCTGGTACACTCAGTTCCCCTCAAAGTTGTCCCACACAAAGGGTGTTAATGGAAAGCTTTAGACAAGTTTTCTTTTTTTTTTAATAATTTTATTTATTTATTTTTATTTTTCTCCCAAAGCCCCAGTAGATAGTTGTATGTCATAGTTGCACATCCTTCTAGTTGCTGTATGTGGGACGCAGCCTCAGCATGGCTGGAGAAGCGGTGCGTCGGTGCGCGCCCGGGATCCGAACCCGGGCCGCCAGCAGCAGAGCACGTGCACCCAACCGCTAAGCCACGAGGCCGGCCCATAGACAAGTTTTCTTGATAATATTTTACATTTTCTATGTTACTGTTCATGAGGATTGCTATGCTTTGAAGAGGAAAAGAAGAGATATTTTTCACTTAATGTCAAATGTTAACTGCATTATGGAAAATGTGGCTTCTTCTCGCTCTCTCTCTCTTTTTTTTTTAAATGACCTCTTCTCAACTAGAGGCCAGTGGAAAATGAAGCGTTACCTGCCTTAATAGGTTTCAATCTCCTGCCTGGGCTGCTTCAGTGATATTTTGGAGTCTATTAAAAGGGACTCAGAATTTCACAGCAGGAAGGCACCACCAAATATTTCCTTGAAGCTGTGTTTTCTAGATTATCAAAAAGAAAAATCAGAAAAGTATGTTATGTATTAGTTTCTTTTGTTGTTGTTCTGTTGATGTAGGAGATGGTCTTCCCTACATGTTAGGATTATCAACAACATATTGAAGTAAATGGCTGTAAGTATTAAAGGAATGAGACTGAGATAAAGTCGTGATTATTAGAGTACTAGAGGAGATGAAAGTAGTCTTTGGTCTGAAAAGTAAGATATTATGCTGTAACAACCTCTCAAGATATTTTGGAAACTTTTCTTAAAAATAGTCAATCACTACTCACTTCAAATGATTGGCATAATTTTTAAAATAATGTAATATGGAAAACATAAGCACGTGATTTCTTTCATATTCAAACTCTGTTGGGATGTATGTATCCTCGTATCATGAATATTTTTTTTGATACCTGATGTAATACTGCATCATCCTCTCCTATACGTTGACTTCATCACGTGCAAAGTTCTGGGGAAAAACAGGGCTTTCCCTTGGCGTGTATATTTCGCATATAAAACAGAGAATTTATACATAAAAATGATTTTATTGATTAGTATTTGTCTTTGAGTTGTAGTAAAAATGCAGAGATGATATGAAAGCATATAAGCACTGATTTCCATATGGATACCCATTATATAATCTCTAATTTAATCTTGTCTTTTGAAAGATTGTTCTCTTCCCATGATATGTTGAGTTTATTTTACTTTAAATCAGAGTCCTGATTTTGCTTCTTTGGCACCAAATTAAGCAGAATAAATATTATAATGTTTAAACTACATTCTCCTCTTACTTTGGGCAAAAACATGAGTAGAAAGGAGAGAGAACAGTGTCACAATTGTTTATATATATAATATTCACGATGATACAAAAATTTCTTCTTGTTTCAAACTTGCTTTATACTCTTTCTAGCATAGTTGATAACTGAGTGAGTTTTGGCAAATGGATATACAAGACAAGTGGAAGCAGTTTATTCAATGAGCTGGCGCAGGCAGAAAGCAAATTTATTTTTCTTCTGACTGCATCCTTAACCCCATCTTCTTTATTCATTCTTTTACCCCATACACCTCCCCATTTTCACCTCATTAGTGGAAATACTAATTCTCAGAGATTTTCCTATTTATTTCATTAAACAAAATGTCAGTACAGCCAGGGTGACCAACAGTCCAGGTTTGCCCAAGACCGATGGGTTTCCTGAGATGTTGGACTCTCAGTGCTAAAGCCTGGAATGTCCCAAGCAAACTGGGATGGTTAGTCACCCTAAATGAATTGTCTAGAAATCATATGACTCCAAACTTCCTCCAAAGCCTTAGAACTTTGCAGTGCAGGAAGCTCTTATGGTCAGAGTTTGCACTTTTTCTCACCCTACTATTCTATTCCTTCTTCCCCACTCACAAAGCTGCGTTTGGCTGCTCCAGGTTTGATTTGGAAAAGGAGAGAAAGGTCTGCCCAGATTGGTACAGGTGAAATCTATCTCAGTAAGCTCAGAGGACCTGCTTTTCTTACACTTTTGAAATGAATTTCACCAGAAGCAAAGGAAACATCTCTCTCATACATTTTTTCTAATACTTCCCTGCAGCATGTCAAGGATTTGGGAAGAAAAGACTTCATTTTATCTTGCAATAGCTTATTCTCACGATTAGGAAACAGAGCAAATGAACTTTGTATTAGCCATAAGCTGTGCTGTCCTAACGTGAGCCTTCTCTAAGACCTCCAAAATAGAGGATGATATATTGAGATATATTGTTGAAACCGTTGGAATTACGCCCTTGACAAGTTTTAATCAATAATTTGAAAACCTTATATTTGTTGGGGAAGAGGAAGGGGATGAGGATGAGCAGGGGTAAAAAGTGGGCTCCCAGCTACAGGTTTTCCATTACTAAACAAGGGATAATCCTAGGCAATGGTTGTCCTGCCTTTCATTGGTTAAGAAAGAAATGTCAATAACTAATAAATAAAAGGAAGCCTTTCCTTACGGACCCATTATAAATTGCCTGTAGGGTTTGTCAGTTTTCTGGATTTGCAGAAATACCAGGAAACTCACAACCACAGAAAGATTCATATTTTACAATATTATTGAAGGCATCCATGCTTTACTCAGGACAAAAGGTCCCTGGAAGGACAAAAAAATCAAGTCCCAGATTTCTGAATTTTTTTATCCTTTCTTCCA